>NC_133325.1:103993988-104696488 GCF_042186555.1 Aquarana catesbeiana
GATCCAGACAATATGGTCGAGATCCTTCTCGAGTCTGAACTGGTTCTGTGATGTCAGTTGCTGAAAACGGGTCACAGGAATGCAGAACAAGCTATACTCCTGTGATCCATAGGGGAAGTACAGCCAAACAAGCTTTAGCTGTACTTCTCCTTTAATGTCCGCGGAATTATAGCCCATTGTTGTTGTCAGTGGGCAGAATTTTGTTTCACTTCAGTGGAATGAATAGTGGCCCAAGGGTCAGATAAAGGCAAGCAAAAGGCGACATCTGGCCCCTGGGCTGCAGTTTGAAGACCATTGACATAGACAAGGATATAACCCTTGCAGCGCAGGGGCAGCCTCATTTATACTTTTTTCTACTATTGAAAAGCTTGGGTGTTCTCCGAAATCATCTCTAATGCCAACTCTGAACTCCTGTTTTTTTGTACACAAATGAGCTGGTCATTCTCCACCTTGTAGCTCACAGAAGCTGAGCAGGGTATGATTTACCCGCAATTCCTTGGAGTACAAAGAAAGCAGAACTCTATAAAGAGATGAGTTCAGAGGACATCCAAGCTCATCTCTACTCCTAACTTAGATACTTCTGCTGGGTCAGGGACTCGTCAATATGGCAGCGGCAGCCCCTATTTTGCTTTTATCACAGGTTTCCTTTAAAGCAACCCTGTTGCAAAGTAACTCACAGTCATTTAGAAGCTTCTTTGAAAAGCTTTTTGGCAGGTAGTGACTCCAATCCTCACACTGCTTAAAAGCTATGGCCCAACCTGCTATCCAACACTTTCAGGTTTGTAGACTATCATGTTCCCTGATATGGCCTGAGGTACCTTCCACTGGGCACTTTGCTACTACTTTGCCCTGTGGTGACGTAGGGACCAGTGGTAGGTACCACAGCATACATCGGGGTACAAGGAATTCGAAGCGCTCTGAAGTGTCTGATTCCAGTGGTGGCCATAGCTCATAAGTAGAGTGAGGGCTGAAGTGGCCACCTACCAGACAGGTACGTTTAAATAATCATCTTCTGCAAGGTGCATCTATCTTGACTGTGAGTAATATGGTCACTTTAAAGTATAACTAAAGGCAAAACTTTTGGATAGAATGGAGAGGGATTAGAATCCTTGTCAGTTTTTTATTGCTGTCTGTGCCCTCGTTAAGGAGCTTCACCCTCTCTATTTGTCATGTTTACCATTATCAGTGAAAGTAAAAAAATATCCCAATTTTTGGGTTGTCCCCAGAAAAGTAAGAGAGGGGAAATCTTCCAATGAGGAGACTAGTTCCCCAAGGGATTCCCTTAATTTGCATCGATTTCCTCTTATTTCCTGTTTGGCTATGGGACAGGAAGTGAAGGGAAATCTCCTCAATGGGGCACAGATGGCAAAAAAAAATCTGACAGGGGTTATAACCCTCCCTTTCTCTATCCAAAATGAGAAAAAAAAAGTTTTGCCTATAGTTCTACTTTAAGATCTGTATTTAGCACTCTTATGCCCCGTACACATGATTGGACATTGATCGGACATTTCGACAACAAAATCCATGGATTTTTTCCGACGGATGTTGGCTCAAACTTGTTTTGCATACACACGGTCGCACAAAGTTGTCAGAAAATCCGATCGTTCCTAACGGGGTGACGTAATACACGTACGTCGGGACTATAAACGGGGCAGTAGCCAATAGCTTTCGTCTCTTAATTTATTCTGAGCATGCGTCGGAATTGTCCACACACGGTCGGAATTTACGCAAACGGATTTTGTTGTCGGAAAATTTTATAGACTGCTCTCAAACTTTGTGTGTCGGAAATTCCGATGGAAAAATTCAGATGGAGTCCACACACGGTCGGAATTTCTGACAACAAGCTCCGATCGCACATATTCCGTCGGAAAGTCCGACCGTGTGTACAAGGCAATAGACTAGCCATAAAGATTAAGATTGTCTCTCGTTCAGCTGGCGGGATCAATATATTCAATAAAGTCCCTTACCCATGCTAAACCTGATAGATGGAAGAGTCTTCCCAGACAGCTATGGTATTCTGACAGCTGCTGCCATGGCTGTCAGGATTCCCGAAGAGTGACTGCATCTATATGGCTGCAGCCACTGTTTGGCCATTCATTTTCCACTTAGCTAATTGAATATTTCAGATGAAAGTTTTTCGAGCTAAGTGTTGCCAACAAAGCCACCCAGGGCTCAAATCATGGCTTTTTTAGCAGGACTCTTCTGAAATTTCAGCTGTGTATGGCCAGCATTAGTCTGGAGATAATTGTTGCTTTAGGATATCTAGAAAAATTTGCTTGACACTATTTATAATGCTTTGGGCCTTATACACAATGGACGTCTCCTAGATGTCTTTTCTCCTGGCAGGGGCATTTTGGCAAGAAGAAAACACTTGTAACGTGTAACTCAATTAGCAGCGTCAAGCGATTGGGCTTTAATTAATTTTCTTGGCCTTAATAATCATTTATTCTGGCCGTTGAAAGGAATTAACACTCAAGAACTAAATGTACCTATCGTTAAAGCTTGTTTACACGCGTTTAGAAGTGTTGAGCGTTTTTTTCTGCCAAGACTCTGCTGCTCCTGGACGCATTGGCTGTGGGGGTTTTTATTTATGCCTCTAAACTCCTCTAAAAGCCTATGTGTGCATTGGCACATAGGCTAACATGTAGGAACATTTAGAGGCAAAAAATAAAAAACGCCAAACGCCCTTAGGAGCAGCTGAAAAAACGTCCAATGTGCATGGGGCCTTGTAACTGCTTTGAACATGCAGAATGTCACCTTGTTCTGTTTAATTCAATACCAGGCACTTAGACACCTTCCCGCCCAGCCCAATTTTCACCTTTCAGCGCTGTTGCAATTTGAATGACAATTGCGCGGTCATGCTACACTGTACCCAAACAAATTTTTTATCATTTTGTTCCCACAAATAGAGCTTTCTTTTGGTGGTATTTGATCACCTCTGCGGTTTTTATTTTTTGCGCAACAAATAAAAAAAGACCGAAAATTTCGAAAAAAACCAAGTTTTTCTTTGTTTCTGTTAAATTTTTTTGTAAATAAGTACGCTTTCTCCTTCAATAATGGGCACTGATACGGCGGCACAGATGGGCACTGATACGGCGGCACTGATGGGCACCGATGAGGTGGCACCAATGAGGTGGCACTGATGAGGTGGCACTAACGGGCACTGATGATGGGCACTGATAGGCGGCACTGATGGGCACTGATAGGTGGCACTGGTATGCGGCACTGATGGGCACTCATAGGTGGCACCGATGGGCACACATAGGCGGCACTGATGGGCACTCGTAGGTGGCATTGATTGGTATATGTGGGTGGTACTGATGGGTACGTATGTGTGGCACTGATGTGTGGCACTGATGGGCACTGATAGGTGGGCACTGATGGGCACAGATGGGCACTGACAGGTGGCACTGATGGGCAATGACAGGTGGCACAGATGGGCAATGACAGGTGGCACAGATGGGCAATGACAGGTGGCACTGATAGAGCATTGCTGGGCAGATCTGGGGATATCATGGACATAATAGTGCCAATCAGTGCCCATTTGTGGGCACTGATTGGCACAGATTGGGCACATGTGGATGGCCATGGGGTACATACCTGGCCATCCACGTTGCCCCTTCCCTGGTGGTCCTAGTGGCATCTCTGGTAGTCCAGTGGGGTGATCTGAGGGGGGGCTGCGCTGATGCCAGGAGAGCTGCCGATCGGCTCTCCTCTACTCGCGTCTGTCAGACGCGAGTGAGGAAGAGCCGATCAACGGCTCTTCCTATTGACAGCGTGATCAGCCGTGATTGGACACGGCTGATCACGTGGTAAAGAGCCTCCGCCGGTGTCTTGCCGAATAAGTTCCTTCGGCGGATAGGTTCCCCCCCTGTACTGCGCAGGCGCAGCGCCTGCGCAGTACGTACTACTGTCGGCCGCCGGAGATAGCCGAAGCTCAAACGCTTCAATCAGCTGTACACGGCGCCTGCGCTCTGGGTCCAGGTTCCTTCCCCACTATCCAAGTGGACCTAGAGGGGGAATCTAAAAGTGCCGAGCGCAGCGAGGCCGTGCCCGAAGCGTGGCGAGCGAAGCGAGCCCGCGAGGGGCCCTCTTACAGGCGCCGTGTACAGCTGATTTTCAGCTGTTCCGCTTCGGCTATTTCCGCCGGCTTCTACTGCGCATGCGCAGTAGAGGGGGGAACTAATCCGCCGAGCGGAACTTTCTCGGCAGAACACCGGAGGCTTTTTACCAAGATCAGTGTAGCGGTGTGTCAGACTGACACACCGCTCCACCGATCGCCGCGATGCGCGCCCCCGGGGGCGCGCTGCGGCATGTTATCCTGCTGGACGTCATATGACGTCCAGTCAGGATAACACAACCACTTCCCGGACGTCAATCCGCTATAGGGCGGGCGGGAAGTGGTTAAAAGCTAAACATGCCAGTGTGTACTGGGCCTAAGTGTTCTGACTGTGCTCCCCATAATGCTAAATAGATGAAAAGAGACCCATCCTTCGTGTGATCTCAGAAGAGTTCTTTCAGTACCACTACTGACTGTACCACAGAGCTTATGACTAAAAGAAATAGCCCTGAATTTATCCTGAGGGTGAGAAAGTATCTAATAAAATGCTCTGTTTAGCTTTTTTCATTGTGCAATCCACCATTGTACTTGTCAGATGGCTCAGGGATCACACCATATCACCAATTACATTCTAAATAATACTTCTTCAATGAACTTAGATGTTGCAAAAAGTAAGTCTGTCAGTGGGGCCTCTTCTCTCCAGCATTGCAGTGAGTTATGAAAATATCATGCAAACTGTAGTTTAGGTGCGCAAACCTGCACTTTCCTATTCAAGTCAGTTGAACGTGGACCCTCAGAAATGTATCTCTGTGCATCTCAATTATATATTCCATTTGGCCACTTTCCTGGGCAAGGTCTGGAATGAGGTGGTGCTTCAGCAACTGTCAGTAGATTGACCACATGCCTGACGAAGAGGTCCTCTGTGGCCTCAAAATGTTGCACCTGCAGTTGTAATATGAACGCTTTACATAAATGTTTCGAATATCGATCGTGGATCCATGGTGTGCTGGCAGCATACTGTATATTCTTATCAGTGTATCTCAAAGCACATGGTAACTCATGTTCCATTCAATGTAGTACTGCGTACATATTCAACCACGTCTAGTGGAAATGAGCCCAATATGATCAAGATATCTGTCTAGAATTGGAAACTTGGCTGCAGAGTTGCTTCTGCTTAAAGGAGGAGTATATCCAAAGCTTTTTGATTATACTTATCCTATAGGGAACAGGAATGCAGTTAGTTTTGCACTCCTGTGGCCGGTTTTCATGGCCCTCACATGGTTTATTCTATAATGTGCCAGCATGCACTGCATATTAGCACATTATGGTAGACTTATCAGTCTAACGAATCCCTTCAGCGTAAAGGTGTCAGGTCTCCAGCTGGTCCCAGGTGCTTCCATTTTTGCTTGGTCTTCCTTTTGGGTTTGCTCTGTTCCCAGGTGCTTCCATTTGCGCCCGATCTTCCTGCTGGGTTTGGTCTGTTCAGCTGCTTGAATGACTGGCCTATGATGATGCCACTCTTGCGCATGCATACAATAGTCACTTCATCATGGCAGAGGGTGGTAAATGTACTCTGAGCTGCGCATGCATGGCCCAGTGTATATTACCTCTGACAGGCAGGAGAAACATACAGTGCCTTGAGAAAGTATTCATACCCCTTAATATTTTCCACATTTTGTCATGTTACAACCTAAAACGTAAATGTATGTTATTGGGATTTCATGTGATAGACCAACACAAAGTGGCACATAGTTGTAAAAGTGGAAGGAAAATGATAAATGTTTTAAAAAATTTTTTACCAGTAAATATCTGAAAAATGTGGCGTGCATTTGTATTCAGCCCCCTTTACTCTGATACCCCTAACTAAAATCTAGTGGAACCAATTGCCTTCAGAAGTCACCTAATTAGTAAATAGAGTTCACCTGTGTGTAATTTAATCTCAGTATAAATGCAGTTGTTCTGTGAAGCCCTCAGAGAACACTAGTGAACAAACAGCATCATGAAGGCCAAGAAACAAATCAGACAGGTCAGGTATAAAGTTGTGGAGAAGTTTAAAGCAGGGTTAGGTTATTAAAAAAATATCCGAAGCTTTGAACATCTCACGGAGCACTGTTCAAGCCATCATCCGAAAATGGAAATAGTATGGCACAACTGCAAACCTACCAAGACATGACCGTCCACCTAAACTGACAGGCCGGGCAAGGAGACCATTAATCAGAGAAGCAGCCAAGAGGTCCATGGTAACTCTGGAGGAGCTGCAGAGATCCACAGTTCAGGTGGGAGAATCTGTCCACAGGACAACTATTAGTCGTGTACTCCACAAATCTGGCCTTTATGGAAGAGTGGCAAGAAGAAAGCCATTGTTGAAAGAAAGCCAGAAGAAGTCCCATTTGCAGTTTGTGGGAAGCTATGTGGAGGACAAAGCAAACGTGGAAGAAAGTGCTCTAGTCAGATGAGACCAAAATTGAACTTTTTGGCTTAAAAGCAAAACGCTATGCGTGGTGGAAAACTAACACTGCACATCACCCTGAACACACCATTCCCACTGTGAAACATGGTGGTGGCAGCATCATGTTGTGGGGATGCTTTTCTTCAGCAGGGAAGCTGGTCAGAGCTGATGGGAAGATGGATGGAGCCAAATACAGGGGAATCTTAGAAGAAAACCTGTTAGAAGCATATTCTTGTGTTAGAATGGCCCAAAGTCCAGACCTAAATCCAATTGAGAATCTGTGGCAAGACTTCAAAATTGCTGTTCACCATCCAATCTCCATCCAATCCTAGCTTGAACTATTTTGCAAAGAAGAATGGGCAAAAATGTCACTCACTAGATGTGCAAAGCTGGTAGAGACATTCCCAAAAAGACTTGCGGCTGTAATTGCAGCAAAAGGTGGTTCTACAAAGTATTGACTCAGGGGGGCTGAATACAAATGCACGCCACACTTTTCACATATTTATTTGTAAAAAAATTTGAAAACTATTTATCATTTTCTTTCCACTTCACAATTATGTGCCACTTTGTGTTTGTCTGTCACATAAAATCCCAATAAAATACATTGACGTTTTTGGTTGTAACATGTCAAAATGTTGAAAATTTCAAAGGGTATGAATACTTTTTCAAGGCACAGTATATGATAAAAAGACCACTAGGGACTCGTATGTCATAAAAAACCTACCTGTCAGCATTTATCGAAAATTTAAGAGTTTATTTCTGCTTTAACATGGATCTTTTAGTAATTTTACACGTCTACATTAATACATTGCCAATATGTCACTATGTACGGCAACGGTATAATGTTTCAAAAACAGCTCCACATTTTATCATTAAAAAGCAAACTTTGAGCTCCAGTCTAGTGACTTGGCCTTAGTGAGATGATGTCACCAGTCTGCTGCAGACAGGAGGAAACATTTCCTCCATCTCTTCTCCCCAGTCATTATTGTATTTTTTCAGGAAATCACAAGGTGAGAGGCTGCAGCAGGGACTGATCAGTGTTGGACATTTATGGTGGAAAGGGACCTGGGGGTCCTAGTAGATGATAGGCTCAGCAATGGCATGCAATGACAAGCTACTGCTAACAAAGCAAACAGAATATTGGCATGCATTATAAAGGGGATCAACTCCAGAGATAAAACGATAATTCTCCTGCTCTACAAGACTCTGGTCCGGCTGCACCTAGAGTATGCTGTCCATTTCTGGGCACCAGTGCTGTACTGCAAATGGAGTACAAAGAAGGGTAACAAAGCTAATAAAGGGTCTGGAGGATATTAGTTATGAAGAAAGGTTGCGAGCACTGAACTTATTCTCTGGAGAAGAGAAGCTTGAGAGGGGATATGATTTCAATTTAGAAATACCGTACTGGTGACCCCACAATAGGGAGAAAACTTTTTCGCGGAAGGGAGTTTAACAAGACTCGCGGCCACTCATTAAAATGAGAAGAAAAGAGGTTTAACCTTAAACTACGTAGAGGGTTCTTTACGTTAAGAGCAGCAAGGATGTGGAATTCCCTTCCACAGGCGGTGGTCTCAGCGGGGAGCATCGATAGTTTCAAGAAACTTAGATAAGCACCCGAACGACCGCAACATACAGGGATATACAATGTAATACTGACATATAATCATGCACATAGGTTGGACTTGTGTCTTTTTTCGACCTCACCTACTATGTAACTATGTAACACAGCCAAGAACTGCACAGGCACCAAGATTTACATGATGGTGTAATCTCTTGGCCAGCATCTCAGCATCTCAGACCAGGAAGTAGATGCTGACCCTGGATGATGCCTGAACAAAGATGTCTCCATCCTGGGAAAAACATCAGATGAAGGCATTCTCTGATGGAGTATTGTGATCTATGTGGAAGGTAATGAACACTTGAAAGTGTCACACATTACTTAACATGCATGAACTCAACACAAAAATACATCCGGATCTAGGTCGACTCATGTAATATAAAAGTACTAAGTAATGTTTACCTATTATTGTATATTGTTGGAAAAGTAGATTGCTCAGTTTGGCCAGCTCACCCGCAGAGCCAATTGTTACGCTTGACTCTAGTTGACTTTTTTTTTTTTTTGGTCGGAAAGGAAGATTTAAAGTTAATCAAAATACCGGGCTGTCAGTAAATGTGTGTTCTTTATTGGAAATCAATCGTAGAGTTGATATACATGTCTCAGTTCTTGCAGTAAGCCGGGAATCTTGTCTTTCGGTATAACATATGGTGTACAGTGTGGGGGAAGTTGTGAATTTGTAGGTTCTTTTTTATTCTTTTTTGAGCTGTGATCGTTTCTAGAATTTTCTCTGCAGTCATTGGGATCCATGCCTTTGTTTTTCACTACAGAATTTATCTTCTGTGACCAAACAAATTAGAAAAATGGTTTCACATCTGGTCCTGGAATATTGTTTGGCCGTACTGGACAGATTTCAGGCTTTATCATACAGAATGATTTAAAGAAGAATTCCAGGAATGGATTTTTTTTACATAGTTACGTTGGTCCAGCTTTTGACCAATATAACCATGTGTGTACCATACCTGACTGATGCCCCTGGATGCTGGAAATCACTGTAGCAGACACAACTACGACAGCGATCTCCACTAGCTTACAGGTCTCAAGAAGTTGCCTTGCTGCATTGTGAACATTCAGAGATTGCTTTGCATAAACAATCTCCGACTAGGTTTGCTTTAGGGACTTCAGCTTACTACCCAACTCCAAAGACATGCTTGTAGGTAAATGGCTTCTGTCTAAATTGGCCTTAGTATGTACAAATGGACCTATGCATGCTGTTATTGCATTCTGCATGCCGGTCCAAATTCTTAACAATTGGGGAGGGTTGAGGAAAACCTGGCGGCCTACCTCAGAAAAAAAAAGTTCTATGGAAAGGGCTATCAAGCGTATCATGGTGCCCAGAGAGTTGGGCCATAGAAACACTGCAAGAGTTGCATGCAACTGAACGGATATACTGACACGTGTGTATGCATACACACATACATACTGTACATTAAAGAGTCAGAGATGAAAGTAAAGTAGGCCTCAGCAACCAATCAAAATTTGAGAATTGTTTTTTTTTTTTACGTTCACCCCACATAATACATTTTACCTGTTCAATCTCATTTAGGTCTACCAACAACTAATTAGAGCAAGGGCCTAATTGGATACAGACTGATGGGACATTTAAGGCAGGTCCATATCTTATATAGTTTTAGATAGGAGCATCTGATTAATGCGTGAACACTTGCAAAAAAATGCACATATTGTACATTTTCCCTCCTAGTTACTAGCTTTCCTTTCCATTGGCTAAAAATAATATTTAAAAAGAGATGCTCAGGCCTCAGACGCCCACAAAAATGACCATACAAAACTCTCAAAAAACAAAAGCCTGTAAAACGACCAAAGAGGCTCAGCTCAAGTGTAAAAGCAGCCTTATAACCAATGATTAACCATTGAGTTAAAGTGATTGTAGAGGCATTCTATACATTAAGATAAAAAGCCTTCTGTGGGCAGCACCCCCTAATGCTTACCTGATCGCCATCTCTGTCCAGTGATGTCCACGAGTGTCTCAGCCGTCCGAGACTCTCCCTCCCGATTGGTTGAGACACAGCAGCAGTGTCATTGGCTCCCACTGCTGTCAATCAAAGTCAGTCAGGCAATCAGGGGAGAGAGTGGGCGGGCCGGGCCGCAGCTTTGTGTCTGAATGGACACAGGGAGCTGCAACTCGGCTCAGGTGCCCCCCTAGCAAGCTGCTTGCTGTGGGGGCACTCGACAGGAGGAAGGGGCCAGGAGCACTGAAGAGGGACCCGAGAATAGGAGGATCGGGGCTGCTCTGCGCAAATCCATTGCAACAGAGCAGGTAAGTATAACATGTTTGTTATTTTTATTGAAAAAAAAACCTAGACTTTACAATCACTTTAACAGATACAATATGTGTTTAATTTGCTTGTACTGATTGATAGGTTATTCAAACACTCCCTCCCTAGTCATTTTAAAGAATTTCACCAGGTGATATTAAAGTGGAACTTTACCCATAACAACTTGATAAAAACAAAATGTTCATTAGCAAGGAGCATACATTCCACAATAATAATTATGCTACTGAAAGGAATGTATGCTGTAAATTGCCTCCAGCATTACTCCTGTTTCTTCTTGCCAGAGGCTGCCATTTTGCTGAAGTCCAGAGCCCCTGAGCAGCAGTAAATCTTTAGGATGTCAGCAGATTGGCCTCTAGTGGCTCTGATTTTCGGCACAATGACAAAAATGGAGAGCAACTGAGCATGTGCAGAGCAGGGTTAGACAATGTACAGTATTATTGAATATTAAACAGTATAGGCACTTATTTTTAATATTTTGCATAGGTATACCTGCAAAAGGAGCAAACATGAAGTGATCTAACAGGACATCATTTTCTGACTAAAGTTTCACAAGGGAGTTGTAATATGTCTAGAGCAGAATCAGGTAATAATCTGAAATAATGTTTTTAATATCCTGCAGTATAGCATGTAATATACCAACAAAGCAGGAGTTTCACCTAAAAGATAAAAAAAATAAAGTTTGTGTTAAATCTAAAGTCAGGCAAGCAGCCAAATATACAGTTTATGTACACATGTATTACCTGCCAAAAGATTTGTAATTGCAATGTAGAGCCAGTGAGTATCAGTAACCCTGTGCAGACTGAACCGCACAGCCCACACAGATGAAGGTTTTCAGTATTTGGCTTTTGCAGTGTGAAGATAATGGGGGGCATAAATAGGCGGCTAGTTCCTGGTAAAAAGGCAGGTTTGTCAACTTTAGGTACCTGAGGGGTCCCAAATAATAATGTTACCCACCTACAGTATGTTAGTCTTGTATATCTTTATAAAAGTCGTATTTATATTTGGTTCAGTAAGTGATATCGGCAGTATGTCAGTCCAAATTCTACTTTTCTAACCAGGACAGATTCTGTCCAAGTCTTACCAGGTATGGACAACAAAAGACCCTTATTACATACAAAAACCTTCATAAACCTTCCCCAGGAACTTCTTCCAGGACTAAACGTGCTTGGAGCAGACCAAAAACTGAGCGATCAGTGGTCATGTAATCACTCAGTTCTTGGTCTTAGGGCTGACGAGGGACAACTGCAGCATCACACAGATGCTGCAGCATGGAGGTAAAGTATATATAAAAAAATATATATATATATTTTTTTAAAATCCCATACTTCTTCTGGGAATCCATTCAAATTCAAGTAGCAGGTATGGAGGATATTTTTAACGGTCTTTGAATTACGTTTTTTGTCTCAGTGGCATCATCAAAAGTTTTGCCAAACTAATTTTTTATGAACAAAGAGGCATAAAGCAGAAACAATCCTTTTTGTATTAGTTCATTTATGTTTAAATATGATCCAGTACACTACAGTGCATCCGGAAAGTATTCACAGCGCTTCACTTTTTCCACATTTTGTTAAGTTGCAGCCTTATTCCAAAATGGATTAAATTCATTATTTTCCTCAAAATTCTACAAACAATACCCCATAATGACAACATGAAAGAAAGAGTGGCTTCCGTCTGGCCTCTCTACTCTACAGGTGTGATTGGTGGAGTGTTGTAGAATGGTTTTTCTTCTGGAAGGTTCTCCTCTCTCCACAGAGAAATGCTGGAGCTCTGTCAGTGTAACCATCATTTTCGTGGTCACCTCCCTGACTAAGGCCCTTCTACCCCAATCGCTCAGTTTGGCTGGATGACCCGCTCTAGGGTCTTCTTCCATTTACGAATGATGGAGGCCAATGTGCTCATTGGGACCTTCAATGCTGCAGACATTTTTCTGTACCCTTCCCCAGATCTGTGCCTCGATACAATCCTGTCTTGGAGGTCTACAGACAATTCCTAAGACCCCTTTCACACTGGGGCGCTTTTCAGGCATTTTACACTAAAAATAGTGCCTGTAAAGCGCCTCTCATGCCTCCTCAGTGTGAAAGCTTGTAGGACGGAAAAAAAAGTCCTGCAAGCAGCATCTTTGGGGTGGTGCATTGAGATGAATGGGCAGTGCTGCCGAAGCTCTGCAACTTGGGCGCATTTAACACTTTCTTTGGCCGGTAGCGGGGGGTTAAAAGCATCCTGCTAGCAGCCGAAAAGCACCACTATAACAGCAGTAAAGCGCCCCAGTGTGAAAGTAGCC
Organism: Aquarana catesbeiana; assembly: GCF_042186555.1. NCBI lineage: Eukaryota > Metazoa > Chordata > Amphibia > Anura > Ranidae > Aquarana > Aquarana catesbeiana. Next base: position 104,006,691 of record NC_133325.1, read on the forward strand.
TTAGACTTCGTGGCTTGGTTTGTGCTCTGATATGCACTGTTAACTGTGGGACGTTATATAGACAGGTGTGTGTCTTTCCAAATCATGTCCAATAAACTGAATTTACCACAGGTGGACTCCAATAAATTTGTAGAAACATCTCAAGGATGATGAGGCTGTGTTCACACTGGTCCGACAAACACTCCGACATTAGGAGCTCATGACGTGTGAAATCCAATGTTTCCCTATGGGAGCCGTCCTAACTGGTCCGACACAAGTCGTTCCGACTTTAGAAATGCTCCCTGTACTACTTTGGTCCGACTTTGATCCTACTTCAGCCTATTGACTATCACTGAAGTCGGATCAAAGTCGGATCGCCTCGCATGATCCGACTTCGGCACGCGACTTGTGCTCAGATGATCTTGAGGGGGAACTCCGCGCCAAATTTTAAATAAAAAAACGGCATGGGTTCCCCCCCAAGAGCATACCAGGCCCTTAGGTCTGGTATGGACCTTGAGGGGAACCCCCTACGCCGAAGAAACGGCGTGGGGGTCCCCCCCAATCCATACCAGACCCTTATTCGAGCACGCAGCCCGGCCGGTCAGGAATGGGGGTGGGGATGAGCGAGCGCCCCCCCCTCCTGAGCCGTACCAGGCCGCATGCCCTCAACATGGGGGTGTTGGTGCCTTGGGGGAGGGGGGCGCGCTGCGGGCCCCCCCCACCCCAAAGCACCTTGTCCCCATGTTGATGAGGACAAGGGCCTCTTCCCGACAACCCTGGCCGTTGGTTGTCGGGGTCTGCGGGCGGGGGGCTTATCGGAATCCGGGAGCCCCCTTTAATAAGGGGGCCCCCAGATCCCGGCCCCCCCACCCTATGTGAATGAGTATGGGGTACATCGTACCCCTACCCATTCACCTAGGGAAAAATTGTCAATTAAAAAAATAACACTGCACAAATTTTTAAAGTAATTTATTAGACAGCTCTGGGGGTCTTCTTCCGGCTTTGGGGGTCTTCTACCGACTTCGGGGGTCTCTCCGGTTCTTCTCCGCGCTCTCCGGGTCTTCTGCCGGGCTCCTCCGCTATCTTCTGCTCTTTTACCGCTCTTTTGCTATAGCGGAGGAGCCCGGTCTTCGGTCTTCTGCCTTCTGCCCTCTTCTCTTCTTCTGATGTTGACACGATGCTCTCTCCGGCTGGAATGCACTCTGGGCGCTCCGCTCTGACTTATATAGGCGGTGACCCTGCCCCCTTATGCCGTCACAGTCCATGGGCATGCTGGGACTGTGACGTTTTAGGGGGCGTGGTCATCACCCGATGACCACGCCCCCTTATACCGTCACAGTCCCAGCATGACCAGGGACTGTGACGGCATAAGGGGGCGGGGTCACCGCCTATATAAGCCATAGCAGAGCGCACAGAGAGCATTCCAGCCGGAGAGAGCGTCGTGTCAACATTGGAAGAAAAGAAGAAGGAAGAAGGCAGAAGGCAGAAGTCCGGGCCACCGCTAGCAATAGAACTGTAGAAGATAGCGGAGGAGCCGGCAGAAGATCAGGACACCGGGAGGAGACGCCGGAGAGACCCCGAAGTCGGAAGAAGACCCCGGAGCTGTCTAATAAATCACCTTAAAAATCTGTGCAGTGTTTTTTTTTTAATTGACACTTTTACCCTAGGTGAATGGGTAGGGGTACAATGTACCCCATACTCATTCACATAGGGTGGGGGGCCTTATTAAAGGGGGCTCCCGGATTCCGATAAGCTCCCCGCCCGCAGACCCCGACAACCAACGACCAGGGTTGTCGGGAAGAAGCCCTTGTCCTCATCAACATGGGGACAAGGTGCTTTGGGGTGGGGGGGGCCCGCAGCGCGCCCCCCTCCCCCAAGGCACCAACCCCCCCATGTTGAGGGCATGTGGCCCGGTACGGTTCAGGAGAGGGGGGGCGCTCGCTCGTCCCCACCCCCATTCCTGACCGGCCGGGCTGCGTGCTCGGATAAGGGTCTGGTATGGATTGGGGGGACCCCCACGCCGTTTTTTCGGCGTAGGGGGTTCCCCTCAAGGTCCATACCAGACCTAAGGGCCTGGTATGCTCCCCTGGGGGGAACCCATGCCGGTTTTTTATTTAAAATTTGGCGCAGAGTTCCCCCTCAAGATTCACACCAAGACATTGCATTATTTTCTGCCCCCTGCTGTAGCCCCTCCCATTGTGTGTTAGTTTTAATTGGTCAAAGGACAAGTGTACTATCTGAAAAGTCAGATCAAAGTAGTATCCTATTCATGAAAGTCGGATGGATGTAGGACCAATGTAGGATCAATGCAGGACCAATGTAGGACTGATGTCGCAGAGCAAAGTAGGATGAAAGTCGTACTACTGTCGTGTAGTATAGTGTGAACCCAGCCTCAGTGGAAAGAGGATGCACCTGAGCTCAATTTTGAATGTCATGGCAAAGGCTGTGAATACTTATGTACATGGGATTGTTTCATTTTTTATTTTAATAAATTTGCAAAATTTCAAACAAACTTCTTTCACGTTGTCATTATGGGGTATTGTTTGTAGAATTTTGAGGAGAATAATGAATTCAATCAATTTTGGAATAAGGCTGTAACATAACAAATTGGGGAAAAAGTGAAGCGCTGTGAATACTTTCCGGATGCACTGTATATTAGAGGTGCTTTAAACGTCCTTGTATTATTTATGATTGTATTCTAGGGTAGAGGAAATGCTGGAAAATGTTAGTATACCGGGTGTGCATCGGGGGTCTTTTTTTTATCGGCTTTGGCTGTATTTCTACTCTTTTTCATGTTTTTCTTATCCTGATATACTCATCCACTAATAGAAATCCACCTCCAGTGACAAAGCCCTGGTACTATATATAGCGAGTAGAGCTAGCTGCTCACACCCCTGGCATTTCCTTCCACAACAGCATTATTACTATTCAGTGTGATCTAAACTTGTCCTGGGTTCTGCAGTAGCAACACAAAGGAGCTCATGTACCTACCACAAGACAACCCTGGCAGATGCCCAGAGCCTGGTGGATGTCCAGGGAGCTCCAACCTTCATTCTCCTGCAGTGAACCAGGCTAAGAAGTGGTAAGAAGAGAATACTCCGTAAGAAATCACAGGTTCCACACACTGCTCTGAATTTAATAAATGATTTGTACAGTAGAGCCTTTTGAAAATAGAATGTGTTTTTTTCTTGTCTCACTTCTCTGATAGATCCAAAAATATGAGGATTATTCCTTATTTTAGCATAGTAGACGAAGTGTTGAGAATCATTCTTTATGCCAAATGTACATCCAGAAGCACTGGTTTTTATTATAGAGCCATTTATTCCAAACTGCATACAGCTGTTCAGGCTAGTTGGCAATGGTTGGTCCAGTGTAGGGTTACACCGATACAACTTTTTTAAGACAAGTACCGATACTTTTTTTCAAATACTCGCCAAAACCGATTACTGCTACTATTTTTTAATGTCGTGTAACAGTGGCACTAATATGCAGCACTGATGGACACTGATAGGTGGCACTGATGGACACTGATAGGTGGCACTGATGGGCATTGATGAGGCATGGACTGTGTCAGTAGTTTTTTATTTTTTTTTATTTTTTTTTTACAATTTTATTTTTTACATTTTATTTTTTTGATTATTATTATTTTATTTTTTTTTTTACGTTGTCAGTGTTTTTTTATGTTATTTTTTATTATTTATACAATTTGACCTTTAAATATTTTTTTATTACAGTTCTTTCCTCTTTTAATTTTTTTTTTTTTTTTTATCAGCCCTGTTGGGAGGTGGGGCTTTGGTGAGATATAAGGGGTCTAAACAGACCCTTGACATCTCCCATTTGAGACAGGGAAAGGGATTAAGGACAGTGAACAAGAAGTGCGTAAGTACTTCTCTTATGGCAGAGCTGTAATGGGAGGTCTTTCCCATCTCCTCGTCTGCACACTGAGCGATAATCCTAATATGTGCAAGGTGATTAGGGTGTGCCCAGGCACACTCGGCACACCCTGTGCACACCTGCGGTGCATATGTAACATGTTACATGTTACTGAGTATGGGTGAAATGGGAAACTTATCCTTTAATAGCTGCCAGTAACCTAAACTAACCCTGAAAATGGTCACCATACAAATAGAAAAAGTGAATCTCCCCAGCAGGGACAACAATCAAAACATGACAGAGGTTCTAACTCCCACTATTCTATCTAAACCACAAAGATACTTTTGACTGGAGTTGGGCTTTAAATGTTGAACACTGCAATATTATTGTTTAAAAAAAAATGTTTGTTTTATTCCAGATGTTATAGCTGCTTTGTTTTTATTGGGTTTGCATGGTTTGTTCCAAATGAAGGACAAATAATGTTTCAGTCTTGTAAGTAATAAGTTTGTTTATTTTCATAGTATCACATTTGGACTTGAGTTTGCTAGATCAGCAGAATTAACGCACATTCCTGTGGTTATGCATTGCAAATGTTGTAACAGTTTAATTACATTAGGAGAAATCTGAAATCTAAACTGTATTTATGTAGTCAGGCAAGGACTAAACATAAATTCTCCTTATAAACTGCTCAGTCAGCACCTTGTTAGATTGACAAGGTTGTCACGGTTTTTGTAGAGTAGACAGTGGCGGCTGGTGCTCAAAATTTTTTTTGGGGGGCGCAAACAAACTGAAAAAAAAAAAAAATCAATTGCAGCCACTGTGCCATCAAACGCAGCCACTTTGCCCATCAAATGCAGCCACTGTGCCCATCAAACGCAGCCACTGTACCCATAAAATGCTGCCACTGTGCCATCAAACACAGCCACTGTGCACATCAAGCGCAGCCCCTGTGCCATCAAACGCTACCACTATGCCATTAAACGCAGCCACTGTGCCCATCAAGCGCAGCCACTGTGCCCATCAAGCACAGCCACTGTGCCATCAAACACAGCCACTGTTACCCATCAATTGCTGCCAGTGTGCCCATTAAATGCTGCCACTGTGCCATCAAACGCAGCCACTGTGCCACCAAACACAGCCACTGTGCCCATCAAGCACGGTCACTGTGCCCCTCGAACGCAGTCACTGTGCCCATCAAACGCAGCCACTGTGCCCATCAAATGCCACTGTGCCATCAAATGCTGCCACTGTGCATCAAACGCAGCCACTGTTCATCAAACGCAGCCACTGTGCCATCAAACACAGCCACTGTGCCATCAAACGCAGCCACTGTGCCCATCAAACGCAGCTGCTGTGCCTACAAACGCAGCCACTGTGCCATCAAATGCAGCCACAGTGCCATCAAACACAGCCACTGTGCCCATCAAACGCTGCCACTGTGCCATCAAACGCAGCCCCTGTGCAATCAAGCATAGCCACTGTGCCATCAAATGCAGCCACTGTGCCCATCAAACGCTGCCACTGTGCCATCAAATGCAGCCCCTGTGCCAATCAAGCGCAGCCCCTGTGCCATCAAACGCAGACACTGTGCCCATCAACGCAGTCACTGTGCCCATCAAACGCAGTCACTGTGCCCATCAAGCGCAGCCACTGTGCCATCAAATGCAGCCACTGTGCCCATCAAGCACAGCCCCTGTGCCATGAAACGCAGCCACTGTGCCCATGAAATGCAGCCACTGTGCCCATCAAGTGCAGCCACTGTGCCATCAAACGCAGCCACTGTACCCATCAATTGCTGCCAGTGTGCCCATCAATTGCTGCCAGTGTGCCCATCAATTGCCGCTACTGTGCCACATCAATTGCTGCCAGTGTGCCCATCACTTGCCGCTACTGTGCCCCATCAAATGCTGGCAGTGTGCCCATCAATTGCCGCTACTGTGCCCCAACAAATGCTGGCAGTGTGCCCATCAATTGCCGCTACTGTACCCCATTAAATGCTGCCAGTGTGCATCGCCCCGGCACTTACCTGTCTCGCCGCGGGTCAGCGGCGGTGTCCTGCACGCTCCTCGATGTCTTCTCTCGTCTTCTCTATCAGGCGTCCATTCACAGCGCCTGACGTTTCAGCCAATCAGGTGACAAGTAACAGACCCGAGCACCTGATTGGCTGAAAAGCAGTTCAGTGTTAGCAAAGCAAATTCCTTCGCTACCACCCAAACTGTCCTATCCGCTCCTCTCCAGACCTCCTGCTTTCAAGCTCCCTTGTCTCCTCCTCCCATGCTCATCTCCAGGACTTCTCCAGAGCCTCTCCCATCCTCTGGAACTCTCTACTTCCATCTGTCTGGCTTCTCCTACTCTGGCTGCCTTCAGACGATCCCTGAAAACTCATCTCTTCAGGGAAGCCTATCACACCTCCAACTAATCTCCTATCACTTCCAACAGCTCATTCCCCATAGTTACAACCCTATGTATCACTAGCCCCAACCTGTTAGATTGTAAGCTCTTCTAAGCAAGGCCCTCTCAATCCTCTTGTATTGTCTCCCTTTTACATTGTAAAGCACTGCGTAAACTGTTGGCACTATGTAAATTCTGTATATTAATAGTAATAACTCGGCTTTCTCTTGGTGACATGTCTAGACATCCATACATGAAGTGATTGCAGATACAATTATTATCAATCACCTTTCCACAAGCTCTTTTTTTTTGATAAATTATTTTTATTCGTTTTGTAATAGTATACAACTGTGCAGTGCTACAGCACTTAAAGACATAAACATAAAAATCAACACAGAAAAGAAAAAAAAAAGGAAAAAAACACACAGTGTGCTTCAATAGGCCTAACAAACCATCCAATCAGAATCGCTTACTGAAACAGGAGAGCGACAGAAGTACATGTCATGTGCCAAGACACAAAGTCATGGGGCACTGGAATAGTTGTCACAGTGGAAATAAATTGAAGGACGTGGGACCAATAGGGCCCTATTCAGGACCAGTCTGATCGGTGGAATATTTGCTAAGCCTGACAGGAGTACGCTTATTTCTATGCACAATTTAAATTGTACCAATCGATCCCTTGTGGAGATTGAATGATTAAGGTATTCCCATTAGTCATCCCAGTTGTCATTGTCCAAAATAGGCAAGTCCAGTGTCCACGTTTCCCTACATAAAAGGATACCGCAAAGCCTTATATATTACAGAGTGGGCCTTAGACAGCCCTTTCTCTTGCAGTATGATCTCTAGACCCGTGGACACTAAGCGAAAGGAGACGAAGGCAAACTGGGAAAGGCAGGCATGGCTAAGCTGGAGGTATCTAAAAAAAAATACCAGTTTGATAAGGTGTTATGGGCTTTTAATTTGTCAAAAGGGGGAAATTTGCCTAAAAAAAAAAACAAATCATGAAGGTGCTTTATAACTTTAGAAGCCCAGAAATCAGGTTCTGTGAGCTGGAGGAGGTGGACGAAATTCAGATTATTCCATAATGGGGTGTGAGGAGACCAATGGTTAGTGGAGGCAAGAGGAAGCACTTGGGTCTTGTCCAAAGCCCTAATGGTCGCCTTCATAGTATGAGTAAGAAGATATGGGTCAGTACATCCTCGATATAACAAGGACTGCAGTGCTTCATGCGAGCCTCGTACTGCAGCCTCCACCATGACCGAAGCCTTATCTTTCTGCAATGAAAGCCAATCATTAGCATGAACCAATTGACCAGCCGAAAAATGTCGATAGAAGTTAGGTAAGGCTAATCCCCCGGAGACAGATGATTGCTTAAGAGTAGCTAAACTAAAACAAGGAGCTCTACCTTTTCAACCAGTCCTAGGATCAAGGAACCCTTACCAAGACAGCATAGCCAGGTCATGTACTCCTTGAGACTACCCTACTTACTAATACAGCCTAGTGTAGGATCCACCCCAGCCTACCACTGGTCAATTAAGGAGAAGCAGCTCATTGAAGAGATCATCACTCCTCCTCTCCACTGAAGCAGAACCTGGTTATCTCCTAGAGTTTACCCTCCTCACCCTGTCTAAAGCCTCGTACACACTACTAGGGCGTACACACGGTCGGACTTTGTTCGGACATTCCGACAACAAAATCCTAGGATTTTTTCCGACGGATGTTGGCTCAAACTTGTCTTGCATACACACTGTCACACAAAGTTGTCGGAAAATCCGATCGTTCTAAACGCGGTGACCTAAAACACGTACGTCGGGACTATAAACGGGGCAGTGGCCAATAGCTTTCATCTCTTTATTTATTCTGAGCATGCGTGGCACTTTGTCCGTCGGATTTGTGTACACACGATCGGAATTTCCGACAACGGATTTTGTTTTCGGAAAATTTTATCTCCTGCTCTCCAACTTTGTGTATCGGAAAATCCGATGGAAAATGTCCGATGGAGCCCACACACGGTCGGAATTTCCGACAATACGCTCCGATCGGACATTTTCCATCGGAAAATCCGACCGTGTGTACGGGCCATACTAGTTTTTTGTTTTTTTTTGTTGTTCAACCCCCTGACAGCTCAGGTCTGAGCCGCTGTACTAGCAATACAATGTTAGTACAGTGATCCCCCCCCCCCCACCAGTACAGCCATTGGCTGAGAGCGCTGATCGGGAGCAGGTTGGCAGACCTTTTTTAGTCATAACCCAGCTTCTGTCCAACCGGCTGCCATACAAATGGCCGGATGTCATTCGGCCCGTGTGCTCTAGGCTTAAATGCTGTTGTGTTGGGTCTTGCAGAAGATTTAGGTATTTTTGCCAGCTATACCTAAAAGCATATTTAATTAACAGAAATTACTGGTATTTTTTTTATATCTGATTGTGGTTAGTATAAAGGATTACACAGTGCATCTGTTTGAATCTCCTGAATTTCCAGGACTATTTAGTGAGGGGGGAGCAAGCTCATGGGAGGCATTCAGGAAAATAAAGGCTGCAACATCGTTGCCGACATATGCTGTGACCTTCATTTTGGTTTTTATGTTATGGTTCAATTATTTCCTTTTGTCCGGTGATAGGGAGTGCTCAGCAGGCAGTGACAATGCAGGCAACCCATTTTGATGCCTATGTGTATGGGCTTTAAATATTTGTATGCCCCACTTATGCTCTTATCTTCATCCCATTATTGCTAGTTGATGAAATATACAGACTCTCACCTTTGTCACACAGTACTTTTTTAATGAAGGATTTGCATACCGTTCAGACTGGAATGCCTATTCACATTCTTGGCTTGTCTTCCTGTATATACATCTGGCACAAATACGACAGCTAAACCGCAATTTAATCTTTTCAGGACAGATCCAGCCATCCTTTCCTACACATAAATAATTCTACAGGTGTAGGTCGTGCCGTATTTTCCAACTTAGACTTATTCATTCAGCTGTGTTTCTCAGGTTTTATATTCTTGGCATGTGAAGAAGACTAAAGTTACACATAAGTATGCTTTACAGATACATTCTAGTCACCTTGGAAAATGTTGCATCTCCCTGTCTGCTCAAAAAAGAAGCCATTTATCTTGTTGTAGTCATAGGTACATAGTTGGGAAGATGTATGTATATTATATACCTGTATATTGTGTTCAGTAAGATGCCCATCTAAGAATTTTTTGAAATTAGCGACATTACTTGCTCTAACCACTGATTGCGGAAGGGAGTTCCACATCCTTACTGCTCCAATGGTAAAAAATCCCTTACGCAGTTTAAGGTTGAACCACTTCTCATCCTTCATTGAGTGGCCAGCTCTACAGAGAGCTTAAATTCCAAAATATGTAGGTATTGATTGTGTTTGGAGAATTATTGGAAATAGGTTGCAGTTCCCTTCCCAGCTTAAAAACACTATTGCAGATAATGGAATGCTGTGAGTTTCCTATTGTTTAAAACGTGCAATTAGTAGAAATATTACTATAGAACTCTTATAGGTTTGGTACGCTGCACCTTCCTTCCCATCTACAGACACACATTTTTTTCATAGCTCCTTTTGGGTGAATTGTGAGATGTAGAAGAGCCTTTTGGCCTGGTGTTTTGAGTGGTGGGATCCACATTGTTTGGCCCTTTCCTCTTGAAACCCATTGACAGGAATATGGTAGGGCATCATTGTGGCATACTTGTGGCCAGGGCTTTTTTTTCTTAGAGAATAGATGCAGGTACTCCTCCTCTTCTGAGTCACTCCTTTGTCTCCGCCCCTGCCCTTTCAGTACCACCCCTTTTAGGGATACAGAACTATGTATAATTTTGTTGTGGTAAGTAATTTGTATGGGATTTGTTAATGATAGCAAGAAAGGCAGTGAAATGCCCTGCAGCCAGTAACAATAAATCCCACCCAACAGCAATAGATCCCCCAGCCACAATAAATCCCACCCAACAACAATAGATCCCCCAGCCACAATAAATCCCACCCAACAACAATAGATCCCCCAGCCACAATAAATCCCACCCAACAACAACAGATACCCCAGCAACAATAGACCCCCACAACAAACATCAAAATATTCCCCCAGCAACAATAAACCCCTGCCAGCAACAATAAATCCCACCCAACAACAATAGATCCCCCAGCAACAATAGATCCCCCCCACAAAATATTCCCCCAGCAACAATAGATGTTCTAGCAGCCAGCATCATTAAACCCTCCAATAGCCAGCTACAGTAAACCCCTCCCTCAATAGTAGATCTCTCCCAGCAACAATTGACCCTCCAGCAACAATTGAAACTCCACCTGCAGCAATAGGTCCCCCCCATCAACAATAGCTAACCTAGCAGCCAGCAACAATAGACCCTCCAGCACCCCTTGCAATTACATACATTCAGTGCTGGAGGTGCTGGAACTGTGTTCCCCCACCTTCCCCCTGAAAAAAAAGCCATCTTGCTATAGGAATACTAGTCTGTATGCCTAGCCCATTCTAAACAATAAAAGCGTCCTCTGTGCTCCTCAGGGTGCAGTAAAGGTTTTTTCGCTGGGATCCATGTCCACTCCAGTTCTTCATATAGATTTTACCACACCACCCATTTCTATCCCCCTGATGAAGATTGAAATGCGTTGGCATTATTTTCTATTTGTGACAGTTTGGGTAAGGTCTGTATATTGTAACAGACTATACTGGTCATTTTATATTCACACGTGTTGTTAAATATGTTATTCTTAAAAAAATTCTTTGATTTTATATACTTGATGTTTTTGGGTACCTAAAAAAACCCATCCTCTATTTTCTACAACAAGGGATGTGGAACCCTAGCCATTTTCAATAACCTGGATTTATTGATAGGCCAGCACATGCCTGATATGGGAGTGAAACTACTATTGTTCTACATGTATGGCCTTTATGCACACTCAAAGCAATATTAAAGGCTTGTTTTTTTAATAACAAATATGTTATACTTACGATTGCAATGAGCAGCCCAGATCCTCCTCTTCTCAAGTCCCACGTCAGCAAACCTGGCCCCTCCCTCCTGCCGGGTGCCACCACAGCAAGGAGCTTACTCTGGGGGCACCCAATCCGGCTCTGTGTGTCCATTCACACACAGAGCCATGTCTCTGGCCTTGCCCCATCCATCTCCTGATTGGCTCACTGGCTGAGATTTACAGCAGCGGGAGCCAATGGCCTACGTTCATGCATAGAATACATAAAGGTAAAAAGCCTTCTGAATTTAGAACAACTTTAACTAAAGATAATGAGGGATTAATGGGTCTAGTGAGGGATGTTTGCACCAAATGGGAGATATCTAACAAAAATAGCTAGTTAAATCAATTTTTTTTGCCGGGACCACCAAAGGAAACACAAAACCTTACAGAAAATAAATATTTAACTCTTAAACTAATGGTGACTTTATTTTGATATTCCCTATACGGTATATGCTGTATTCAGACCACCTACACCACAAAAAATGATAAAATCTACTTTATTTCAGACATATAAAAATATATTTCAATATATAAAATTATCTTTAATGGGTTTATAGTAAAGTAGACTTTATCATTAGTTTGTGGTCTGAATACAGTATATTGTATATCTTAATTAATGGTCATTATGGCCACCATTACTATAATTTTCATTGTGTAAGGTTTTATGTACACTTAACATTTTGATGACGATGGAGATGGAGGATGGGCTAGGTGGTTTAGTTAAAAGTGTGCCTGTCCTTAAAGAGCAACTCCATTAAAATGAAAAAATCCATGCAAGCTTAGTTTACATTCGATTCGTTTTACACCCCCCCCCCCCCCCCCCCAAGCTCTAAAGGCAGCCCTACTTGGGCATACATGTGCCATGGGCATGATGTTTTGCATCGTTGTACGACACAAATGATCCTGCCTGTTGCACTTATCAGGCAGTACTGCTGCTGAACACAACTCATTCAAGCAAATGGGGCCCCCCACAACTGTGTGCAGCGCATGTGGTTGCGGCATGGTGGTGAGGCTTTTACAAGTTTAAACAGGTGGTGAGCGGGTGACATAACACCTTCTCTCCACCTGTCAAATGCCCTAACACAAGTATACAGGACCCCCTGCTGTGGGACACTACAGTTGGCTTCAGCTCTAGGTCTGGCATATGAATATTTACAGATTATTTAATATTCACATTTTCCTAGTCTGGGTTCCAGATTGATCTATGTGGACAAGATATCTTCAATCATCATGAATGACAGTTCACACATTACTTTCTCTAAGGACCAGTTCACACCATAGAAACACAGTCCGGATGCGTTCCAGATGCTTTTCTGCATGCACGTTTTTGATGCGTTCCAGTGTGTTTTTGGTGCGTTTTTGATGCAGTCCAGTGCATTTTTCCCCCACTTTTTTTCTTACCCTTAGGGCCAGTTCACACCACATGCAGTCCAGTGCATTTTTTTCTACATCAAAATGCATGGAAAATAGGTTATATGGTTTTCAATGGCATAGTTCACACCAGTATATAAAAGAACCGCGCTAAATACAGATCATTATTGAATAATTAAAAAATATGAAGTGATCAAAATATAAACTCAAATAACAACACAATGTGAAAAATCAGAAAAATGTGCTATGAACCACATAAAAAATATTGAATTATTGTAACAATTGAATAAAAAGATAAATAAAAATAAAAAATAAATTAAAAAAACCACAAAAAAAAAAGTCCGTGAAGAAAGGTGACTTTTGTTATCAACAGTCCTTATTGCAATATATTCCACCCATAGTGACTGAAGACTTTAGTGAATAAATGCATCTTGTGAGAAAAATCCACCACCTATGAAGATATATGATTACCAGAGGTAAGCTGTAATGAAGCTTATGCCAAAAAAAATCCACTCAATGGGGACACCACCATCTATCTCGGCAGGAAGGAAGGATCACCCAGAACTCATCGATAATGATTACCTCAGCAATGGAGACCCAGGGAGATAAAAGATACATCCACCATAGTGTGAATCCGTTTGACCAATTTATTATAAAGTAAAGTAGTACACTTACCAAAAAAAGTGTACTACGTCATCGTTTCTACTCCATAACGAGCGGGTGTATGCAGGCCGGCCGGCTGATTTTATACATGCTGTTTTATCTGTTTTTTTGGTAAGTGTACTACTTTACTTTATAATAAATTGGTCAAACGGATTCACACTATGGTGGATGTATCTTTTATCTCCCTGGGTCTCCATTGCTGAGGTAATCATTATCGATGAGTTCTGGGTGATCCTTCCTCCCTGCCGAGATAGATGGTGGTGTCCCCATTGAGTGGATTTTTTTTGGCATAAGCTTCATTACAGCTTACCTCTGGTAATCATATATCTTCATAGGTGGTGGATTTTTCTCACAGGATGCATTTATTCACTAAAGTCTTCAGTCACTATGGGTGGAATATATTGCAATAAGGACTGTTGATAACAAAAGTCACCTTTCTTCACGGACTTTTTTTTTGTGGTTTTTTTTAATTTATTTTTTATTTTTATTTATCTTTTTATTCAATTGTTACAATAATTCAATATTTTTTATGTGGTTCATAGCACATTTTTCTGATTTTTCACATTGTGTTGTTATTTGAGTTTATATTTTGATCACTTCATATTTTTTAATTATTCAATAATGATCTGTATTTAGCGCGGTTCTTTTATATATTGTATCTATTTTATTCTTTACCTGAGAATTAGAACTGCAGCTTGGAGGTGTAGGGAAGCGCAGTAATTTTGTATTATTTTCATAGTTCACACCAGTGCAGTCAGTTCCAGTGCATTCCAGTTCCAGAAAAAAAAGTAGAACATGCTGCATTTTTTCTGCACTGGACTGTACTGGAACGCTGTAAAATGCATCAGAAATGCACTGGAACGCATCAAAAATGCACATGCACCTGGAACGCATCCGGACTGCGTTTCTATGGTGTGAACTGGCCATTAAATAAGGACATGTGTGTTCCAGTGCGTTTTTGGTATGTTTTTGGTGTGTTCCAGTGCATTTTTGATGCGTTTTACAGCGTTCCAGTACAGTCCAGTGCAGGAAAAATGCAGCATGTTCTACTTTTTTTCTGGAACTGGAACGCACTGGAACTGCAAGCACTGGTGTGAACTATGCCATTGAAAACCATATAACCTACTTTCCAATGTGTTTTTGATGCAGAAAAAAAACACACTGGACTGCACGTGGTGTGAACTGGCCCTAAATGTATGTTGCTACAGTACAGCGTATAACATATGTGTGGAGGATGGAGCTTAGCAGAGCCAGTACAAGCCCAACACATTCAAGCAATACCTCTTAGCATTTAATATGTGTTTAGGAATGTAGCTCCATGATGGCAGACAAAAGTTGGGAATTGGACTGTCAGAACTTTATAGCAGAAATCAAAAATAACAAGATAAAAATGATCAACCCATTTAAAGATAAAGTAACAAGATTGGATTGTGTGTTCCTTGGACTGATGACCAGCATTATTCAATCCACTTTTTCTGAACAGAGGTTGTCCTCAAATCAAACCGCCCCCCCCAACCTAGGATTGAACAGTGAAAGGAGATGCAGTACAGTGATGAGCTCATCTCTCTCTCACTCTTTGTCACTCTGCTTTTCTCAGCTTTAAAGTGGTGGTAAGCCCTTACATATACCCAATGAAGACACTGCCCTCGGGTGATACACAGAGATGAAACAAATCCTCCTACATAAGTTGTACCTCTTAATCTGCAGTCTTTGATGATAAGGTTCTGTCCACAGTCTTCTCTTCTTTACACCTGTACATAGTCCATAATTTATAAAGCTTGTTTGAGATTTCAGAAAACAGGGTGCATGGAGGTGAAGTTACACTCTGCAGAGCTCAGCGAGTAGAGCTCTGAGAGCTGATTGGATGGAAGAGACCCACCCCCCCCCCCCTTCCTTTTACACAGTACACAGGAACAGAGCGGAGGCTGTCAATCACAGGCTGTGTGCTGGAGACCCCATCCCGGCACCTATTTTCTCTTGGTGTTAGGAAAACTTGTCAGAATGTGAATAGCAGAGGAACAAAGCAGCAGACAGAAGTGACATTTAGTGCTCTTACTTGAGACAAGTATACACTATAGAAGGATATGCTTTGTTCATTTTTCATGTCTGAGGTTCAAAACCACTTTAATATGTATTAAAAAAAAAACAGCTGTATAGTAAGTAAAACTAAGTGCAGGAAGAGTAAAAACTACTCAGAATTTGTTCTTTCTTATTGTACCAGGGCTATCTGAAATTGAAAAGACTTCATCCAGATCATAAATGCCCTTGGATGTTTAATGCAGTAGCTAACAGTTACCATCCTGGGTTTTGGAATACAGTTGCTGACAACCCAACAGATTACCTGTGGAGTGACATGCTTTGTTCTGTACATAATAAACACAGCTGGAGATCTGACATTACAGAGACTATTGATCACCAAGTTGCTTGTCTTCCTTTTTCACTCAAGTGCTAAAAAAACTTAGCAAACTGATCAATAAGAATAGGGGTTCTAGCTGTGTGCTCTGAAGTTACCACAGCACATAAAGCATTGATGTTCAATATTACATGTTGGAGCTTCAAGTACAATGGAATGGTATAGTGAACATGTGTGCAGACTAGGCACACTAAAATATCTCTGTATATTCTAAAGAAGCACTTTAAGACAAGCCCTCATTCATCTCTCTAGCTGTTGGTATTGTGGAAAAAATTGTCTTCAGTTGTGAAACAGGGGCACAGAAATCTTTATTTGTTTTCCTAATACTTCTATTACAGCAGAATCTTGGTAGCCTTCCAGCCTTGCAATGTAAGCAAACAGAAGGTGTTTCTAATGCCGCGTACACACGAGCGGAATTTCCGACAGAAAGAGTCCGATGGGAGCTTTTCATCGCATATTCCGACCGTGTGTATGCCCCATCGGACTGTCGAAAATTAAGACGGACTTAGATAGAGAACATGTTCTATATTTTTTGGACGGAACAAATCACTATCGGAAAAAACGATCGTCTGTATGCTGTTCCGACGCACCAAAAACGACGTATGCTCTGAAGCAAGTAGGAGACGAAAGCTATTGGCTACTGGCTATTGAACTTCCATTTTCTAGTCCCGTCGTACGTGTTTTACGTCACCGCGTTCTGGACGGTCAGAATTTGGTGTGACCGTGTGTATGCAAGACAGCTTGAGCGGAATTCAGTCGTAAAAACCTTTAGAGTTTATTCCGACGGCAAAACCGGTCGTGTGTACAGGGCATAAGACCAACACTTGGTGAGCTTCTGAAAAAGGATTTGTGGTGGATCGTTTTTCAAAGGTCGGCTATGCAGCTGCTGTCAGACCTTCAGAAGGTGATCCTGCTTCCTCCTAAATGCCTGTTTTTTTTTTTTTTTTTTGCCTATCCAATAAAAAATTGCTACAAATTTTTGGTAAAAAAAAAATAGGCGTATATTGATTGGTTTGCGCAAAAGTTATATCGTCTACAAACTATGAGATATTTTTATTTTTTATTTATTTATTACTAGTATTGGTGGCGATCAGACACCTACCTGACACTTGTGACACTTTTTGGGGACCAGTGACACTACAGTGATCAGTGCTAAAAAATATGCACTGTTACTGTAGTAATGACACTGGAAGGGAAGGGGTTAACATCAAGGGCGATCATAGGGTTAAATGTATGCCTAGGTTGTGCTTACTCACTGTGGGGGGGAGGGTGCTTTGACTAGGGGAAGGCAAAGATCCGTGTTCCTGCTTTGCAGAAACACAGAATCAATGCCTTCCCTTCTGACAGAATGTCAATCTGCCTTGTTTACATAGGTAAAATGTCATTCTGCCTGTCCCCTGTAAAATCACTGGGTGATGGGTGCTGGCAGACATTGTGTCTCCGGTACCGGCTGCTCGCGCATGCCCTAGACCCGAAAGTGTCAGATTACATACTATAGATTGTGATCGGGCACAGAGCGGCCGCCCTGCCGCCCTGCCGCAGTATATGTGCGTTGGGCGGTCAGAAACTGGTTAAATTTGCTGTGGCAGTATCGAAAGCTTTGGGGCCGCAGTATGTGTACAGTCCTTTCCAGCTGTACGGTAGCTTTTAGATGGTCATTTGTTGTGGTAAAACCATGGCTCAGCCGCCTGTTTTTACCGGCCTCTGGCTACTTGTATGAAAGAGGAATACATTATTAGTTATAATCTGACTTAAACCCGACCTAAAGTGTTTGTAACCTTCAAAAAATATTTACTGCCAGCCCCTCTCTTTTATGCAGCCATAACACATAGTGTAAGTCTTTGTTGAAAACGAAGCCTGTAAACACCTTTTTTCAGATCTTTTTAGGCAAGTCATGTGACTCCTGGCCGCTCTCCTACTCCATCTACAGGCTACAGTGGGAGGGACCGAGATCTCCCTCTGACGTCAGCTGAGGAGATCACGTGACCACTGTGCTGGCCGCTCAGCCCCCCCCCCCACTATAGCCCTTAGATGAGGAGGAGAGCGGCCGGGAGTCACGTGACTGGCCTGAAGAGATCTAAAAAAAAAGTATTTACATGCTTCCATTTCAACAAACACTTACACTTATGCCGCGTACACACGAGCAGACTTTCCGGCATACTTGGTCCGGCGTACCGGAGTCCGTCGGACAATTCGATCGTGTGTGGGCTCCAGCGGACTTTTTTTTCTCAAAGGTTTGACGGACTTAGATTTGAAACATGTTTCAAATCTATCCGACGGACTCGAGTCTGGTCGAAAAGTCCGCTCGTCTGTATGCTAGTCCGACGGACAAAAACCAACGCTAGGGCAGCTATTGGCTACTGGCTATGAACTTCCTTGTTTTAGTCCGGTCGTACATCATCACGTACGAATCCGTCGGACTTTGGTTGATCGTGTGTAGGCAAGTTCGTTCATTCGGAAAGTCCGTCATAAAGTCCGTTGAAAAGTCTGCCGGGCAAAGTATGCCGTAAAGTCCGGCCGTGTGTACGCGGCATTACACTTCAACAAACACCAGATTTTCTGGTTGGAAGCTGAAGAGTGGGAACTTTGAGTGGAGAGTGAAAACCAGTTTTGCTTTTGACTGCTGGTGATTGATGTGTTTGCATTTTTAGGTTCTTTTTGGGGTGTTTCCTTGCAGCTTTTAAACATTTTTCTGTCACTTTTTAAACAGTCTTTTTTTCCCCTTCCTTTAGACTACTAATTAAGGGGAGTGGTTAATTGGTCACAGGTGCTTGAGGCGCTATATAACTTTCTGTAGAACTCATTTCTGAGCCTGCTCATCCTTGAGCTTGCCACCTTTTTGCTTGCTGGAACTCTGGGCAAGTGGAACTGGACTAAATGGTGAGTTAAAAACCAGAGTTGAAAACAGGTGGTTGAAAACAGGAGTCATCAAACCTGTAAGTAACATCTGAGATTGAAGGTTTTGTGCAGTGCACAGTGTGCCACATATTTACAACAATGGAGCAACAGCTCCAGGATGGATACTGCTGCGACAGATGTGAGCAGGTTGCCCTTCTGGAAGCTCGCATTGGAGATCTGGAGGAGCAAATTGCAACACTGGGCAGAATTGACAACTTTGAAAGGGGTGGCTAGTGGGTTTAATGGGGAGGGTGGAGGGGTCAGTCAGGATTGTCAGGTAGGAAGATGGGTTAATACAGTTAGAGGGAGTGGTAGGGGCTCACAGAAAAGGAAGGCTGGCCCTGGGTTTGATCACCCTAACAGATTCGCCAAGTTGAGTGAAGATGTGGGGTTATCAAGCTCAGAGGTGGCAGCCCTAGATGTCACTGCTCCCCCTAACAGCCGGGAGAGCAGCCCATCTAGTAGGGGTGGTGAGGGGAGTGCAGGTAGGCCTAGACGTTGGTGGTAATATGGGATTCTATAATCAGAAGGAATAATTTGTCACCAGGATCGCTTCAAAAGAATGGTTTGCTGTCTCCCTGGTGCTAGGGTTCAGTATGTGGTGGACTGGGTTGATAAATTACTGAGAGGGGCTGGGCATGATCCAGCTGTCTTGGTCCATGCTGGAACCAATGACAGAATATATGAAAGGTGGAGGCTCCTTAAATACCAATTTAAAGAACTAGGCTGCAAGTTGAAGGGAAAGACCTCCAAGGTGATATTCTCTGAAATATTGCCTGTGCCGTGTGCAACACAGGAAAGGCAGTGGGCGATTAGAGAGGTGAATGCATGGCTACAGACCTGGTGTAAGGAGGAGGGATTTGGGTTTTTAGAGCACTGGGCAGCCTTTTCATTTCTTTGGGGTGCAACCTATGTGCTAAAGATGGTTTGCACCAAAATGAAAGGGGGTCTACTGTGCTGGGGCAGAGGTTTAGGGGAAGGCTGGAGGAGTATTTAAACTAGGATTGTGGGGGGAGGGTAAATTAGATTATAATGGGTCAGACAGGTCAGACAGGGGTCAGCCCCTATTGGGGGGTGGAATTGGGAAAGATGGGGGGAGGGCTAAGGCAGATGATATGAAGGTTCCTATGTTACAATCAACTATTGGAAATGGTACTATTTGTACTAAAAGAAAAAATATGCAGCATACGTTTGCGAAAATGTGGAATAGAGGTGGTTCTGGCAATCTCTGTAGATTGCTTTAACTGCTTGTCGATCAGCCACCACAGTTTTACCGCGGCAGAATGGCACGGCTGGGAGAAATTACGTTACTTTACGTCGCTTTGCTTTTTGGCCACTAGGGGCGCGCGCGCACACAGAGTGTGCCCAGAGACGATGCGAGTGCCCGGCGGGTGTGATGACCGCCGGGCACCCGCGATCGCTCGTGACAGAGCGAGAACCGGGATCTGTGTGTTTAAACACACAAATCTGGTTCTTTCAGGGGAGTAGAGACAGATCGGGTGTTCATACAAAGTATGGTTTTTCCCTTTCCTGGTAGATTCCAAAATCTTTGGTTTTGGACCTTGAGTCAGAGCTGTGTTTGATATTGCTCCTCTATTGTCTCCTTTTTAAAAGACAAATCATAAAAGAAAACTTCCAAGTCCTCAGATCTATCAGCACCTACAATAATAATTGCTATCCCCAGAAAAACTAATGGGAAAATCTTTTCTGCTTGCGTTCTCAAGTTTTTTTTTAAAAAACAGTGGATTAGTAAACTGACCAGTATCCACCAATTACTTTAATATCAAGTTTGATTGATCTTTGCCTTCAACTTCTTTTTTTTTTCTTCCATGAATGTTTTTCCTATAACGTGTAATCACATTTGGTAACGTCCATAATTTTACTCTTGTGTCCACACAGTAGTGAGAAGGGCTAAGATTTTATTTGGTCCTGTGATTCCCTTGCGAACGATTTTTCTGTGTGAATACAACATTGGTATGTAGACACAGAGCTGACTGAAAGGAGATTGTACCATCTTCTGTTTACAGTTAACTCCTCTGGAGAGATCGGACCTCTGTGCTGTCATCTCATCAAGTAATACATTTCCATGTAAACTTTATAGAGTACAAGATGCTGTCTGTGTCTGTGAAATAGGTTGTAGATGAAAAATAAAATAGAGAAGTACAGGGTAAAAGGAAATGCTTTGCTAATAATGATGTAGGTGTCAGAAAAGATAAACCGCATGAAAGACAATTAGGAATACTACACAAAGGTATCTTTTACAAGGCTTAAAGGGTGTACTAAGCTGGAGAGCTTACAGGTTTTCTTCGACAAGACCAAAACATTGCATATAATGGTGTTTGGCCATTCCCCTCAAAAGCTTGGTAGGTCCCCCAACTTCCTTGGAGAGGTGATATAAGCATGGTTGAATACTCTCCCAAACCTGTGTCATTCGGATCGGCAGGTGAAAAGACTGGTGCAAGACAGACAGCATTGGCTTGTCAGGCTCCAGCAGACTTCAACAAAATGGTGGCCGTCTGCACACAGACACCGACTCTCTGTTGCATAAAAGTGCATGAGTTGGGTAAAAAGATGGCTTCAGTTCCTGTTCTCCACTTGCAGAGTACTCCTTAGACGCATTTCACTCTTTTCGGGGAGGCATCTACAATTTGGACCCGCAAAGAGCACCTTGAAGAGTACAGGTGGAGAACAGGAGCAAAAGCCATCTTTTATCCATCTCATTCACATTTATGCAACAGGGAGTCGGTGTCTGTGTGCAGACAGACACCATTTTATTGATGGCCAAACATAAGCTAAAAAACAAGGGTAAAATGATCCTTTCCTGCATCAACCACTTCTGCTAACAAATTCAAATTTAAATGGACTCCTGGAGAATAGCAGGGCATTCTGGAGTATTTGGCCGGTATATTGGAGGGAAGATTGTTTTTGGTCCCTTCCTTCTGAAATGATGTCTGATGCTAACTTGTTTAGACCTTCATGATGTAGTGATACCAACCCATATGACCCATAGCCCTGTGCTGGTAATTTTTGGAAGGGAGTCAAATCTATTTTTCTGTCTTAAATTAAAAACATTTTAGAAAAAAAAGGGTTGATCATTGCAATATTTATAGTATTCACTGGCAGATTAGTACATTTTTGATGCAATATTTTTTTGCAAAAGTCACATGAAGTTTGAATAAGACTCATCCTACTCATATAGAAGCCACTTTAAAGGCTAAGAAACAATTACTACAATCCAAATACATGATAAAAAAATGAACCACAGAGCCTTTCCAAGTTGTAAAAGAGATTCAATTGAATTGTGTCCAGGAGATTGTAATAGATATGCTGCAAACTTGCAGATTCCAGAAGCAGAGTTTGAGTGGGTTGCATTTTTTTTTTTTTTACAGTGGCTTATTCACTAAGATAAGAGTGGTGTTAGGCACGTTCACTTGCATGCTCATATCCTGGCCTGTTCTATCCCTTTCTGTCTTGTCATCCTATCTATGGGGCCGTTGGGAAAATAGAGCACGGTTCAGTGCTTGGATCTTTGCAGAAGTCCAGTCATCATCTGATACATGTGCAGAAGCCTAGTGTTACCACTTAAAAATGAGCCAAATATGGAAAAGCAATATTTCTTACACTTAAATATTCTTTTAAAAGTGATTCCTTTACATTTTTTAATTTTTTTTTTCACATTAGAGCTAAAATATAAATTCAAGATTGCAGTGGGAGTGGTTGATCTGTAAGCCCAAGCAGAAACAGGGATGTACTTAGGTGGGCCTACATACTGTAAGCATGAAAGCTCAGGGCGTACAACGGAATTGTGGTTGAAATGCTTGCATGCATACTGCATACATGTGTCACCCTTCTTATCCCGTGTAGCCATAAAGAACCCAAACCATCTCCTGGTAGAACAGAGTCTTGGGGCCAAGCTGCACATGCTCAGTTTGGTGTGTAATTCTAGAGATTTTTTTTTTTCTTGGGAAAGTGCATGCGATCATCACAGGGCCAATCAGCACTGCCCAGACAGAGGGTCAGGGGTCCTGCAGCCTCATAGGACAGTCAGGGTAGAATGAAAACTCTTCTACAAGCTTTAACCAGACACGGATAGAACTCACAAGACTGCTATATACTGCTGATGAGAAAAGGTATTTAGCAGTTTGTATTCACTAAAACTATTGCATTTCCATGTTCTGTGTACTGTGGGAGACCAGATATAGTGAATGCAGGGTCCTGGGTTTAGTAACACTTTAAGGATTCATTTCTCCACAGTACCTACAGCTATACAGGTCAGCAAGAACTTTGTTTTAAAATTAATTTACTGCATGTTAAGAATATGTAAATACTTGACTGTGAATCGTCTGGCCACAGGTCCACATGCGCTCCTACAGAATAAAGTTGACATATTTAAACTCTTGTTTTCCAATCTGCTCACCTTAGATGGCATCCTGCTCCTTAGTACATTTATATTAGATCTTGTAGTATAAACCTCATTTTTCAGGTATACCATCTGGAGCAAACATTAACACGGGAGGCTCAAGTGTTATAGCATTATAAAAATGTTGTGAAACTTCTCACTGTGTATGTAAAAATATTTCATATTTGCCCGCACAAGCTATATTTCAGCTGATCTCCCACGTATCTCTCTCCTTCTTAAAACTCATCATTTTCCACTAAACCTGAAAATTGTCCATATGGTATTTTTTTGTAACTAAATCTGATACTTACTGATGCCCCTCAGGCAGCACTGTGTAAAGTCTTGGCTTTAAATATGTGCTCGGCATACCGTGTCTTCCACACCAGAGGCTGTTTCAACACCATTTACAGCACAAATTAGATGGAATTGAATATAGATTCAAACACACTAGTCAATGATTGGTCAACAGGAGAATGAACTCTAAAACAGGGATTAATAAAGCTGTATGCTTTTCCAAACATATGTCACATTTACATTATATACTATATTTATTGGTCTATAACACGCACTTTTTCACCCTGAAAATCGGGTGCAAATAGCGTGTGTGTTATACGCCAATACTTCAATTTTTGCTGCCTCGGAGGGGACAGGGAGGGGGGGCGGGACGAGCGCCGTCAGATTACATAAAGTGAGAATCTCCTGTTTACTTGGCGGCCTCTGTAATAGGAAGTCCCGTCTCCTGGGCCGTCGTTGGACCACTGTTCTGTCTATCATAGGAGATTCTCACTGTATATAATCTGTCCGCGCTTGTCCCACCCCCCCTCCCTGTCCCCTCTAAGCTGCAGATGGGCATCGATCAGGCTGCACTGATGGCATTGTTGAGGTTACTGCATTGAAGGCAATGGTGAGGCTGCTGCATTGAAGGCAATGGTGAGGCTGCTGCACTGATGGCAATGTTGAGGCTGCTGCATTGAAGGAATGGTGAGGCTGCTGCATTGATGGCAATGGTGAGGCTGCTACACTGATGGCAATGTTGAGGCTGCTGCATTGAAGGCAGTGGTGAGGCTGCTGCATTGAAGGCAATGGTGAGGCTGCTGCATTGATGGCAATGTTGAGGCTGCTGCATTGAAGGCAATGGTGAGGCTGCTGCATTGAAGGCAATGGTGAGGCTGCTGCATTGATGGCAATGTTGAGGCTGCTGCATTGAAGGCAATGGTGAGGCTGCTGCATTGATGACAATTTTGAGGCTGCTGCATTGAAGGCAATGGTGAGGCTGCTGCATTGAAGGCAATGGTGAGGCTGCTGCATTGATGACAATGGTGAGGCTGCTGCACTGATGGCAATGGTGAGGCTGCTGCATTGAAGGCAATGGTGAGGCTGCTACAACTTTAAGAAGTGCAGCGCTGGACTTAACTGATATAGTCAAATGATGATAAATTCTGTTAATCAATATCACAAAATACAGTGACAAAATCCCAATCATTCGTGATTGAACAGTGCATGGGGTGCTCATAAGTATTAACTTTGAAGACACATAAACACAAAAAATATGTATATAAGTGAATAAATCATATTTTTTGTGTTTATGTGTCTTCAAAGTTAATACTTATGAGCACCCCATGCACTGTTCAATCACGAATGATTGGGATTTTGTCACTGTATTTTGTGATATTGATTAACAGAATTTATCATCATTTGACTATATCAGTTAAGTCCAGCGCTGCACTTCTTAAAGTTGTATATGTTTTTTGTGCCCTTATATCGGGGTTATAGTGTATAGTGGCAGGACCATTTTTTACTCACACTTTTCACGCACCTAGCGCAATTCTTTTCTTTTGTCCTAATGGTGAGGCTGCTGCATTGATGGCACTTGCGAGGCAGCATATGGGCATCGATCAGGCTGCATTGAGGGCAATGATGAGGCTGCAGATGGGCACGGACCTTTATTTTGCTTCAAAGTTCCTTATTTAAAATGTAAGTTTTTTTTGTTCCTGAAACTTCCCTCTTAAAATGAATGTGCGTGTTATACGCCAATAGATATGGTAATTAACCATCTGGTACGGTTGGTGTATCTCTGTAGAAATTTCTGTGATCCCTGCTAATAATTTCATTTTAATGTATTATTTAAGTGTAATATTACACTTTATAAGATATATATATATATATATATATATATATATATATATATATATATATATTCTTATATATTGCAAAAACAAATGCAGCCAATTCATCAGGTGCCAGTGCTATACAGCAAACACTGTGACTTCCTTTCCTCCTGTTTCCTGTGCATATTAATTGGGCAGTGAGCAAACCAATGGCAGTAATGGGCCAATAGAAATGTGTGGGAGCAGTTTCACAGCGTGTTTTCTTTCAGAACGGCCCAGCATTTGAGCATTGGGTGGGGGAGGTGAAAATGGCTGCAGGCATGTGCAGGTACCTCCAGGTGCCTTCACTTTGTACTTGCTTGCAGCTTTTTTTTTTGTAACAGAGAGCCCATTATTCTGAGTTCTCTAAAAATTACTGTAACAAGAATGCAAGCCTCAAGTGTTCACTGGGAATGTACATCTAGAAGCCTCTTGTCCTCCCTCTGTTTTCTTTCATAATATTTTTTATTATTTAATTAGGAAAAACTCACAAAACAGTGAACAATCGCCTAGGCCAGTAGCGGAGACTGGTATAAGAATGGCAACATATACACCACAAACGAATGTGTCTCTAACATGGTAAAAAATACCAGGTGAGAGTGCCTTGATAGTATTGCCTGTGAATAGGGTAATAGCGAATCGTGCGGCACTCAATAATTGCAGCTTAAAGAATGCGCTAAGCCAACAGCATTTCAGGAATCACCCAGTAAAAATAACACGCTGTACCTGAGATTGACCTATGTTGAGGCATGGGATAAAACAGAACCTCTCAGGGACGTAAGAAGAACAAATAATTATATGTATTAGGAGAGAAAACTATCTAATGTACAAGTTTTTATACTGTCACAGAAACTCACTGATCTCCTCATTCTTCCCCCGTGGCCCAGTGTTTCTCACTAGCTGCAGTAATATTTAGCTTTCTTGTTCTCAGATGTTGGGGCCATTTTGGAATCCATGCTGGTGTCCTCTTGCTGGATCAGATACACCCTAGCAAATGTGCTTAAATATCCACACTTTTGCACAGTGCTGGTGGAACTTCTATTGTGTCTTGGTCATTGTGGTAGCACAGCTGCTGCAAGACCTTCTCCTCATGCCAGTGGAATGACTGCCTACTTCACCTCAGCATTCCAAACTCCTCGTTTCTGCATATCACATAAAATTGCATAGTGCAGGGGACCAAACTGACAGTTGCGTAAACCTGTAAGTATATTTATTAGATACTGCATTTAATGCAATTATGTATTTATGTGTATTATTTCACTTGAAATGAAGGCTGTGATTTGTATAAAAAAAGGTTATTTTTTGCTGGCAGACAATTTTTCTTCAGCATAATAAAGCTAAACTCCTTTGTGGTCTCCCAAGCATATCCGCAGATCAGATATTATTTTAAAAAAATTGTGTTTTATCATTATGTCTATTCAGATAAAGAAGATGATCAAGTGCCAACCCATAAAACTGGTCAAAAGGGTTACTGATTGCTGGCAGACACTTTCTCTTCTGCATAATTAAGCTAAACTCTTTTGTAGTCTCCCAAGTGTATTGGCAGATCAGATATTATTTAAAAAATATTGCGTTTGATGTCCATTCAGGTAAAGAAGATGATAAATAGCCAGGCCATAAAACTGGTCAATGGGACATATGCAGCTTTAACAGATGTGCATAGCTAGTAAAGACAATGTCCATTCATAGCAAGTAGTCAAGAGGAATGGGCTATTGTGCGGGAGCAGATGGCACGCTTGTTACATTGACATGCAGCTCTTGACCACTGAAGGAAAGCTTTTTATCCAGATGTAGCTTATATTAATGGTCAACTTTATTTTTTTATATATATATATACTTGATATCTTTTTTAAACTGATGTGTGTGTGTATATATACACTATATATAGCTCAGGTATATATCTTTTCAGTAGATACAGCACTGCAAAATTAGCTCCTTTAGCAATCAGATCTTTGGTTTCTTAATAGCAGGTCTTACTAATTGAATGGGTACAGAAATATATTTAAATTAACTGATGTAATAAAACAATCTCTTCCTCCAACTCAAAATTTTTTTGGGTATCCTCTTTTGATTTCCATCTAGCACAAACTCACAATACATGCTTGTCTGCCTCAGACACTTTTGGTTGGGGAGTTTATTTCAGGTTGTGGTGTTGTATTTTTTACTTGTCCTTATGCCATTTACCATAATTTTCTCCTAGGAAGTCTTGATAATCAGATATTATCTGAACATCCAGTTTAGGATATCACTGTGAGTTGTTTAACTAAATTAGTGTTATTCTTAGTAAATTTTGCAGATTTGCTGGTTTTACAACCGCAACATTTTTTTGGGCAAAGGTATTAGTTTTAATAGGTAACTAAGCGGTTTTGTCATTTTTAATATTTTTAATATTTTTAGATAGCCACGAAAAGGAATCCCTTTGACAAAAAAAGCCTTCTCTGCCCTTGTAGATGACAGAAATCGTAGGATTCAGAGAGGATATTCAGATATAGCTCTCCCAGTATTTCTCACTATGTTGGCAGATTTTTGTTAGGTCAGAAAGGGTTCCTTAGCAGATATCACCACCTTATTTTCTCAGATAGTTTATTTGGCTAATGGTAGGTACAAAAGCTTGGTCTCCAAGCTGCTTTTCTAAGCAGTTGGCTCCTTGACTAGGGGAAGAGCAAGGCAGCAATTCAATATGAGCCAAAACAGCCAATGACAAGTTTTGAGGAACCAACCCTCAAATTCAGGGCTTGCCATCCATACTTCTTGCTGTTTGATGTGTTCAAAAGGAGGGAATTTTATATTGTTATAGTAAAAACATTTGGAGGACCATGATTTTGCAGTCATCAGACATCTGAACTTGAGTGCAATATTTGTAACTCAGTCTGTCCTGTGCTTGAACCTTTCCTATATATTCAAATTGCGTTTTTTGGCAAGTGTACGGTCAGGTAGCATTAGCATAATCTAGTCTCATCACACTTTTAAAATGGATTTGCTGTGTCCTCCATTAAAATGTTCAGCTTAGTTGGATGGGAACCTAAATCTTCTTCATTGACTAAATTTACCAGATGCAAGAGCTTAAATCAGTACAGAACAAGGAAATCCCTCAGGCTAACCTGCACATATCATTGGTACAGAGTAGTATTTAGGTTTTTCCCACTTGTTGATTTCCAGGCAGACACTGGTTAGTGCAGCACTGGGTTCAGTAATACATAATTAAAGCAATTTTTTTGACTACAGTATCAGCCTTTTGCAGTACCCTATACAGAAAACATCAGCCTGGGAGACAGAGAAGTAGCACATGGAGCCAATAAATTGAACAGACATACTAGAAAACTTTTGTTGATCAGCCGCAGCAGCCAATGGAAGGATCAGTGTATTGTGACAGCAGTGGAAGCCGCTGTTAGAATACAGGGCCCTGGCAGGGGGATTCCTCCATCCAACTCACTTGTGTGGATGGAGGAAACTGTTTGTTGCTTAATGTAAAAAAAAAAAACTGTCTATGCTGAGCTTAAAGTGGAATCCCAAGATTTCTGTGATTACTGACATTGACATTTGTATTATCAACTATTTTGTTTTATAAATGGCTGATTTAATCAAGCCATTCAAGTGTCCTCCTCTCTCAGATGGATTGCACAGCTGAATATGGCTGCTCATTGATGCTTCCATGTGCCGTTGTCGGTTCCAGCTCTCTGTCCCCTTCAGTCTCGCCTCTCATTTCCCCATTGTGACTTTTGCATGTCACATGCACCTCTACTGTTGTCAGCCCCAGTTCTCAGTATCCAGCCAGCTCTGCCCCACTCAGTCCTGCCTTATTGTGACGTATCACATCACATGCTCAGAAGAGAATGCACATGCCCACCAGCCGCTCTAAGCGTAGCAATGCAGGGGGACCATGGTCAGGTGGCAAGGAGTATTACAAGCTAAAAAAAAAAAGAGGTAAAAACTGTGATTTTTTTTTTTTTTTTTTTTTTTTTTTTAGCTTTTGAGGAGTATGATCGAGATTATTGATTATTTAGGATTGCGGTGGGCTTTTCATAGCATTAGGCCTTTACAACCACTTTAAGTGCTGCCTAATTGCAGCCAATAAAAAAAGCACTGACAGACATGACTTTTCTGTGTGGCAGAGCTGTGTAAATTTCATAACTGAATAAATATAAATACAGATACTTTGGTAGGTAATACATATTTCATCTGTATAGTTAGCTGTTTGCCAGGAATCCAGCTTTAGTCTCTTGCGAGGGTCTTCTTTTGTGATCCTAAGTATGTTTGGATCACACAACGTGGAGCAAAGCAATGAATGTAGTTTGTACTATAATGGATTGCTGTGTCTGGGTTTTAGGCCTTATGCCCATCTCTCCTAGACACCATTCCTCCTGGCAGCAGGGCAGCAGTGTTTTGGTAGAAAAAATGCTTGCTAACGCTTCTAGATGCCTTTAGGTGCATCAGGTGCATGGGAGTTAATTTCATTGGCCAGAGTAATGATTTATTCTGGCCATTGGAATGAATGAACACGCCTAACACTAACACACATTTAGATGCGTTTACATTCAGTTTTTTTGTTCTGCCAGAACGCTGCTGCTTCTGGACGCGCTGGCAGTAGGGTTTTTTCGCCTCTAAATGCCTCTAAACACTTATGTGTGCATGGACACATAAGCTAACATGCAGGAGTGTTTAAAGAAAAAAAAAACACCAGATGCTCCTAACAACAGTGTTAAAAATGTCCAGCGTGCATGGGGCCTTACTTTATGGACAAGCAAATAAATGTATGATATCTGAAGGAGGATAATATTAAATATGAATTGCAATTCCAGCTCAGCTTTAACAGACCCTATGGGGTTCATTTACTAAAGGCAAATAGACTGTCTGTGCACTTTGCATAGTGCAGTTGCTCCAGAGCTTAGTAAATGAGGTAAAGATTCACTTTGCAAAGAATACCCAATCACATGCAAGGAAATGTAAAAAAAAAACTGCATTTTTGCTTGCACGTGATTGGATGATGGAAGTCAGCAGAGCTTCTGCTCACCTACTAAGCTCTCGAGCAACTGCACTTTCCAAAGTGCACAGTCTCTTTGCCTTTAGTAAATCAACCCCTATAAGCCAATACTGTGAGGTTGATTTACTAAAATTGGAGAACACTAAATCTGGTGCAACTCTGCATAGAAACTAATCAACTTCCAGGTTCTAAGCCTCAATATTTTTTAACTTAATGCTTTCATTGCATTAAGATAAAAAATGTTTAGGCATCAGCATCACTCCCCCTCTCCCCTTTTACTTACCTGAGCCTTTATTTGATCCAGCGCCGTGCATGTCTGCAGCTCTTCTCTCCCCTCATTTCCCGGGTCTTGCTGGCTTTGCTGAGGGAACCAGGAGCCATTGGCTCCCAGTGCTGTCAATCAGAGCCAGTGACAAAGGAACGAGGGGTGGGGCTGAGTCCCGCTTTCTGTGTCAATGGACGCAGCAGCAGGGCTGGGGAGCGAGCAAGCACGAGTGCCCCCATGGGAAGCAGCTTCCCATGGGGGCACTGAACAGAGGGGAGGGGCCAGGAGCACCGGCAGGGGAACCGAAAATAGGAGGTTTGCGGCCACTCTGTGCAATTCGATTGTACAGAGCAGGTAAGTATAGACATGTTTGGTTTTTTTTTGTTTCGTTTTTTTTAATTTTTACCTTTACAATTACTTTAATTGAACAAGCTGAAGTTAGAAGCTGATTGGCTACCATGCACAGCTGCACCAGATTTTGCACTTTCCAATTTTAATAAATCAACCCCTGTATGTTTAACAGCATTGTGGATGAATTTATTTCAGCGCTAGTTGTGTTTTTTTTTCATATATTTATTTTGCTCATCATTTAAGAACGTTGTTCCTTTGCGAATTTAAACCCCAGACACAAAATTCGAAGGGCAGTGAGGTGAGATTTGATTTTGTGGAAGTGAAATCCCCAGCCGCTAGCGATAGACAGAGACTGGAATCAAAAGATGTGACAAGTCTCTGAGGATTATAAATAGATTTGAAACGTCAAAACAAAATCAGATGAGAACTGTAGCTATAACCTAGTGTTAAAGAATGTTCTTCTGTAAGATGTTCCGTATAAAGCCGAGTGATAGTGAATATGGATGACAACTTATATGTTTGGTTTTAGTGGAACTTATTTAATAAATTGGAGCAGCTAAAGGAAATGCCCCATACCTCATGGCAACCAATAGAAGATTTAATTTTCTTAAATCTGCCTTACAGCCGTGACATATATGATTGTTATGGGTTATAAAACCATTTAATCTTATATTGAGTAGGCCCCAAAAGGGTTTCCTTGCTAGAATGAATAGATAAAGATTCTTTGACTTTATTAATTTGAATTTAATAGAATGATGTATTCTGTAGGTCACTGAGATGTAAGTTACTGCTGCAGTGGAGCTTACAATCTAATGTTCCTACCACACTCATACATACAGCACATCCACATACATCTTTTTTATTGGTTACAGATGGTTGGCACAAAAGAGCAGGCAGGATCAACTGCGTAAGGTGCAAGGCATAATCCCCTTTAAAGAAGAAGTCTCAACTCACATATTTTACTTTATCCTGCTCCCAGGGGACAAGGTGCTACATGCAACGTGATGAATTTGGATTGGTGCCGTAGATCCAGAGCTAGCATGGTCAACAGTGCTCCCACTGCTGTCTGACCACACTTCAGTGCAGGAGATGGATGCATAATGAGTGGCGATTGACAGTGCTGGGCTCAGGCAAATGCCTGGTGCCCATGACTAGTGCTGTCAACCACAAAGCAAAGGGAGGGGGTGTGTCAACCAGGGGGTGGGGACGTGTCATCAAGGGGGAAGAAACAGTGGTGTGCAACCAGTTGGCACTTGTTCTATGGGAAGAAAGGCAGAACACCTGTGGCCATTTGCTGCTTAGCTGCCTAGAACAGTGTCATCATAATTATTGCTGTGGACAGAGTGGGTGGAAGATGGAGAAGATAGAATGGATGGATGTTGTAAAGGACAGAGTGGGTGGAAGATAGAATGGATGGATGCTGGAGAGGACAGAATGGGTGGAAGATGGAGAGGAGATGGTGGCTATAGAATGGATGGATGCAGGAGAGGACAGAGTGGGTGGAAGATGGAGAGGAGATGGTGGCTATAGAATGGATGGATGCAGGAAAGGACAGAGTGGGTGGAAGCTGGAAAGAACACAGTGGGTTAGATGAAACAGACAGGGTGAATGGAAGATGGGGAAAACCGAGTGGGGGAGATGAAGCAGACATACTGGATGGAAGCTGGAGAGAACAGAGTAGGGGAGATTGAGCAGACAGAGTGGAAGAGATAAAATGGACAGAATGAGAGCACTCAGTATCTTTATATGACAATACATTAAACCACACTACACAGACTTTTGGAATAACCGCCATGGAAGGGTGGATTCCCAGCTGAATGGAGGTGATGTATAAATCCAGCATGCTGATTTCCAGATAGCAAGTAATTGTGCTGCAAGTTTGAAAATGACTTGCTAAGCTATTGCTAGACTTGCCAGGCTTCACAAGTTTGTTGCACAGTTGAAGCAAGTCCGCATTGCATGACTCCAGATCAACTTTCAAACATTCTGCAAGTTCTGGTTCAGTTATGTTGTGCAATAGTCATCCCACCACAGGGGTCACTGTGGCTGAATTTTAATGCTATAGACTTGCAGAGCTCTTGCTGTAGACTCACCACTGCAACTTTACTCTTGCTAAAAAACTTGCCACGCAAATTTGCTAAAAAATTGGAAGAGTGTCAACTAGAACTTGTGCTTCAAGTGCTCTGCAAGTGTACAACTTGCCAGTGAAAATGTGCAGCAAGTTAACAGAGTTACAATTCAACACTGACACAAATTTGTGTCAAGTTATCCTTGCTATCTGGGTTGTCTTTTATTAGCTTGAATAGTTTGTGACAAAATTGTTTTCATTGTACAATGTTCTACAGTTACTTTAAATACACAGAACTTTCTGGCAGCTACGCTCACAGCAGAAAGTGTAGTAACAACAGAGCTCTTCATAAGCTCCACAAAGGGAGCACCCACTAATTGGGCTTTATGTGGGGGAGGGACTAACAGGCACTAATACATTGTAGCAGCCAAAAAGATGTGAATTGCTGAAGAGCTGTCCAGTGCTACTTTTTACAAAGTTAAGTATGTAAACATAATTCAATAGAATTGCAGTTTAGTTGTATTACTCTTGAGACCTCGTTTTAAGGCCCCTTTCACACGGGGCGGATCTGCTGGACGGAGTCTGCTAGCTCAGCCCGTGATTGTTACGTTGATCCCCGCTGAGCAGGCGGATGACAGGCCTGTCTCCGCTCACTGTGCAGGGACGGACCTGTCAGAGCCCTGCTCTCCTCTATGGGGAGATCAGATGAAAACGGACAGCCGCCCTGTTTTCATCCGATACAATCTGCTGGACAGATGGTGAACGTTTTACCATCCTTTTTTTTTTTGAGCGGATCTTGTCGGATCGGATGGCAGGCGGGTGTCAGCGGACACATCCCTGCTGACATCTGCCTGCCCATAGAAGTCAATGGGTGGCCAGCTCGGGTTCCGCCTGAAAAACGGACATGCGGATCTGAGCGGGCCGATCGTGTGAAAGGGGCCACACTCCTTACTAAGTGTTAGCAGGTCTTTTAAGTTTTTTTTTGTTTTGTTTTTTTGTTTGTTTGTTTGCATATACATGATAGCATAGTAGTGTAACTTATGATTATATTGTTACAGAGGAATGGTACATGTTGATATAATCAAAGAGCAACCTTCTACCTCTGATAAACCTTGCTTTCACAGGGTGCAGTCTGCTTGACTTTTCATTGGATCTGGCCTGTTAATCCAACGAAACCCTACCAACAACATTATCAGTGACCTGCAATGCAGTAGAGAAGTGGATACTGTATGCAGTATATTGTTGTTTATACAAAAGAAAATTATTATACGTATTGATCATGACATGAGCAATAAGTATTGATCATGGCATCATAAACAATTTATTCAACTTATGTTCAAACAGGTAGGCTCTATGATTACATACTGTAGGTAAATGTAAAGGAGATTTTGCTGAAATTTCACAATCAGATTATAATATTCATGGATATCTTGACAACGTTCTTAAAGTTGTAGTCCAGGCAAGTGGCTTAATATTCAGTTACAATACATACTGTATATACTCGAGTATAAACCGAGTTTTTCAGCACATTTTTTTGTGCTGAAAATGCCCCCCTCGGCTTACACTCGAGTCAAGCACTTTTCTGCAGCAGAGAATGACATTTTCCGAACCAACTTTGGGGCCCCGTATCTCGGGGCCACTTGGTGCTAGGAACACCAAATTTGGTGTGCAAACCCAGTGGAACAATCACTACAACATATCCAAAAGGGTTCCTAGCACCAAGTGGCCCTGAGATACGGGGCCCCAAAGTCAGTTCGGAAAATGATATTCTCTGCTGCAGAAAAGTGCTTGAAATTTTCTGAACCGAATTTGGGGCCCCGTATCTCGGGGCCACTTGGTGCTAGGAACCCTAGCTTTGGATATGTTGTAGTGCTAGTTTCACTTGGTTTGCACTCCGAATTTAGGGTTCCTAGCACCAAGTGGCCCTAAGATACAGGGCCCCAAATTCAGTCAACTGTGTCCATCTGCAGCAATGTCATTTCGGGACCCTTTGGGTCCAGAGACCCCACGTTTTAGCTGCAGCTAGGGGGCATCAAGGAACCCTTAACTACCGAGTTTGAAGTTTGGGAGACATATGGCTGCAAATGGGCACAGTGAGGCTGCAAATGGGTATTGTTGACCCTCTTTTCCACTTACAGTAGCTGCGTATTTCTCACCCTAGGCTTATACACGAGTCAATAAGTTTTCCCAGTTTTTTCTGGTAAAATTAGGTATCTCGGCTTATATTCGGGTCGGCTTATACTCGAGTATATATGGTTTATGGGAGATGTCTTTCATGCCAAATGAGATTTAATTGTGTTCAGCCAGTCATTTACCAACATAGCCAGCTTGGACCTCCACTGCAGTAAGAGCTCCATTCAAGATAGCCAATTAGCATTCATCAGCCCTGTGCCCTCCTCTCCACTAAACATGTTCACTGTGCCAGACTGACAGCTGAATACATAATTTTATTATTTGGTGTTTTTAACTGATTCTACCCGGGGCTATTTGTATATGATTTTACCTGGGGCTTTAAGTTCGGCTTTAAGTGCTGCACGTCCGTGCCTATAACTGGAAATGAATATAACCATTTCTTTCTACTATCTTCCTACCATACATTTAGGCTAGCCACACACTATACAATTTTCTTATTCAATTTCCCTTTAGATTAGTGCAAGGGCCTGTCTGATTGCATACAAATTGAAAGGGCTTAGGTTTGACCTCATATTATATGGTTTGGGTAAATCTAAAGGAAAGTTGAACAAGAAAATTGTATAGTGTATGGCCAGCCTAAGACAGTGGTCATCAACCCTGTCCTCAGGGCCAACTAACAGGCCAGGTTTTATGTATTACCTTGAGGGAGATGCAGACTAGAATACTGCAATCACTGAGCAGCGAATGATATCACCTGTGATGTATTTCAGTTATCTTGCAAACCTGACCTGTTGGTGGGCCCTGAGGACAGGAGTTGAGAACCACTGCATTAAGAGGAATGCTGACCTGCCAAGCCAAAGCTTTCTTGAAATTTGCTACATGGCTGGACATATCCATGTTCTACTGACTTCTGTGGTTCTCCCACAAAGATCTGACAATTGTAGGTCCAGCTCCATCCTGTCTGCTTCTACCAGTATTACTACTGTCTCATTAATAATTGCATAGTCAGCTCTTACCCTCTAAATTATACATCCATCCCAAAAGAGCAATGGTGGTGGTAGTTGTGCCGGGGGGAGTGTGTTGACATCTGAGTGCTTTTTAAAAACAGAATTTAATATGAGCATAAGGATCTAGTGCTTGAAATCCAGAGGAAAGTTAAATGTTTGCATGCTCAGTTCTTCCCCGGAATCAAATCAAAGTAATTTGTAGATCCTTCAAAAAGACTTTAAATTTGTAAACCCTAACTGAAAGAAATTTAGTTTGCATATCCTAAACAATTGCCATGTTTTACAAATAAAATACTGTTTTTGACCTTTTTTTAATTATTTGATGCATGTAAGCATGCCTAGTGATTGCAGCGGCGTCCTGTCCACATTCATGCAGTCTACCAATGACTGCATGACATTTCTGATGGTGACAATAGTGGACCATGCCTTTGTAATGTATACAGTATGCATAGTTCCCATTAGAAGTCTGTGTGGCAGAGTGAGAATGCAGGAGCGTATTTGGAAGACAAGGACAGACCATTGTCATATAACAGGACACATGCACATTAGGTATCTAGCCTGTATGCGGACAATCCCACCATTTTTTTGTGGGGCAGAAGGCACAAGTGGCTGGAATAGAAAGCTGGTGGAGTGATACCATGGGACAGCTGAATATAGAAAAACAAGCAAAGATTTTATTTATAACAGTTATTGGGTGCTTCTGTCAGGTGATTTCCACAGGGCTTTGGATAATGTTTAAATAAAACTGTCTTTATTGAAAACCTAACTTTCTCCTGCATCCAGGGCCGAGACGTGTGAGGTGGGGGGGGGGGGGGGGCAGGAGTTGGGAGGGAAGAAGATTGGTGTTAAGAGGGGGGATTTGGGGGGAATTTGTGCTAAGAGGGGGGATGTAAAGTGGGGGAGGGGTGTGTACTAGGAGGGGAAAATTTTAGGGGTAGAGGATTTGAGCTAGGATTGATTTTTTTTTTTAGTGGGGAGATTCGGTGGATGGGGGAGCCTAATTTGTGCGGAGAGGGGGTATTTCAGCAGGGGGAGGGGGCAGATTTGTACTGGGAGTAGGGGGAATGTATGCTTAGGGATTAAGCATGCAGATTAGTGCTCAGTGTTTTTTGGGGGGATTTTTGCTGACCCATAATGCTCATACATCTTGGGGGGGAGCAGTTTGGCATGTTTGCCCTGGGCTCTAGATGACCTTGTCTCGGCACTGTCTGCACCAATGTCTCAGAGAAGCATGGGTGATATGCACAGCATTTAAACTGCCATTTAACAACAATATGAATAAAAGCCCAGATAATAGAAGATTAAAAAAAAAAGATATGGGGAGACACAAACAAAGGTGAGGGTTGGGGAGATTAGGGCAGAGGAAGGTAGCGTAACCACAGCTCTCAAATCAAATTTGTACAGTTAACTGAATAGAAACGTGCCAATGGCAAAGCTTTGTTGGACTGGTTTATCGGTCTGTCATGAAACGTACCTGTAAGATGCTTCATATGATGCATATTTTTAATTTTATTTAGTAGATCTTTAATGGAAGGGGTTACATTGTTTCCATTTGGTGACTATTCGCTTACTGTTTGAATGTATGTGGCTCATTCCTTGGGGGGGGGGGGGGGGTGGTTAAAGTGGTACTAAACCCAAAAGTAAACATATATTATATTGCAGCTTACTAAATCTTATATTTGGTGTCTGCATTTGTTTTGTTTTTTTAGGCCATCTTTGCCTTATTTTTCAGTTGGTAATCCAGCCACTAAGTCTGTTGTTTTTCAAAAGAACACACTTTTCTCCAGATGTATCAGTTCACAGGGATGAGACAAACTATTTAACAATAGCAGTGGAGCTTACAATGATCAGCTCTTATTTATTCATGTAAAACCTTTAGCCTAAAAAGAAAAACGTTTTTTTGTAACTGAATATAAAGTGTGAGCTGAGGTTTGACTTCAATTTGTTAGTGTATCTAAATCTGATGGTACATTTAATGCTACCCTCCCCCCCCGTCCCCCCAGAATGACAATGCTGCTGTTCAAAGGCGGCTCCTGTGCTCATTTATCCAGGGTGGTGTCTCTATAATACAGGAGGTGTGTTACTAGCCAGATCAAAAGGTGAAAACAGAGGGAAAAAAGCACAGAAAAAGAAAACTAATATAGCCACCACATCTAATGATTGGTAATCTGCAATATATTACATTTTTGGTTTTGGGTTTAATAGCGCTTTAAGCCTTGGTTTAGGTAGGCTAATAATTATGTTAACAGGTCTAGAAGTGTATCTTTGTCCATTAGCTTTCTCCAAAATATTGACAAATGTGGGCAAAATCAGAAAACACGAGGTACAGAACTCCAGTTGGTGCCTCAAGTATCTCTCTGTCATATTTGGGTTAATACAATGTAGCACGTCTGGGGTGTATAGCACTGGAGTATTTTTGTGTATGCATTTTCTTTGTATGTCATGCATATAGAGCTTTTATTCGCTCTGTCCAAGTTTCCAGTGGTAGTTCATGTCCCTGAACTGTTTCCCTTTTTATGTATGGATGTTTATTGTGCTTTGTGCAGCATTTTGTAGATTTTGGAGATCAGGCCTTTAGCTGTTTAGCTCTTCTCTACGAATTCTTTCAAAGTGGGTAGGATTTGGAAAGCATAAAAATTTAGAGAGTATATGGACGTAGTCTGGAATCTGTAAATTGCTATAAAAGGAGAATTTGGGGAATGTTATCTGTCTTGGATAACCATAACCTTGGTTAACCAGGTAACCATATTTACAAAAAGGACTTTATGCCGTGGCCATGTCATATCGAACAAGAGGACTAAATATATATATAAAGGAATACGGAAATTAAGGAGCTTGGCTTTGTGAGTTTGAATTCATCTTTGCACTGCCTCCTGACCTTTAATGTGAACATCATTGACAAAAACAGATTATGATCTCATGAGAGTAAGGATGAGCCCTACAATATGGAGTTTGGGTGTATGTGGGGTATTTTTTTATTTTTTTAAAATTTCAGTTTACTTGCTAGGAGAGGAGTACCACCCAAGAGGAAATGTGTCAGATATGTGGGGACAAGTACTATTTGTTTAGAACTCCCAAGCCACCATTCCCCTTCAGGGCATACATTAAAGATTCCTAAAATCTATATTTTGTGTATACCCAAATAAAGTTTAACAGCTATATATTTATATAGTTTTTGTATGCCGTTCTAAAGGATTTTTGCTGTCAATGTTAGGTTAAAAAATAATTTAAAAGCCTAAAAAGTATTGACAATTTGTCAAAAGCAGTGTGGCCAAAAAGGAGATGTGATGAGATGTGATGAGTTTCTATCCGTTTATAATTTGAGAGAATTCTTTAAATAATGAGGGATAGTTCTTTGCGTCTCAACATTTATAAGAGGTTGTCAGTCAAATTCCAAGATATTTTATCAGATATGCAAATTTTGGATAATAAGTGGGAGTGCTTCAGTTTTCCCTTA
This sequence comes from Aquarana catesbeiana, assembly GCF_042186555.1. NCBI lineage: Eukaryota > Metazoa > Chordata > Amphibia > Anura > Ranidae > Aquarana > Aquarana catesbeiana. The sequence goes on from NC_133325.1 coordinate 104,046,084, forward strand.
TACATCAAGAGCAAGCTGAACATGCATAATTCTTTTAGCAGATTGGGTAATATGGTGATTGGTTGGGTAAGTGTGAGCTACAGTATAAGTCATTGGCAAATAATGAAATCTTAAAAGATTTATAATGCAATGGGACGCCTTTACTGGTCAGATTGTTGGGAATGAATGTGGGCTACTAGAAGTTCAGTACAAATCACAAAAAACAGAGGGTACAAGGGCAACACTTGGCAGGTGCCATTTAAGAGTGAGATTAAGCTGGATGCCAAAAGGTGAAGTTTATCTGGAGCGGACAGATGATAAATGGTCCCTTTATCCGTTTGTGTTGTAGGGTTTAGATCATGAAGGGCCAGCTGAAGTGCCCAAACATCTTTTCAGCATCAGGGCTCAATGCCAAGGCCTCTTCTGTTTGTTAATTATGCAAACAGTGGACAGTTTTCCAGTTTTCAATGCAGTAAGACTGAATGGAAATTCACATAGGTAGGTGACCTTGTAAAGTGTACCCGGAAAGATCAGGGCACAGCCTCAATTTCAAGTCGTGATGGAGAAGATGAAATAGGTAATATAGGGTAACTCCCTTTGTTCTTTTTGGAACATGCTGCTGAGAATGCTTTGGGTATAGAGGAGAAATTGTCAGGTGCTGGCTCAGGAACGAGGTCTTCAGAAAGAGTGGCTGTAACCACTTCCATGGATCTGGTGCGTCTTTGCATATCCATCACATTCTTCTGGGACATTGGAAGATGTTGGCAAGGTTCTGCATCAGACATGCCCAGAGAGATAGCAAAGAGGTCCCGCAATCCTATGTCCTCTATAGAATAGTTGGCCAGGGCATTTTTGGCATGTTGGTTTCACCAGCAGTTTATGGGCTCCGGATTGAGGTCTGTGAGTCAGGTTTGCAACTGTGGGTGAGGGCTCACTGTGATTTTTTAAATTTTATTGCTTTTGCCCAGTGGTATGATTGCTAAGCCAAGTTTTTGCAGGCTACAATTGGAACATTGCTAACATGTATGCTACACAGAGGCCATCCAAACCATGACCCCCCCCCCCCCCATGTATTCTTTAGTGAGATAAAAAGTCATTGACAGTAGTGAAGCTTATGTGAGATTTTAGTGTTTGGGTTTCTGTTTAATTCAATTCCTTCTGCACATAACTTGAGTATATAGTATGTGCTGCCTTTTTAGAATGACTTCATGTGTCCTCACACAATGCAGTACTTAACAGCCCTACTAGAGCACCATGTATTTTTCTCTGAACTATTTAATATTCTATTATCCATAGTAAAGAATTGGAATTTATTTTAGGAGATTAGTACAGCAGTTTAATTGTATTATTTAAATGAAAAGTGGATTTGTTAATGATTCAGTAACAAATACATGTGAATGTAACAAAGGCAGTGTTAGTCATAGTGTTACTGAAAATAGTAACACTGGTAATGAGAGGGAAGGTTGTTCATTGCAGCCCACAATAACTATTATCTGAAAATCACTGCTATTTATATACTGAGAGGAGTTTCTAGTTTTCTAATGAAAAATATGTATTCTTTAAATCCACAGAATATCTGCAATGTCCTTTGGGAGAGACATGGAGCTCGAACATTTTGATGAGCGTGACAAAGCGCAAAGGTACAGCAAAGGGTCCAGAGCGAATGGTTTGCCAAGCCCAACCCATAGCGCCCATTGCAGTTTTTACCGAACCCGTACTCTGCAGGCCCTGAGCTCAGAGAAGAAGGCTAAGAAGGTCCGATTCTACCGTAATGGTGACCGATACTTCAAAGGAATTGTCTATGCAATTTCCCCGGATCGCTTCCGGTCCTTTGAGGCTCTCCTGGCTGATCTGACCAGAACTCTTTCTGACAATGTGAATTTACCACAAGGAGTGAGAACAATCTATACTGTGGATGGAAACAGGAAGATTATCTCCATGGATCAGCTTGTTGAAGGTCAGTTTAGCCTTTTGCTGTCAACAGGGGTATTGACCCTTCAGTGTATATAAACCCTAAAATTGAACGTATCTTATTTTCTCCCTTTTACTCTGTTAAATATACCATAGAAAGCATTTTGTTATGCTCAACAAGTATGACAAAATACCTATTGATCTTGGCAGGAAACTTGTGAGCTGATAACTTCCTGTGCTCTCTGCCTGAACTGATACCAGTTACATTGCTCCAAGCTCTCTTTGTTACCTATGTTATGGTGGGGGTAGGGAGTGCTCTGTGGTCCTATCCTATGGTTACAATGCTGCTTCTCCATAGATACAGTATGGTAGGTGAGCATCTTCACCTTACACCATGAATTTTGTAATTACAGAAAATACTCTGCAAGAGCTATGGTGCCTGCAGGATCCTCTTTATCCAACAAACTCAGGGGAGGACACGGAACGTTTGGTCTAGGGGCAGCTAAAACCAAGTGGCCATTTCATGTTGGGGACAGATTTATGAGTGCTAAAGAATGTGTATCACGTAAAGTGTGCCAAAGTGCCCCAATGAATGGTGGGTGGATGTTCCTATAGAACAGTGGTCTCCAAACTGCAAACCTTTGCTTGCTTTTACTGGCCCTTGGCGCACCATTCCTCCCACTGATATGAAGCGCTATTCCTCCTACTGACACCAATGATGAGGCACCATTCCTCCTACTGATACCAATGATGGGGCCCTATTCCTCCCCCTACTGACCACAGCCACCATGTCATTTTTTTACTCCCACTAACCACCAAGCCTGAGGCTATTTTTTACTGGCCACTGCTGCATCTCAGTTTCAGGGTCTTGGCAATCTTCTTATAGCCTAGGCCATCTTTATGTAGAGCAACAATTCCTTTTTTTCAGATCCTCAGAGAGTTCTTTGCCATGAGGTGCCATGTTGAACTTTCAGTGACCAGTATGAGAGAGTGAGAATGATAACACCAAATTTACCACACCTGCTCCCCATTCACTCCTGAGACCTTGTAACACTAACGAGTCACATGACACCGGTGAGGGAAAATGGCTAATTGGGCCCAATTTGAACATTTTTACTTAGGGGTGTACTCACTTTTGTTGCCAGCAGTTTAGACATTAATGGCTGTGAAGGAACAGCAAATTTACACTGTTATACAAGCCGTACACTCACTACTTTACATTGTAGCAAAGTCATTTCTTCAGTGTTGTCATATGAAAAGATATAATAAAATATTTACAAAAATGTGAGGGGTGTACTCACTTTTGTGAGATAATGTATTTAATGATGAACACATGTCACTGAGCCCAGGTTTACACCAGTGTGCCTTTGAAATCACACTACGTCAGCGCGATTTTAAAGCTGCCCTATCAGTATGATTTTGCCATTTCATTGTGGCTTGTGACTTCATTTAACAGAAGTTAATGTAAGTTGCAATGAAATTGCAAAAAAGTAGTGCAGGAACCTATTTTAAAATCTCTGCGACTTGAGTGGCAATGATCTGAACTGTTCCATTGCCGGCAGTGGGGTGCGACTTTTCATGCAATTTTGAATTGTCAAATTGCATGACAAATCGCACTGATGTGAACCAGGGCTTACTGCAGGTCCACTTCTGAATGATGTCTGAAAGGTGAAATATCTCCACATAGGGTCACCACTCCACCGTATTTTTTTTTCAAAAATTTCGGTCTTTTTTAGTTGGTTTAGCAAAAACCATCAAGCATCAAATACCACCAAAAGAAAGCTCTATTTGTGTGAAGAAAATGATAAAAATTCAGTTTGGGTACAGCGTTGTATGACCGCGCAATTATCATTCAAACTGCGACAGCACTGAAAGCTGAAAATTGTGCTGGTATTGAAGTGGTTAAGTATCAATTAATAATCAGATCCTCAGCTTGGTCCATGCCGTTGCAGTCTGTAAACTGTAAAAAGTGTTTGTGCCAGGTTTCACCAATAGAATTTCCTGATGCTCACAATGTGCAGCAAAGCAGAAATGATCCTCATTTCATTTGCATTCATTTGCTAAATTAGACCAGTAAAATTTGGCTTGCAGCACTTAGTTTTGTTTAAATAACTGGAAAATATTTGCGCTTCTCCCCATGGCTATACAATTTGTATAAAATGTTAATAATGAATAAAATATATTCTGAAAAGTATATTGAAACAAAAGAACACCCATTTAAATATATTGCAGCTATTGCAGCAGTCCTTAGATGTGGTGGTTACATTTGTTTTTTTTTTTTATTTGTTTTTCCAGGTCTAGTTATTTTTTTATATTCCTGTTATTCCTGCTAGAATCCATTTTTCCCTGTAAACTGAAATCTCAAACCATGTTATCAGCTTTCCCAGTTTTTTTCTGTGAACTAAAAAAAAGCTGCTCCCCCTGTGTATTTAGGGAAAAAGAGAGCAAAAAGTGTTTGTAGTATTGTCCTAGGGCAATGATGGTGAACCCTGGCACCACAGATGTTTTGGAACTACATTTCCCATGATGCTCAACTACACTGCAGAGTGCATGAGCATCATGGGAAATGTAGTTCCAAAACGTGGGGTGCCAAGGTTCACCATCACTGCCCTATGGTGACAACACTGCTCCTTCATAGATACAGTGAGTGAGTGTTGTCAACCTACACAGGAACTGTGTTACTAGCAGGATCTCTAGGTAAAAATAAAGGCAAAACACTAAAAAAAGAAAACCAATTCAGCCACCACATCTAAGGCCTTATAAGCTGCAATATATTACATTTTTATTCTTGGGCTTAATTATGTATTAAGCGTTGAAACTTAGCAAAGGACCCAGGCAGATAATGTAAAAAATTATAGTTGATTACACCGTGCTACGTGTAAATCTTTGTTATATTTCTCACTGTATTTAAGAAGTTGAAACACATTGACATTTGCCCTACTGGGGACTGCACATAGTTTTGCCCTTCTTACCCTCACCAATCACTTGTTATCTGGACCGGGAAGCCTCTGTCTGATTGAATTCAAACTGGATGTAGGTAGACCATCACATCACTGCCCGAACAGGCTGCACAATCAGATTGTAATATGTATGGCTATCTTAAGGGGAACGTCAAAATGGCAATTGAACTTCTATTGCCATTTTTGGAGATAAAAATGGTTCTAAAAGTACAAGGCTTTTGCATTCTATGCATTAACATAAAAAATCTTCTGGGTGCAGCTCAGCCCCAGCCCCCCTTATACTTACCTGAGCCCCATCCCAATCCAGCAATGTGCATGAGAGCAGCAGCTCTCCCGGGTCTCTCTCTTCTCATTGGCTCACACATCAGTGGGAGCCATTGGCTCCTGCTGCTGTCAATCACAGCCAGTGAGCCAGTGAGGAGAGAGCGGGGGGCTTTATTTGAAAGCTGCCTAAATGAGTGCATTCAAAAGCAAAGAAGCTGCATTTGATGGTCTTTTTTCAGCCTTGCCTACTATGTAACTATAAGCATTTGAAACAGTTCCTATAAATGTTTACTGTACAAAATAAGGTCCGTTGGCATGGACCATAGGGTGAGTACATGGATTGAAAACTGGCTACAAGGGTGAGTTCAGAGGGTGGTGATAAATGGGGAGTACTCGGAATGGGCAGGGGTGGGTAGTGGGGTTCCCCAGGGTTCTGTGCTGGGACCAATCCTATTTAATTTGTTCATAAACAACCTGGAGGATGGGATAAACAGTTCAATCTCTGTATTTGCGGACGATGCTAAGCTAAGCAGGGCAATAACTTCTCCGCAGCATGTGGAAACCATGCAAGAAGATCTGAACAAATTAATGGGGTGGGCAACTACATGGCAAATGAGGTTCAATGTAGAAAAATTTAAAATAATGCATTTGGGTGGCAAAAATATGAATGCAATCTATACACTGGGGGGGGAGAACCTCTGGGGAAATCAAGGATGGAAAAGGACCTAGGGGTCCTAGTAGATGATAGACTCAGCAATGGCATGCAATGCCAAGCTACTGCTAACAAAGCAAACAGAATATTGGCATGCATTAAAAAAGGGATCAACTCCAGAGATAAAGCGATAATTCTCCCACTCTATAAGACTCTGGTCCGGCCGCACCTGGAGTATTCTGTCCAGTTCTGGGCACCAGTCCTCAGGAAGGATGTACTGGAAATGGAGCGAGTACAAAGAAGGGCAACAAAGCTAATAAAGGGTCTGGAGGATATTAGTTATGAGGAAAGGTTGCGAGCACTGAACTTATTCTCTCTGGAGAAGAGACGCTTGAGAGGGGATATGATTGACCCCACAATAGGGATAAAACTTTTTCATGGAAGGGAGATTAACAAGACATGTGGCCACTCAGCAAAATTAGAAGAAAAGAGGTTTAACCTTAAACGTAGAGGGTTCTTTACTGTAAGAGCGCCAAGGATGTGGAATTCCCTTCTGCAGGCGGTGTTCTCCTGAAAGCACCTGAATGACCACAACATACAGGGATATACAATGTAATACTGACATATAATCATACACATAGGTTGGACCTGATGGACTTGTGTCTTTTTTCAACCTCACCTACTATGTAACTATGCATTTGATGTGCTTTACTTGCAGGGCAAACAGATCTCTATAGGACCTTTTGCATCAATAGAAATGTAAAGCAGGTGAAAGGCAACTGTCATCCACTGTGCACAGTTTAAAGCACCAGGCGCAAAAAATGTTTATTTAAATATACTGTACTTCTTAACCCCTTCCCGCCGACCGTACGCAGATATGCGTACTCGGCTTTCCGGGGTTATACCGGGATGATGCCCGCAGCTGCAGGCATCATCCCGGTACCGTTGTTTACAGCGGGCGATCGGCTACCCGTGTATAACAACCGATGCGGCTAAAAGCCGCTCGGCTGTTATACCGGAGGAGCGGGAGGGGACATCCCCCTCCCTCCCGCCGCCTCCCGCCGCTGTTACCGGGCCTCCCGTGCGATCGGGAGGCCCGGTGTCCGTTCGGCTGCCTTCGGCGGCTGGGGGCGGGCTGGAACGAAGCTGCGAGCGGCTTCATTCCAGCCTTCTTGTTGTAAACGCAGAAGCGACGTCATGACGTCTCTTCCCGTTTACTCGGCTGCCAATGGCGCCGAATTAAAAAAAGTACACAGTATTCAGAATCGCCGTTTTCGGCGATCTGAATACTTTGAAGTGTAAAGGAGGGATCGGGGGTCTTTTAGACCCCCGATCCCTCCATAAAGAGTACCTGTCACCACATATTACTGTCACAAGGGATGTTTACATTGCTTGTGACAGCAATAAAAGTAAAAAAAAAATTTTAAACACAATTTATAAAGTACAAAAATAAATAAAATAAATAAAAAAAAAAAAATTTTTAAAGTGCCCCTGTCCCCGCGAGCTCGCGCAGCGAAGAAAACGCATACGGAAGTCGCGCCCGCATATGTAAACGGTGTTCAAACCACACATGTGAGGTATCGCCGCGATCGTCAGAGCGAGAGCAATAATTCTAGCCCTAGACCTCCTCTGTAGCTCAAACCTGGTAACCGTAAAAAATTTTTAAAGCGTCGCCTATGGAAATTCAAAGGTACCGTAGTTCGTCGCCATTCCACGAGTGCGTGCAATTATAAAGGGTGACATGTTTGGTATCTATTTACTCGGCGTAACATCATCTTTCACATTATACAAAAAAATTGGGGTAACTTTACTGTTTGGATTTTTTAAAATTCATGAAAGTGTCACTTTTCCAAAAATTTGCGTTTAAAACACCGCTGCACAAATACCGTGTGATAAAAAATATTGCAGCAATCGCCATTTTATTCTTTAGATTCTCTGCTAAAAAATGTATATAATGTTTGGGGGTTCTAAGTAATTTTCTAGCAAAAAATACGGATTTTAACTTGTAAACACCAAATTTCAAAAATAGGCTTAGTCATGAAAGGGTTAATATCCACAGCAGATATAAATCCACTTTGTGTGCACCAAATACATTTGCAACAAAAAAAACGCAGTTAACACTTAATGCTCACCTTTCCCACTGGGCATGATCCTGATCTTTGCTCTATTGTAGAGGTACTTCTGCCTCTATGCACCCCTTCGTTATACAGGACATAGTATGGAACCTCAGGGGGGGGCCAGGAATCTGACACAAGTGTGTTGGATCCAGAAAATTCTGTGGCAGCAGTAGAGAGCATTATTTAGTGCTCTTGGAAAGTGACACCGTTACTTTAAAGGGGCATATAGTGCCTTAGTAATTATTTTTTCTATATTTATTATGGCCATAAAATATACTTTTTGTAAGGTAAATATATGGAACTATTACATACAAATATGTTAGATTCTTATTTCCAGCCATCAGGCAGAGCTCTATATTTATATTTCAAATCTTTACCTTTTATCTTTATTTGCCTTGTTGAAAAAGCCCATTTACAGAGTTCAATAGCTCCAGCTGAAATTTATACACGTATGAATGAGTCAGTGACACCTCACCCTAACTCCATTCCTAACTCCCTGCTTGCCTGTTAGATTACTCCATACAAAGTTTCAGTTGGATAAAAGGAGTCTGAAATTAAACCACTTCTGCTATCTTTTCTCTTAGAAAACCCATAGGGTTGATTTACTAGAACTGGAGAGTGCAAAATCTGGTGCAGCTGGTCATGGCAGCCAATCAGCTTCTAACTTCAGCTTGTTCAATTGAGCTTTGACAAAAAAAAATGAAAGCTGATTGGTTTCTATGTAGAGCTTCACCAGAATTTGCACTCTCCAGTTTTAGTAAATCAACCCCGTAGTGTTCAGTGATTTCTGTGTCATGGGAGCACCCGGTAATAGACGTTATGTTTAAAATTCAAATCCAAACCAGTATTGTTTCAAAGTGTATGCATGGCTCATTTTATTTTGTTTGAATGGAACTGGTATGGATTAGAACCCCTGTAAGGTTTTTTGCTGTCTGTATTCCTGCTGGGGAGATCCACCCCTCTATTTTTCCTGGTGATCATTGTCACCAAGCCAGGAAGTGAGGGGAATCCAAAATGTAAATGTTGACACTGGAGCAGGGGAAAAGAGAAATCTACCAAAGGGACCTGTTCTGGTGACAGCAAAACAGAATTTCACTTCAATATGAAGTGATTTTCTATCAGTTCCCATTGCAACTCCATGATAGGAAGTGAACGTAAACCTTTCCAATGATACAGTGCACCCAGAAATTATTTGCTTTACTTTTTCCACATTTTGTTATGTTACGGCCTTATTCCAAAATGGTATAAATTCACTATTTTCCTCAAAATTCTACAAACAATACCCCATAATGACAATGTGAAAGAAGTTTGTTTGAAATCTTTGCAAATTTATTAACAATAAACAAAAAAATCACATGTACATGAGTATTCAGAGACTTTGCATGACACTAAAAATTGACCTCAGGTGCATCCTGTTTCCACTGATTATCCTTGAGACGTTTCTACAACTTGATTGGAGACCACCTGTGGTAAATTCAGTTGATTGGACATCATTTGGAAAAGCACACACCTGTCCTATATAAGGTCTTTCAGTTAACATTGCATGTCAGAGCACAAACCAAGCCATGAAGTCCAAGGAATTGTCTGTAGACCTCCGAGACAGGATTGTATTGAGGCACAGATCTGGGGAAGGGAACAGAAAAATTTCTGCAGCATTAAAGGTCCCAGTGAGCACAATGGCCTCCATCATCCGTAAATGGAAGAAGTTTGGAACCACCAGGACTCTTCCTAAAGCGTGCCACCCGACCAAACTGAGTGAACGGGGAGAAGGGCCTTAGTCAGAGAAATGACCAGGAACCCGATGGTCACTCTGCCAGAGTTCTGACGTTTCTCTGTGGAGAGAGGAGAAGCTTCTAGAAGAACCACCATCTCTACAGCACTCCACCAATCAGGCTTGTATAGTAGGGTGGCCAGATGGAAGCCACTCATCAGTGAAAGGCACATGACAGCCCGCTTGGAGTTTGCCAAAAGGCACCTGAAGGACTCTCAGACCATGAAAAAAAAATTCTCTGGTCTGATGAAACAAATATTGAACTCTTTGGCCTGAATGGTAAGTGTCATGTTTGGAGGAAACGATGCACCGCTCATCACCTGGCCAATACCATCCCTACAGTGAAGTATGGTGGTGGCAGCATCATGCTGTGGGGATGTTTTTCAGCGGCAGGAACTGGGAAACTATTAAGGATTGAGGGAAAGAAGAATCCAGCAATGTACAGGGACATCCTTGATGAAAACCTGCTCCGGAGCGCACTGGACCTTAGATTGGGGCAAAGGTTCATCTTCCAACAGGACAACGACCCTAAGCACACAACCAAGATAACAAAGGTGTGGCTAAGGGACAACTCTGTGAATGTCCTTCAGTGGCCTAGCCAGAGCCCAGACTTGAACCCGATTAAACATCTTTGGAGAGACCTGAAAATGGCTGTGCACCGACGCTCCCCATCCAACCTTATGGGGCTTGAGAAGTCCTACAAAGAAAAATGGGGGAAAATGCCCAAAAATAGTTGTGCCAAGCTTGTAGCATCATACCCAAAAAGACTTGAGGCTGTATATGGAGCCAAAGGTGCTTTAACAAAGTATTGAGCAAAGGCTGTGAATATTTATGTACATGGGATCTTTTTCGTTTTTTATTTTTGATAAATTTGCAAAGATTTCAAACAAACTTCTTTCGCATCATCATTATGGGGTATTTTTTGTAAAATTTTGAACAAAATAATGAATTTGATCCATTTCCCTTCTCAACCCTATCTACATTAAAAAGAAAAGGTTTTGGTGATACTTATACACTGAGCTGTGCTTTTTTCAAACTTTTAGCCACAGAGGAACTCTTGAAATTATTTTCAGGTCTTAGGGAATCCCTGCTGCAAATGATGATACCCACAACTCACAGTACACTTGGGTGAGCAGTAAGTTGTAGAATAAAGCAATATAAAGAAATAAGAGAAAAAAGAATGTTATTATTTTCAGTAATCATATTAAATGAAACAAACAATGACAAAATTATGAAATGATGAGAAGAAATGCAGATAGTGAATAGGGATCTCCCAGAAAGCAAATGGGGAACCCTAAGGTTCAACTGAACCTTGGTTGTGAATGACTGTTCTAAGCTCACTATAATTTGTGATACCTCTGATAAACTCACTCCATTTGCTTAGTTTTCAAGACCTTCCTAAAAATAAGGAAATTGTTAACAAGGTGTTGAAGTGACATTGTTGCCCTAAGCAAAATATGGTAATACTTACCTTTCTGGAGTGTGGCTTATCCTAACTATACTTTCCCGAGGAGCTACGGCAACTAAGAATACTTTGTATACCACACAGTTCCAGGAGTATCATTCCCTGCTGTGGTTCCATCCACTGGGCCTACATCTCTACTTTGTACTCCCATAAGTGTGTCAGATGCTGAAGGTTCTTCAACTGCTGTAGCTCTTGAATTGAAATTAGGACTCACCACCCACCAGGGAGGTAAGTATTTTAGCTCTTGCTGATGCCATTATTTGTAATTTTTTTTTAGTGACAACAGTTTCTCTTTAACTGCATGTTCTTAAGTCAATAAAGCTTTCTAGTTGTGGATTAAAAGATACACTGATGACCTGGATTCATTTACTCCTCACTGATCTGTCATTCAGGATGTAAATTACTCATAGCACCTCAGTAATCATGTCTACTTCATTGGTTTACTTCTTGTAATCGGATTCCAGTACATAGTCACTACACACCAGAGTGTATCGATAATTCATTAGCCAAGGTTTACAGTTACACTGGATGACTTTCCTTCAGATTTTGGACTCAGAGTATTGACCTACTTTACTGTGCATCTGATTACAGAGAGGGAAGTTGGCTAATAACGGAGATAATATTAAAGGCTGCTAAACAGTATACATGGAGTCAGGTGGGCTTTATCACTCAATGGCTTATTATACTGTACTTTTAGGGTCTCCAATGGCAGGATCTTCCTGCCAAATTTCCTGCTCTGTTACCTGTCGTCATAGAGTATTAGATCAAAATCAATATGTGAATACTCCAGCCAAATCTTTACAGTGTACACCAAAGTGTGGCCAAATAAGCAGCTGGCAGTGCTGTCATGTGTTCCCACACCCCTAGAAATGTATATTTAATTTAGTAGTGTAGTTCTGTCTAATTTTACAAAGGAATGATCAGTAATAAACTAATTCAAAATTCTTACCAACATAATGTCACAATAACCAACTGCATAAAAATAAATATTTTAAGAAAATATCCTTTGTGCTGGAAAATAAATACAATGATTTTTTGGTTATGTATTATAATATAATTAACCTATATCCATGTGCATATATGTTCTTTCTTTCCCAAAACCTTGATAGCCAAATATAGTCCCCTAACTGAATCCAAAATATAATCTCAGTACTCCACTGTGAATTGCTTCACAATTCAATCATTAGTGTCATATTTGCATTCCCCACCAAGTTCACTATGAGTTTACCTCCAAATATTGACCTATACATCCAATAGGTCAATGACAGCCTTCCCCTTAACGGGGTGATAGACCTTGGTAACCTCCTCTCCACTCCCCGGATGGACAGTTGTCTCCAAAGCATCTCTGATATACTCTCAACATCTGCCTTTTTCCCTTTAGAATTGACTGCTTTGAAATCCACCTTCTTCCTAATCACCATTTAATGCTATCAAAATAAATGCAATAACATAGTTACATAGTTACATAGTAGGTGAGGTCCAAAAAGTCCAACCTATGTGTGTGATTATATGTCAGTATTACATTGTATATACCTCTATGTTGCGGTCGTTCAGGTGCTTATCTAATAGTTTCTTGAACTATTGATGCCCCCCGCTGAGACCACCGTCTGTGGAAGGGAATTTCACATCCTTGCCGCTCTCATCATAGTGCTTTCTGTAAACGAATCATACACTTTTTTAAAAACAAAGTAAAACTCACATTTAAATGTGCCCTATACCGGTGCACAGTGATAAAAAAGCTCTGTGTTTCCCATTTAAAGCACCTGAACTTCAGCAGCACAGTTTTCCTGGTGCATGCCTCACTTCCTGAAACAGCGGGATCACGTCACCAGCTCCACCCTACACGATACGTCAGTCAGGTGCCCTCAATAGGGTGAAACACAGTAGATGGGTCCTCTTCCATGGGTGGAGATCAGACTGAAGCCATTTGATATATTCATGACTGTGGTGCACAATAATAGAGCGTAGGAATGCACCATTTTGCTGTGGACTAATAAATGTGGCCCCTGCAAATAGGTTAGTAATTGCTCACCTTTCTTGCTGCATGTGATGTCAGATTCCACTGTAATGAAGAGAAAATGCAGACCCTTCAGAATTCAACCCTGGGATTGTCCTGGTCCCCCACTACACTATGTGGTTCACCTTGCTGGCTCCTTTATCATTAACGTATCTTGTAGTGATGTAATGGTTGGTGGGAGGAATCTCTGAGAACAGCAGGGGACCAGGACATCCACACTGCAAGAAGTGTTGAAATCTAAAGATAGTTTAAAAACGATGTATTGCACCTGACACCTTCCTTTACTTTGACCCCCCTCCCCTCTTTTCTTTCTTTCCTTGAGAATTGTTGTTTTATATTAGACAACACTACATGGACCTCAAAGCACTGTAATACCAAATGTGTGTTTCTGTAACTTTTTTCTGCATCTTTAGAATATGTCACTGAAATCAAAATATCAAACATTGTAACCCCCTTTTTTTAAATTTGTGACTTTTGAAATTTTTCCTTCAATAAAAATTTTGAATGAGAAAAACTATGCATGGGAGAGTCATTTATCCATATTAGGAGGTACTAACATCCTTTCTGAATCAAATAAAACCAAAGGAAAGAACCATAATGAAAATGTGAACCTTAATTACACAACATTAACATACATTACATATATGCCTAAAATTGTAAAATATTTTTTATTGTAGTTAATTAAAAATTATTTTTAATTAACTGAAGTTCTTTATTGCCTCTTCCATGCCAACAGTCAATAGTTAGGGCTGGATAAAATCAGTCAATCTCCATTATTGGTGGTATAAAATGTTATACTGAATCCAATTACTTCTTCCCAAGATCCTTCTCCAAGACTTTTATGGTGGTATATCCAGCCTTTATTTCCACATTTCACCAATGTAAGTAAGCTGAAATACTTTCCTTCTCAGATGGGCCTAGGCTAGGCAGGGCTCCTCCTAAACAGTGGGTTACTCTGATTCAGGATTCTCCCTCATCACACCAGTGTCTCTCAAGAAGGTGTTCTTGAAGATTGACTTATTATCCAGCGCTAACTATTGAGTGCTATCAGGGGGTATAGAGACCACCTAAATATACTGATCATACAAACATCTTTTATTCACATGTTTTTGAATGAAGTAGATAAAAAATGTATTTTTTAAACATATATGATTTAATGTTGTGTAAGTAAGGTATATGATTTAATTTTGTGTGAGTAAGGTATATGATCTAATGTTGTGTAAGTAAGGTTTAATTTGAATTCTAAAGAGCCTCCAGATGGTGATTACATTGGCATCTGGTGGTGCAGGTTGCGGGAATGGTGTATAATCACTTTCTTCTTTCCAGGGGCCAAATGCTTTCTGAGGCACTGAAACCTCTCTGGCATATTGCAAAAAAAAAATTTCTGACAAAGTTCTCAAGAATGCTTTGAGAATGATATGACATGTTTATTTTCTCCAAAGTGTGCGCCCAGGTTTGATTTGGCCCTTTGCTTGCTTTTATCTGCCCTTTGGGGCACTATTCCTCCCTCTGACATAACCAATGGGAGACATTTCTTCCCACTGATTTAAACATCAACGTTGAGGACTGACATCAACGTTGGGGCATTATTTCTCCCACTGACTCCAAAGATGGGGAGCAATTCCTTCCACTGACACCAACAGTGTGGCATAATTCCTTTCACTGATACCAACAATAGGGCACTCCATCTCCCACTGACACCAATGTTGGGGCATTATTCCTCCTACTGACACCAATGATGGGACACTATACCTCCCACTGACACCAAGGTTGGGGCATTATTCCTCCCAATGACACCAATGATAGGATACTATGGGGCTGATATACTCAAGCTGGAGAGTGCAAAATCTGTTGCAGCTCTGCACAGATACCAATCCTCTTCCTGTTTTTTTTTGTCAAAGCTTAATTTAACAAGCTGAAGTTAGAAGCTGATTCGCTACAATTTACAGCTTTAGTAAATCAACCCTATTGTCTTCCAGTGACACCAACAGTTGGACATACTTCCTTCCACTGACACTAATAATGGGGCACTAGTCCTCCTATGGACACCAACAATGGGGCACTATTTTTCTCCTGACACCCACTATGTGGCGTTATTCCTCCCATGACTGCCAATGATTACCACAGCCGCTATGTAATTTTTTTTTTATTCCCACTGACGCTGCAGCATTTTCCACTCCCACTGGCCATAGTCTAGCCCCCTAATGTCTGAAGGACAGTAAGGTGACCTTTTGTTTAGAAAGTTTGGAGACCCCGTTCTATATAAAAATAACCAATAATTAACCTGCGCAGTGAATTAAAGGAGATTGCTGACACTATAAAGTGTCACCTTTACCTTAAATCTATAACGAAATACCAGTGCAGGGCTACCCTATTATAAATCAGCAATCAATTGCCAACTAATATCAATATATAAATATGTAAGTGAATAACCAAATTAAAATACAGTGTCACAATATAATACGATAACCATAATAAAATATATAGTGTATCACATATCAGTGCATACAATAAATGTGCAACAAATATTATATAAGCGAAAAAAACTCTCATAGTGCTCACTGAATAGTTTTATTGTATAAAAACAAGTTAAAAACACCCACAAAGTTTGGGCAGAAATAGCACATACAGTGCCTTGAAGAAGTATTCACACCCCTTGAAATTTTCCACATTTTGTCATGTTACAACCAAAAACATAAATGTATTTTATTGGGATTTTATGTGATATGCCAACACAAAGTGGCACATCATTTTGAAGTGTAAGGAAAATGATAAATGGTTTTCAACATTTTTTACATATAAATGAAAAGTGTGATGTGCATTTGTTTTCAGCCCCCTTTACTCTGATACCGCTAACTAAAATCTAGTAGAACCAATTGCCTTCAAAAGTCAACTAATTAGTAAATAGAGTCCACCTGTTTATAATTTAATCTCAGTATAAATATAGCTGTTCTGTGAAGCCCTCAGAGGTTTGTTAGAGAACCTTTGTGAACAAACAGCATCATGAACGCCAAGGAACACACTAGACAGGTCAGGGATAACGTTGTGGAGAAGTTTAAAGCAGGGCTAGGTTATAAAAAAATATCCTAAGCTTTGAACATCTCACGGAGCACTGTTCAATCCATCCTCCGAAAATGAAAAGAGTATGGCACAACTGCAAACCTACCAAGACATGGCCATCCACCTAAACTGACAGGCCAGGCAAGGAGAGCATTAATCAGAGAATACAAAATACATTTACATTTTTGGTTGTAACATGATAAAATGTGGAAAATTTCAAGGGGTATGAATGCTTTTTCAAGGCACTGTATATACGGTACATGTATTCCATCCAGTCCAGACACATCACACGACAATACAGAGACACCACTCACAGAACACACTCCTCCGGCTTGCACAGCATGATGACATCATCAAGGTTGGGCTCTGTCTCTTTATACGGTTCGTCCACCAGCGGGACTTCTTCAGAATGTGGGAGCACACTTTAAAACGTCTCTTTTCTATATACACACGATTATACACAATAGCAAAGTATACATAATTGGGGGTAACAATGGTTGGTTAGGTGGCCCATGCCATGTTTTTTTTTTTTGTGAAAGTGAGCTTTTAGAAAAAAAATGTTAATTCTTTAGTTTCAATATTTTTATTGACTTTTATCATAATGAACAAACAAAGGGCAAACAGCATCTGTCATACATTTGGACATTGTCGAGAAAATCACGTGTATGACGTGAGGTGATATCAAGTCATAGGGACAGAACTAATTCTTTAGAGAATCTAACAAGTGTAGTGAATTACAGAACCAAGAAGGTGAATTTCTCTTATTAATCTTAACTCACAGTTAACGCTAATCTATCACTTACTATAATACAACCGTAAAGCCCCATACACACTATCAGATTTTATGCTGAGTTTTTCCTTCAGCTTTACCAAAACCATATAATATATGGTCAAACCTTAGGAGTTTCAATGAGTATGCAATCAGGCAGGCCCTTGCACTACATGGTTTTGGTAAATCTGAGGGAAAAACTCAGCAGAAAATCTGATAGTGTGTATGGTGCTTAAGTCTTACAACTGAACCTTGAGAGAGAATTTCTCGGCGTTGTAAAGAAAAAGGGAAAGGAGAAAAGGATAGAAACAAAAGAAAAGAAAGGGAGAGGAGAGGGGAAAAGAAGGAGTAGTTTATTTTATGATCTTTGGGACAAGAAGAGAACTAGGGCGAAGATGTAGAAGAATTAGGGGGGAGAGGAGCTCGGTGTCTGCACTATACCTATAGTCACAACAAAGGTACATGAATATATGATGCCCAGGGTTCCCACGTTCGTTCAAACAAAGCACTTTGGTCATTAATAATACTTGCAATTTTTTTATGTATTATAATCCATGATATTTTGTGTTTAAATTGACTGTAAGATACTAGGGGGGTCTTCCATGCTCCCGCAATAGTGATCTTAGCTGCCAGCAGTATAAAGTAAATCAGCTGTTTCAATGGACACGGCAACTCATTAGGTAAAACATTAGGCAAGGCCAAGCTTGGTTGTTGATCAGTAGAGAGCCCTGTCACCCTGGGGAGCATCGAGAACACCCTATTCCAGGATTCCCTCATTTTAGGGCATTTCCACCATACATGCAGCATCGAACCCTGCAATAAACAGCCCCTGAAACATTCTGAAGTTGCTGTAGCATACATTCTGGCTGGGCAAGTCAGGACCAAGTACCATCTGGTGAGTACCTTAAGTCCGGCCTCCAACAGGGATACATTGATTATTCTCTTATAAGCGACCTGAAGTCTGGCCAGGAATCCAGGTGCCCATCACAGTTGAGATCCATCTTCCAGGTCAGCATATATGGCTGTTTCTGAGGTGGGGTGTGCAGTGATTCATACATTGTGGAGATGCCCCCTCTAGTGCCCTGATCCCTAGTGCACCATTGTTCATATATAGTCAGTGAAGGGGGTTCTCCTGCTGGCCAAATTGAATGTAAAAAGTGAGAAATTTGGATAACACTGAATTTTTCTGAAACGGGCATTTTTAGGCCCGGGGAACAATGAGAAAGGGTGAAGGGGCCTCTACAAGTGAAAAAATGGCCGATGCAATACAAGCCCTTGTCTGTCCACCACATGAATGCCCCCATGTCCATACTGCGGGGGAAGGCAGGATTATGAAATATGTGTGCCAATGGGGTGAATGTAGAAGTTAGTAATGAGTTAGGTCGCAAACAATCCCATAAAGCAAAGAAATGAGATAAGGTAGGTGCTCTTATTAAGGGGCGATCTTTTAAATGGCACCATAGCAAATAATCATTTGTGAAAGAGGGGATGGCCTGACATTCCATCTGAACCCATTCCGGTCTCTCGTGGCGAGAGAACACAACTGACAGTTGCTTCAGTTGGGCTGCCTTATAATACGCGTGAAAGTCCCTTTGATCTAGGATCGAACAAAGTTAACCAAGCTAATCTATGACCCTTTGTGCCCCAAATAAACTTTAAAAATTTGGACTGAAAACGGAGTAAATCCGCCCTAGAGACTGACACTGGTAAAGTTCTAAATAAATAGAGAAGTTTAGGCAGAAGAGTCATTTTGACTGTGTGTATCCTACCGAGCCACGAAAGACTGTATAGGGCCCAGCTAGAAAGTAGTAGTTCTAAACGTGGAAAGCAGGCAGGATAATCTACCGCGTACAATCCCGAGTATGTGGGAGGGAGGTTAATTCCCTAATATGGGAGAGCTGTATTCATCCATTGAAATGGAAAGGAGTTCCGTAAAAGAGAAAACGTTGATTCAGGGATGTTGATGTTCATGGTGGAGGATTTTGTCTCGTTCAATTTGAGCCCAGACACCTGACCAAACTCAGGTAGGGTTCTAAGTATATTCAGAAGGGAGATAATGGGGGAGGTGATGAACAAAAACATATTGTCCGCAAATAATGCGCACTTATGCGTAGAAGAACCACATCACACACCCTGTATGTTTGTATGTTCTCGGATGGCTATAGCCACTGTCTCAATTGCAATGGCAAAGAGCAACGGAGACAGTGGGCACCCTTGCCTTGTGCCCTTTTCAATTAAGATGGGGGCAGAATGATAGCCCATCAGTTTCATCCTAGCTTTTGGGCGAGAATAAAGTGTTCCCAGGGTACGCAAAAATTACATAAAAAAATAATTCCAGGACACCGAATCGAAAGCCTTCTGCCAGTCTATTGACAGGAGAAGTCCTTCTTGGGCGGGGTCCCCTGACCAACCAGACTGTAGTAATGAGATAACGTCCACTGCTCTGAGAATCTGATCTGGTCCTTGAAGCCCCGTGATGAAGCCCACCTGATCCCTATGGACATATGTATTTATGAAGGAGGACAGTCTGTTAGCTAACACTTTCGTGAACAGTTTAAGGTCATTATCAATAAGTGAGATGGGCCGATAATTCCCAACATCCCAAGGGTCCTTATTAGGCTTCGGTGCCACTGAAATATAAGCCATTTTGAGAGAGGATCCAGAGGGGCCCGATCCCGAAGAGCATTAAAATATCGGACCAAATGCGGAATCTTGAAATTTGCGATAATAGAGAGCCGGAAATCCATCCTGTCCCAGGGCAGAACCTGACCTAGTAGACTTAATAGCCTCCAGTATCAAGCAAATACATAAATGAAAGGGGGAGAAAAATAATGCAACAAATCTGATATACAAATTGTCCAATAAATGTACATAAACTCAGTGAATGAGTAACCAAACACCAGTAAGCCAGTGAGGACCCTATCTTATCCTTACGCATGTAAAATTTAGTGGAGGCCCAACGGACACATATCTCTGCCCTAGTCCTCAATGCTAAATTTAGCTCTACCCTGAGCTCATCAATTCGCTGAGACAGCAAACCGTCAGGGGAACGCTTATGACGTTTGAGCATGGATTGCAGCTCAGTGTCCAATGTTTGTGGGCTGCCCATAGAGTAACAGGGGTTATACCCTCCGTTGTATTCTCACTAAAGTACTGCTTTAAGCTGATCTGTATGTCCTCAGACCAACATGGATCCGATAGGAGAGATTCATTGAGCCTCCACTGGTTAGAACGGGGAGGGCCTGATAACAAAGAGTAATCTGACCATGCCGTTTCTACGATAGTGGTTTTACAAATACTGGGTACCAGATTGCACGAGACAAATATATGGTCAATTCGGGAGTATGTTGCCTGGGATGCAGAGAAAAAGGTGTAATCTCTCATTACAGGGTGGGACTCACACCATGCATCAACCAGGTTAAGAGAATGTAACATCTTCGCCACCCGTATACTCGCCTTTGGGGCTCGCTTAAGTGGGATTGGATTTATCTAAGGATGGCTCTAAAGCAAGGTTAGTGTCCCCCCCACATATAACCTGTCCCTCTAAAAAAGGCGTTAAAGCACCTAGCATCTTGGTAACAAAAGGGGCCTGACCGATGTTAGAAGTGTAATAAGTGACAAAAGAGCAAAGTTGCTCTTCAACCATACCCTTTACCAAAAGGAACCTACCATCAGGGTCTCTGATTTCCTGTTTAAAAGTGAAAGAGACGCGTTTTGAGAAACATATAACCACCCCTTTAGTTTTATCAGTGGCATTAGCCATAAAGAATAGTGGGTATTGTGTGTGGAGAAAGGACGGTCGGTAAGACTTAGTTAAGTGGGTTTCTTGTAGGAGAAGAATATCAGCCTTACAAGAATGATAGTATTGAAACGCCTTCCAGCGATTAGTAGGGGAATTCAGGCCTTGAGTGTTGTGAGATATCACCCTGCAGGTCGGCCTGGGCTGACTAAGGGTACTCATGGTGCGCAAGGGTAACAAGAATACTTAGATCTAAATCGCCACTCACCCCAAAGTATGGATTCCTGCTTGGGATAGACACCGAGGCTCCTCATCACGAAACATCCAGGATGTGACCTAGTTCTCCAAATAGAAAGAAAAAGAAGAGATAAAAGAAATTAAAATAAGGGGGAGGGAGAAAGAAGAGACCCTCAGCCAGGGGGAAAAAAGAGGTCCCCAGGCTAGGGCAAAAAGGATTTGTGCCCCGAACTGGCGTGACACGAAAGTCGGGCCAAAAACCTGAAACATCAGGGAATCAGCTTGAGTGAGTGTACATATCTACCCAGCCATGCCTAAGCGACTTAAGCATATGTAACATGGAACTATAAAACATACAAGACAACCTAAATTGTGATGAGTTCTAGGATCGAGCCTGTGACCCCCAGAGTGAAAAAGGGGAGGTTAACTGGAAGGGGCCAACTCTCAAGGGCCCCTATAAACCTGAATAAGCCCCACCAATCATAAGAAAGTCGCAACTCCCCATCTGAGGCATCTAGACATTACAGTGCAAACCGCCTCCAAGTATTTAACAATAGTAAACCTGTGGACCCCCCCAGCTAGGAGGGGAAGACAAGTGAGTGGTCCTAAACCTAAAGAACTAAACTCATAAAATGCATAGAAGTTCCATGTAAATTCCAAGGGATAACCCATAAGGTTATCAAAGTTCCCGGCTAACCAAGGTGTAGTAAGAAAAGGTGACCTGCTTAACAGCAGGGGTTAACATAGGCTTCAGGGAGGCTTGGAAGTTCTATGATGACCAGAAGACACTTGCTGCCACAAAGGAGAGAGTCAAGCTCCCAGGGAGATCCAGGTCGGTAGAAGGAGGTTGTCCCAGATCCGAGCTGTCATGCGAGATGATTCCCAGCCTCAATAGAAGGGGCTTCTCCCTCTGCAAACGATATGAAGGAGTGCTGTCTGTTAGAATAGGTGAAGGACAAGCGGAATGGAAATGCCCATATGTATTTGATTGCTTTGCGTGTGAGAGCCTCTAGGAGGGGGTTCAGGGTCCTATGCTTCTGGGCTGTAAAAGGAGAAATGTCCCCAAACACTTGGATGTCGTGACCCAGGAGGGACAAAGAAGAAGCCGCTCTAGCTTTCTGCATCACCAATGTCCCGTGGTGGACCCTCAGGGCACGGGGGTGTAAGGCACGATGAGCCCTATCCAAGTCCAGACGATGAAGAGGCAGGTCAGGGAGCAGGTCCCTGAGGAAGTTATGCACCGCAGCATCCACATCCTTAACAGATTCAGGGAGACCTCTTATGCGGAAGTTATACCTCCGAGATCTATTTTCTAAATCGTCAATTTTCACTAGGGCTTGCTCTAATTGTTGGAAGCTCTCAATGCACGTGGTTTTCTGATTGGTGCGGCAATCGTCTTATCAACTTTACGTTCGACAGTGTTAATCCGAGCCCCTGCAAATCTGCCTTAATAGTTGTTGTGCTTTGCTGTAATATTCTGGCTAAACCCTGTTCCAAAAGTGTGAAAAATCTTGCAAACAGAGCCTGTTGGGCCAGATGGACCACAGGGGAGCCAGGGCAGGGGTCTGATGCAGCTATGCTGACAGAGGAAGATGGTGCCTGTGCTAGTAACAGTTCATCCAGAGTCTGCTCTAGCAGCTACTCTGTGGAAGCAGGAGAGGCACTGACCTGTGCAGCTGTTAATGCTGGGGGCAGCGTGTCCCGAGGAGAGAGCTGCGAATCTGCACATGCAGCTGATCCTACTGGGCTGGAGCTGACGCCATCTTGGCAGCTTCAGCATAGGAGTGGGTCGTTGACGGCTGCGGGCGGCAGCTGGCCCGATGATCACCCCCCTCATCCATATGCGGGTGTGGGTGTCCCTGGGGAGATGTAGCAGCCTAGGACAGCAGGATTACAAGGCTCCAGGGTCCCATGCAGGGCTTTGTGCGGCCAGCCGGGTGCGTGGCTCCAGGACTAAGCGTCCATCTTGGATCCCACGTGCATGCGCACTCCAAATTTTGATTCTTTAAATACATTTCTTTATGAAGAGATTTGAATAACCTTGAAAAATGTTGTAATTGACTACTAATAAACCCCGGTATATATGAATACCAAGTTTTGCACATAGGTGGTATTGCGCCTCTAAATTCTAGTAATTTGATGTGAGATGCGGGAGAGGCCGTTCAACTTCACTACACTGAGGCATCTAAGAAATTTATATTTGAGCCAGAGAACTTCTTTACAGATTAGCATTTAGCTGCAGACAGGCCCAGATGACTTAATAAGCTAAGCACAGCTGTTGAAGGGACTTTAGGGGCAGCAGTAGACATTGCTGTTAACAATCGCAGCAATAAATCTGTCTGAAACATACCATAAATTTCATTTTACAAGCGAACGGCTTTGTTCCGTGTAATACAAGGTGATTATAAGGGAAGTGAGTAGCGGATCCACTTGCTGCAGAGTTAAAGTACACCTGTCATAAGAGAATTATGCAGTCTGCCATTGCTGACTGTTCGTTCCTTGGCTATCATGTTGAAGCTTCGGCCTTACTGCTTTATGTAGAACTGACCAAGGAAGGAAAAGAGATGACACCATGCTGGTTTCAAGTTTGCGACTCAAAAGTATTAAAGCCAGATCTGGCCAGGAAACTCACATTAGTGGCCCACAGGAATACTTTAAAGCTGAATCCCAAGCAGATGCAGTGTAAATACCCCAATTTGACTTGGTATCAGCCCTTTTGCAGCCCCTATACAGTAGAGCTTAGACAGAGAGAGGGAGAAGCACCACAAAGAACTGATTGACAATTTTGCTGCATGCTCATATGCTAACAAGGAACACGCTGATAGATCGATGGACCAGAGTTAAGTCAACCTTACGTGGATCAAAATGGTCTAGTTCAGCAGGGACCGGGACAAATTTTCATCCATGTATGGGCACTGTGGTTAAACAGAAGGTGATCTACCAATGAGCATGGGGGGACAGGGCGCTTTAATCATTTGCTTACAGGGCACTTTAACTCCCTTCCTGACCAGGCCAATTTTCAGCTTTCAGCACTGTTACACTTTTAATGACAATTTCCACGGTCATGCTACACTGTACCTCAATGAAATTTTTATCATTTTTTTCACACAAATAGAGCTTTCTCTTGATGGGAGTTAATCACTGCTGGGTTTTTTTTATTCTTTGCTAAAAAAAAACATATAAAAGACAAATAAAAGACAAATGAAAATGTAAAACAACAAACTGTTTCATAGTTTGTTATAAATTTTGCAAACAGGTAATTTTTCTCCTTCATTGATGTGGCTGCACTGATGGGCACTGATAGGCTGCACTGATAGGGTGGCACTGATAGGCTGCACTGATGGGCACTGATAGGCGGCACTGATAAGGTGGCACTGATAGGTGGCACTGATGGGCACTGATGAGGCGGCACTGAGAGGTGGCACTGATGGGTGGCACTGGTGGGCACTGATAGGTGGCACTGGAGGGCACTAATAGGTGACATTGATAGGCGGCACTGATAGGTGGCACTGATGGGCACTGATGGGTGACACTGATAGCCACTGGTAGGTGACACTGCTAGGCAGCACTGATAGGTGTCACTGATGATGAGGCACTGATGGGCACTAATTGGCAGCACGGATGGGCACTGATAGGTGGCACTGGTGGGAATTGATAAGTGGCACTGGTGGGCACTGGTAGGTGGCACTGGTGGACACTGATAGGCAGTACTGATATGCACTGGTAGGTGACACTGGTGGGCACTGCTTAGCAGTCAGTGTCCGTGTGCGGGACTGATGTCAGAAGCCAGTAATCAGCTTTTTTTTCAATTGAGGCAACTTGTACACCCAGTGACACGTAGACTTCTGTCTTTTACAGATCTCCAAGCGAGATCCCCACAACACTTTTGTACTCTTATATGCAATTTAAACATTTTTTCCTTACTAAATCTCCCTCATTATCTCTGGAGAAACCCACCAATTTTTAACTATTATGTGCTAATGGCCCATATGAACCCCAATTAATTTCGTCCATATATAAAATTTTACATGAAGCCACTCCCCTAACGGTCTCCACTCATAATTATATGAAGAATTATAGAACCCCAAGTGTTCTACACGCTCGCAACCCAGCAGCCTCTAGACAATGATGGAGCTATGATGGAGCTGTAATGAAGCTACTGGCACCCACTTCCATATCTTTTGGGAGTGTCTCTCTATTAGCCCTTTCTGGGTTCAAATCCAAGAGCTTTTGCAGAAGTTACTGAACACCCCCATACCTCTGAACCCCATACACATTCTATTAGGTCTCCCTTTTTCAGGTATCTCTAAAGCCTCGGGGAAAATAATGTCTTTCATTTTACTAGCTGCAAAACAAGTTATACCTAGATACTGGCTATCCACTTCCCCGCCTACTTTCCATCAATTTCTTTCTACAGTGGATGATATTCGTAGGGTGGAACATCTGACTGCATTGATCAATGACTTCTTTTTATGAGATTTGGAAAGTTTGGGATGAATCTAAGTACTCTCCTGAAAATAATGAATCTTAAATAATTGTCCCGTTATGTTTCCGGTAACGTTTGCGATCTTTGGTCTCCTTGTGCTAATTATTTGTTATACTGTCTTCATAGTTCTTTGATGTTTTATTTATTTTTATTATTTCGTACGGTATAGTACATATGTGTTGCTGACCTGAGATGGAAAACCTTATTATTTGACTATACCAGCCTTTCTCAACCTTTTAACCCTAGAGGAACCCCAAAAATAATTTTCAGGTCTCGAGGAACCCTTACTAAAACCAATTTATCAGGGGTCAATAGGAACAATGCCCCTTATGCCCCGTACACACGGTCGGACTTTGTTCGGACATTCCGACAACAAAATCCTAGGATTTTTTCCGACGGATGTTGGCTCAAACTTGTCTTGCATACACGGTCACACAAAGTTGTCGGAAAATCCGATCATTCTGAACGCGGTGACGTAAAACACGTACGTCGGGACTATAAACGGGGCAGTGGCCAATAGCTTTCATCTCTTTATTTATTCGGAATTTCCGACAACAAGGTCCTATCACACATTTTCCTTCGGAAAATCCGACCGTGTGTACGGGGCATTATACTGGTGGCCAATACAGCTAAAAAAATATTTGGTGTCATGCTGCTGGCTTTGCTAAGTGATGCTGAACCTTGAACTCTATAGGCACCATCAAAAAGGTGGTTCATCAGCCACAGCTCAAGGAATCCCTAGCAACCTCTGGAGGAACCATGCGGTGCATGCTCAGTGCAGTGTACGCTTCAGGCAGCTGTATGATGGCAAGAATCAAACTGCATGTTGGGAGTGGGACAATGTGACACTAGTGTAGCACCCTCTACTGTACAGTTAGGTTAGGTAAATTTATGCTGAATCACGGTAGTTAAGTGAGTATGAGTAATTGCTGTGGGTTCAGATTGAGGTTAGACTGGAAGGCTCTGCAGGCCAGGCCTCTATCGCCTCCCCCTGGTTCTGGAGATCCATGGAAACTTCTAGAACAGCCTTTCTCAACCTTTTAACCCTAGAGGAACCCCAAAAATAGTTTTCAGGTCTCGAGGAACCCTTACGAAAACTAATTTATCAGGTGTCAATAGGAACGATACCCCTTATACTGGTGGCCAATATGAAGATTGTCCCACTTAAAGTGGTGCTCAGAATGTCACCCTTAAAGACAGCTAAAAAGATATTTGGTGTCATGTTGCTGGCTTTGCTAAGTGATGCTGAACCTTGAACTCTGTAGGCACCATCAAAAAGGTGGTTCATCAGCCACAGCTCAAGGAACCCCTAGCAACCTCTAGAGGAACCCCATGGTTCCACGAAACCCTGGTTGAGAATGGCTGGACTATACCATGCTCTTGATATGTCACACCGATCTGTATATGTAATGCCTCTTTATGTTGAAATGCCTTATTCTTTGTACCGCATTGTAAGATTTCTAAAACTGTTATAAATAAACAATTTATAAAAAGAAAAAAAAAAACAACCCTCACCAACTCATATAGCTGCAGTTACTGTGGAGTACATTATCCTCAAAATATACAAGAGAAGGTGTGAAGTAATTCAAATCTAGTCTCAGCACTCTGATCTATGCTCCTACCTAGTTTACATAGGAAATTGGAATGCTGTACTCGAGTATATGTAGGCGCTCATGTAAACACGAATAGAATGTCGGGCATATGCAAAAAATAAAAAAACACTACACTTGTGTTTACACAAGCACTGCTCTATACCCATGTTAGCCATTCATATCTATGGGTGCTGTATGTGGCACCTATGCTTTTTGATTGGGGGGGGGAATTATACCAAAATTTACATTGCACAGACTCAGGTGCTTGTGTGCAGCCTAAATGTGGATATATTTGTTTGCAAGAGTCCTGCAGTTGAGTGGGCAGCCATTCACTGTAAATATGAGTTTACATAACTTTTAATTCAATTTTCATAAGCATGTAAAAAAATGACATCAACATTTCTTTTCTTTTAGGTGAAAGTTATGTGTGCGGATCCATTGAGCCTTTCAAAAAATTGGATTACACAAAGAATGTAAATCCCAACTGGTCAGTGAACGTGAAGACCACCGCCAGCCCTCGCTCAGTGCAACCTCTGGCTTCCGCTAAGGCCAGCACCTCCGAGGGGAGAGAGGGCAAAGATTTTATCAGGCCCAAGCTTCTCACCATCATCAGAAGTGGGGTGAAGCCACGTAAGGCTGTCCGCATTCTCCTCAACAAGAAAACAGCCCATTCTTTTGACCAAGTTCTGACTGATATAACCGATGCCATAAAACTGGATTCTGGGGTGGTAAAACGCCTCTATACACTGGATGGGAAACAGGTAAGCCACAGAACTTGTGTATACAGATAAACTGGAATATACAATTTCCAGGCAAAATGCAGTTTTGCTCAGCACTGCTGACCCACTTCATGCAATTACCTGGAATGGTCCAAACTACCGCCACTAAGGGGAATATTCAGTTTTAAAAATGCAGTTACTCCTCTTGTGAAACGGCATGCACATTCGTTCTGCACAAATACCAGCAAAATTGCATGTTACTGGGTTAATTTCTAGCGAAGTCGGATGTTCTTCATTTATTCATACAGAATAGCATGAATCTAGAAAGTACTGCATTGTGGCCACTGGAATGCGCTAATGATCATAGGAATTGAATAACTATTTTCTATGAATGTCAACTCCATCTAGTGTACACAAAGTGGTATTTATGAATATATATTTTTTATATGGCAAATAAAGATTTTATATATTTTTGAACAATCGGGAGCTGTTCTCTTTGCAGATTGTGATTAGGAATCAGTCTTGCATTTTTTAGGCTATGAATCTTGGTGTAATGGGCCATAATATATATATCTATAAATTCTTACATGAGGATTGAGAGGTAGAGCATATATTCATGGTTATTTTGAGATTTTTAGTTTCTGGTGTTTATGAAGACCTAACCTAAAAAAAAAATAGCATAGTTACATTTGATTTTTATGGCATTCACACAGAACAAATATAGTTTCACAGGACAAATAGCTCTGTCATTTTGTTTATAAATATACTCTTATGCAGCGTATACGTGAGCAGACTTTTCCAGCGGACTGGTCCGACGGACCGAGTCCGGTGGACAATCCGATCGTGCGTGGGCTTCATCGGACCTTCAGTGGACTTTTCCAGTTGAAAATCTGAGAGACTTTAGATTTGGAACATGCTTCAAATCTTTACGTCGTAACTCCGCCGGACCCAGAAATCTGCTCGTCTGTATGCTAGTCCGACGAACAAAAACCGACGCTAGGGCAGCTATTGGCTATTGGCTATCAACTTCCTTATTTTAGTCCAGTGTACGTCACAACGTACGAATCCGTCTGACTTTGGTGTGATCGTGTGTAGGCAAGTCAGTTCGTTAAAAAGTCAGTCAGAAGTCCGTCAAAAGTCTGTGGAAAGTCCGCCGGAAGAACTGTCGGACCAGTCCGGTCGAAAAGTCCGCCCGTGTGTATGCGGCCTTAGGTGTCTACGTATGCTTCAGTCTGATTTTCTAATTTTGCCAAATGATTCTTTTTTCTACTTGAAGCAAACGTGTTCTGAAACTGAAAATATTCGTTTTTAATTGACACCCCAACTGCTGATGACACATTTTATTGTATCGTTACCTATAAGACAGATAATAGTTCTATGAATACCAGTATGGGTGCTAAGAAATGTAAACAATGGTGTAACATTTCCAAAGTTGTGTACAAGAGATCTGTGGCAGGGACCCCTGTGGAGAGGAGCAGATGCACAGGGCAAGTGGTTGTTTTACTCAGGAGACCATGTAAGTGTTCCATTGCAAGTGATCACATTGAAAAATCGTTTTAAGCTAAGACCACTTTCACACTGAGGAGCTTTTCAGACGCTTTCACGCAAAAAAAAAAAGCGCCTGAAAAGCTTACGAAAGCCTATTTTCATTAAAATCAATGAATGCTTTCACACTGGGGCATTGCGCTGGCAGGGTGGTGAAAAAACGCCCCTCTCCGTTGAACTGAATGGAAAGCGCTTCAAAGCACCTGAAAAGCTCTTCAAAAGTGCGCAGTGTTTTACTGGCAGTTTGCAAGCGCCTCATTGTGAAAGGGGCCTAAAGGTTTTTGTAAAGTCTGTTTGAGCAATTCCATATAATAATAAAACAATCTGACCCAGCAAGGAATTGATACCCGCTACATCTTTACATATTGTGTCTTCATATATTAATATTACTGGGGAAAAAGTGTGACATTTTGAGAAACAGGATGAATACAGATGTGTGCGTTGGTGCAGTGGCAAAGGGCATGTTCCATGGTGGAGAGTGTAGGAGTGCTCATCAGTGCAGTTACATGCACTGTTGATTTGTGTCCATCAAAGTGACGTCACCCAGCATGGGGACTATGCTGGCAGTGTGCAGACACTAGCTGTGCAGACATGCAGCAGCACATGTCTGATTTACTCACTTGTTGACTGTAGGCCGCTATTGAAGCCAAGAATCATCAAAGCGGTGATGGCCCAGGAGTTGGAGGTGGTGCAGAGCTAAATTTTTGGGGTTTTTACTTTACTATAATTATAGGAATTAGGTACAGAAAAAGGATTAATGAATGATGATGTGTAAAAAAAATAATAAAAAAATTTAAAAAAGATACTTATGGTAAGGTGGTTTCAGCGGGAAGCATCAATAATTTCAAAAAACTATTAGATAGGCACCTGAATGACGACAACATACAGGGATATCCAATGTAATACTGACATAAAAGCACACACACAGGTTAGACTTGATGGACTTGTGTCTTTTTTCAACCTCACCAACTATGTAATGTAACCTGGGCAACAAGTTTGTAAAGGAAACCAGTGATAGTACTACATGAAGCTGGCAGCAAACTGATTGGCTGCCTGTGTGATAGGCACTATTTATTGGACAACCTAGTGGCTTGCTCAATGCAACTGGCCATAGGTGCCACTCTTGCACGTTTGATAAAATTCCAGTATTTATTTTTCCAGCTTTAAAAAAAAATATACAAATATAAAATACAATGGAATTAAAACAAATCACAAAAATATACATTTTGCAATAATCTGGTGCTACAGCAGTGGCAATCAAACTTTCTTGATAAGGGGTTGCCTCAATTGCAGCCCCCAACTTTACTAAAGTCCACACATAAAATTCAGTAAATATTAATTATCACAGACAGCAGACACACAAAAGGATATAGTCAAAGACTATGGGCATGATACGAGAGATCATCAGATACTGTGAACAAGCGTAAAGTTGTTGGAGACTGGGGACATGCTTCAGGAGACAGTCATAGGCCAGAGACATATTACATGAGGCTCCTAGTAATCCCTACTATAACAGGGAAATAGGTAAACACAGATTAGTGTTTGCAAGGGCTCTGAGGACTACACAAAAAGTACCTGATTGGGTTGAGCACCAGGGTATAAGGGGAAAATGTCTATGCACCCTGTGAAGGCCTGCTACCTTATTAAGGTTGGAGTCACATGGATGGTAAAAATAGGAGTTTAGCTGGCATTTCTGACCCCTGCCTAATGCCTCATAAACAACGGAGCCGATGTAGTGCAATGAGCTGAATGGGTGCTTGGAATGAAGACTGAATGCTGACTAACATCGCAGCACTGGATGCTCTTCCATGGCCCATGTAAATCCATTATAAAGGTGCACAGAAAAAAATGGTCATTGCCTGATTCATCCAGTTACAATTGGATCAGTGGAATGACTATACACAATCATCATCTCCTAGACGTTCCCTGTCTAACCCTTCTTGGTGGCAGATGGATTAGCTGGGTTGAGTTTTTACCTAACATGAATGCATTTAACATGAACATATATCTGTTGCAGGGTCTACTGTAAGGCAGCAGTAGAATGTTTTGCTCTCCATCTGAAACAGCCAAAAAAATGTCATTACACACAACGACAGCAGGCCAGGCACAGGAACACTGGGGACCATGAAAGAAACCAAGATGATTGTCCTCATAGAGTTGGCCTCTTTTCTCTGTTCTCTACTAGAGTGAGATTAGCAGATTAATACGAATAATAAAGAGGATCAAAGCATAAACAACCTAATGTTCTCATAATTGGATTACATTTTCTTGATAATCACAGAGGTCTTATCAAAAAGAGTGTAAGACATAAAGGAATCTGCTGCACACTGTCACATAAAGACAGAAGGGGAGATTTACTGGAGCACTCAGAATCTGGTGCAGCTGTGCATGGTAGCCAATCAGCTTCTAACTTCAGCTTGTTTATTTAAGCTTTGACAATAAAACCTGGAAGCTGATTGGTTTCTATGCAGCGCTGTCCAGATTTTGCACTCTCCGTTTTTAGGAAATCTCTCCCAATGCATTCTAGAGATGTGTGTTTTAGATATGATATCCTTCTTACCATAAAATATCATAAATATGCAACTAAATCGGTTGTTGCAACGACTCTAAGAAAAAACTTTAAAATAAAATAACAAGGAGCAGAAAAGACATGCAATGTCCATCCTGCAATAAAATAAACGTACCTGCCTGTTATCTGTGGAAATATGCACTGAACTGCACAAGTGCGGTTCAATTTACATTCCGGCACAGTGACTGTGTGCTGGGATAACTGCCCTCTTGCACATGTGTGGGAGTGATGTCATCCTGCACCAGCCAATCAAGATGGCAGAAGACCAGTACCTGGAGAGAAGATGAAGGTAGGGTAAGTAGTTTGGTTACACGTCTAGATTTATCTGACATTTGCTTCCCTGAGTCTATTCAAATATTTGCAAATATCATTGAGCCCTGATGAAGGGAGAGAATGTTTTCCCTCAAAACATGCTTGCTGTTATGTGATCATTTTATGAACAGACAGCATTTTTTTGACTCTTGGTCTGGTGCTTGTGTTATATGTATATGCTTTCAGTCACTTTGCCCAAAGTGACATTGTTTAAAGCCACCCTCTGACTCACTGATACTCGCCTCTCCAGCAATCCCCTGTTGCCTCTTCCTCTGTCTTAGCCGCCACCCAAAATACCCAGTGTTAACTGAGCACTACATCATAAGTAGAAGCATTGGGTATTTGGTGATGGCTGTGATGCAGAGAGGAGCAGTAAGAGATTTCTGGGGAGGTGAGAATAAGTGTGCTCAGACATAAGAAAATTATCTGACAATTTAGGTAATTTTAGGCCTAATTTAGCAGTTATTGTTAC
This sequence comes from Aquarana catesbeiana, assembly GCF_042186555.1. Lineage (NCBI taxonomy): Eukaryota > Metazoa > Chordata > Amphibia > Anura > Ranidae > Aquarana > Aquarana catesbeiana. The sequence goes on from NC_133325.1 coordinate 104,078,720, forward strand.
ATATATTGGAATTGGATGCGTTTGTCTTCCAGTCATTATCGAATCAGATATTTTTAGAACTTGTAACACTTTATCCATAAGTTGTTAAGGCACATTTATACTTACACAGCCCAGATTGGTATGTTGTGTAGCACTGCATGGAATTATCGCTGCATAACAATTCTCTTAACATGGTGTGGAGGTAAGTTTTATGTGTAAGGCAGAGAGGAAGATTGGTAATCAAAGGGTATGTGGATTGGCAAAGTCACAGGGTCTTTGGAGGTGAAGATTGACATAAGCCAGTAATAGGGAAGCAGCCTGCGGCCCGGTGGGGAGGTGTTGTTGGTGGGTTTGACTAAGGGGTAGGGTTGCTACCAAGGAACCCCATGTATTAGTGAAAATGAGTTTTTGGGAAGGAGTATTACCAGGTATATTTCCTTTGAACTATTTTATGTGAGAAGGGTCGGACTGGCATTTAGTAGGGTACTTGCATAGTCTGCGGTATCCAATAAAACCAAGTTCCTTTAATGGTTTCTGTCTTATCTTTGAGGAAGTCAGTTAGATCCTCCATTAATATAATGCCGTTAATCTTAGAGTACCATTGAGCTATAGATGGAGGTTGTGATTGTTTCCAATTGCAGGGAATCCAGGCTTTTGCTGGGTTGAGCAGATGGATAAGTGAAGAGCTCTTGTATCTAGATTTTGGGGTTGGCGTGAAGTGTTGCAAGCAAGCTGTAGGTTTATTCATAAGGTTAATGTCAGTAAGCCGGAAAATAACTCGATTGATGTGGTATAAATATCAAATTTATTTTGCAACAGTTTTGACGGTGCTTTTGTTTTATTATTGATGATTCATTTGAAGGTCCTCAATAAAGTGGTTGTAAACTCTTTCATATACCCAATGAAGTGACTGCCCTCAGATAACACACAGGGATAAAACAAATCCTCTTACATAGGTTGTACATGTCTATCTGCAGCCCTTTCTTCTCTACATTGATTGAAAGTGCTGAATTTTGAAGCTTGTCTGAGAGTTCAGAGAAAAGGGGGCGGAAAGCTGAGTTACACTCTGCAGAGCTCAGTGAGGAGAGCTCTGAGAGCTGATTAAAGGGAAGGAACACACCCTCCTCCACACAGCACACAGGAACAGAGCTGAGGCTGTCAATCATCTGGAGCTCCCTCCCCTGTCACCTTTTTTCTCTTGGTGTCTGGAAAACTTGTTAGAAGTGACTCATGCTGATAGCAGAGGAACAAAGCAGCAGACAAAGGTAGACACTTAGTGCTCTTAGCTGGGAAAAGTACACACTATAAAAGGGATATGCTTCATTCATATTTCATGTCTGAGGTTTACAACCACTTTAAAGCTGAATTTCAGTGAAGCTATTTTGAAAAGCGCTCTATGAATGGAGGGCGATTGGATGAATGGAAGGTCCATCTCCTCCAGTCAAGATATGCTTTTCATTGTGGTAACTGATACTATGGCTTCTATGAGTGGAAAGAATGGGCACAGTTCGCACTTGATGAGTGCCGTTCAAAGGTGCATATTAGTAGCCCGCAACACCAGTAAATCACAGCTGCCGTGGTAGAGGGCTTTAGATTTCAACCTAACATAGCAGCCACCAGCACACAGGACACACATAGGACAGTCTTCATTGATGGGAAGTTGAGGTTGTTTTAGAAAAAAAATCCCACTAAACATTAGCTTTAAAGGGTAACTCCACTTCTGTGGGAAAAAAAATATCAAATAAAAAAAATATATATATAGCATATACAATTGCTTTAAAGGTCAAAGTTTACCTTTCCTTTTCAATCTGCAGCTCTGTAATTCTCTGTAAAATGCAATGCAATATGGCTACCTGGAGGTGTTCTGTGCACAGAATGTATACAGAACTCCCCACAGAAACATCATTTCCTGCTTGTGTGATTGGCTCACTGATTTTCCCAGAAGTCTGCACTAAGATACAAATCAAATTTCAGGCATCCCCTGCAACAAAAAAATGTCATTTTTTGGTGAGATGCTCCCAATAGGAAATCACGCCTAAAGGGAAGCAGACCCTGCAATTTTCCTCATTAGAGCCTGCAAGTGCAGCAGCTGATTGATAATTATGAAACCACTCCCATTAGATTAACTTTCCACATGGACACAGACAAACAAACAGCTATTTCTTTAGAATAACAAAAGGGTAGGTATCTGCAACATTGTTTGTTAAAATCCTTGCAATGTACATAGAATACCCAGGGGGGGAATGTTTTTTTAAACAAAAGTGGAGTTACTACTTACGTTTTTAATAACTTTATCCAGGGCTTTTTTTCTCAGGAACTCCCCCTTTCCAAGTCACCCCTTTTCTTCGCCCCTACCCACCTCCCAGTACCGTCCCTTTTAGACAATATAGAGCCAAGTATCATTTTGAGGTGCTGAGTAATTTGTATGGAATTTGGTAATGATATCAAGAAAAGCAGTAAAATAGATCCCCTGCAGCCAGCAACAATAGATCCCCCTAACAACAATGGACCAAACACAACAAAATTTCCCCGCCAGCAACAATATATTCCCGACAGCATCAACAGATCTCCGCACAGCCAACATTAATAGTCTGTCTGGCTGCCATCAACAATAGACCCCTCCCCCAACAGTAGATCTCTTTCAGCAACAACTGACCCCCCAGCAACATAAGACGCCCCCAGCAACAATAGGTCCCCCACCAGCAACAATAGACCTCCCCAGCAACAATAGACTCCCCTTGCAAAAATAGATCCCCAGAAGTGAGCATTAATACCCTGCAGCCTCCCCCAGCACCCCTTGCCATTACATACAGTCAGTCCAAGAGGTGCCTGAACTGCGTTCCCCCGCGTTCCCGCTGAAAAAAAGCCCTGACTTTATCTACTCTAGCATTCCTATCTACAGCCTAAGTAACCTGGAAATGTGAACCTAACTATAGTTTGGGTCTACTTGAAGTTATAAAAATATATATGATATTTAATCCAGAACATATGGAAGATGGTGATTCCCAATAAGGAACATTTCTGGAATTTGGTGTTTCCAGAAGAAGGGTATATCTTTTAATAAATGTGATAGACCTAAATAAGGCAAGCCTATATTTACAAGATAGGGAAAGCTCTTTTGCTCAGTGTTATTTGTCGAAAGCATGAATATTGTTTTTTGGTGAACGGATCATTTACAGAAAGGATGTACAATATTTAGCATTTCCAATTCACCTCTAACAATAGTTTAAATCTTGTCATTGTGGTGAACATCTCCAATTAAAAGCTTAGTGATTCAAAGTATAATTTAAGGATGAGCTACCCACATAAATATGTGGCTTCATCCTACCCATAGAATGGGGTTTGTCATTTAGCCAGACGTCTTCCAGCGTTTAACTTGCTCATATATTATTTTTAGCTACAGAGTTATGAATTGAATGTCTCTTTTTCTTATTATAGCCATTTATGCATTAGTTTCAGCAAAGTTTCTGGCCTCATTTCCTAAAGGTTCTGAGAGAATGGTGCCACAAGGACCAGTCACGTTTTTCAGTGGTCCATTGAATTTTGGACAATTTCATGCAGTTTGGGGATGTACCCTTCCTGTTCCAACATGAACCAGTGCACAAACAAGGTCCATAAAGACATGGATGTGTGAGTTTGGGGTGGAGGAGCTTGACTGGCCTGTGCAGAGTCCTGACCTCAACCCGATAGAACACCTTTGGGATGATTTAGAGCGGAGACTGCAAGCCAGGCCTTCTCATCCACACAAGTGCCTGACATCACAAATGCTCTTCTGGAAGAATGGTCAAACATTCCCATAGACACACTCCTAAACCTTGTGAACCGCCTTCTCAGAAGAATTGAAGCTGTTTTAGCTGCAAAGGGTGGGCCAACTCAATATTGAACCCTACGGACTAAGACTGGGATGCCATTAAAGTTCATGTGCGTGTAAAGGCAGACGTCCCAATACTTTTGGTGATATAGTGTATGTGTTTGTATATGCTATTGCTACTCTTTCTCTACTAGTGAATGCCACCAGGAATAGTTCACCCATAAGGCAACTTGGGTAGGAGCCTAGAAGAGGGCCCATCTACAATTTCCATAGTTTTACAGTAAACAGGGAAGGGGCAACACAGTTCCTCAACACCGTCACCGACTGTCACTTCATAAGAGAGGATGTACATGTAGACAGTTGGTGCTTGATGGGTTCATCCCAGTAAAGACAATACAAATGTGATTGGTTTTCTATGCAATCCCTTTTAAAATCTAAATTTAGTCAAACATTAAAAAAAAAAAAAATTAGCACAAGAGACATTACTTACGATCAGTGCGGAATGATCTATGTGCTGATGGCTGCTGCTTTAGTTGAAATCCAAAGTCCTCTGAACCCCGTCTACCCCTGCAGCCCCAATCTTCTAATGCAGCGGGGGGTTAATAGATCTGAGGAACCTGTCACTGGCACTCATTGAGATTGACAAATATGCCCCCCTTTCTGTCCCCCTCCCCCATTCAACGAAGCTGTACTATAGCTTCCATGAATGAAAGATGCTCTGTAAATGGAGGACAGGCAGATGAATGAAAGGTCTCCTCCTCCATTCATGGAAGCTATAGTACAGCTTTTATTAATGGAGGAGAAGGGCCGAAAGGGCGGATATAGTCGGCATTTGCCTGTTATGGGTTCGTCGACTCGCCCCACAACACCAGCTGATCACTGCTGCAGGGGTAGGGGGGATCCAAAGGACTTGGGATTTCAAATAAAGCAGCAGCCATCAGCACATGGAACACTTCACATTGATAGAACATACCATCCCTTGTGCTGATTTATTTTATTTGTTTTACTAAACACTTGTTTGTGATTACTCTCAGGAGACTAAGCAGGGTCCGCTGCAATTAGCCCCATTCAAACCAATGGGAGACTGTAATTGGTCATGCAGTGATTACCTGCCGATAATTGGCCCTGGATGCAGACTGTCTGTGTAATTACACCAGCGGAACTGAAAATATGACTTCAAATATATCTTTAAACCTATATTAATTTTGAAGATCCCCACTAAATGTTTAAACTCTTATTTTTTCACTCATCTCCAGCCATTCCTTTCCATTTCAGTTTTGATTCTGATTGATGGCTGTTTTGTTTTTATTTCAGACTCTGGGACTTCTGTATTAATCAGATTATTTGCCACTGGATGCTTATGCGATTTCTTTGCATTGTCTAAAGCTGGATTCTCCCCCATACTTGTAGCTCTGAGACATTTACTATGCTCTGCTTGAATCTGGAATCCCCTTTCTTCGGTGACAAATTCAGGTCTTAATGCTGAACTTCAGACAGATATAAAAGACACATAATAATGCTTTGTAAACATTAGCGCATCGGTAAATGTATTTTCTTTTAATGCAGGCAGTGTAAGTACCTGAATTTAAATTTGGTCTAAAGCTCATGCAGTCCATTGTAAAGCAGAGCTGAGAATTGATGGGAGAGAAGCAGCACAGGGGGCCAATAATATGTGGTGCAGTGCTGCTGTGCTGAGCAAGGATCACTGTAATAGGAGGAGAGATTAGAATGAGAGAAAATTGATCTAATCTCTCTGCCGCTTCTCTTTTTGCAGCCCACCTAGAGACTGGATGAGGGGCAAGACTTGTATGTGTTTCTAAGGCAGCATTTGTACAGGTAATTAACCACGCTGTAAATTTCATCAGGAAGAATCTAAAGTTCTCTGTAGCTGGGATTGACAGCTGTGTGAATGGTAGCTGGCACATTCATTGCAATGACAGGCTGACGGCAGCCGCAGCTATCTGTGACTATTCACCCAGCCAGCGATTACCTGGGGTGATCGTGGCAGGACACACCCAAAGTGCATCCAGCCACTACCACTGCCATGATCACTGCTGCAGCCACGTGCTGCGGAGCCATTCCCCACACGTATTGACTGTCCACAGTGACAGCTTCCTGGCTGTTTGAATAGAGATCAGCTTAAAAATAGAACTAAACTGCATCTGAGCACTACAAACTGACAATGCTATTTAATTCATTTTTCCTATTCAAAGCAAACCCACCCATCAATCCATGTCTCCATGCTTTATTTTGTTGAGAAACCACTTTGAAAAACACCCCCTTAGCATTTCAAGCAGTGGCCATCTTGAGCAAGGGCAAATGATTCATGTAGCATTTACTTCTTGGAATCCATCTGCCCTTAGCTTGGGCATGTAGGCAGGAGGCATGCTTGGCTGAAAAAGCCCCTCCTCCTCTCCTCCAGATGAAGATAAAAAAATGCCCATGAAGGTGTATGACATAATTTTGACCTAGGCCAGAAACCAGGAAGCAACTGAAGAAATCTAAAAAAAAAAAAAGTTTACAACAAGTAAATATAATCTACCTTCCTATCTATTTACTTCTATCCACTTTAATAACGTTTGCTGTATTCTTTTAGTCACTTTTAAATATTTGCCATTTTTTTGGTGGCCAATCGTTGATTTTATCAGTGATTCCCCATTGATATCTGAGCAAAACCCTCCATTTTCAAACTCATCACAGACATTCACCTCACATCTGTTGCTCTACAAGTGAGGATCTTCTTATAAAAATGTATACAGAAAATTATTTTTAGATGGTTTAACACTTTGGGAACTTCCTTTTTTTTTTCCTTTTTCCTCCTTCATGAGAGTCATGAAGTATGTGAAATATCCTCTTGAGGTCCTTTAGAGTGGAGAGTTGTGGAGCTGCAGATCGTCACGCCCAGAGTATTATGTGCAATAGCTGGTTTATAATTTGACCAGCATCGGGCTCTGGTGAGATTATTTTAGAGATGCACCAAAATTTCGATCGGCCAAAATATATCGGCCGAAAATTGCATTTTCTTCATTTTGCTGATAGAGAAAAAGGTGCTATGGCGCCCGAAAACGCATGTGATTTTGTCATGATTTTACAGCGATTTTACTGGAATTTTTCCACGATTTTACTGTGTGTGTTTTTCATAGGTCACGTGACTCAAAAACCGCATCAAAAATGTAACACGGATGCATTATTGATGCGTTCTTGCTTCGTCTTCAGTGCATTTCAACGGGGAGGTGTATTCTTGGTGCGTTTTTTTTAACTCATCAAAAATGCAGCAAGCAAGATTTTTAACGACACAACAAAAGCGCAGCGGACCAGTGTGAAGACATACATAGAATTTAAAGGGATGTATTTTTCTTGAGATTTTCTTGCGCTAAGGTTGCCGATAACGGGCAAAAATAAATTCATATTCATTTATCGAATACAATACAATTATATGTAAAAGTATATATAAATTTTTTATAAACTGTCATTTTCGGTTTCGTTCAAGTGCATCCTGAATTTTCAGTTTTGGTTTCGGCACCAACATTTCCATTCTGGTCACCTCTAATTTATTTAGTACTTTCAGTGGTGGAGAGCACAGCTGTGTGGGGATCACCAGAAGAATTTGTTAAAGAACTCACTTAAGACTTTTTGTCTTTGTGTTTGATATCACTTGGGACACTTATGAACTTCAACGTATGGATTTTGTTTTGCATAAATTTATTTATAAGTAACACATTTTTCCAGCATGAATTTTGTACACTAATTTATATATTATTAATGTTTTTTTGCACATATTTTGCCTATTGCACATAGCACTTTATTCCATATTTTCCGATTGTATTTTTTGCCTTTTTGCATATTTACCAATGTGCACTTTCCATATATTGTGGATACTAGATTTATGTATATTTTATAGGATGTGAATACAGATTGTAGTACTAACTGTGATAGTGCTGTTCACTTGTGTATATATTTTATTGGTTTGATGTTATCAAAATTCGTTTTTTTTTTTTTTTTTTAGTTTTTAAATTTATTTTTCCACTTTATTTTTTGTGGCACAGTTCTATATATTCTCTTAGTAAAAATCTTCTTTTGCATGGATGCAGACATTGGTCTCTGTGCCTCCCTCTGGAAAAGTTGATAACTGCCAAGAAAAATGAATGTGACTGGCGGCGAGTGAAATTGAATAGTGGCATGAATCTCCCCTTATGCCCCTAATGTGTGTTCCACATGTCAGATCCCTGTGCTGGGTACACTCTTGTCATCGTTATTGCCCACGAAGGAGAAAGAGGACCCGTTCTGCCTGCAGAGAGGCAATGAAACAGCGATTTTAGTGGCTATTAGTAATCATGTCAGGTCTGTAGCAGACTCCACTGGGCTCACCAGCTGAAAACAAATTACTTTGCTGATTCAGTGGATTTAGCATTAGTTCACACAACGGCAAAGCCGTGATCAAGGCTGTATATTTCTTTTAATTAATTATCATTCCTCTTCAGACTGTTCAGCCCAATACCCAATATAATGTAATTTTAATTCTTGGCTTGCTTGCTTTAGCTTCCAGTGAAGAGAGATGAGTTCAGCATATTGTTTGTAGAACTCTACTTAGGGCTGTTAGGCTCTAACGTGGTCATATAACGTTCCCGTTGATCATTTGATAAATTAAAAGCATTTGTTTCCAAAAAACGTACTGTAGCTGCTTATTGCCCCATGGGAATTCCATCGTGTAGACCAAGAGGATCTGTCTATAAGCAATATACCTGTGAGATGTCAGTTGTTGTTCTCTAGATCCAGGACTATATTCTAGTTCTTTAGCAGTGAGGCTGAACCTGCTTAGCATTCTACAACCAGTGAGCAGATGGGGAGTCATTGAATAGCAGCTTCCACCTGAGGCTTCTAAGACAAGTCAATCATGGAAAGGATTTGGTTTGATTAGTGATCTGTGAGAGGTGGTTACATTAAGTTGGCAATGACTCTCATTCTGCATAGCGGAGCTAAACCCATCAATTTAACAATTTCCCAAAACAGTTATGTACAAAGCAGGTTGTGAATAACTGTCACAGTTGCTTGTGCTTTCAAAAAAACTGTCAAGCCATCCAATGAATGGAGTCATTGTCACAAACCATGAAATCAGGCCCGAGACAGAAGTACAGTTAAATCACACTTGTTTAATAATAAAAGTAAAAGAACAAACGTAGTCAAAACATAGCCAAAGTTCAATAACCGGAATGGATAGTCAGCTAAGCCAGAAGTCAGGGATCAATGTAGTGTAACAGCAAGCAGGATCTGGAGCCAGAAGGGATGTCAGCAAAGCAAGTCTTGAACAGGATCGCAGGAGATAGTTTCTGTGATGTTGACCAAGGCGAAGGCAGAGATCCTCTGGACTGGACGGCTTAAGGCTCGGTTCACACATGGGCGGCACGACTTGCAGGTCGCCTCAGCGAGGCGACCTGCAAACGACTGCGGGGCGACTTGCGAGACGACTTCTGCATAGAAGTCTATGCAAGTCGCCCCAAGTCGCCCCCAAAGTAATACAGGAACCTTTTTCTAAGTCGGAGCGACTTGCGTCGCTCCAATTAGAACGGTTCCATAGCACAGAACGGGAGGCGACTTGTCAGGCGACTAGGTCGCCTGACAAGTCGCCCCAGTGTGAACCGAGCCTAAGTAGGCAGGACTGACGGCAGAATATTATCAACAGCTGAGTAACTGTGGAGAGATAGGAGCTGGCAATTAGCCGACAGCTGAGCGGCCAGCTCGGAGAAGGAAGGGCTGAGCCCAGCCCTGACAGTCATAACTGATCACATGTGCAGCACAATGGCAACTGCAGATATAACATAGGCTATTATGACAGCTCCCTTGGTGTAAAGCAGGGGTCTCCAGACTTTCTAAGCAAAGAGCCAGTTTACTGTCCTTCAGTCTTTAGGGGGACTGAGCTGTGGCGAGAGGGAATAGAAAATGCCCCGGCATCAGTGCCCCATGACTGGTTTTAATGGGAGGAATAGTGCCCCATCATTGATATCAGTGAGAAATTGTGCTCCATTGATGGAGTCAGTAGGGAGAATGGTGCCCCATCATTGGTGTTAGTTGGTGGAATAGTGCTCCATTGATGGTGTCAGTTGGGGGAATAGTACCCCATCAGTGGTGTAATAGTGCCCCATTGTTGATATCAATAAGAAAAATTGTGCTCCATTGGAGGTGTCAGTAGGGAGAGTGATGCCCTATCATTGATGTTAGTTGGTGGAATAGTGCCCCATTAATGGTGTCAGTAGGGGGCATGGTGCCCTGTTGTTGGTGGAATAGTGCCCCATTGATGGTGTAAATAGGGCACTATGGTGTCTTATCATTGGTGTCAGTTGTTGGAATAGTGCCCCAAGGGCCAGATAAAGGCAAACAAAGAGGCACATCCGGCCCCTAGGCCGCAGTTTGGAGACCACTGGTGTAAAGCAATTATTCAGACAACTAAAATCCATGGCATTAGTGCTGGGCTCAAGCTATCTGCCCACTACCATCCTACAGAAACACACACACACAACGGAGGCGGCTGTTTAGGGTGAGGGATAATATAAAAGCCAAAATGCTGAGGGAATTGGCATCTATAGATTTTAACTATGAAGGCATTCAAAACATAACTATAAATGCAAGTAGAAGGAAAGAAAACCCCTAAATGTTGGGGTATCATACCTCCCAACTGTCCCTGATTTTGAGGGACTGTCTCTGATTTGGAGCAATGTCCCTCTGTCCCTCTTTCCTCTTCATTTGTCCCTCAATTTGGTCTGATCTATATAGTTGTATATAAAATGCACTATTTATCTTTCAAAAAGTGTTTCCCAGTGCTAAACCTTTCATTCAATTTTTAAATTGCTGCATTTGTAAATGTCAAAAGCCAATATAAAGGAATAGTAGTGGTAAAAAAGCACTTGTGGGTTTAACCAATCTTTTTTTTGGCATAATTCTCCATTAAAGGGGGTGTGTTCTATGCCTACATACTTTTGATAAAAGGTGTCCCTCATTCCCATACCACAAAGTTGGGAGGTATGGGGTATATTTATGTAAAGGGTACCTATCTAAAGGCTAACTCAGTCTTAGTAGCTTAGCAGGAAATACTGGTTGGCCATATTGACAAACACATCAAGGATTGTCCATGGTGTCCTATCTGGAGACTAATGCACAGTCATCGTAGCTTAGCAGGAAGTTATGTTTGGCCATATTCAAAAGCACAGCAAGGTGGCTGGGCACAACCAGCATTGTTAGTAGTTATAGTAGGGAGCAGGGGTGTTGCTAGGGGGTGGCTTTTGGGGCTATAGCCCCGAATCTGAAGCCAATAGCCCCGAGTCTCTGCAGGGGTCCCCAAGGGGAGGGGAGGCTCTCTGGGGACCCTTATGTAAGTGGGGGGGGGCTCTCTGGGGACCCTGATGTAAGGGAGAGGCTCTCTGGGGACCCTGATTTTAAGGCCTAGGCTCTCTAGGGACCCAAATTTAAGGGAGAGGCTCTCTGGGGACCCTAATGTAAGGGGGCCTCTCTGGGAACCCTGATGTAAGTGGGGGGGGGGCCCTCTGGGTACCCTGATGGAAGGGGGAGGCTCTCTGAGGACTCTGATGTAAGGAGGAGGCTCTCTGGGGACCCTGATGTAAGGTGATGTAAGGGGGGGCTCTCTGGGGACCCTGATGTAAGCGGGGGGGCTCTCTGGGGATATATATACACCCACACGTATATTACTGTATATACATGTGTATGCCCGCCCAAGCGTATGACTTTCTTTACTACGCTGCTATGGGCTCTAGCCCCAGATCTTTTGTAGACCTAGCAACGCCCCTGGTAGGGAGTGGAAGCACTGAACCACTAGTTGAATTTCAGAGCTGACACGAGGTAAAGTTTGTGATCCTGGTGAAAGCTGCAAGATCTTGAGCTCATAATTGGCAAATAATTTACAAACCTCCAATCTTAATGTTACTGGGTATTTCTTCTAGATAGAAACAGAGGGATTGCGACTGGAGGATGGGCTCTTGGAAATCTTAAATCAAGCTTAAATTGTTTGGCATCACCCTTGAGGATACTTGGGCTCACATGGAACATCCCTTAAAGTATTAAACCTAAAAAACAAACATGGATTATATCGTAGTTGTTTTTCTTTTGTTCACCTGGTGATCAAACCAATGAGTATGCCATTTTTTAATTTCCAGTAACAGACAAGGCTGTCCATACAAAGTGGCATTATTGCCGCGTACACACGAACGGACTTGCAAACGGGCTAAACTCCGTCGGCATTTTGGCATTTCCGACAGAATGATTTAGAATCTATATATCTGAGTCCGTCAGAAATGCTGACAGAAAGGGTCCGATGGGGCATACACATGGTCGGAATGTCCGACCAAAAGCTCCCATCGGACTTATTTTGTCGGATAGTCCTGCTGTGTGTACGCGGCATTGGAGTGTTGAGACAAACCATTTAACATTGACAGGGGTGTTTACAATGGTCAGCTGTTACTCATTTATGTAAAACTTTTATCTAAAAAACAAAACAAAAAAAAACTGTTGCTGTAACTGCTTAAAAAGTATTACCTAGCGATGGCTTTAATTTGTCAGTCAAGTCCATCATAGATGCATTCACACCTACAGTATCTCACAAAAGTGAGTACACCCCTCACATTTTTGTAAATATTTTATTATATCTTTTCATGTAACAACACTGAAGAAATGACACTTTGCTACAATGTAAAGTAGTGAGTGTACAGCTTGTATAACAGTGTAAATTTGCTGTCCCTCCAAAATAACTCAACACACAGCCATTAATGTCTAAACCGCTGACAACAAAAGTGAGTACACCCCACCCCACAAGTACAAATGTCCAAATTGGACCCAATTGGGTGATGGACTGGCCAACCATGTCTCCAGATCTAAACCCTGTTGATCATCTGTGGGACATCCTCAAACAGAAGGTGGAGGAGCGTAAGGTCTCTAACGTCCACCAGCTCTGTGATGTCATCATGGAGGAGTGGAAGAGGACTCCAGTGGCAACCTGTGAAGCTCTGGTGAACTCCATGCCCAAGAGGGCTAAGGCAGTACTGGAAAATAATGGTGACCACACAAAATATTGACACTTTGGGCCCAATATGGACATTTTAACTTAGGGGTGTACTCACTTTTGTTTCCAGCGGTTTAGACATTAATGGCTGTGTGTTGAGTTATTTTGAGGGGACTGTAAATTTACACTGTTATACAAGCTGTACACTCACTACTTTACATTGTAGCAAAGTGTCATTTCTTCAGTGTTGTCACATGAAAAGATAGAATAAAATATTTACACAAATGTGAGGGGTGTACTCACTTTTGTGAGATACTGTACAAATACACCCTGCCTCTGATTAGATGTGAGAACTGCCTGTGTCCAGGGCTGATCCCTCACATGTGTTTGCTGCATGAGAAATTACATGCAAGTGACTGCGATTAGCTGCGGGAGCCGGCAGCCTCCCACTGTTTTTAATGGAGTTGCCTCCCACAGCTAATCAGAGGTGTGAATGCACCCTAAGCCCTTGTTCACACTGCCGCGGCTTTAAAGTTGCGCGACTTTGAATCCAACATCTTTGCACGACTTCATCGCAGCTTGCATACGACTTCTTTAATCACTTCAGCCCCGGAAGATTTGGCTGCTCAATGACCAGAGCACTTTTTGCGATACGGTACTGCGTCGCCTTAAATGACAATTGCACGGTCGTGCGACACTGTACCCAAACAAAATTGACTTCCTCTTTTTCCCACAAATAGAGCTTTCTTTTGGTGGTATTTGATCATCTCTGTGGTTTTTATTTTTTGTGCTATAAACAAAAGAGCGTCAATTTTGAAAAAAACTTATTTTGTTTTGCTATAATAAATATCCCCAATTTTTTTTAAAAAAAGCTATTTTTTTCTCAGTTTAGGCCGATATGTATTCTTCTACATATTTTTGGTAATAAAAATCGCAATAAGCGTATATTGATTGGATTGCGCAAAAGTTATAGCATCTACAAAATAGGGGATAGATTTATGCCATTTTTATTATTATTTTTTTTTACTAGTAATGGCGGCGATTTGTGATTTCTATCGTGACTGCGACATTATGGCAGACACATCGGACACTTTTGACACATTTTTGGGACGATTGACAATTATGCAGCGATCAGTGCTATAAACATGCACTGATTACTGTATAAATGTCACTGGCAGGGAAGGGGTTAACACTAGGGGGCGATCATGGGGTTAACGGTGTTCCCTGACTGTGTGTTCTAACTGTAGGGTGAGGGGACTGACTATAGGAGATGACAGATCGTGGTTCCTAGCTATTAGTAACTCATGATCTGCATCTCCTCTCAGAACAGAACAGGGATGTGTATGTGTTCACACACACACATCCCTGTTCTGCCTCTCGTGCCCGCAATCGCTCGTGGCCGGCGGTTATCGCGACTGCTGGTCGCGAGCATTGGCAACCCCACAGTGCGGCGGCACGCGTATGCCTGCTATCCCACTTAAAGGAGCCAACGTACAGCTACAACGGCTCACGGGATCGTGCCGACCTACCGCAATATAATGGCGACGGCTGGTCGGCACGTGGTTAACAGAAGTCAATGCAAGTTGTGTTGAAGTCGCACTGAAGTAGTGCAGGAACCTTTTTTCTAAGTCAGAGCGACTCGAGTCGCACCGATTAGAACAGTTCCATTGCCATTAATGGGGCACAACTTGCATTGCAACTTTGAATTTTCAAGTCGCATGACAGGTCGCAGCAGTGTGAACCGCGGCTTAATCTGGGTTTACCAATTCTTACATGTGATCTAACAAAACTCTTTTCCCAGATTGACAATGCTGCTGTTCAAAGGTGTCTGTGTTGCTCTTCCATCCAGAGTGGAGACACCCTAATGCCCCGTACACACGGTCCGAAAATCAGACGACAGATCGTCTGTTTTTTTTTGTTTTTTTTTTGCATGCTAGTCGTATATCGAACCTGAAAAGTTTACTAAAGTTATGAAAATTCTCATACGACAGAATAAAAAATCGGAGGTGATGTCATTAGTTGTAGTGTATTTGTATTGTATTTTCGGACAACTGTACTGATTAAACAAAAATCGTACGATCTGGTATCGTACGAGAAAAAATTGCGTGCATGTCCGATAAAATAATATCGGAAGAACTTTCGTGATTGGCTCTCAAAAGCTCTGTACTAACGATCGGATTATTGTACGATCACGTTGAAAGCGGCATTTTTCATCCGATTTTCGGATCGTGTGTACGGGCCATAAGACAGGAATTATATTACTGGTTGGATCATCAGGGGAAAATGAAAGGAAAAAATCCTAATAAAAAAAGAAAACTGATGCAGCCACCACATTTACATACCAATAAGATGCAATATATTACAGTTTAGTTTTTGGGTTTAATGCCACTTTATTTCTCTAGCAGGACTATATGCTGGAGTTTTTATCATGCGAACTTTACTGTTTGAGCTGCCAGCTATTCTTTTTTATGTGCCTGTTCTTTAGTCCTCATTAAATCATTTTTGTGCAAAATGATTGATTAAAGGTTGCAAGAGCCTTCTCGTTCATTATATTTATACAATGCTATGGGGTGGATTTACTAAAGGCAAATAGACTGTGAACCTTGCAGGCGCAGTTGCTCCAGAGCTTAGTAGATGAGATGAAGCTTCACTTTACAAATGATATCCAATCACATGCAAGGAAAAAAAAGAAAAAACCCCCCCAAAAAAACAGCATTTTTGCTCACACGTGATTGGATGGTGGAAGTCATCCCTCATTTACTGTGCTCTGGGGCAACTGCACTTGCAAGGTGCACAGTCTATTTGTCTTTAGTAACTCCACCCCATAGCATTTTATAAATGTAATGAATGAGAAGGCTCTTGCAACCTTTAATCAATCATTTTGCACAAAAATGATTTAATAAGAGCTAAAAAACGGGCATGGGAAAGAGATAGGAAAGTGCACAGTCTATTTAATTGTAATAACTCCACCCCTATAGGTCCTAACCTCTGGTTACCAAGGATAACTTGCTGGCCTCATAGAAGGGCAGTCAAAGACCATTTCTGATTGGTTGATGGTAGACTAATCCCAAATGTCCACTTTGTTTTCCCTACTCTTGTATTAATTCGTTTGGTCATGATTCAGAATTAACATAGCTTGACGGTGGAACAGATTGTTTTCATGATCATGCAATGTTTCTTTTTAAAAATATATGGTATTTGTTTAAAAATATGAAAATTATATCATTTTCTCTCTGTAATATAAATAACATTTTCAGAAGGTTGTCGGAGGACGCGTCTCTTCATACTTTCACTGAAATAGTCGGTTTTATCGCGTCTCCGTGGTAACCCAGTTGTCTGCTAGTTGCCAAGAAACCGCTCCTTCAGGATGGAACACAAGACCGGACTAAGTGATTTCATTCTTGGCAGGCATATGCTGATAGAAATTGGATATTTTTGTAGCTAATTGCTTCTCTCAGCAGCTTGTACCGTAGTTCCCGACTACATAAGATTACCACTTATTGTACGTGTATACCTGTCACTCTCATCTGTGACTGGTAGCAATGTATCTTGGGGGCCTGGGTACCCCCTTCCTTTCACTTTTCCATGGCGTAGTTTTATATCTTTAAATTGGTTGAAATACTTCAATTTAACGTGAAATGTATCCTTTTTCAGTCTTCCACTTCGGTATCTTGTCCATAAGCTTTGTACGCACCCTTTCTCTATCACACATGAAAATCTTTGTTCAAAAATTAACATTTTGGTGGGAATTTATCAAAATTGTAGCAGACAGAATCTAGAGCAGCTGTGCATGGCAACCAATCGGCTTCTATCTTAAACTTGTTCAGTTAACCACTTGCCGCCCGCCATATAGACAGAATGACGGAGGCAAAGTGGTCGTGATATCCTGACCGGACGTGATCAGGATAACACAGCCAGCGCACGCCCGCGGGGGGCCCGCGGCATGGCGATCGAAAGTGCTGTGTGTCAGTCTGACACACCACAACTCCGATCGTGGTATGAAGCCTCTGACAGAGGCCTCTTACCACGTGATCAGCTGTGACCAATCGCAGCTGATCATCGGCGTGAACCAGGAAGTGCCGGTAAACGGCTTTCCTTGGTTCACTCTGACAGGGAGAGCCGATCCACGGCTCTCCCTGTCAGAGGGGGGGTCTGTGCTGATAATCAGCACATTGATTATCAGTACAGCCCCCATCAAAAGTGCCCATCAGCTGCCAATCAGTGCCCAACACCTGCCGGCCTGTCCCCATAATAAACGCCGATCAGTGACCACAACAGTACCAATCAGTGCCCAAAAAAGTGCCAATCAGTGCCCCATCAGTAATGCCTGTCAGTGCCCCATCAAAGTGCCAATCAGTGTCACTCAGTAATGCCTGTCAGTAGCTCCTCATCTGTGTTGCCTATCCAGTGCCACCTATCAGTGCCCATCAGTGCCCCCTATCAGTGCCCATCAGTGCCGCCTATCAGTGCCCATCAGTGCCGCCTATCAGTGCCATCAGTGCCGCCTATCAGTGCCACCTATCAGTGCCCATCAGTTTTTTATTTTAATTGTTGGTCTTTTTTTGTTTTTAACGTAAGAATTAAAAACCGCAGAGGTGATCAAATACCACCAAAAGAAAGCTCTATTTGTGGGAAGAAAATGATAAAAATTTAGTTTGGGTACGGTGTTGCATGGCCGCGCAATTGTCATTCAAAATGTGACAGCGCTGAAAGCTAAAATTGTCCTGGGTAGGAAGGGGTGAAAGTGCCTGGTATGGAAGTGGTTAAAGCAGAGCTCCACACAAAAGGAGAAGCTATGCTTGTTTCCCCCCCCCCCTCTTCTGCCATATTTGGCCCCTTTGGGAGGGAAGGGGGAGTGGGTACCCGCTCTCACTTCCGGCTTATCTCGCCCTGCGAACTTAACTGGAAGTTTGTCCTTCTCTTCCTTCCACCACCGCCGGGCCATTCACAAAATGCAGCACGCTTTGCGCATGCGTGTCAAGGAACCGGATTTGAAGCCGCAAGGCTTCATTGCCAATTTCCCTTAGCCGAGATGCCAGTGGCAGCACCCGAAAGCCAATTGTAAAAACCAGCTTGGGTGAAGTCACTGCTGGATTCGTGGACAGGTAAGTGTCCTAATATTAAAAGTCAGCAGCTACAGTATTTGTATTTGTTTGCCTGGAACAAGGTGCATTGCTCTATAGGAGGCTGTACAGAACAGTAGCACTGTTGTTTGGTACCAACATCTCATTAAGGAGTGTTGAAGTATCAGTGCTACAAAGCAACTGTTTAGGTGATTCTAAACCTTAACTTTCTTTTTAATAATAATAAACTTGTTATACTTACCTACACTGTGCAATGGTTTTGCACTGAGCAGCCCTGATCCTCCTCCTCTGGGGTCCCCCACTGACACTCCTGGCTCCTCGACTTCAGTCCACCATAGGAAGCCACTTCCTATGAGGGCACTCATACTGGCTCAGTCCTGAGCCCAACTGCCTGCATCTACAGGCACAGACAGTAGGGCTCGGCCCCACCTCCTGCTCCCTTGTCATGGGATTTGATTGACAGCAGCAGGAGCCAATGGCTGATGCTGCTATCAGTATGTCCTGTGAGGAGGGAGAGAGCCACTTCTCTCTGGCACAGCGCTGGATCACGATCGGGCTCAGTTAAGTATAATTGGGGGCTGGGGGGTATCCTGGATACAGAAGGTTTTTACCTTAATGCAGAGAATGCATTAAGGTAAAAACCTTAAAGTGGTTCTAAAGCCTGAAGATTTTTCATCTTAGTGATTTCTCTGCATTAAGATAAAAAACCTTCGGTGTGCTGCTCCTCCCCCAGCCCCAATAATACTTACCTTGAGTCCGATCTCAAACCAGCAATCTCGCTCCCCATTGGCTCAGACACAGTAGCAGGAGCCATTGACACGGGAGTTCATCACGCCCGCCGGCCACTCGCTTCGGGTTTCCCCGCTGTGCAGCGGCTCTTAAAGGGCCGACGTACCCATACGGGATTTTGCGCACCCATGCCATTGTGCCGATGTCTATCGGCGGGAGACCGTCGGCAAGTGGATAACTTTGAATTGACACCTGCAGCAGATAAAAAACACAGTGGGATTGCAATGTGGTGTTGAAAACGCACAGGGATCGCAGCGTTTCCTGCACCACATATGCATGAACCAGGGGTAGAACAGGGCCAAGGCATGCCATTGAGGGCAGCAGAAAATCCAGCCTGGCTCTGGCATTTGCAGACATGTTGTGGTGCCAACTGCTAAATCAGTAAGCTGGTGAGCACCCCAACAAGCTTGCCAGTGCCAGGCTGGACTGTCAGTAATACAAGCAATAGAAAACTCAGCTTAGCCTCAATCAACTGTCAGTAACACAAGCAATAGAAAACTCAGCTTAGCCTGTCAACTGTCAGTAACACAAGCAATAGAAAACTCAGCTTAGCCTCAGTCAACTGTCAGTAACACAAGCAATGCAAAATTTAGCCCAGCCAGCCTTAATCACTAACTTTGCCACACAGAATCACAGACAGTCTCTCACTGATTTACGATTACCTAGTATGAACAGCAGAATGCCAGCAGCAGCACAGCAGTCTGAGCAATGGTAAGTCTGAGGATACTCTCTGAGACTCTCTGATACTAGGCCAGAAGAGAAAGAGGGACAAACCTTGACAGGACAGCAGCCATCCATGTGGGGGGCCGGCGGCAACACAGCACTGTACAAGCACTCTGCGCTCCAGGGCCCAGGCAAAGCTCCTCTCCCAAGCCCAAGATGGGAGTGGCACTGCAAGCCAACTGCATTACAGGGTGTAGAGAGCAGTGGTCAGGACTACACGCACCGCCGGCTCCCACTGTGCTCAGTGTGCTGCCTGGTGATAGATCTGTCAGCCTTCATTCATCCCAAGACTGGCCTGGTGGTGTACCATAACGTGCGTGCAGGTATGCCTACTGATCTATTACACTTGCTGCAGTGGCATTGTTACACTCTGTGTGCCACTGATTGCAGCGCTGCCTGTCGCTGGTGCCATGTCCGACTGCAGAGCAGGGACACCATGCATTTAATTTTGTCCCGGAGCGGAGGTGGGTTTGAATACCCTTACCCCCCCCCCTTATCTACGCCCCTGGTTGTATCTAGTAAGGTAGAGCAAAGCACTGATATGCACACTGCCCTAAGACTTAGGTTACAATAGAATTTCCACATTTTGTCATGTTAGAACCAAAAACGTAAATGTATT
Source organism: Aquarana catesbeiana (assembly GCF_042186555.1). Classification (NCBI taxonomy): domain Eukaryota; kingdom Metazoa; phylum Chordata; class Amphibia; order Anura; family Ranidae; genus Aquarana; species Aquarana catesbeiana. The sequence continues at coordinate 104,098,729 of NC_133325.1, forward strand.
TTATTGGGCTTTTATATGATAGACCAACACAAAGTGGCACATAACTGTGTAGTGGAAGGAGAATAATAAATTTTTTTTTTTTACAAATAAATATCTGGAAAGTGTGGCGTGCATTTGTTTTCAGCCCCCCTGAGTCCCCCCTGAATACTTTGTAGAACCACCTTTCACTGCAATTACAGCTGCAAGTCTTTTTGGGGATGTCTCTACCAGCTTTGCACATCTAGAGAGTGACATTTTTGCCCATTCTTCTTTGCAAAATAGCTCAAGCTCTGTCACATTGGATGGAGAGCGTCTGTGAACAGCAATTTTTAAGTCTTGCCACAGATTCTCAATTGGATTTAGGTCTGGACTTTGACTGGGCCATTCCCTGTCTCTGCTGAAGAAAAAAATGTTTCATGGTGGGGATGGTGTGTTTGTGGTGATGTGCAGTGTTAGTTTTCTGCCACACATAGTGTTTTGCTTTTAGGCCAAAAAGTTCCATTTTGGTCTCATCTGACCAGAGCACTTTCTTCCACATGTTTGCTGCGTCCCCCACATGGCTTCTCGCAAACTGCAAACGGGACTTCTTATGGCTTTCTTTCAACAATGGCTTTATTCTTGCCACTCTTCCATAAAGGCCAGATTTGTGGAGTGCACGACTAATGCCGCGTACACACGGTCGGACTTTCAGCTACAAAAGTCCGACAGCCCGTCTGACAGACTTTCGACAGACTTTCAACTGACTTTTGGCGGACTTTCAACAGACTTTCTAATGATCGGACTTGCCTACACACGATCACACAAAAGTCCGACGGATTCGTACGTGATGACGTACACCGGACCAAAATAAGAAAGTTGATAGCCAGTAGCCAATAGCTGCCCTAGCGTCGGTTTTTGTCCGTCGGACTAGCATACAGACGAGCGGATTTCTGGGTCCGGCGGAGTTACGACGTAAAGATTTGAAGCATGTTCCGAATCTAAAGTCTGCAACTGGAAAAGTCCGCTGAAGGTCCTGTGAAGCCCACACACGATCGGATTGTCCGCCGGATTTGGTCCGTCGGCGTCCGTCGGACAAGTCCAGTCGAAAAGTCCGACCGTGTGTACGCGGCATTATAGTTGTCCTGTGGACAGATTCTCCCACCTGAGCTGTGTATCTCTGCAGCTCCTCCAGAGTTACCATGGGCCTCTTAGCTGCTTCTCTGATTAATGCTCTCCTTGCCTGGCCTGTCAGTTTAGGTGGAACGTTCATGTCTTGGTAGGTTTGCAGTTGTGCCATACTCTTTCCATTTGTGGATGATGGATTGAACAGTGCTTCGTGAGATGTTCAGAGCTTGGGATATTTTTTTATTACCTAACCCTGCTTTAAGCTTCTCCACAACTTTATCCCTGACCTGTCTGGTGTGTTCCTTGGCGTTCATGATGTTGTTTGTTCACTAAGGTTCTCTAACAAACCTATGAGGGCTTCACAGAGCAGCTGTATTTATACTGAGATGAAATTATCTATTATAATATAATAATATGTTTCCTAATTAGGTGACTTCTGAAGGCAATTGGTTCGACTAGATTTTAGTTTGGGGTATCAGAGTAAAGGGGTCTGAATACAAATGCACCAAACACTTTTCAGATATTTATTTGTAAAAAATGTATGAAAAATATTTATCATTTTCCTTCCTCTTCATAATCCTGTGCCACTTTGTGTTGGTCTATCACATAAAATCCCAATAAAATACATTTAAGTTTTTGGTTGTAACATGACAAAATGTAGAAAGTGTCAAGGGGTATGAATACTTTTTCAAGGCACTGTATACAATACAGCAAGCTGTTGTTAGATTTGCAGTTGTATATAGTAAGGTAGAGCAAAGCACTGATATGCACTTAAGCCCTTAGGTAACAAAAGAATTTCACTTTTCAGCAGTTTACAACTGTCAGAATGATGAAAGGCAACAGTCCCTGCTTACCGTAGCCTACAGCAAGTGCTGTAATGGGAATAGGCTATATATATTAGTTCTGCCCTTACCTGAAACCGATGACCTGATCTGGAATATGCAGTTCAGTTTTGGGCACCAGTTCTCAAAATGGATATCGGGGAAAAAGTGCAGAGAAGGGCAACCAAACTGATAAGAGACATGGAGGAGCTCAGCTATGAGGAAAGATTAGAGGAACTGAATGTATTCTCTTGAGAAGAGGCGATTAACGGGGGGATATGATCATTATAAATACATAAGTGGTCCATATAGTGACCTTGGTGTGGAGTTATTCACTCCACATACAGAAAGGCTTCTTCACAGTTATGCCCTGTACACACGATCTGACTTTCCGACGGAGCTTGTCGGAAATTCCGACCGTGTGTAGGCTCCATCGGACTTTTTCCATTGGAATTTCCGAGACACAAAGTTTGAGAGCTGGATCTAAAATTTTCCGACAACAAAATCCGTACGTGTAAATTCTGATTGTGTGTAGACAATTCCGACGCACAAAGTGCCACGCATGCTCAGAATCAAGCAGAAGAGCCGCACTGGCTATTGAACTTCATTTTTCTCAGCTCGTTGTAAGTGTTGTACGTCACCGCATTCTTGACGCTTGGAATTTCCGACCAACTTTGTGTGACCGTGTGTATGCAAGACAAGTTTGAGCCAACATCCGTCGGAAAAAAATCTGATGATTTTGTTGTCGGAATATCTGATCGTGTGTACAGGGCATAAGAGCTCCCTCAAGAACTAGTTCCATTCTGTCCAGCTCAGTAGATTTTCTTAAAAATAGCTGGATATATTCCTAAATGCACAAAATATCCACATTTATATGTAATAACAGCATAGATTGTTGATCCAGTGACTATCTGATTGCCTTTGAGGGATCAGGGAGGATTTATTTTTCACCCCGCTAGACCAAATTAGGCCCTGCTTTATAGGATTTTTTGCGTTCCTCTTGATCAGCTGTGGGTAAAGACTTTTGCATATGGAGGTTTTCTATTTATTTATTTATTTTGCTATTAATTGAACTAGGTGTAAACAAAAGTAAATTAAAAAATGAATCTTTTCAACCCATTACTGCGTGTCAGGTAATGTTACAGACCACTGCCAGGTCATAGCCATGGAAGGTTTCCAGTACCTGGAAGTGAGCTAGACCTCAAAGCTCACAGCGGATTGGTTGATGCAGCTGTACAAATACTGTAGTTCTTGTTATGTCTGGAAAGGGTTTTGTCCATGAGTTTGATGTCATATCTTAATGGTACATTTTGTGAAAGCTGTGAGATATTAAATGTAATATTTTCTCAATATTACATTTTTATCTGTCTTTTCCGCGTTATTTTTCAAACAGGAAAATCCCTGTGTGTGTTATAGATCATTTCTAGTAATGTATTGTGAGCAATAATAACCCTGTGTGTCTGTGCCAGAGTAAATGTCCAGGGGCTGATGTCATACATTAAAGAAGTATATGAGATCACTTCATTCAACAAAGACTACTTGTAGAATGTTCCTTCAGGATTTCATTTATTACCTACTCATAAAAAATTGAGTTTCTTTTGTTTCCAAGAAGCACCTATGAATAGTTAAACAGGTATTACTGAAAGAAAAAAAAGAATAGATGTGCAAATAATTCTTTAATCCGTCTGCCAATAATATGCACAGGAAGCTAGGGCCCCTTTCATACTCGGATCCGCCTGTCCGTTTTTCAGTTGGATCCGAGCGTGCCACCCATTGACTTCTATAGGCAGGTGGATGTCAGTAGAGATATGTCCGCTGACACCCGCCTGCCATCCGATAAGATCCGCTCAAAACAGACGTATGGCGATACGTTCGCCATACAGCCAGCGGAACGGTTTGGATGAAAACGGACAAGCGGAACCATTTTCGTCCGATCATAGAGGAGAGCGGAGATCTGACAGGTCCATCCCTGCACAGTGAGCGGAGACGGATCTGCCATCCGCCTGCTCAATGGGGATCTACGAAGCAATTCCCCTCTGAGCGGGCGGAGTCCGCTGAGCGGATCCTCCTTGTGTGAAAGGGGCCTTAGAGTATCAGCATTGTATCATGCAGTAAGTGCTAATGCAGGATTCAGAAGTATTATTAATGTTAAAGTGGAACCTCAATCAACATTGAATATTTTTAATCCTTATGTTGCTAACATTAGTGAATAGATAGAAAAGTATATCATATTTACTTGTTTTAACCACTTCCGGACCGCCCACCGTCATTATACGTTGGTATTTTGAAGGCGGATATCGTTGTTATGGCAGCAGCTAGCCCCGCTATCCTCATCTTCAGCGGGTGGTCCGGGTTTAAGATAAAAGTTGCCTCTGCGGCGGATTCGCTGTGAGATCACTTTTATCGGCGGCCCCTCTCCCACCGCAATCCGGTGCCCACCGCCGTCAGCATCTGTCCCCTTGCTGGAGATGGAGACGAGTGAGGGGAAGATGGCTCCCACCTGTCTCCATATCACTGCAGAGCGGAAGCGACGTCAAAACGTCACTTCCATCCATAGCTCTTAAAGGGCCATTTTTTTTTCATTTTTTTAAATGACAAAATTTCTTATTTTTTTTTTATTGCATTTTAATGTAAATATGAGATCTGGGGTCTTTTTGACCCCAGATCTTATATTTAAGAGGTCCTGTCATGCTTTTTTCTATTAGAAGGGATGTTTACATTCCTTGTAATAGGAATAAAGGTAACACATTTTTTTTTTTTTTTTTAAATAGTGTAAAAATTTAAAAAAAAAGCTAAGATAAATAAGAAAAAAAAAAATTTTTTAAACGCGCCCCGTCCCGATGAGCTCACGTGCAGAAGCGAACGCATACGTGACTAGCACCCGCATATAAAAACAGTGTTCAGACCACACATGTGATGTATCGCCGCAATCGGTAGAGCGAAAGCAATAATTCTAGCCCTAGACTTCCTCTGTAACTTAAAACATGCAACCTGTCTAATTTTTTAAACGTCGCCTATGGAGATTTTTAAGGGTAAAAGTTTGTCACCATTCCACGAGCGGGCACAATTTTGAAGCGTGACATGTTGGGTACCAATTTACTAGGCGTAACATTATCTTTCACAATATAAAAAAAAATTGGGCTAACTTTACACTTGTCTTATTTTTTAATTCAAAAAAGTGTATTTTTTCAAAAAAATAGTTCACTTGTAAGACCGCTGCGCAAATACGGTGTGACAGAAAGTATTGCCACGATCGTCATTTTATTCTCTAGGGTGTTAAAAAAAAAGTATAATGTTTGGGGGTTCTAAGTAATTTTCTAGCAAAAAAAAACTGTTTTTAACTTGTAAACAACACATCTCAAAAAGAGGCTCGGTCCATAAGTGGTTAAACCTTTCAGTTACTTCCTGATTTCCAGGTCTAGGCAAATTATGTCATACATCCCAGGAACCTTAAGGGGGGGAGGAGGGGGGATGTGATCAGCTAAGCACATCCTCCTGCCTGCTTGCCTGAGCTAAGGGCAGATAGATTCCAGGAAGTAAATGCTACATGAATCATTTGCCCTTACTCAAGATGGCCACAGCCAGAAATGCCAGGGGGTGTTTTTCAAAGTGATTTCTCAGCAAAGTAAAGCATGGAGACATGGATGGATGGGTGAGATTGCTTTGAATATCAAAAATGAAGGTTATAGTGTTTTTGGTTTGTAGTGCTCAGATGCAGTGTTCCGCTTTAATTAATATATGTGTATAGTCAGAATGTTTTTTAGAGTTTTTGCATAGAGCAAGGAAGGGTCAAAATCCCTGCCAGTCTGTTTTTTAGCCGTCTATGTACCATTGGGGAAATTTTCATTCACTTCCTTCCAGACCCGCAATATAAAAATAGAAGAAATCTCCCAAAATCAGGGGAATTCCCCTCTTAGACAGTTGTCCCCAAAACATTTCTCCCCATTGGAAGATTTCCCCTTAACTTTTGTTCTGGGAAAACTCAAAAATGTTGGATTTCCCTTCACTTTTTGTTTCTGTGACAAGAGTCAAATAAAGGGGTGAATCTTCCCAGTGGGGATACAGACAGGAATAAAAACGTGGCAAGGGGGTTAACCCTTTCCCATGTCTTCCAAAGCGGGAAAAAAAATGTTTTTCCTAATGATAAACTTTAAACTGTTTCTACAGTAAAGCCAGATTTTTTTTTATTAGAAAAGAGCTAGAAGAAAAGAGTTAGATCCTACAACATTGTTACTTCTTTTTTCTTTTGCTGTCTGTGTCCCTGTTCAGTAAATTCCCTATTTATATTTGTCCAAGCAACCGTTGTCACCAGAATTCAAATTCATAGGAGATCCAACATTTCCACAACAGAGATAGACGTGAAGCCTTCCAATGGGGATATTTTTTGCAGGAAAATTGGCTAAGAGGGATTTCCACTTCTGTTGCGTCTATTGAATAGTATAGGGAAAGTTTCCTAATGGGACACAGATGGGGAAAAAAACTGAAGTTATACAGAAATAGTAAGCTAAGTTCTTGGCTGGCTTCATGTTTGACAATGTCATCAAGCCAGAGGATAGAACCTCTTTAATGTTGATCCATAACCTCCATATCTCCTGACCAAAGCTGCCAGATTGCCCACACAGGGGTTTTGAAGGAAAAAAATATTGCAAATAATTTTTGTGGCATTTCAGAGAACTCTGAATGATACTTTATAGCAAACATATTGTGTGATAAAAGAGAAAATATCAGAATGTGTCTTGTTAAAGTGAGAGTAAACTCCCATTTCTGACTTTTACCTATAGGTAAGCCTATAATAAGGCTTACCTATAGGTACTGTAAATATCTCCTAAACGTACACCGTTTAGGAGATATTTACTCTACATGTAGCCGGTGACGTCACCAATGCATGCGCCCAGAGTCCTGTGCCGTAAGTGGCGCCTCCCACGTGCATGAGCAGGAGTGACGTCATTGCGTCCTGGCTACTCACACAGCCGGAGTCCTGGAACCTGGAAGGAAGACCGGGTGAAGATGTAGGAACTCTCAGAAGTGAGAGCGCGGCGCTGGAGGGCTTCGTTTTCAGATAAGTTTCACGATGCATACTAGCACATTATGGTTTAACCTTGCAGGTTGCAAAAAAAAAAAAAACACGGGTGTTTACTACTGCTTTAACTGTTGGATGATTAGTGCTGTTGTTGACCAAATATTTTTAACCCCTTCAAACTACTATATCTTGCATTTCACTGATGCCTTATGGCTTTCCCATGAAAGCTATATACATCTTCGGTCAATTATTGCCCAGTCCAGCTCCACTGCGACTAGAGCTGCAATCTGTGTATCCAGCACCAACATGGGAGTGCAAAATCATTCATGTTCTTGTTGTGCTGACATCTAATTAAAGCTGTCCAGTCACAGAAACCTAGAGCAGGGTTCTTGTTTTTTCTAGGACCAAAACTGAGCATGTTCTGGAGGCACAGAGACAGAATACACTGCAGAATACACTGCAGTTGCTGTGGTATATATCAGTGGTCGCCACACTTGCAAAACAAAGGTTTATTGTCCTTCACATCTTGGGGGGCTGGACTATGGCAAGTGGGAATAGAAAATGTCTTGATATCAGTGGGAGTGAACAATACCCCATGTTTGGTATTGGGAGAGGAATAGTCCCCATTATTGGTGTCAGTGGGTAGAATTGTGACCCATCGTTGCTGTTAGTGGGAGTTAAAGTTCCCCATTGTTGGTGTCAATGGGAGGAATTGTGACCCATTGTTAGTGTCATTGGTAGAATTTTGGCAAACCATTGGTGTCAGTGGAAGAAATAGTGCCCTATCGTTGGTGTCATTAAGAGGAATTGTGCCCCATCGTTGGTGCCTTTGGGAGGAATTGTTCTCCATCAGTGACAGTGGGAGGAGTTGTGCCCCATCATTGGTGTCAGGAGGAATTGTGCCACATAAGTGTCAGCTGATGGAGGTTTTCCCAATCGTTGGTGTCAGTGGGGAGAATAGTGCCCCATTTTTGGTGTCCATGACAGAAATGATTTCCTAATGTTGGAGTTAGTGGATGGAATAGTGCCTCAAAGGCTTGACAAAGCCGCAGTTTGGAGACCACTGGTATATATAGATCTTTCTGGAGTTACTGTGTTGACTAGAAGTTCGGTGTTTCAGACAAGAGTACCAGACCCTTCTTCCTGAACCCACTTTCTTTTTCTTTTTAGCAGTAATAACAAGTTCTGTGTTTACATTGTGGTTCCAGCCTTAGTCTTACACCCCTGAGAGTTTTGGTATCTAGCGTTTATTAACCAGTATTACATCTGTTAAAAAAGAAACAAGAAAGGGAGTACCCAAAAGCAGGCCCCAGAAATGTGTAAATTTCCAAGTCTGCAGACACAAGAGATGTGTGATACAATATTACTGTACTACCAATACGATTATTTCATTTGTAGTGGTAATACTCTGTTCTTGATTTATTCTACTCTCCCATAAGATGTCTTTAGTGGAATAAAGTCAGATTTTACTTCAAAACATGAACTGTTCATGCTGGCTCATTTATCATACACGAGCGATTGAATGACAGGGAATTTGAAGGGACATGAGCACATACTTCTGCTGTGTTTGATTTGTGATATCACAGGGCAGCAGAACACATGCAACACATTTTATCTCAATACATGAAGTCATTTCCCACGATGCATACTGTTACATTTCCTGATTTGTTTCCATTACATTTTCAGGAATCTCAATGAGGATATTTAGGAGGTAATTTACGAGGCGCAACGCACATTTTCATACAGTATTTATGAAATGGTGCGCCAGTAACAGAGCATGAATCCCCCATTTACTATAGCGATCTTGGCGCATGGGAGAATGCAATCTGTGCACCAATATGGACATGACGCACGGCATGTCCAAAATCTATATTGGCAGAAGGTGCCAATAATATGGGGTGATGTGAGGAAGTTTAGTAACAACTGCCCAAGTAACAAATATGCCCAAAATAGAATGAGAAAGTAACTTTTTTAGAGAAAGCCTGCTGTGCCCACAAGTACGTTTAGAACTGTGTGAGATCAATGTAAGCAGTGCGGATGCGCGAGCGGCTGTTGCGCTCATTCACATGCGTTTGTTCACTGTGCGGCCAAAATCTTAGTAAATGTTAAGCAACGTACATGCAATTGCACGGGTTAAACGGGCGCACCTCTAAACTTGCCAATTTTTTTATTCTGGTTCACCTTTATGTATTTTTTAAGGAGATTTGCACACAGGTCATGTTAGCATGTTACGTTGCCAAAATGTGACATGCACCTTGTTAAAATTATGTAAAAAGACTCTCGCTCCTCTAGCTCCTCCTAGAAGGGCATTTAACCTTCCCCCTCTAATGTATATGATTTCCTTGGGCTAGCTTTTGCTTTTAAAGGGGAACTCCAAACTCCATTTCCCAATCCTCTTGTCTCCCCCCTCTAACCCCTTGGATTTCCATGGGCTAACTTTTGCTTTTAAAGGGGAACTGCACACTCCATTCTCCAATGCTCTTGTCTCCCCCCTCTAACCCCTTGGATTTCCATGGGCTAACTTTTGCTTTTAAAGGGGAACTCTACACTCCACTCTATTCTCAAAAGGCCGTGAGCTGCCTTCACCAATCCAAACCACATCCTTTTTCAGAGCATACAACAGGGATAGCTAGGAAAGGGGCGAGAAGAGCGATCGCCCAACCCCTCCTGAACCATACAAGGCCACATGCACTCAACATAGCTGGCTGCCTTTGGGGCATGTTGGGCTCAGCCCAATACCAACCACAAAGCACCTTGTACCCACTAGTTTAAAAGGGTTTTCCACATTCCGTAAAGCCCCCTCTCTGCAGCCCCCCCACAACCCCAGCCTAGGGTTGTGTGGAAGAGGCCCTTGTCCCCCTGAATATGGGAACAAGGTGGTTGACTTTTGGGGTGCCCGAGCCCCTCCTGCCCCCCAAGCATCCACCCCCCTTTCATGGGCTGGCTTGCTGTGTTTTTGGCTAGGAGTTTGTTAGTGTGTTTGAGGGGTCCAATATTTTTTTAGTTTGGGGTGGTATTTTTCACATGGGGGTTCTCATTTTAAGCCTTAACAGACCCAAATGGCCTTGTATGTATTGGGGGGGCAGGCTATTTTTTGTTTTTGGTTAAAATCTTGCAGCTGCGATGTAGATTTGTAAGTTTTCTCTAAAGCTGTACATCTTTGAAGCAGCATTTTGGATACATGCTACAGATGAACCACTTTACAGGCAGAGTAAGCCCCAAGTTACTAGCTTTTAGGCAATTTAGCATTTTTAAAGGCACTTCTTGTTTCGTTTTTGGGGTTGTCCAAATTGGTGACATTGATATATGTCCCTCAGGGGGGGACCTGGGCCCCCATACCCATTTTAGGGGCAATATCTAGCATATAAGTGGGGACTCGCAAAATTAACAAGTCAGTTCCCATAGACTGCAATGGTATTTGTTGTATAGCTTTTGCCCATGTTAGGCTCTTTGTTTACCCCCCTGGACCGGGGGGTGTTTGTCCCATCTGTAATTTTGTAGCATGCTGGATGATGTGCTTAATTTTGGACAGGGGGATGGCTTATTTTGTGCTAGCAGCATTTGGGGTGTTCTGGGCATGCTCAGGGACTTTGCTTTTTTGTTGTGGCTTTTGGTGTGTGAAATGCATTTGTGTTGGTCTGGACATGCTCAGGGACTTTGGTTTTTTTTTTGTTTTGGTTCTTTTTGTGTGTGAACAGCACTTGGATTTTTCTGGGCATGCTCGGAGAGTGTGTTTTTTGGGTTAGTAATTTATGGACATCCTTAACAGGTGTACTCACTTTGAAGTTCTGTCTCTACATGAACTTGCATTTTGTGTGTTTCATGGACTGTGCATGTGTTTTCAATTGCCTCATTAGCACACAAACCTATGTTATATAAAGTTTGCAGATAGCATTCTTTATCTTGCCCTGAAAAGAGGCAAGATTGCTTGATGGTGTGTATGGCAAGAGAGTACCTTTGGGTGCCCTTATAGAGTTTGTAACACATCTATTTTTTCTTTGTATTCTGTTTGTTATGTCTTTGCAAAACAGATGTGTTTTAGAGCAAGGTTTTTTTTTTTTTGGGGGGGGGGAGGGGGTGATATTTTTCACTGAAATATTGACCAATAACATTTGTAGCAAATTTTTATGTTTTATGTGTTTTGTTAATAATTTGTTTTGCAGATGCATGCTCAAGCCAAGTGATGCATTTTACACTCAACCCCCCCCCCCCAAACAAGTTTCGTGCAACAGATTTCCCAGCTGTAGCTTAACTAGGCTGATTGGCATGGCAAAACAAAAAAAAGTGTGATTTGTCTAATAGCTACTTTCCTGGTGCTTTTATGGTAGCATATGCATGGATTGTGTGTATGCTGCCATGGATAGGAACCAGGAAAGAAAAATGACAGAGAAGTTCGTATTCAATTTTCCATTTTAGCGCAGTGGTTCTCAGCCTCAGTCCTCAAGTACCCCCGACAGGACATGTTTTGGGAATTTATCTTAGCTAAATAGCTGTCCAAAATACCAAGCCATCAACTGTGATTTAAAGCACCTGTGCAAGATGAAGGTAAACCTGCAAACATGGCCTGTTGGGGGTACTTGAGGACAGGGTTGGGAACCACTGATTTAGAGCACTGAGCTAAAATCTAACTCAAGACAATCCTATTCTATATCTATATAGATATCTATATTATATAGACATATATGTAGGTTCTTGTGTCCACCAGCAGAGAGAAGTTGGGTAGATGCCACACTCCCAATTCTGAAAGCATAATAATGGTCTAGCATAGGGGTCTTCAAACTACGGCCCTCCAGTTATTCAGGAACTACAATTCCCATCATGCCTAGTCTTGTCTGGGAATGTCAGAGTTTTACAATGCCTCATGGGATGTGTAGCTCCGCAGCAGCTGGAGAGCCATAGTTTGTAGATTCCTGATCACTCTAGCATATCTTGAAAAAAGCTGTTTTTTCTTGTGCTTTGTATAATGCCCAAGAAATATTGTTAGGAAAATACAAGTGGGTCCTGGCACATCTACATTCCAAATTTGGCACTTAATAAGGTCATGTACTATGCAATCTTATTGGCCAATCTCTGTACAACTCGATATTTAGGCAAAATAGGTAACTTGAACAATTAATCAAAAATATAGGAAGTAAAACAGGCTTTTGCACTAAATCTAATTTATTTAAGATCTAACTGATTGCAGTGTATGATCACCTTTAAGGATCAAGATCTGAAAATATGAATGTATTCGGTTTAGAAACACTTCTCTGTTTTTTGTAATGTAATGAAAGATTTGGGTAAAAAAAGAAAAAAAAACACATTTCAAAGATATATTAGAAGTGATAGGAATGAGATTAGCATCAAAAGGGTTAATTAACTGAGTACACCTACTAATTGCCTAACAAGACACATCCAATGAAATGAAATTAACCAACTGGGCATGCGCTATTATCAATGAGAAAAACACAGTTACCCTAGCGCCAGTTGCAGTTTACATATGCGGGTATTTATTATCGTTATTTGCGATTCAATGTGCGCCGGTTCGCACGTTCAATTAATTACTTTTCCGGCGCACAAATGAATGTGTGAATGGTGCAGTGCCTTCTTCTTAGTAAATCACCCCCTTATTGTACAATTGAATGATGGATACATTGGAAATAAAGGTGAACAATCAATTTGTGCACATTTGCCAATAGTAAGCCGCCATGATAAAAATGGTTGAATGGCATACTAATAAATACAATATCCATGTGGCTGTTTTATGTATTTCAGTGAATTCTTGCTCCCTCTTCAGCATTACATTAACATCCCATCTCCTGCTTTTCACTGACCATCCATCATGTCATCAGCTCTGTCAGCTAATGTGTAACAAAGGGAAGACAAAAGGGGTTGAATATTGACTTCAGCTGATATGTCCTTGTTAATCATCTTCTGTTCATTTGTATTGCACAGCTATGTGTGTTTGACAGATTTGATAACATTAGATTAGGAGCTGTTTAAACTGGAAATAGAAAGCTCCAAGAAGTTGATTAAGGCCTCATTCACACGGGTGTACTCCGAGCGAAGAGCTGTTTTTTCCAGCTTGGGATGCATAGGTCACAGCTGCTGCTCCCAATTGGACATCCATGCAGGGGCCTGTCCCAATGTGAGTTTGGGGACATACACCGCACCTACATGGCTGTCGAAATGGGACTTGCAACGGTGTCCATGCAGCTGCTGCATCCCAATTGACATGAATAGGACTGCCTACACACGAATGCACAAAACATCAGAAAAATACCCATGTGGATCAAACCCAGGTTCCCTTACGCTGAAAACTGGTGTACTGACAATGACCTTTGTATATGCTTTTTTTTTTATTGAATATTCTACTTGCAAAGTTTTTCTCTTTATGCCTAATCTTCATGGAATATACACCATGCCTGAAGAATTGCGCAAGCCTTTTCTGGCTATGGATGACTTTGGCATTTCAAGCATAAACAGATCCTAAAATTAGTGAGTATTTTCTATAGGGATTCGTACATCTGAGCTGACTCAAAAAGATTTCTTCATAATTCAATGCAATTAACATTTTGGAAACCAATTTACATCTATTTAGTTTTAGAGAAATCCATTGAAATACCTGACACATTTTTGTGGTCGCTGCTTTAGGGTGCATAGAGGAAGTACAGAGAAGGGCATTTGCATTTCTATAAAAGATTGACTGTGTCAGGGGATTTAAAAATGTATTAAATCATAATTGCATGCTAATAGTGTATTAATCCTTTCCTTTGCTTGAAAATGTTCAGTGTTCCACAAGAAATGCATTCGCTAGTTTACAAAAAAGGAAAAGAATAGGTACTGTGGAGTGTGCATTTTTCATGGAGGTCTAAGTAACAGTTTAAAGAATTTTAAATTCTATTCTAGTTTATTTAGAACTGTCAGTTGTGTCATGGATGGAAGTTGGTGGGAATAAAACGAGTGTATATCTTTGTAGCTCCAATGCAATGTACCAGCAATGTGAACTTTCTCAGGTCCTCACTCAGACAGCTCAGTGATGGGAAGAGATCCAGAGGGGAACTTCCTGGTGCCACTTGCTTTGCCAAAGAACAAGAAAACAGAGCAGACCAAGTACTGGTGCTGCTGATTCTGTATTCACTATTTGGTACTTGTGGCCGGTTTCTAGGGCAGCAGGGTAAAGGTAGAGCTGAATCTTCCACAAGGCAGGGCCCAGTGGATGTCCAGGTGGTAAAGCTACAACTTCCTCTATACCAGAGGGATTGGTCAAAGCTGTACACCTACCTGTGATATGGGAGGATGCACTTGTGGGCAGGTGTCTAATGGGGTGGTCCATGGCAGTATAGGCAATGCAAATTGGTTGGCTTCTCTGTGACTACTGCAATCCTTATTAAAGCTAAATTTCAGGTATGCCTATTTAGACATAGTTACATTGGTCAAGCTTGGATCAGTGAAACTGTGCAAGCACCATACTCGGCCAATTGCTGTGGAAGCTGTAAATCACTGCTACTATACAGTAATTGCCACTAGCTTCTGGGTCCTTTGCAAGATCACTCGCTCGGCAGGAGCACAATTCAGAGAGCACTTCGCATTTTCCCAATGAATGCAAAGCATTTTTCAGATTGAATGAAGTGGAGATTGTAATGTTGCCTTTCTGCCTCGCCACCTTGTCCAATCAGAGAATGCTTTGCGTTCATTGAGAAATTTGCAGTGTTCTTGGAATGGCGCCTATGACGAGTGAGTGACCTCTTGCTTTTACTAAGCAGCAGGGCAGTTGCTTGGACCGGGACCAGGAAGCCAGTGACCACCACTGTAGTATTGGTGCCTACTTCAATGATTTACAGCTTCCTTGGGGATTGACCAGCTACGGCACATGCATAGTTACATTGGTCCAATTAAAGGGGTTGGGAGGGGTTCTTGCTTCTGCATAAGGGCCACATTTTGCCTAATTATGTCTCTGGGTAAAGGATTTCATATTCAAAATACTGCTTTGGTGTGCACACATCTTTGTCATTGCCATTTGGCAATAGCTTCACGTCGCTTCTGGTTTCAAACTTTTCTTTGTGTCTTACCGTCCTTTTTATGGTATGAACTATACTGGCTATTCTCTTAGTCCTTTTGATCAATCTAGCACCCCAACTAGGGGATTGAAAAGTCTCTGAGGCTCCGGCAGCACGTATTCATCATCTCTTTACTGTAAGCTCCTGTTGGATGGACAGTCAAGTCCAGTGGGAGCTCAACAATGTAATGCCTGAGCCCTGACTCCCATACGATATAATTATGTGAAGCTCTAAAAAGCAAACTCAGCATTCAATATACCTAGAGCAGCATGAACACTATATACTAGGGAATGATATCTGCACTGCAGCCCCTTTGGAGAGGAGTTCATCATGTGTTGATGCTGCCTTCTTCACTTTGTCTGACTTCATTGAAATAATTTTCCAAAGCTATAAAAGCAGGTCAGAGGCTTCACTTCACCTACACGCAACGATGCAGTAAGTAAATCAGCATTACAGTTGAATACATCTGCATGAGGTTTCCATTGTCTAGACAGATATGAATATTCATCAGTGTCTCAACAGACAATCTGGCAAAGATCAAGTTAACCGTGTTTCTAAGAACTATGACTAACCCAGAATACATATTTTAACATACAGCAGACTGCTGATTGGCTCTCAGTGGTCACATGCTCTTCAATGTCAGAGTGCATTACATGGCATTTCACAGTGGAAAAGAGAAAGCTTCATGCTGACATTTCTAATAAAAGCTATGTGATGATAACGTCGTGATTCCATTTAGACAAAAAAAAAAAAAAAAAAAAAAAACAGCCTTTAATAAGTATACAAAACTGGAGCTCTTCTGGACTGGGCTTGGGCTGGGGCTATACTGTGAGTCACTAAAATGGACTAATTATCCACATAAGGAATTCTACATTTTTCTGACTTTTCTGATCTTTGTATAAGTTCTGGGCAAGTCAATTGAAAATTAGCAATGGCAGCCCTTGTTTTTTCATGAGAACTTTACTTTAATCCAGCCTTGTTGCCAATATTCCGGTGGTTTAGGAACACCTTCTTCTGATCAGTGTGCATTTTTTTTTGTGCAATGTTTAGTGGGAACATCACTGTGTAGATGATATCATCACCGGTATTGTGCTTTCACATCATTGTCCCACCTTCTTTACCCTTGTGTTTCCCTCTTCCCTACAAGTCTCCATTGTAATTCATTGGTCCCCACCTGTAAGTCTTTTTAAGCTCTTTTCTATACGTTTCCTCGTCAGCTATGCTGTCACCCAGGAATTGAGGTTCATTATGTCCACAGAAGAAAGGTTTCTCAGACATTTCATGACATTTGCTGCTATGCCATTTAAAGTAAATACCAAAAAGAAATCAAGAGGGGCTGGGGTCTGAACCAAGGGTGGACTGACAACTCATGGGGCCCCCGGGCAATATGAGATCATGTGTCCCTGCCACACTCAAACCACACTATCTACATTACATACCTTGGTCCCTACCCCCTTTAGCTGCAGAGGCAGCAGCTGAGGCTGTACACATGCCGTGGCAGAAATTACAGTATCTCACAAAAGTGAGTACACCCCTCACATTTTTGTAAATATTTTATTATATCTTTTCATGTGACAACACTGAAGAAATGACACTTTGCTACAATGTAAAGTAGTGAGTGTACAGCTTGTATAACAGTGTAAATTTTCTGTCCCCTCAAAATAACTCAACACACAGCTAATAATGTCTAAACTGCTGACAACAAAAGTGAGTACACCCTTAAGTGAAAATGTCCAAATTGGGCCCAAATAGCCATTTTCCCTCCCCGGTGTCATATGACTCCTTAGTGTTACAAGGTCTCAGGAGTGAATGGGGAGCAGATGTGTTGAATTTGGTGTTATCGCTCTCACTCTCTCATACTGGTCACTGGAAGTTCAACATAGCACCTCATGGCAAAGAACTCTCTGAGAATCTGAAAAAAAGAAATGTTGCTCTACATAAAGATGGCCAAGGCTATAAGAAGATTGCCAAGACCCTGAAACTGAGCTGCAGCATGGTGGCCAAGACCATACAGCGGTTTAACAGGACAGGTTCCACTCAGAACAGGCCTCGCCATGGTCGACCAAAGAAGTTGAGTGCACGTGCTCAGCATCATATCCCGAGCTTGTCTTTGGGAAATAGTCGTATGAGTGCTGCCAGCATTGCTGCAGAGGTTGAAGGGGTGGGGGGTCAGCCTGCCAGTGCCCAGACCATACGCCGCACCCTGCATCAAATTGGTCTGCATGGCTGTCATCCCAGAAGGAAGCCTCTTCTAAAGTTGATGCACAGGAAAGCCCGCAAACAGTTTGCTGAAGACAAGCAGACTAAGAACATGGATTACTGGAACCATGTCCTGTGGTCTGATGAGACCAAGATGAACGTATTTGGTTCAGAAGGTGTTAAGCATGTGTGGCGGCAACCAGGTGAGGTGTACAAAGACAAGTGTGTCTTGCCTACAGTCAAGCATGGTGGTGGGAGTGTCATGGTCTGGGGCTGCATGAGTGCTGCCGGCACTGGGGACCTACAGTTCATTGAGGGAACCATGTGACATACTGAAGCATACTGTGACATACTGAAGCAGAGCATGATCCCCTCCCTTCAGAGACTGGGCCGCAGGGCAGTATTCCAACATGATAACAACCCCAAACACACCTCCAAGATGACCACTGATGGACTGGCCAAGCATGTCTCCAGACCTAAACCCTATTGAGCATCTATGGGGCATCCTTAAACGGAAGGTGGAGGAGCGCAAGATCTCTAACATCCACCAGCTCTGTGATGTTGTCATGGAGGAGTGGAAGAGGACTCCAGTGGCAACCTGTGAAGCTCTGGTGAACTCCATGTCCAAGAGGGTTAAGGCAGTGCTGGAAAATAATGGTGACCACACAAAATATTGACACTTTGGGCCCAATTTGGATATTTTCACTTAGGGGTGTACTCACTTTTGTTGCCAGCGGTTTAGACATTAATGGCTGAGTGTTGAGTTATTTTGAGGGGACAGCAAATTTACACTGTTATACAAGCTGTACACTCACTACTTTACATTGTAGCAAAGTGTAATTTCTTCAGTGTTGTCACGTGAAAAGATATAATAAAATATTTACAAAAATGTGAGGGGTGTACTCACTTTTGTGAAATACTGTATACCCCCTGTTGCTTTTGGTAGGTGATCGTGATCCAATCAAGTGAATAAGGCCACTTTTCAAACACCCTGCAACCATGTGTGATGCAAGCAGCAGCAGCATGCTAGTGTGGGATCCAAAGGGTTAAAGCAGGTGATGTGATGAGGCAATACAATGCTTCTTTATCGCCTGCTTTAACCACTTGGTCGATGTACTGCACAAGATTGCACGGCCTTTGCAGAGCAGCCCCACGCCAAGCATGACAGGGTGTATAATTCCTGCTGAGGCTGCAACATGTGTACACCCCTGACTACTGCAGGTAAAGGGGATGTGGTTGGGGTGGGCGTAAAAACAGGCATAAACTATGAGGTTTTACCACCCTTACTGTCCTGAGCTCCCTATCACACTTGGTTTTTAGGGGACTCCTGAGATGAGAATAGAGAGGGATCCTTGAAATAAGGACAGAAAGTGACCCCTGAAATAAGGACAGAAAGGGCCCCTGGGATGAGAACAGAGAGGGACCCCTGGGATGAGAACAGAGAGGGACCCCTGGGATGAGAGCAGAGAGGGACCCCTGGGATGAGAGCAGAGAGGGATCCCTGGGATGAGAGCAGAGAGGGATCCCTGGGATGAGAGCAGAGAGGGATCCCTGGGATGAGAGCAGAGAGGGATCCCTGGGATGAGAGCAGAGAGGGACCCCTGTGATGGCAGCAGAGAGGGATCCCTGGGATGGCAGCAGAGAGGGATCCCTGGGATGAGAGCAGAGAGGGATCCCTGGGATGGGGGCAGAGAGGGATCCCTGGGATGGGGGCAGAGAGGGATTCCTGGGATGGGGGCAGAGAGGGACCCCTGGGATGGCAGCAGAGAGGGATCCCTGGGATGAGAGCAGAGAGGGATCCCTGGGATGGTAGCAGAGAGGGATCCCTGGGATGGTGGCAGAGAGGGATCCCTGGGATGGGGGCAGAGAGGGATTCCTGGGATGGCAGCAGAGAGGGATCCCTGGGATGAGAGCAGAGAGGGATCCCTGGGATGGTAGCAGAGAGGGATCCCTGGGATGGTGGCAGAGAGGGATCCCTGGGATGGGGGCAGAGAGGGATTCCTGGGATGGGAGCAGAGAGGGACCCCTGGGATGGCAGCAGAGAGGGACCCCTGGGATGGGGGCAGAAAGGGATTCCTGGGATGTGGGCAGAGAGGGATTCCTGGGATGTGGGCAGAGAGGGATTCCTGGGATGTGGGCAGAGAGGGATCCCTGGGATGGGGCAAAGAGGAATCCCTGGCATGGGAGCAGAGAGGGATCCTTGGGATGGGGGAAGAGAGGGATCTCTGGGATAGGAGCAGAGAGGGATTCCTGGGATGAGAGCAGAGAGGGATCCCTGGGATGAGAGCAGAGAGGGATCCCTGGGATGAGAGCAGAGAGGGATCCCTGGGATGAGAGCAGAGAGGGACCCCTGGGATGGCAGCAGAGAGGGATCCCTGGGATGGCAGCAGAGAGGGATCCCTGGGATGAGAGCAGAGAAGGATCCCTGGGATGGGGGCAGAGAGGGATCCCTGGGATGGGGGCAGAGAGGGATTCCTGGGATGGGGGCAGAGAGGGACCCCTGGGATGGCAGCAGAGAGGGATCCCTGGGATGAGAGCAGAGAGGGATCCCTGGGATGAGAGCAGAGAGGGATCCCTGGGATGAGAGCAGAGAGGGATCCCTGGGATGAGAGCAGAGAGGGACCCCTGGGATGGCAGCAGAGAGGGATCCCTGGGATGGCAGCAGAGAGGGATCCCTGGGATGAGAGCAGAGAGGGATCCCTGGGATGGGGGCAGAGAGGGATCCCTGGGATGGGGGCAGAGAGGGATTCCTGGGATGGGGGCAGAGAGGGACCCCTGGGATGGCAGCAGAGAGGGATCCCTGGGATGAGAGCAGAGAGGGATCCCTGGGATGGTAGCAGAGAGGGATCCCTGGGATGGTGGCAGAGAGGGATCCCTGGGATGGGGGCAGAGAGGGATTCCTGGGATGGCAGCAGAGAGGGATCCCTGGGATGAGAGCAGAGAGGGATCCCTGGGATGGTAGCAGAGAGGGATCCCTGGGATGGTGGCAGAGAGGGATCCCTGGGATGGGGGCAGAGAGGGATTCCTGGGATGGGAGCAGAGAGGGACCCCTGGGATAGCAGCAGAGAGGGACCCCTGGGATGTGGGCAGAGAGGGATTCCTGGGATGTGGGCAGAGAGGGATTCCTGGGATGTGGGCAGAGAGGGATCCCTGGGATGGGGCAAAGAGGAATCCCTGGCATGGGAGCAGAGAGGGATCCTTGGGATGGGGGAAGAGAGGGATCTCTGGGATAGGAGCAGAGAGGGATTCCTGAGTTGGGGGCAGAGAGGGATCCCTGGGATGGGAGCAGGAACGGGCCCATGGGATGGGAGCAGAGAGGGATCCCTGGGATGAGGCAGAGAGGGGCCCCTGGGATGTGAGCAGACAGGGATCCCTGGGATGAGGCAGAGAGGGGCCCCTGGGATGGGAGCAGAGAGGGGCAGGTGGCAACACTTTATTTTGGGAAAGGGGGGGTCGGATTCGAAATCCCCTCCATACCACCCACCCCCCTACTAGCACATGTCCTCTCCCCTCAAAGAACACCCCCCCATCACTTCTCCATGTGTTAACTGCCCCAACCCCCTCCCCTATCCACAAACTATACACAGACGTCAGTAGCAGCCTGGCTCCTGTGTAAGATCTCTCCTCCCCAGTTCCTTCCCCCTCCGGTCTGTTTACATCAGAGCTGAGGAGGAGGATCCTCAGTGAGTCTGCATGATATGCTGGGATTTGTTCTGGCACTGGGCTCCGGGATAAGCAAAGATTGGGACACAGGTACTCTCATGGGGCCCCCTGCTGGCCCCAGGCCCTCGGGCAGTGCCTGAGTGCCCTAATGGTCAGTTCGTCCCTGATCTCAACCTTTTTCATTTGGAATTGTGAAGAAATCAAATCTATTCAACATGCTGACCTGCTCTGGAAAGGCTGCTCACGTAAAAACAAGGTTTCCCTTCTGTTGGGAACCCAGAGAGTTGGAAGCATAAAACAAACAGGAGTACAAATCCACCCCATTCCACTCTTACTCCTCTTCTTCCATAGCAGGCATTTAAAAAAACAGAGCTTTTGTCGAAACAGACTTTGATAAGACTACAGATTTTGGCCTGGAAGGTGTCTGTGTTTCATGTCAGCAACAGCAAAATAAACTGCATTACAATAAATCGAATCACTGGGATTAGTAAAGTAATATGGCATTAAGTGAGCATTACATTAGACTGAAACCACTAAGATTATTAGGATTAAGCGGGAACTGACCATTTCTATACTAATGAGGTTCTAGTATGTCACATTCTGTTAGATGACTTAAAGGAGAATGCCAATAATTTTACTTTATATAAGTCTTTGTGTTCTAGAAATGGCTTTTCTTTAATAGTGTATGTACACACCAAGGATCCATTTGTTAATGTTTTCTGCAGACTTTGAAGCCAGCCTTCACCATACCAGCACCAAGAGATGCCCTTAAAGCGGAGTTCCACCCAAAAATTGAACTTTCGCTTTAAGTGATGGTGA
Source organism: Aquarana catesbeiana (assembly GCF_042186555.1). NCBI lineage: Eukaryota > Metazoa > Chordata > Amphibia > Anura > Ranidae > Aquarana > Aquarana catesbeiana. Next base: position 104,120,373 of record NC_133325.1, read on the forward strand.
CCCCCTGACATGCCACACTTGGCATGTAATTTTTTTTTTGGGGGGGGGGGGAGCGGATACCCAGTTTTTAGGGGCACCCAGCTCCCACTTCCTCCCCAGGCTCCGCGGCGCCAGAAGGAAGTTGACCTCTCCCCCCTCCCTCCCTGCAATCTTCTGGGACACATCACAGGTCCCAGAAAATTGCCCGACCATTCACAGCGCGCAGTGCGGCTAGCGCATGCACAGTGCGTGCCCGGCTGTAAAGCCCCAGCCGGGCGCCCACAGTTACAATGTCGGCACTGTGGAGAGGAGGGGGAGAGGACCGGGGCTTCGTGAGCCCGCATCGCTGGACCGTGGGACAGGTGAGTGTCTGATTATTAAAAGTCATCAGCTACACTTTTTGTAGCTGCTGACTTTTAAATGGGTGGAACTCCACTTTAAGGATTTAAATCGCCCAAGATCACCGGGCTGATTTACAACTAGTGTGTGAGAGATACCACCATGATCAGAGATGATTTTGTTCACATTATCTTGGGAAATTATAAACTACTTTGCTCTAAGAACTAATCAGTGTTTACTAGAGTTCCTGATGATGGGGATGGGTTTTGCTGTATGTTAGTACCAAGTAGCAGTCCACCAGGATGTGAGCAAGCCAGAGTCCAGTAGCAGATACAGTATAGCAGGTAAGTATTAAGCAGAAGTGTAGTCAGTAAACAAGCCAAAGGTCGGTTACAAGTGGTTGCAGGTTGGGATCAGGCGGAAATGTAGTCGAGGAACAAGTCAAAGGTAAGTAACGAATGGTAGTGGAGATAAGGACAGCTGCAGTTACATGAAGGAGCAAGATAACTGGCTGCACAATAATCTGGCAAATGGGAAGTGCAGGGACATGGCTTAAATCAGAAAGTTCATAGGAGCAGCTAAGTTCAATGTTCACCACAAACAAAAGACAAGGAAAGAGTGTCCTAAGAGAACATACAAGGAGCTTGCCAGCATCTCAGGTGGCACAATGAGAAGAGCCACAGCCAGACACCACAGGGGTCGCAGGTTCAGATCTGGTCGCTGACATTAAATAAACTCCATCCTTAAAGTGGCAGAAAAGCATCTCTCTCCCAGTGAATAAAATCACTCCTAGACCTCATATTTCTGCTGTACCCAAAATTAAACTTGGCAACGTAACACTTTCTCAAAATCCTATCCGCATTCTTACAGAATTTCATTCATACTATAACAAACTTTATCAAAAATCTCCGATTGATTCTAAGGGGTTACTCCATACATTTCTGGAACGCACACCACTTCCTACACTTACTGCGTAACATGTTGAAATTATGGATAAACCTTTTACACATGAGCAAAATTTCTCAAGTTCTTAAGACATTAAAATTAAATAAATCCGTGGGACATGATGGTTTATCTAACGTTTTTTTTTTTTTTAAATATGCTGATCTCTTCATACCTCATTTAATCATATATTTTATTTATCTAAGAGATGGAAATATTGTTCAGAAAACATAGTATATATTAGTGTTCTAATAGGCTTCAAAAAAGGTAGACTCGGAGTGCAGAGCATTGCGCTCAGAGTCCACCCAAGTGTGTTAGAAAAGCAAATTAATATTTGCTTTTCTAACACTGAACCGAGTCTCAGCCAATCAGGAGGCGCAGGTCTAATACCCGTCACCTGATTGGCTGAAGGCACAGGCGATCCGATTGGACGCCTAGTAGGAAGGAAAAAGAGGCAAATGGAGGACACAGGAGCCACCGCCTGACCCGCTGTTCATCCCACCACCCACTGCCTGACCCCACACCAAGATGGGGTAAGGGCAGGGCAGTCAGCGAGCGGGCGGGCGGGGGGGGGTCACGGTGGCTGCATTTGATGGGCACAGTGGCTGCATTTGATGGGCACAGTGGCTGCATTTGATGGGCACAGTGGCGGCATTTGATGGGCACAGTGGCGGCATTTGATGGGCACAGTGGCGGCATTTGATGGGCACAGTGGCGGCATTTGATATACATATATATCTCTAAGAATATATAAGGATATATCTCTATGCCTTTTGCACCTTTGTGGTGTACAATTTCTTATATGGATCAGTCAGCAGAACAAAACCCGAGCTTCAAAAGAAGCAATTCCGCACTTCAGCTCGCTTGGGGGTTAATGGTGCTGCAGCATCTGAAGTCTAAATCATCTGATGACCCGGTCCAATCGTTTCTGGGCATGGTAGCATTGAAGTGTGTCTGGGGGCATCATTCTCTAATGCCTCCATGTGATACACATTCTAGTTTCTAATCTGGCAACCAATAATCCTGCTTGACAATACAGACACAATGCAAGGGACAGGGCTCAGAAAACTGGTATTCAGCAATAGCAATTTTTTCCTGTTTCTCTGCTCAAGCAAGTCAGTGAGTATTCTCTTATTTTTAGTTTACAATCTGTCAGCTGAAGATAAATGACCTCCCATCAGGGGTTTGATTAATGCCTAACCTTTGAATCATGTTTTAAGGCATGGGGCATATGTCAACATTATGAAAAATGACAGAAGAACACAGCATAAAACAGTGGGATACTGATCATTTTACTGGCTAGAAACAAAACATGCACATTTATAAAAAAGTAATAACTATTTTTAAGGTCCAATCAGACATAAAACTATTTTCACTGATTGACACATGCTACTTGCTGAATGGCTGTAATTATTATCATATAATTCACATTCACTGCCAGTACTCTTATTTTCTGAATGGCTGTAATTATTATCATATAATTCACTGCCCTGCCAGTACTCTTATTTTCTGAATGGCTCCGCATCTCGGAAGGTCAAAATGATAGTAGAATTGTGCTTTCAGATTCCCAGCCCTGCCCTCTGCAGCCCTCAGCAAAGGAGATGTATAAGACAAACAGCTGTAGCATTTGGAATAAAGCTTAATAATAAATTGTGGACTAGACCTTAAAGTGGAAGAAAAGTCTAAAGCAGGGTATACACACCAGCTGGTTAAATAAAAGAACTCACAGATCCTTACATTAATGCAAACGATGCGGATGTAGGGATCTCTCCCGCTGCACTGTTGCATTCTGATAGCATGAATTAACCCCCATTAGAATACACAGATAAAATGCTGATTTTTGAGCATGACCTTACGTCAGAATGCGGTCATAAGACTGGCTTCTGTAGAACAGACAGGGGTGCATACAGCGAAATTTATCCAGTTTCTGCTGAACTGTCTGATTTTCAGTGTATACCAGACTTAAAGCGGAGTTCCGCTGAAATGTTTTTTTTTTAATAGTCAGCAGCTACAAATACTGCAGCCGCTGACTTTTAAAATATAGACACTTACCTGACCAGGGCGCCCGCGATGTCCTCACCCGAAGCCGATCTGTCCCTCGCCCGCCATCTTCGGTAAGGGAGTCAGGAAGTGACGCCTTGCAGCTTCACAGCCTGGTTCCCTACTGTGCATGCGCGAGTCGCGCTGCGTGTCCCCACTGGTCCCTGCTGTCTTCTGGGACCTGCGTGTCTCCCAGAAGACAGCGGGGGGTCGGAGGAGGAGCCGGGCATGGCGTAGATCACTGCAGAGCCTGCAGTGATCTATGCCCGAAAGTGGGAGCAAATGCCTGTATTATACAGGTATATGCTCCCCCCTCCCCCCTGAAAGGTGCCAAATGTGACACCGGAGAGGGGGAGGAATCCGAAAAGCGGACGTTCCATTTTTGGGTGGAACTCACCTTTAAGTATATCTATGATTAGAGATTTTCCCTCCCATCTTCTCCAACCTTTACTGCCTAACCTGTATACAAAAGGTCTGTGTACTTACCTATTTTTAATCAGCCCGGGTCCGGTCACATGATCCTGCAGTTCTGTGCAAGGGATCACTAAACAGCTCTAAATTCTGGGAGCCATGACATTACACATAGACTCCCCATAACCGTTGTCCATGCTCCAGCCTTCAGACCTAAACCCTATTACGCATCTGTGGGGCATCTTCAAACAGAAGGTGGAGGAGCACAAGGTCTCTAACATCCACCAGCTCAGTGATGTTGTCATGGAGGAGTAGAAGAGGACTCCAATGGCAACCTGTGAAGCTCTGGTGAATTCCATGCCCAAGAGGGTTAAGGCAGTGCTGGAAAATAATGGTGGCCACACAAAACATTGACACTTTGGGCCCAATTTGGACATTTTCACTTATGGGTGTACCCACTTTTGTTGCCAGCGGTTTAGACATTAATGGCTGTGTGTTGAGTTATTTTGAGGGGACAGCAAATTTACACTGTTATACAAGCTGTACACTCACTACTTTACATTGTACCAAAGTGTCATTTCTTCAGTGTTGTCATATGAAAAGATATAATAAAATCTTTACAAAAATGTGAGGGGTGTACTCACTTTTGTGAGATACTATATATATATATTCCAGCCACTTTATTAGGTACACCTTGCTAGTACCCATTTTTGCCTTCAGAACTGCCTTAATTCTTTGTGGCATAGCTTTAACAAGGTGTTTGAAACATTCCTTAGAGATTTTGGTCCATATTGACATGATAGCATCATGCAGTTGCTGCAGATTTGTCGACTGCACATCCATGATGTGACTCTCCCGTTCCACCATATCCCAAAGGTACTCTATTCGATTGAGATCTGGTGACATTGGAGTACAGTGAACTCATTGTCATGTTCAAGAAACTAGTTTGAGATGATTTCAGCTTTATGACATGGTGCTTTATCCAGCTGGAAGTAGCCATCAGAAGATGAGTACACTGTAGTCATAAAGGGATGGACATGGTTGTCAACAATACTCAGGTAGGCCGTGCTCAAATGATGCTCAATTGGTACTAAGGGGCCCAAAGTGTGCCAAGAAAATATCCCCTACACCTAGGTTGGCCACGTGTCCCGGATTGCCCAGGATTGTCCCTGATTTCTTATTTTTGTCCCGTGTCCCGGGTACCTTCATTCCGGGACAATACAGTGTCCCGGAATGAAAAAAAAAACACACCGCCGGCTGGCACCAGTCTGACTCCGTCTCCGCCATCCTTATATTTATTATACAGTAACACACACATCATATGCGCAGCTTAACTGGTTGCTAGGCTAGGGCCGCCCGCCCCGCGTCTAGCAACCAGTGACGTCAGCTGGCACCGTCCATCACGTGGGAGTCAGTGCAGTGGGCACCCGCACTCTAGTCTACACGCTACGGCTGAGCAGCGCCAGCGTGCCTCCGAGAGAGAGAGCAGCCGCCAGCCTGCCACACTTACTAGCCTGCCCTGTGCCCACCAGTGATGTCACAGACAATCAGAGTCAGACAGGCCAGGAGCGAAGCCCGCGCTTAGTACTGCATAACTCTCTGCAGTCTGCACCCATCTCGGCACCCCCCGGACCCACCCCTCCTCCTCCGGCGCCCAGCGGCATTTAGCAGGGACTGGTCTGGTATGACCTTTGCTCTCCAGTGTCAGCCCGCCCGCTGTCAGCTAGGAATGGATGTGCCCGACTGCTGCTACTGCTTAAGTGGCAGGCGGAGGGTCCGGTGATGACATTAGAAGAAGGCAGAAGTGGCTGAAGCTGTCAGGCTGACTGAAGAGGAACATGCAGTGTCCAGACTCCAGTCCTGGATCTTCTCCTCCCCCTCCTCCCTGCACTTCACCACAAAGACCGAGGACATGTGCTGCAGGAAGTGATTGACACCTACTACAAGGAAATGCAGTAATTCAGGTACATGGGGACATACTACACCATAGGCTGGACCAGACTTATGTCAGGGCTGTGACAGGGAGAGAGCAAGCAGGACTTGAATAGGGTGGCCATGAGGTGGGTGGTGTGCTCTGCTTCTCCTAACACTGACATGGCCATCACTCCTCAGGACTCTCTGCAGAGGGCACTCTGGAAGTACTATCTGTGCCCCCTTACTTCCTCCAGAGTGATCCCTAACTTCTTCCAGAGTGCTCCCTTACTTGTGCCCCTTTACTTTTTCCAGAGTGCCCCTTTACTTTCTCCAGAGTGCCCCTTAGTACAGCAGTACTAAGGGGGCACTCTGAAGGGGGATGAAAGGGGGCACTCTGAAGGGAGATGTAAGGGGGCACTCTGAAGGGGGATGTAAGGGGGCACTCTGAAGGGGGATGTAAGCGGGCTCTCTGGAGGAGGATGTAAGGGGGCACTCTGGAGGAGGATGTAAGGGGGCACTCTGGAGGAGGATGTAAGGCACACTCCAGAGGATGTAAGGAGACACTAAGGGGGCACCCCGGGGGATGTAATGGGGCTCTGACTAAGTTAGTACTGCCAGAGTGCCATCTTACATCCCCCTTACAACCTCCAGGGTGCCCCCTTAGTGCCTCCAGAGTGCCCCTTTACTTCTTCCAGAGTGCCCCCTTACATCCTTCGGAGTGCCCCACCACCAAGGTGCTATAGCAGTGGCTGACAGACTATCAGGAGGTGGTATTGCACTCCTCTCCTGTACATATTACCCACCGCCATACACTCCGCACTCCTCTCCTGTACATATTACCCACCGCCATACACTCCGCACTCCTCTCCTGTACATATTACCCACCGCCATACACTCTGCACTCCTCTCCTGTACATATTACCCACCACCATACATTCCGCACTCCTCTCCTGTACATAATACTCACCACCATACATTCCGCACTCCTCTCCTGTACATAATACTCACCACCATACACTCCACACTCCTCTCCTGTACATACTACTCACCGCCATACACTCCTTAATCCTCTCCTGTACACACTTCCCACCGCCATACATTCTGCACTCCTCTCCTGTACATACTACTCACCTCCATACACTCTGCATTTCCAATTTAACATTACCACATTCTGCACTATATAAGTCATCTCAGACTCTCTTTAACAACACCCCCTTTAAGCAAATATTTAGCTCAATTTAATACATGTCCACTGTTTACCATGACGCGCTTTGCGCACCATATTGTTGTTCTTCTTGATGCCTAGGGCCCACTTTTGATCTTGCACACGGGTCCGCTGATTTCATGATACGCCCCTGCCCCAAAAATCGGCAAAAAAAGATGTCAAAAATCATCTTTTTTTTTGGGGGGGGGGGAGGTGTCCCTGAATGGCAGTTTGGAAATGTGGTCACCCTGCCTACACCACCATTGATATAAGGCAGGATGGATCCATGCTTTCATGTTGATTTAATCCCACTAACTGTCAGAAAATCGAAGTAATGTTACGAAAATTGAAACTTTCTAACACAATTCTACTGGTGTATGGTCAACTTTATTGCTGTGTCAAGTGCTCATATACTGTTTACTTTATTGCTTATTTTTTTACTATTTTTTAATAATAGGAGTTAAAATATTTGGATCTCTCTTCTGCCTTTTGTTTGTATGATGGGGAGCTTCTGGCTAGAGTAAAGAGGAGAAGGTAGACCAATCAGTTTGACCTGTTTATAGCCCATAAAGAATAACTAACTGGGCAGATAAGACGACAAGGCATTTTACCTTGTCACGAGGTGGGACTGTGCTGGAAAAGCCACCCAACACAGCCCACTGTATCTGTTGTGAATGAATGTACCCTAGTTGGGCTCTTATCCACTCCGTTTGGTTCAGGACCAAGATGGGTAATTGCTGTAATGCTGGTCTGAGGTTTGACTTTTTGTGCAAATGAAGTGGAGGTTGGCAAAAAAAAAAGTATTGGCCAGGGTAAAAGATAATTTAAGTCTCACTTTAAAGCAACTGTAAAAAGCCAAACAACAGAAGGAGCATCAACATAGTGTATTATGCCCCAAGGGTAATTTAGGGTACAGGGGATAAAAACATATTTACAAACAATATAGGTTCATAGCACATCAAGCCACATCTTAGCCGCCTTTGGATCCTGGACGACGTCTCTTTGGCATTAGATCACGAGGCAGTGGCTTTATATGCTGTGAACCTCTATTTTTTGAGTATGTTTTTTAATCCACTTCTATTAAATTACCCTTACAATAATGCACTAGGCTGGTGCGCCTTCTGTTGTTTTGTTTTTTGCAGTTGTTATTTGGACTACCCTGGTTGCTAAAGAGCAGCAAGGCCTGACTTATTCCTTGGTGGTATCTTAAAGAGAATACACGTGAAGATTGCCCCTAATCCACAACACTCATGCGCAGGGGATTTTCAAACTTTTTTTGGCTCAGTTTAAAGCAAAGTTGTGCTTCACCCATTTAGTAAAAGGCAACACATTTGTAAAAGAAGGTAGAAAACACTCATACTTCCCTATGACTTTGCCCTGATCAGAGCAGTTGGATAACGGGCACTTCAGCTTTCCTGATGTGGGGTCAGAGGGAGGAACCAGTGAGAGCTTTGGGTTACCCAGGATATCCAAAATTCCAAAAGTCTTAGTTTCTCAGTGAACTTTGGGGGGGGGGGGGACCAGTTTTATTGATTCAAACATGGTGCACGGGCACCAGTAAAGGTGAGTATTTCCTGTCTTTTATAACAGGTAACAAATATTTTAGCAAAAAATGTTTCACAACAGGGTCCTCATCCCTGGCAGTGTAGAATTAACATTTGGTCGCCCCACCTCGCCTTTCCGTCAAACACTAGGAGTTAAAGGATATACCTGTTATTTCTAGGTATAGAAGAGAATGTGACTTACTTACATGCCAACGACTTGTAATTTGCAGTGCAGCTTACCCTGCTTCTATCAGCAAAACAGAGTGGTGGAGGAGTGAAAGAAAGGTAATTGTTAGCTGCTGCAGAGGGCTACATTAAAAGTGAACCTATTGCTTTGTCCTGCATAAGCCAAAAACCATTTCATTTTAAGAGCAATCATATTTTGGCTAAGCAGCAAGTTTCCTGGTGGACTTAAATGTGACATAAATTACTAATGTAAGAGGGACTCAGCATGCAACAGAGTTTGCAGACAGACACAATCTACAGAAAGAACTGGTAGCATTTTACTGCTTGGCCACAGCTGATTGGTTGGAAAGGGGATGCATGTCTGTGTCTGCAGATATCATTTCTCAAATTCCACAGGAAGGCAATGGGCTGTGTGCCGAGATCAAGCAAGGACTACATTAACATTATCAACAATTTCATCATTCAGTGGGGGTTTAATGTTGCTATGGATGGTCTGCAGATGTAACACCTCGAATAATGAAGTCTCTGGCAGAAAACCAGGAATCCCAACAATGCCCTGATTTGCTGTTTTTCAAAAATCAATTACTGTGTTGTAAAATAACACATGGTATTTCTCAGGCCCACAAGTAGCTGAAAGGCCGACTCCACCCAGAAGTGATATTTCACTACTTGACTGTCATATACTTTAGTGTTAAGAAGTCTCATTAGTAGTTTCCGTATCTGGTCTCTCTCACGCTAAGCCATAATAAAGGACAAACTTTCATAAAGCCCATATTCTCATTTATCTTCTTTATCTGTGATGGGGAATACATCAGAGAAGAAAGATATGTAAAGTTATTGGCAGTGGGCCAGAACTGGGAATTCTGGGGAGAATGTCTTGCCATGAGATACAACAAGCCAGCATGAAGGTTCTGTGATTTGCAGCTCTATTGACGAGTTGGTGTAACCTAGAGTAGATGCTCATTTGCTACTTTGTTAAACTGGCCTTGCAGTGATATCTTTGTGTATTATACCTTAATATAAACAGTTAAAAAATCACACTATAAAAGAACAACCTTTCTTAAACTTTTTACCCCAGAGGAACCCTTGAAATTATTTCCAGGTCTCTGGGAACCCCTGCTAAATCGATTAATTGAGAGCAATGGGAATAATGCACGTTACATTTGTGGTTAGTGGGAAGACTGCCCCCCCCTTACAGTGATGGTCAGATTGCCATCTTTATAGTTCTGCCAAGTGGCATTGGCCTTGGAACTATGCAAGTACTGTTAGATGAAAGGTCAGATATCCATAATTCAAGGAACCCCTAGCAACCTTTGGATAAACCCTAGTGTACCACAGAACCTTGGTTGGAAATGGAATAGATGGTCCACAAATAAAGACACCACATCTCAAATATATTAAAAATATTAATAATTCCCAAAGTCTTTATGTGAGAACAATTCTGTTCCACAATACAATCTGATATTCACACACCAGTGCACTCCACAAGACAGTGTTGCTTAAGTAGCCATCACCCCAGAAATTCCTTACATGGAAAGAGACACATAGATTTGTATTTATCTCTTATGGGCTATAAACAGGTCAAACTGATTGGTCCAATTTCTCCTCTTTACTCCAACCAGAAGATCCCCATCATACAAACAAAAGGCAGACGAGAGTTACAAATATTGTAACTTCTATTATTAAAAATTAGTAAAAAAAATAAGCAATAAAACCAACAGTATACGAGCACTTAGCACAGCAATAAAATTGACCATACACCTGTAGAATTTTGTGCGAAAGTTTTCATTTTTGTAACCTTCCTTTGATTTTCTAACAGTTAATGGGGTTAAATCAATGATCAGTTTTGAAGTAAATGTGTACTGAATGTGGTTTTCATTCATATTGTAATGTGCATGTAGAAAAGAAACCTATTTAATACACCTGTGATTCCATTCAAGAAGCAGGTCTGGAGGAAATTTTAATGTGATACTAAACACACACTTTAATTTAAAGCGGAGTTCCACCCAAAAATTGAACTTCCGCTTTAAGTGAAGGTGACCCCCTGACATGCCACATTTGGCATGTCATTTTTTTTGGGGGGGGAGCGGATACCCTCTTTTTAGAGGCATCCAGCTCCCACTTCCAGGGCTTCACGGAGCTGGAAGAAAGTTTACTTCTCCCCCCTCCCTCTGTGCAATGATCCGTCACAAGTCTCAGAAGATTGCCCAGCCAATCACAACGCACAGTGCGGCTCGCACCTGCGCAGTGCCTCCTGGCTGTGAAGCCACAGCCGTGCGCCCACAATCAGAATGCCGGTGCCGCAGAGAGGAGGGGGAGAGGAGCGGGGGGGCTTTGTTCGCACTTTTTGTAGCTGCTGACTTTTTTTATGGGTGAAACTCCGCTTCTGGAACTTGTGATGTGTCCCGGAAGGTTGCAAGCAGGGAGAGGAGGGGGGGGGGGTCCGCTCCGATCGCCTGGGCGGTTGGAGTGGAAGTGGAGTTGGTACCTACCAAAAGTGGGAGGGGCGGAAAGAGGTGTTAAAGTGGAACTTCCCTTTTTGGGTGAAGTTCCGCTTCAGGGAATAGATAGCAAACTCCTTCCTTGCAGCGTGCACCACCGGTCAACATCTGCTATCAATTGTGCCGAGCTAAGCACTCCTATACAAGCGGTCACCATCAGGTTTTATATTGATATTACTACTTTAAAGCAGCAGAGGCAGAACCTATAAATCAAACTTTGATCTTATAGAAAATCTGTCTCATAAAATGTATCACTGCTCCAGTTTTGCACTGTCTTCTTTTGAGGCAATGTTGATTAATCTTGCAGCATCGTATTTTGTAATGATGTTGGCCTAGATAATATTCACTTTTATTCTCTGACCTGTGCTTGGAAAATCCATGTGGTATCTGATTGTCTGCTAAAGATAATACGTAGCTCCAATTTCCTTTCTCCTCATTTTCATAAATCAGTCTGTGTGCTCAATATAACCGGCAAATAAAAAGAAAAAGACCGATCAGTGACCACAACCGTTAAATGCAGCCAAGATTTCAACTTCATATTTCTGTCCAGTCAGCATCTTGATCATATGAGAACAATTAGTTTTACCTTAACATTTACAAAATACCAAATGATTCTGAGAACATCAGAGATTCAAATAGAAACAATTACGAATTACGGTCCAAAGTATTTCTTTCTGTTATCATTCCCCAAAGAATCCACCAAACGGAAGCAATCTGTATGTTTATGGCCTGGGATAAGATATATCCTCTAAAAGCACACTTAGTGGCATCCAGTAATGGTTTTGGAGGAACCAGTGATATAGTAAAATGTTAATGGCTGTAGGTCATTGTTTCATTTGTGTTTTAGTACATTCTTTCATCGGAGTGGCCTGATTAGATCCAATTCAAATTAAAAATATCAGTTCCTAATCCTGTCCTACAGACTAGAATTGTATATAGGGATTGTTTTAAAGTTTGTGCACTGTATAATTTGAAAGGGATCACTGAAATTATGTAACTTTCAAATCCCCCATTAGCTATAAACAGGGATTGATTTACTAAAACTGGAGACTGTAAAATCAGGTGTAACTCTGCATAGCAACCAGTCAGGGTTTAGCCCTGGTTCACATTGATGCCACATTGAAATCCTGCTACTTCACTTGAAGTAGCACAATTTCAAAGTAGCAGGTCAGCTCGATTTCAGGTGCTACTTGGCTGACATCTGTGGCACTTCATGCACAGATGTCTATGCAAGTCGCACCTGAAATCGCAAAAAATAGTCAAGGAACCTTTTTTCAAAACAGTACTGCACTGCAAATTTGGAGTCGCACCAATTTGAATGGTTCCATTGCAGACAATATGATGGAACTGTCAAATCACATGACCAGTGTGAACGGGGGCTTATTGTCAAACTTAACCACTTCAGCCCCGGAAGATTTGGCTGCTGAATGACCAGAGCATTTATTGCGATTCGGCGCTGTGTCGCTTTAACTGACAATTGTGCGGTCGTGCGACCCTGTACCCAAACAAAATTGACGTCCTTTTTCCCACAAATAGAGCTTTCTTTTGGTGGTATTTGATCGCCTCTGCGGTTTTTATGTTTTGCGCTATAAACAAAAAAAGAGCGTCAATTTTGAAAAAAACACAATATTTTGTACTTTTTGCTATAATAAACATCCCCATTTTTTTTTTTAAAAAAAGCAAATTTTTTCTCAATGCAGGCTGATATGTATTCTTCTACATACTTTTGGTAATAAAAATCGCAATAAGCGTATATTGATTGGTGTGCCCAAAAGCTTCTACAAAATAAGGGATAGATTTATAGCATTTTTATTTATTTATTTTACTGGTAATGGCGGCGATCTGCTTTTTTTATCATGACTGCGACATTATGGTGGACACATTGGACAATTTTGACACATTTTTGGGACCATTGGCATTTTATACAGCGATCAGTGCTATAAAAATGCACTGATTACTGTAAAAATGTCACTGGCAGTGAAGGGGTTAACACCAGGGGGCGATCAAGGGGTTAACTGTGTTCCCTAGTGTGTGTTCTAACTGAAGGGGGGGTGGGACTAGCTAGGGGAAGAGATAGATGGGTGTTCTTACTTTGTATGAACACATGATCAGTCTCTTCTCTACTCAGAGATCCCTGTTCTCGCCGTGTCACGAGGGATCGCGGGAGTCCGGCGGTCATCGCGACTGCCGGGCACTCACATCGGCTCCAGGGGTGAGCAGGGGGCACGCACCCCAGTGGCCACAAATAGAAGCGAAGTAACATGGCGGCGATTCACGCAGTCGAGCCATGTTGCCGCAGTATAACTGCGGCGGCTGGTCGGCAAGCGGTTAATTGAACAAGTCGTAGCTAGAAACTAATTGGCTACCATGAACAGCTGCACAAGTTTTTGCACTCTCCAGTTTTAATAAATCACGCCCACAGGCTTAAATTAATCTTAACATGAACCTGTATCCATATGAACACCAAAATAAAACAAAGAAAATGGGTCGATGGTGGCGTGGTTTAATCAAACCAAAATTCACAGCTTAAAAAAAGGAACCAACAACTATCCATGAACAATAGATCTTTAATGCTTTTCACACTACAAGTGCTTATCCATAATGTCCTTATAAATAAGCACTTCTAGTGTGAAACACGTGGAGGTTTTCTTGTTAATGGGTGACTATTGGTCCTATTTAGGTGTTGAATAAACCTCTGATTGAGCAGCAGCTCTGGGGACCCATTTGTTCATTTTACTTAAAAGACAGGGGCCAGGCAAGGTGTGGGAGCAGTTTGCTATCTGATATCATGGATGGGACAGCCAGTCTCCCCAGCATCAGTTAATGATAATGCACACATAAAGAGGAAGTGAACTCCTCCTATTTTTTCCCCTTTTTTTTCTTCCCTGCAAAGTAAAGGCATATTGTGCTAGTATGCATCACATACTAGCACATTAGGTGACATTTACCTGCAAACGAAGCCCGCGATGTCCCTGCTGGAGACCGCGTCCATCTTCACCAGTCTTCCTTCCGGGGCCACTGACTTTCCGGCTGGTCACGGCACTGACTTCTGAAGAAACGGCATGGGCAGCCGTTCATTCAGAGCACATGCTCCGATGACATCTCTGGCATGGTATACAGTAAATATCTTCTAAACGGTGCACGTTTAGGAGATATTTACAGTACCTATAGGTAAGCCTTGTTCTAGATTTACCTTTAGGTACAAATAACACAAGAAGGTTTTCAACCTCTTTAAGTATTTACATATTCTGAACAAGCAGAGCAAGCATTTTAAAACAAATTCGCCTATGTAGCTATAGGTATTGTGTAAAATTAATTTTAAACGTTACCAACAGAGGCACTGAAATCTTTTTCTATCAACTTCTATTATACCAGAATTTTGGCAGCATGCCAGCCCACACACCAGGTTTTCTAAGCTGTTAGGAATGGACTAAAATCCACTTTAGAGGGTCTTTTTTAGAGGGTCAACAGCTGCTATTAAAGTGTCATATTTTTTTAAATTAAAAAAAACAAGCATGTTATACTTACCTGCTCTGTGCAGTGGTATTGCACAGAGTGGCCCATATCCTCCTCTTCTGGGGTCCCCGGTGGCGATCTTGGCTCCTCCTCTTCTTTTTACATCCATCATAGCCAGCCGCTTGCTATAGGGAGAAGCGTGGTCTGCTCACTCCCGACCTGTGTGTCTATGGAGCTGTGCTCCATAGACTTACACAGGGGACTTAAGCACGCCCCCCACTTCCTCTTCACTGCATTTGATTGACAGCAGCAAGAGCCAATGGCTCCTGCTGCTTCTTGAATGCTGTGTGAAGAGCCGTGCACAGCGCTGATCTCTTCTCCCCTCCCTTACTCTTCACACAGGGGAAGGGGGGCACAGGGAAGTTGAAAACGTTTTTTTACCTTAATGCAAACAATGCACTGAGGTAAAAAACACATTTTTAGGTTTAGTAACACTGTTACTAAACCTAAAATGAATCATGTTTTCTGAAAGGAGGAGCAGTTGAAGGACAATCTCTTCTGCCCATTCACAGAATATGATGCATTGAGAGGTTGTAGAATTTCATTAATATACATGGCAAAAGAGGCTGGGCGAGTGGTACAACTTTTCTCAGTAGCAGCGGTGGCTGTTGAAGTGGTTGTAAATTCTGTAACACCACTTGTAGCCGGTCACAGCGGTGTACGGGGACCGCTGCAACAGCTTCGATCTAAGGTAAATATTTCATAATGAGCTAGTATGCAATGCATACTAGCTCATTATGCCTTTGTCTTGCAGGTTTTTGTTTAATTTTTTTTTTTCATGGGTTTACAACCACTTTAATCACTGTCTTCTGGTCCCTGTGACACCCGCACCCTATCATTTCTTGTCCTGGTGTCATGGGGACAGGAAGTGAGATTGACCCCCCCCCCCCCCCCCCCCCCCAATGAGAACACAGGCAGCATAAAAAAAAGACGTTTTGACTTTTACCCACTTTTTTATAAGCAGAAAAAAGAACTTGTGGTTGGAGTTGGGCTAGTGATACTGAATTGAATGAGATTTTATCTTTGTGCTCAAGTGATGTAAAATAATTCCTCATTGGTTGCTGCAGAGTCCCATTGCTTTTGCCCTATAAAATACGCCCGCCCATAAATGTTAATTAGCTCCATCTGCCCAGCTCCTCCCATCCCTTAGTCCAGAGTTTCCCTGTTCTCTGTGTGACCCTTTGGGGAACGAATCCATCTAATTTCCTTCTGACTTCCTCTTCCTTACTGAATTGTGCTCGACTCCATTTTCCAAGACAATATCCGGTGCCAGAATACAGACATCATTTAATCTCTGGAATAGAATCAATGCGGTGACAGTCCATCTGGCACACAACTAATGCTTGAAATTTAACTCCTCTTAACAACACAGCCATGCACAGATCTGCTATTTATTGTTACGGTGTTTAGAGTTAAAGTGTTTGGAGACTGGATCTGGGTCAGTGATGACCGCTAATGTGAAATGCCGCTAGAAAATACAGCTACAGCTGTGCTCCCGCCCCTCGGTGGTGCTCAAAATAAACCTCCAGCTTTAATCCATTCTTATAAATGTTTAGATGAAACGTCAGAACATGCTCTAAAGTCCTGTAAAAGCTGTATGTTCCTACAGTAAGTATACAAGTATGTGGCACTGCATTAGTGGCTGTTGATGTCCCAGACTGGATCAAATAGCTGAATGAGAGACTGGCTAATCAGACTAATAAAAAAAGCTGTTAACTACTTAAAGGCTAACTCCACCTTTGTGGGAAAAAAATTGCAAATAATAAAAAAAAATATATAGCATATACAATGGATACACAAGTCACATTGAAATGGAATACGAGGAAAACAACACCACAGACCACAGCGCAACCACCACCCACCACCTCCCCGTGGGAGACGGACAGCCCCCTTACCTTAGGAGGCAGCTGTCCTGCCTGCCTGGGATGACTCCAATCTCCCATCTTCCTCCCTCCTTGGCCAAGCCGGGGACTGGATCCACTGTGTGTGAGCCATCGTGGCAACTGCTGGGTTGGCCTTCTTCTCCATGCATCTCCTTCCTCCTCCTCCCCCTTGGCCAATAAGGTTGCTTCTCCTTTCGGCCAGTCAGGAAACGGGTCGCACAACCGCTTCCTGATTGGCGGGGAGGAGATTTAGTGTGAAAATAGCGAATTTTCATTCTCTGTTGTCACACAACTGGGTGGACTTCGGGCGCAGTGCTCTGCGCCTGGAGCCCATCCTTTTTCGAAGCCTATTAGAGCCACAGGCTCTAATCACATGCTTCAGAAAACACCCCCCCCCCATTGGAATCCATGATCTGGCGCCCCTGTATGTAGATCAGGGGGCCAGACACATGGATGGGGGGGGGGGCTGTAATGGACGGGCAGCCACTTGCAACTTCCCTTTCTTTACTCCATTCCCTGCATTTGCACTCTTTCTACTCTTTACCCTGTTCCAGGTCTTTACACTTTCCCCCCACTTTGACCTCTTGTCTGTCTTTGTATAATTGCCTCTCTTTTATCTTATCCCTGTCTTTGCACTCTTCCTTCTCTTTACTCCATTCTCTAGCTTTGTACTCTCTGTATTCTCTTCCATGTCTTCGCACTCTTTCCTTATTTTACTCAGTTCCCTATGTTTGCACACTTCCGTCTCCTTACTCCATTCCATGTCTTTCCTTTCTTTCCTGTCTTTGGTTTATTTTCTTGTCTTTGCATTTTTCCATCTCTTCCCTCCATTCCCTGTCTTTGTTCCTCTCTTTGCTTAGTTCCCTATCTTTGTACTCTTCCTTCTCCACTCTTTTTACTCTGTCCCCTGTCTTTTCACTCTTCCCTCTCTTTACATTCTATGTTTTTGAACATGTCCCTCACTTTGCTCTGTTCCCTATCTTTGCACCCTTTCCTCTCCTCTCCTCACCCTGTCCCTTGTCTTTTCGATCTTCCCTATCTTTAGTCCATTTTGCGGTCTTTGCATCCTTCAGTCTCTTTACTCCATTCCCTGTCTTTGAACATGTCCCTCTTTTTCCTCTGTTACCTAACTGCACTCTCCTCCCCGCTTCCTTCTGCTCCCTACCCCGTTCCTTGTCTTCTTACTCTTCCCTCTCTTTACTCCATTCCCTGTATTTGCATTCTTCAGTCTCTTCACTCTTTTCCCATCTTTGAATGTGTCCCTCTCTTCACTCTTTTCCCATCTTTGAATGTGTCCCTCTCTTCACTCTTTTCCCATCTTTGAATGTGTCCCTCTCTTCACTCTTTTCCCATCTTTGAATGTGTCCCTCTCTTCACTCTTTTCCCATCTTTGAATGTGTCCCTCTCTTCACTCTTTTCCCATCTTTGAATGTGTCCCTCTCTTCACTCTTTTCCCATCTTTGAATGTGTCCCTCTCTTCACTCTTTTCCCATCTTTGAATGTGTCCCTCTCTTCACTCTTTTCCCATCTTTGAATGTGTCTCTCTCTCTTCACTCTGTTCTCTATTTTTGCATGTATCTCTCTCTTTCCTCCATCCTGGTTTTTACACTCTTTTTCCTGACTTTGCACTCTTCTCTCTCCTTGCACTAGCCTCTGTCTTTACACTCTTCCCTTTCTTTATTCAATTCCCTGTCTTTTCACTCTTCCATCTCTTTGCTCCATCCTCGTCTTTGCACTCTGCTTTATGGCTCACTAACTTTACCCTCTCGGTGGAGCCCCTATAAAGTGGTTCTAAAGCTAAAATGTTTTTTCACCTTAATGCATTTCCTACCTTAAAAACATTTCACAGATTTCTTTTCTCCCCCACCATCTAAATACTTGTGTTGCTTTCAATCAAATGCTGTGAGGAGGATATGAGGCCAGGGCCAAGCCGCGTTGTGTGTGACACACGCAGTTTGGAAGCGAGCACGCACTGTGTGCCCCCATAGCAAGCCGCTTGGAGACATGGAGAAGAGGAGGAGCCAAGATCGGTGGCGGGGGACCCCATAAGAGGTCTGGGGCTGCTCTGTGCAAAACCATTGCATACAGCAGGTGAGTATAACATGTTTATTGTTTTAATTTAAAAAATGTGCCTTTTGTAACACGTTGGTTAGAAGCTGATTAGCTGATTTTAATAAATCTCCCTCAGCTTTTTCAGTTAAGCTTTGACAATAAAACCTGGAAGCTGATTGATTTTTATGCAGAGCTACACCAGATTTCGCACATTCCAGTTTTAATAAATAACCCATTTTTGGCTGGCCATACACGTGTCGAATTCCGAATGATATTCAGTTTGAAAATCGCACCTTTCAATCATCATTCGATTTTCCACCATTAGTGGGGATGCAGATTTTTGTGCGGCCATCGAATTTGAGTGATCGGGCATGTTAGAAATTTTTTGAAAAACAAATGAATTTCTAATAAATGATGGGAGAATCGTGCGAGATATATATAATCGAAAAAGAAATGCGCATGAGCTGTGACCTGGAAAAAAAAAGAAGTCAGCTTTAGGTGCCTCTGAGCATGTTCTTCCTGTAACAATAAGACCCCTTTCACACGGGAGGCGTTTTTCAGGTGCTACAGCGCTAAAATAGCGCCTGCATAGTGCCTGAAAAAAGCCTCAGCTGCAAACCCAGTGTGAAAGCCCGAGTGCTTTTACACTGGGGCGCTGTGCTGGCAGGGCATCACAGAACATCCTGCCAGCAGCTCCTTTGCAGCGGTGTAGGAGCGGTGAATATACTACTCCTACACCGCTCCTCCACCCCTCCTGCTCATTGAAAACAATGGGGCAGCGCTGCCATACCGCCGCTGTAGCAACGTTTTGCGGGTGGATTTAACCCCTTTTCAGCTGCTGGCGGGGGGGTTAAAACCGCCCCCGCTAGCGGCCGAATAGAGCCACTAAAACGACGGTAAAGCGGCACTAAAAATAGCGCCTCTTTACTGCTGACGCCCGGGGCGGCTCAGTGTGAAAGGAGTCTAAAAAATAAAGCTCTTACAAGCTGAGCTGTCAGTTTTTTTAGATTGGAGTTTCAGTCAGCTTGTTCAAACTGGACATACCTTTAAATTTAGTTATACTTTAATTAAAGCACTCTTTCAATCAACATTGACTATTTTTAATCACTGTGTTACTAGCATTAGTAAATAGAGAGAAAGGTGTATTATATTTACTTGTGTTTGTTAAACTTTTTTTTCACATTTATTCAGTTACTTCCTGGTTTCCAGGCCTAGGCAAATGATGTCATACATTCCAGGAGTCTTCAGGAGGGGAGGAGGGGGTATCTCAGCTAAGCCTTCCTGCCTGCATGACTGAGCTAAGGGCAGATGGATTCCAGGAAGTAAATGCTACATGATAGCCATGGGCAGAAATGCTAGGAGGGTGTTTTTAAAAGTGATTTCCTGATGCCAACATGGCAGCATATATGTGATATAGCTCTGCCCCTATATCCACCCTCAGGAACTGTTTAAATCTATAAAAGGAAAGCTGGAGCAACCTCCCCCATTCTACATCTTTACGTTCGGGGCAGCGCATGCAAAATGTCTATGGAGAATCTGCAAAGCAGCAGGCTGGTTGCCACAGTGCACCTGCCCCAGGTGCTACAGGGAAGGTCCAGGGGCTCCTACATCAATGGACTTTGATGGAATGATGGCCCAGGCTTCCTTGCCCATTGTAATAAACTTTATTATTCATTTTAGCACTCCCTGTTTAGCTCGTTATTTATCACTTGTATGCTGCCATGTTGGCATCAGGAAAATGGCAAATTGTATCAAGTACTTACCGTAATTTTCCTTTCCTGATGCCAATCAAACCCTCACTTTTCTTGATCTTGTTATTTTTATGGAGAATGGGGGAGGTTGCTCTAGCTCTTCCTTTTATAGATGTAAACAGGTCCTGTGGGTGGATATAGGAGCAGAGCCATATCACATGTATGATGCCACAGGCTGGCCTCAAGAAAGGAAAATTACGGTAAGTATTTGATACAATTTTTAGTTTTCCTTGCAAAATAAAGCATGGAGACATGGATGGATGGGTGTTTGCTGTTTTTTTTGCTGGGTTTGTGGTAGATGCAGTGTAGTCCCCCTTTCCTTATTTCAAAAGAACTGTAAAAAAAACATGGGGGCTTTTAATGGTGGTTGTCTGATCTGTTTTGTCCTTTCTAGAGGATGGAAAATAAACTTGTTATGAAGCATGTGTTCTAGTATGTTATTACTGACTGAAACAATGTCAGAGAATGTATCTTAAATCCTGAGGATTTTGCATTTAAATCTTTGTCCCCATCTGGCCGCTTAATCATGTACAAAATGTGGCTGTCGGCAAGCTGAAACTATTATGACTATTGCGTGTGATGGGACATGAAGTTGCCTGGGCATGCAGCAAAGAAAAATAATAGAAAAGGGAAGCATGTTTAGTTATGTGGACCATCCAGGATTACTTTGATATGTATGGATTGGATGGTTTGTACTAAAAGGCTATTTGCACTCTTTTAGCAGAAGTTCAGCTTGATGAACTGAAGCAGCTTCGGTATTGATATAAAGATAATCTGTTTTACATTTTTTTGTAAAAAGCCTAGAGAAAAAGCAGGATATCATTATGTCATTGTCACTAAATATAACCAGCTCTTATCACATATATCATTTTTATAGTAACATTTATTATGCAATCCCAGACCTGATAATATTTTTTGTATCTCTTCCATTTCCATCATTGCATCATGCATGACAAATCAAGATAGGAAAAACTCTTGCTGCATAATGATGAATAAACTTTATTTTCTGGTTCAAGAAATTTGACATTTTGTGGAGGAGTGGCCATACATATCCTAATCTTTTAAATCTTCGAAATGTTTTTGATTATGGGTAATGGTTGTGGGAACTAGTATCTCCTCATCTTCCACATCAGGCTCCTCCACCCATCCAACCACCAAGCTCTTCGGCACTTACTGTGTGTGGCGGGAGAGACTGTACGGAGGACAGGTTCATGAATGTCGCCTGCACCAACATTTGTTGTACAGAGGCTCAAAGGAATTCTAAAGAGTGTCATAGACACAAATTCCTCTGACTGTACCTAATACTCAGCTACACAGAACTGCTCTGGAAGCTTTATTTATCTTTAATCATATACAGTATCTCAGAAAAGTGAGTACACCCCTCACATTTTTGTAAATATTTTATTTCTTTTCATGTGACAACATTGAAGAAATGACACTTCACTACAATGTAAAAGTAGTGAGTGTACAGCTTGTATGACAGTGTCAATTTGCTGTCCCAACAAAATAACTCAACACACAGCCATTAATGTCTAAACCGCTGGCAACAAAAGTGAGTACACCCCTAAGTGAAAATGTCCAAATTGGGCCCAAAGTGTCAATATTTTGTGTGGTCACCATTATTTTCCAGCACTGCCTTAACCCTTCTGGGCATGGAGATCACCAGAGCTGGAGGTTGCCACTGGAGTCCTCTTCTACTCCTCCATAATGACATCACAAAGCTGTTGGATGTTAGAGACCTTGCGCTCCTCCACCTTCCATTTGAGGATGCCCCACAGATGCCCAATAGGGTTTAGGTCTGGAGACATGCTTGGCCAATCCATCACCTTTACCCTCAGCTTCTTTAGCAAGGCAGTGGTCGTCTTAGAGGTGTGTTTGGGGTCATTAACATGTTGGAATACTGCCCTGTGGCCCAGTCTCCAAAAAGAGGGGATCATGCTCTGCTTCAGTATGTCACAGTACATGTTGGCATTCATGGTTCCCTCAATGAACTGTAGCTCCCCAGTGCCGGCAGAACTCATGCAGCCCCAGACCATGACACTCCCACCACCATGCTTGACTGTAGGCAAGACGCACTTGTCTTTGTACTCCTCACCTGGTTGCCGCCACACACGATTGACACCATCTGAACCAAGTAAGTTTATCTTGGTCTCAGACCACAGGACGTGGATTGCCCACCATGACATTGTAGGAAGTGTTGTGCTACGGGAGTATTTCCCCTTTGCTTGATGCTCTTTAGGTGTTCACCGAATCTGACCGGAAGTTGACGCTTTGTTTTACCTACATAAAGTTTTTTTACACAGGCATTCCAAAATATAGCGGACCCGCATTGTAGCATAGTTAATTAACTATTAGATCTCATATTCATGTCGTCTGTCAGAATCGGTGAA
This sequence comes from Aquarana catesbeiana, assembly GCF_042186555.1. Taxonomy (NCBI): domain Eukaryota; kingdom Metazoa; phylum Chordata; class Amphibia; order Anura; family Ranidae; genus Aquarana; species Aquarana catesbeiana. The sequence goes on from NC_133325.1 coordinate 104,143,025, forward strand.
GACCCTCGAGTGCTCAACATAGCCACACATCGCACAGTGCCCACAGGGGTAGATCCCTTTTAGCCTAGGTAGGTCCGTAAGCCAATTCCTATTAGCTGGACGAATGTACTCCGATTGGACAAGTGTATCATCAAAATTCCTGGCACGTTTTGCGACCATATGAGGTCGAGAGCCAACAATGGCCTCCATCCCTTTTGAATGTACCAGTATATGCCAGTTGTCCTGCAGAATCTGATTGATCTGGTCCCACTGTGCACTGTACTGGGTAATCATTCTTACTGGACTGTCTGGTGTGTCAGTTTTCTTTTCCTGAGTTCTCAAAATATCAACTCTTGTTCACTGGCCAGCAATTCTTTTAGCCCTTGTAAGGGTTCGATGAGAGTAGCCTCTTACCCTGAAGCATCTATAAAGTTGATCAGCCTCACGTCTATAGTCATCCTTGGTGGAACAATTCCTCCGTATCCTGAGGAACTGTCCCACTGGGATCCCGCAAATTAGTGGTTTTGGGTGGTGGCTATCTGCAGAAAAGAGGGTATTGGCTGCTGTTGTCTTTCTATAGGTTTTGGTTATCAATTTGCCCAACTCTAACCTAATGGAGAGGTCAAGGAAGGACATTTCATGGGGATCAACCACATAGGTCAGATGTATGTTAGGGGTATTATGGCCGAATTCCATAAATGCTGTTAAATCTGCCCTAGATCCCACCCAGATCATCAGGACATCGTCAATGTACCTTAGCCAAGTGCGAGCATGGCCAAGGCACATCGTCGAGGCGTACACAACCTCCTCCTCCCAGCAGCCCAAATGGAGGCATGCATAAGAGGGTGCCCATGGGGCACCCATAGAAGTGCCTTGTGTCTGCTGATAGTTAAGTCCCACATTGGAAACTGGAAAACATTATTCTTTAAGGCTATCTGAAGGAGCTCGATGACAAACTCATTTTGAGCTCCCATATTTGAAAACTGTTTTTCCAAAAAATGGTACACTGCTGAGATACCCCACACATGTGGTATAGACGTGTATAAACGTGTAATTGACTTGTAATTCTACATCGATACTGACCAGGAAGACCTCACCAAGGAAGGTCAAGTTCATAATGTTATTAAGGACATCACCCCTGTCTCTCACATATGACGGTAGTATACTCACTAGGTCCTTAATAAGTGAGTCTATATATTTACTGACTCGTTCTAGTGGGCTCCTTATTGCAGAGACAATTGGCTGCCCCGGTGGGTCCTCCTGGTTTTTATGGATCTTTGGTATGATGTAGAATGTTGGAATATTAAAATCATACACTTTCATATAGTTTAGCTCCTTTTTGGTGAGTAGGTCCACATCAAAGGCCCAGCGGAGCTTGCTGTTAATCAACCCAACTAATTGTAGAAAGGGACTGTAGTCCAATCTTTTGTAGGTAGACTTATCTGATAATAGACGTCTCACCTCTTTCCCATATTTGGCAGTAGAAAGAAGGACCATGTTCCCTCCCTTATCACTGGGTTTAATTACCAGATGTTTTGCATCCTGAAGTTCCTTCAATCCTTAGCATTCATCTGGAGAAAGACTATCAACAGTGTTAACTGTCCAGTTGACCTTTTGAAGGACCTCTTGGACAAGATCTAAGAATACACCAAGCCATTTATTTTTCCTGAATTGAAGCATGGAAGTCGATCTAATTTTCAAGTTAGGGTTTCTTCTCCAAGATGTTGTTTCAGTGGATCCTTCTTTATCCGAAGATGCTCCACTTTCCTATAGTAGAGAGACTAGTTGATCAATGGCTACTGTGTCTATTGCATTGGTTTCTTCAGTAGGTAGGTTATTATCCTGTCGCACCGAATAGATTTCCTTATAGTATAATTTCCTTAAAAAGAGACATAGATCCTTATACACTTCAAAGTGGTCCATTCTGGATCTTGGCAAGAAGGGCAAGCCTTTTTTTTAAAAGATCTAAATGTCTATTTTCAAGCTGAAAGTCTGAAAGTTTAATTACCTTCATATCACCTTGGCTGGCAGTTTTCTGTACTGATGTTATAGGCCTCTCTAACGGGAGTGTTTCTGGCTCCTGGTGATTGTTCGGTCCGAATTCCAACATGAACATTGGCTAATCTATTTCTCAGTCTATATGCTATACGCTGACATTTGAAATTGTTTCACCGGTCTGAGACTACCTATATTAGTGCTTTTCCATCATAAAGTGACATATATCTGTTCACCTGTTTCTATCTTCACAATTATTGCATAAGTTCTGTATAGGACATGCTAGGTGCAGATTAAACAATCAAACAAGAGTCTTCTCTGCAAGTCCTTCCCTAGTGGATACACATGAGTGTGTGCGTTCAGTTTGGCACCATATTGTGACAACGTTGTCAATTTTTTATTGTAATTTTAACCGGGTTCACTGGGGGGTTAGTCTCACTAGTATGGTGTTAGTATACCCCTAGTGGAATAATTTTATGGCTGAATTTTTTCAATAAAGTTTTTCCTAACTTTTGATACACTGTGGTTGATCCTATTAATGGCTATTCTCTTGGAGACATCTCCTTCTCATATCCTTATCGTTCATATAGTGAACCTCTATAGCCTAAAAGGTATCTTGCCCATTGGACGAATCCGTGATAAGTAAATAATACTACTATGACTTGGTAAGCGGGTCCTATTTTTATTTTATTTTTGATGCTCCCCATTAATACCTGAGACCTTGTAACACTAACGAGTCACATGATACCGGGGAGGGAAAATGGCTAATTGGGCCCTGTTTGGACATTTTCACTTAGGGGTGTACTCACTTTTTTTGCCAGCGGTTTAGATATTAATGGCTGTGTGTTGAGTTATTTTGAGGGGACAGGAAATCTACACTGTTATACAAGCTGTACAATCACTACTTTACATTGTAGCAAAGTGTCATTTCTTCAGTGTTGTCACATGAAAAGATATAATAAAATATTTACAATAATGTGAGGCGTCACTTTTGTGAGATACTGTATATACCGGCCACTTTATTAGGTACACCTTGCTAGTACCTATTTTTGCCATCAGAACTGCCTTAATTCTTTGAGGCATAGATTTAACAAAGTGTTGGAAACATTCCTCAGAGATTTTGGTCCATAGTGACAAGATAGCATCATGCAGTTGCTGTAGATTTGTCGGCTGTACATCCATGATGTGAATCTTCCGTTCCACCACATCTCAAAGGTGCTCTATTGGATTGAGATCTGGTGACTGTGGAGGCCATTGGAGTACAGTGACCTCATTGCCATGTTCAAGAAACCAGTGGTGAGATGATTTGAGCTTTGTGACATTATCCTGCTAGATGTAGCCATCAGAAGATGAGTACACTGTAGTCATAAAGGGATGGACATGGTCAGCAACAATACTCAGGTAGGCCGTGGCGTTTAAACTATGCTCAGTTGGTACTAAGGGGCCCAAAGAGTGCCAAGAAAATGTGCCCCACATCATTACATCACCACCAGACTGAACCATTGATACAAGGCAGGATGGATCCATGTTTTCATGTTGATTTAATCCCACTAACTGTTAGAAAATAGAAGGAATGTTCTAACACATTTCTACTGGTGTATGGTCAACTATATTGCTGTGCCAAGTGCCCATATACTGTTAATTTTATTGCTTTTTTTTTTTTACTAATTTTTAATAATAGGAGTTACAATATTGGGATCTCTCTTCTCCCTTTGTGTTGTCACATGAAAAGATAGAATAAAATATTTACAAAAATGTGAGGGGGTGTACTCAAGTTTGTGAGATACTGTACATTAACTTATGTCTTTTTCATTTTACTTTCTTCTCAGGCAATTGCAGTACCCACTTATAGCCCTAATTAGTTCTTCCTTCAAAGTATCTAAATGTCACTGCGCTGGTGTCTAGAAGCCTTTGCTATCTGCCTCATTGACTAATATAGCTGATTAATTTGAAAGTCGAGATTATTTTCATTGAGCAAATATGTCAAGTCAGAAGGTTTACCTTAATAAAATCTATGGTCACAGCATACACTTTCATTTTATAACATCAGCGTTGTAATAACAATACAAACAATAGTTTTGACAATCCAATATAAGCTTATTTGAAAAATGTCCTTTCATGTTGTGAGTGCTGCCTGCCTGCTGGTCATCTTTTTCTACAATTTCCTGGAATCCCTGCATGCTTTGCAGCTTCCCCTCTGCTGTTTACTTTCATATTATAAGGACCACATATCCCATGGTACCTTGCTGCCTGCGAACAGTGATTCCTGTACTGACTCTGCCTTCTAAAATACCTCTTCTCAGCACCTCTGTAGATCACAAGGCAGGCTCTGTGATATCTGTGCCTACAGGGAATAATGAATACGTGTCACAGAGTTCAAGAAAGTAAATGTGTGGGGATCTTCACAAAGTAAGTTTACAAACTTCAAGATCATTTAGAGTAATAGAAGTAGGCTAGAAATAACTGAAATTCAATGTGGAAATCAATATATGATTTTACATTTTGAGCATAGATACACTATACCAGTGTTTTTCAACCTTTTTTCAGTCAAGGCACCCTTTAAAATTCTGCATAATCTCGAGGCACCCCATTCTAAAATGCAACAAACTAAACAAATAGTTTTACATAGCATCCACACACAAAGAACACCCAACATTGGATGTGACTTATTCTTATAAAGCAGTATACCTTTGCACACTGGTACTGACTAGCATTCCAGCATTTCTCTCCATCACTCAACTTACATGACCCCAGTCCTGGCAGGGAGGGACAGGGAAGGGGCAGGTAAGGATGCTGTGCAGGCACCCAATGTCTTCCTTATCAACCAATAACAACATTGGTTGTTAGAATGCCAGCGACTGGCCCACAGGGTGCCCAAGGCTGTGCCTATGGCTTTCCATAACAAAATGGCAAGCTTGATCCACCCACTGGTTGTACACAATTTGTGGGCAATTTGGAGCCATTTTTAGGCATTTTGCCAAGGCACCCCCGAGGAGCCCAGAAGGCACCCTGGTTGAAAAAGACTGCACTATACCATACACCATAGGTACGCTTTAATAATAACTGTAATAATGTGAATTTCATCTTTTTTGCATGGTTGTGCTTCTAAATTTTTTTGTTATTATTTTATTATACAGTAGTATATATATATATATATATATATATATATATATATATATATATATATATATATATATATATATATATTCGATCTGTGCCCACAGTTTTAAAGGGAGAGGAATAGAATATATATGCTGATAATGTTCCTTATCAACCTAGTTAAAATTTTTAAATTAGTGTGGTTAGTATAAAATGTTAGATTGCCGATAAAACTTACCTGACTACAAAGTAACTGTAAAATATACGCCAGTGAGGCAAATCCATACTGGATGGAAATAGCTTCAGTATTGCTTCATACCTGGAGTGCTCTATTATGCCAATCTCCCTTTCACTAAAGGGCATTGGTACTTGACCTCACCCTTCCTGCCCCTTTACTTGCTCTATAGGCCAATAGTGAAGCACTGGGGTGGGAGAGGTCAGTCCCAGGTGTTGACTTCAAAAGGTGAAATCAAAATCTGCATGATATAGTGCCACATATGGTGGGATTCGCTGGAAGATTTTACATGGACCAGAAAGCGGTTAGAATCTCTGTAGGGTTTTTAGGCTGTTTGTGTCACTGCTGGAGATTTCCTTTCATTTTCTATTCCTGGGACTTCATGGGCTTTAAAAGGAACAAGGCAACAGCAATAAAAGCAGACAGAGGTTTATCAGCCATCCTCATTCTAGTGAAGCTTTCATTGCCTATGATCAAGAGCAAGGGAGTGCAACAGCAAGTCACAAAATGAAAGATGTATAAAGCTGATTGTCAAAGTGGAGCTCAGGCCAAAAGAAAAGAAGTATAGCCAAAGTTTTTTCGCAGCTAGTTCTGCACTCCTGTGACCCGTTTTCAGCTGACTGTGGGCTAAAACCGGCTGTTGGCTGACGTTACAGACCTGGTTCAGGCTCTGAACAGATCCTGACTATGTGGTCAAGATCCGCCGAGGAGCCTGGACCGGCAGCACCTGAGGCCGCTGCTCCCACCCCCTCCTCAGCCCCAATGCTTCAGTGAGTGCTGGAGAAGTAGAGCAGAGAGCCGGTGACTAACAGTCACAGCCTCTCTGCAGGCTAAAGAACGAGAACTGAGTGATCAGCAGTGTTTGATCGCTCAGTTCTGGGTCTAAGATGCGGAGGGGGGCAGCTGCAGCAGGGATTGTTGTTGCAGCTTTCTAGGTAAGTATGATTGTTTATTTTTTATAATCTTATACTTCACTTTTAAATCCCATTAACCACTTTGGCCCGGGAAAGATTTCCCCGCCTAATGACCAGGCCATTTTATGCGATTCAGCACTGCGTCACTTTAACTGACAATTCTGCGGATGTGTGACGTGGTACCCAAACAAATTTGACGTCCTTTTTTCCTCACTAATAGAGCTTTCTTTTGGTGGAAATTGATCACCTCTGCATTTTTTTTTGTGCTATAAACACAAAAAGAGTGACAATTTTGAAAAAAAAAAAAAAAACAATATTTTTTAGTTTTTGCTATAGTAAATATCCTCCAATTAAAAAAAAACAACAAATTTCTTCATCAGTTTAGGCCGATATATATTCTACATATATAGAAGTAAAAACATAGGGGCAGGACTTTGGATGAAGTACACAATGGGTCAAATAATGTTTGGTAAATGTAATTATATCTCAAACATATACATAATTCACAATACACTATCACATGTAAATATTTCATATTCAATTCATTTCATATATATACAATTTGATACTTGTAAGATCTAAAAAATACTCTAATCCCTTTCATTAAAGAAGGAAAATATATACTAGATAAAAACTTGAATTGGCCATAAAATACACAGTTCATAATAGTTCTGGTAACAAAGATAACACATGATAAATATTGGGACCCAACATATATAACGCCATGTTGAAAAATAATGTATTCAAAATACATAGGAAAATCCACAGTAGATAGATGAGGTATGGATACACATAGTTAAAACACGACATCTGTCGGCTCAACGTGTTTCGTGACATCAGGAGCAAGCGTGTCAGTCTATCACTGCATTGACATGTTAAAAATTACTAATTAGACTAATCTAGTAATAAATGTTGGAAGTGCCAAAAAGGGTATAGTACCCCATGTGATACTCACAGGGCATCCATGTGCTGATAATGTGATAATGCGGGCCACGAGTAGCCCCAAACGGGGAAACCTCTGTCCGGGAGCTGTGATGTTGTCTTCCACAAACGGACAACCCAAAGGGTGATCGCCCAAGGGAAGGACGAGGCATCCGGCTATGGTGAATGAGTGGGCATGTGATGCCAGGAGGCCCAATTGTCACTGTGGAAAAGGAGTGATGTGTGTTAAACCAGTGTGCATATGATCCCTTTGTAGGACTAAGGAAACCAGTGCCTTAAAAATGAAAATGTAAAAGTGAGCCAACACCCGAAAATGAGCAAGAGAACATAGTAAAGTAGGTGAGTCCCCCGAAAAGGAAGTCAGAGGGGAACTGAGTAGAAAGAGAAAGAATGAAGGGCAAGTGCAAGAAAGTGAAGGTGATACCTGCCAGATGGTCTAAAGAGCAAATAATGTGCCAGTATATTTTTTATAATATATAATAATAATGTAATAATATATTCTACATATTTTTAATAAAAAATAAATCACAAAAAGCGTATATTGATTGGTTTGCGCAAAAGTTATAGCATCTACAAAATAGGAGATAGATTCCCCCCCTCCCCTCCCCCCCTCCCATTTTTTGCCTCCTTTTCTTCTTATCCCTACTTTTTATTTTCTACTGTACCTTCATCCCCCCCCCCCCCCCCTTTCTATTCTCATTTTAATTCTCTTCATCACCCTACCTTCCCTGCCTAGATTTCCATTCATTTCACCCGGGTGAGCACTCCCCTTACCCCCTTCTTTACTCCTACTTATTTTTGGTCATCATTTATCTAACCAGAATCTGTCCACAACCCCCCGTGTCCGCCGTGGGGGGATTTGTATGGGGTCCCACTTTCCCATTGAATCCGTCTGAGCTGGTGAGCCAGTCTTCTATTGTGTTATTATTTTTGTATCGTGTTTATTATCCCCTTTGCTGTGTAATTTTTATCCTTGTCTAAACCAAAGTTTATCAATTTTAGATCTATCCCTCCTGAAGAAGCGGTTCTAACCGCGAAACGTGTTGAGGAAACAATCTTAGATACCCCTCTGTACAAGAAACCTTACGGTTCTATCTGTTAACGTCTATGTTAAGTGTGGTGTATTTAATATGTTTTAGTATGTTATGTATGTACTATTTTGTAAATGTGGTTTGTAATTATTAAAGTTTATACTCCTTTTATATATTTCCTCTTATTTTCATGTTATTAACAAGTGCCGAGATAGTCCCAATTCCAATTCATAGGGTGTATGCGTGGTTAGGCAAGTGGCAGCAGCTTCCTCCACGCATCCACTTCTATATTTCTCCAAGTCTGTCCAATCGGGATGATGGCACTGACTTATGAATTTTATAATTATTGATTTAACTGAGGCCACACTCATTCTTCATGATATGCGATTTTTTGCGGCGGACAGATCGGACACTTTTGACACATTTTTGGGACCATTGACATTTATACAACGATCAGTGCTATAAAAATGCACTGATTACTGTGTAAATGTCACTGGTTCTGTCATGACCTTTCAAAATAAAAGGACCTGTATATCAAAACGTGATGGCTAAAAAAATAGACCTCTCAAGAGACTATTATTTGAAGTGGTATTAAACCCAAAATCAAACATTTTTTTTATATTGCAGCTTATGAATTCTTAGATGTGATGGCTGGATTAATTTTCTTTTTAGGGTTTCTTTCTTCTATTTTCATTTGGTGATCCAGTCAGCAAGTCTGTTGTTTTTCAAAAGAACAAGCTGTAGCAGATGTATCACTTACAGGGATGAGACAAACCATATAACACTGGCAGGGGTGCGTACAGTGATCTGCTTTTTAAAATTTTATTTATTTATAATGAAACCTTTATCCCAAAAGGAAAAAAAAAAAGTTTGCTGCAACTGCTTATAAGGTTAGCACAAAGCACAGAGACATCTTTGAAAAGCAGCATTATTGTTAATCCTGGGGGAGAGTGTGGTAAATGGACTAGCAGATTTAGATACACTAAACAAATTGAAGCCAACACTTTTTCCAACAACATTTCAACAGTTTTGCTAGATGGTTACATAGTAGGTGAGGTCGAAAAAAAGACACAAGTCCATCAAGTCCAACCTATGTGTGTGATTATATGTCAGTATTACATTGTATATCCCTGTATATTGCGGTCGTTCAGGTGCTTATCTAATCGTTTCTTGAAACTATTGATGCCCCCCGCTGAGACCACCGCCTGTAGAAGGGAATTCCACTTCCTTGCCGCTCTTATGCCCCGTAAACACGGTCGGATTTTCCCAATGAAAATGTGTGATAGGACCTTGTTGTCGGAAATTCCGACCGTGTGTAGGCTCCATCACACATTTTCCATTGGATTTTCCGACACACAAAGTTTGAGAGCTTGCTATAAAATTTTCCGACAACAAAATCCGTTGTTGGAAATTCCGATCGTGTGTACACAAATCCGACGGACAAAGTGCCACGCATGCTCAGAATAAATAAAGAGATGAAAGCTATTGGCCACTGCCCCGTTTATAGTCCCGACGTACGTGTTTTACATCACCGCGTTCAGAATGATCGGATTTTCCGACAACTTTGTGTGACCGTGTGTATGCAAGACAAGTTTGAGCCAACATCGTCGGAAAAAATCCTAGGATTTTGTTGTCGGAATGTCCGAACAAAGTCCGACCGTGTGTACGGGGCGTTACAGTAAAGAACCCTCTACATTTGTTCCTTTTGGTATAAAGGTTTTAAATAAATGAATAGAAGTTGATGATCGGAAGCACCCCTGTCATTAGTAAGTGGTTTGTCTCAACCATCTTATGCCGCGTACTCACAATAGGATTTTCCGACAACAAAACTGTGGATTTTTTTCAGACGGATGTTGGCTCAAACTTGTCTTGCATACACACGGTCACACAAACGTTGTCGGAAATTCTGAACGTCAAGAACGTGGTGACGTACAACACGTACGACGAGCCAAGAAAAAGGAAGTTCAATAACCAGTGCGGCTCTTCTGCTTGATTCCGAGCATGTGTGGACTTTTGTGCGTCGGACTTATGTACACACGATCGGAATTTCTGACAACAAGTGAACCAGCTCTCAAACATTTGTTGGCGGAAATTCCAACAACCAATGTTCTATGGAGCATACGCATGGTTGGACTTTCCGACAACAAGCTCACATCCAACATTTGTTGTTGGAGAATCCGACCGTGTGTACGGTGCATAACAGTTACACCTGCAGGAGAGCTTGTTCTGTAGAAAAACAGCAGACTTACTGGCAGGATCACCAGGTGAAAGTGAAGGAAAAAAGCCTTAAAAAAAAAAGAAAACTAGTAAAGTTACCACAGCTAAGAATTGGTAAGCTTTTGGGTTTATTATAGCTTTAATAATATGTAAATACTTAAATGTACATGGTCTAATAAAAAAAAAAAAATACAACTTTTTTTCTGGATCTTCTATAGAAACCTTTGGCCTAATTCTAAAGGTAAAATAGATGGTGAATGCATGGTCCATGGCATTCCTGTCATGTTTGGTACAGCAGACATATCTGTAATAAAATAAACTAATAAAAAATAAAAAGAAGTGCAAACAAGATCTGGTGAATGAGCCGATATTCTTCGATCCCCACAGATCCTGAGGTTGGATTGTGATCCAGTTTTAGAACTATATCATTTTTGTTAATCCTGTAAATTCCTTTAGGGCATTCTTATGTTCATAATACTATGATAGATTAGTCCTAGTGGTTTACCGGAAATATTTCGAAGCCCTCTACACAGTCTTTACTATTACTCAGCCCATTACATACACATCTGTGTCTAGGGATTTTGTATGTACTGTATAGAACCCATAAGCATTCAAGCCTTATCGTTTCAGTTTTCTTTCATATTTTTCATTTTGCTCCCAGATCAGGTTTCCATCTCTGTTTTGCTTTGCTTGCAACCCATATCTCCAGTGCAATGCTAGCAGCGGGAAATGTATTTCTCCTATCAAAAGCTGCTTGTTTGCAGATAGCGTTTCAATTAGATCCCGCGGTAAAAGGATTTATAAACGGCTGGACGCCACAATCTAAGTGTATTATACATTTTCTTCGGTGGCATAAAAAAAAATAACATTGTAAACGCATGACACGTATTTGTGAATTTCTTTGTACTGTTTAAAGGTTCAGTAAATCATTACTAAAAAAACAGAGTACTTGTTGAAATCAATAATTATAGTCAGTTTACTGCTTTTTTTTAAATTATTGGAACAAACGTCTTCGATCAACCCTTCCCTTTTTATTACAGTAACGCTCACTCAGCCTATTATAGTGCAAAATAGGGGAAGCTGATTTTTCATTGTAAGAGTAGATTTTTTTTTCCAGGTTCAGACCTTCTTAGTACTGACAAGCTGAAGAAGACAATTGCCCACAAAGTCTTTTTTTTAATTTGTATATCCTTATAGATAACCCCCTATGGCAGTAGTTTAGAAAGGATGACATTGGGTTTACATCCACTTTAATGCTTCCAAATGGTCATGAGTACGTTATAAATGGTGTTTACTCTCATAGAAAGGGCTGTTGTTCTTCTGAAAGTGTACTAAGGTTTTCTGGACAGTTTAGATACAAGCAGTGCTTAGCGAAGTTCTTTTTAAAAATGGATCACTCCTATGGGTTGATACATTGTGAGACCACAGTGTGTATTTATACAGATATAGATACAGTGCCTGAAAAAAGTATTCACAAGTATTTGTCATGTTACATCCAAAAACATAAATGTATTTTATTGGGATTTTATGTGATAGACCAACACAAAGTGGCACATAATTATGAAGTTGAAGAAGAATGATAAATGGTTTTCAATTTTTTTTTTTTTTACAAATAAATATCTAAAAAGTGTGGCGTGCATTTGTATTCAGCCCTCTTTACTCTGAAACCCCTAACTAAAATCTAGTGGAACCAATTGCCATCAGAAGTCACCAAATTAGTAAAGAGAGTCCACCTGTGTGTAATTTAATCTTAGTATAAATACAGATGTTATGTGAAGCCCTCAGAGGTTTGTTAGAGAACCTTAGTGAACAAACAGCATCATGAAGGCCAATGACCACACCAGACAGGTCAGGGATAAAGTTGTGGAGAAGTATAAAGTAGGATTAGGTTATAGAAAATATCCCAAACTTTAAACATCTCACGGAGCACTGTTTAGTCCATCATCTGAAAATGGAAAGAGTATGGCACAACTGTACACCTACCCTGTTTCCCTGAAAATAAGACCTAGCGTGATTGTCGGTGATAGCTGCAATATAAGCCCCACCCCCCAAAGAATCCCTAGTTAAAGTCCTTGTAGGTCTTATTTTCAGGGTAGGGCTTATTTGGGGGGTAGGGCTTGCAGCCATCACCGACAATCACGCTAGGTCTTATTTTCGGGGAAACAGGGTACCAAGACATGGCCATCCACCTGAACTGACAGGCCGGGCAAGGAGAGCATTAATCAGAGAAGCAGCCAAGAGGCCCATGGTAACTCTGGAGGAGCTACAGGGATCTACAGCTCAGGTGGGAGAATCTGTCCACAGGACAACTATTAGTTGTGCACTCCATAAATCTGGCCTTTATGGAAGAGTGGCAAGAAGAAAGCCATTGTTAAAAGAAAACCATAAGAAGTCCCATTTGCAGTTTGTGAGAACCCATGTGGGGGACACAGCAAACATGTGGAAGAAGGTGCTCTGGTCAGATGAGACCAAAATTTAACTTTTTGGCCTAAAAGCAAAATGCTACAGTATGTGTGGGGGAAAACTAACACTGCACATCACCCCGAAACATGGTGGTGGCAGCATCATGTTGTGGGGATGATTTTCTTCAGCAGGAAAAGGGAAGCTGGTCAGAGTTGATGGGAAGATGGATGGAGCCAAATACAGGGCAATCTTAGAAGAAAACCTGTTAAGAGTATGCAAAAGACTTGAGACTGGGGTGGAGGTTCACCTTCCAGCAGGACAACGACCTAAACATACAGACAGAGCTACAATGGAATGGTTTAGATCAAAGTATATTCATGTGTTAGAATGGCCTAGTCAAAGTCCAGACCTAAAATCCAATTGAGAATCTGTGGCAAGACTTAAAAATTGCTGTTCACAGACACTCTCCATTTGATCTGACAGAGCTATTTTGCAAAGAAGCGTGTGCAAAAATTTCACTCTCTAGATGTGCAAAGCTGGTAGAGACATTCCCAAAAAGACTTGCAGCTGTAATTGCAGTGAAAGGTGGTTCTACAAAGTATTGACTCAGGGGGGCCGAATACAAATGCACGCCACACTTTTCACATATTTATTTGTAAAATATTTTGAAAACCATTTATCATTTTCCTTCCACTTCACAATTATGTGCCACTTTGTGTTGGTCTATCACATAAAATCCCAATAAAATACATTTACGTTTTTGGTTGTAACATGGCAAAATGTGGAAAATGTCAAGGGGTATGAATACTTTTTCAAGGCACCGTATATAAATACAGATTACAGTGAAAATATTTATATCAGTTACCTTTTTGAACTATAATTACAGGCTGAGGGTTTCTAACATTTGCCAGTGATGTTTGTTCAGTTAAAGTGAACTGGTTAAGTTGTTTTGGGCATTTTATTGGGTATCTCTTGGGAAGTGTCTACAGCCTAGAAGAACTTCAACAAGGCAATAGGGTTATTGTCTAATTAATCCGGGAACACATTTAGATTCCACAGGCGAGGGATATGGAAAACATGATGAAAGCTGTGCCAACCAGCCATGTAGAGTTCCAGTATATGCCACTGTGTACTTAAAATGTAGCTCCAGTGCATCCTGAGAGCTGCAAACACTGCACCTGCAGTTGCCCCCCCCCCCCCCCCCCGTCCGGTCAGTAGGAGCACTTACCCTATCCATGGTGGGCATCACGGGCGTCTTCCCCTGCTCTCCATCACGACGGCGAGCATCACGAGCCGAGTGGCGGGCATCACGATGGCTTCTCCTTCCCCTGCTTGGTGGCTTCCATCTCCTCCCTCCTCGGCGGCCAATCAGAACACTTCTCCTTTCGGCCAGTCGGGAAACGGGTCTAAGACCCACTTCCTGATTGGTGGCGAGGAGATTCGGTGTAAAAATAGTGAATATTCATTTGCTATTCTCACACAACTGGGTGGGTTCGGTTCGCATTCTCTGTGCCCCGGGCCCACCCTATTTGAAGCCTATTAGAGCCTCTGGCTCTAATCAAGTGCTTCAAAAAACACCCATCCCGTGGAATTCATGCATCCGGCATCCTGCGAGGGATAGGGATCAACCAATTGCATCAGCCATTTGGATGCCAGCAGCTGTCCTGCACAGTGCCCAAGGTTGTAATCCTGAACAATAAACAATCCATGGCTTTGTGTAACAAAAAAAATGGCTTGATCCACTCGTCTGGCTTGTTGACAATGCTTGGCCAATTTGGAGCAATTTCTGGCTTTTTACAAGCCACCCCTGAAGAACCCAGAAGGCACACCAGGGTACTATGGCACACCCCTGGGATCAGGAGCTACTGAGGCACTTTGGAGTCATACTTTAGGCAGCGGTGCATACCAGTATTTTCAGGTTCCTGCTTTTACATTGTAAAGTTAGACTTCCATGATTTCTTATTGATTCCTTTGCTTCCAGTATAGGCAAAGAGAAATGTGGGTTGCTGCGCTCAGCATGCTGTCCTTTAAACCACTCTTGGGATAAATTTGTATTGTGCCTGTGCACTCCCATTCATCACTCTCCTTCTGCAGTGGAACTCCTTTAGCACTCTCTTAGAACTTCAGAGAATGTTCCCCAGGGGTTCCCTTGCAATATTTCTAGATTGACCCCTACTCTTTTTTAAGGAAAGCAGTGTGTTTCATTGAGATGTTGGCTTCCTCAAAATAGCTACTGTAGTACTCAAGCTGTTCTTCCAGTGTTTAGCAGTACTTTAACATATTACATCAAAAAGTTGCCTGCTGTTCCATAGACCAGAGTGGCATTTTTAAATGAGGGTCATCCTTGGGCAGGCTTCTCTTCTAGAATTTAGAGGGTGGGCTGTATATGACAAGCCAACTAATCCTATACATGCACACACCAGGATCCAGGACCTGTGCACTTCTGTTAATGACTAGTGTGATGTTTGGGGGGTTCATTAGCTCAAGTGTAGCGCCCGCCAGTGAGTACAGTCCATGCCAGTAATGCCGTCTAAGAGCTTGTCAGCCCACTTTTATTAAACAGAAAAGAAAAGTTCAACAGAACAAATGGATTTTCTTGCAGGGGTTCCCACCTTCAACACGAAATAAAGCAATATTCATCCTTCTGGGTCTCTTTAGCAGCACTGCTGCTCAGGCCTTGTGCTCTGGCCCTCCTGACCATCTAACACAGCACCCTTGTGTTCATGTAAAAATTACTGCACCTCTGTCAGTTCTCCTACTGGTAGCTCCCTCCTGCTCCAGCCCTCAGGCTTATGCCGCGTACACACAGTCGGACTTTTCGTCTACAAAAGTCCGACGGACCAAATACGGCGGACAATCCGAAAGGTGTGGGCTTCCCCGGACTTTCAGCGGACTTTTCCAGCCGCAAATCTGACAGACTTTAGATTTAAAACATGCTTCAAATCGTAACTCCGCCGGACCCAGAAATCCGCTCGTCTGTAAGCTAGTCCGACGGACAAAGCTAGGGCAGCTATTGGCTACTGGCTATCAACTTCCTTATTTTAGTCCAGTGTACGTCATCACGTACGAATCCATCGTACTTTTGTGTGATGTAGGCAAGTCCGTTCGTTAGAAAGTCCGCCAAAAGTCCGTCGAAAGTCTGTCGGACAGGCTGTCGGACTTTTGTAGCCGACCGTGTGTACACGGCATTAGTCCCTCTGTCTGTTCTATCACCAACTGCACCATGCATACATGCACACTTCTTGCTGCTCCCTTGTCACCACATGGATAAAATAGGTGTGAATGTCTGTGCCATCAGTGGGAGATTTCCTCCCTACCAGATCTCCAAATCTATGAAATCTCCAGGTCCCAAACTGAGTTTTACCAACCACTGAGGAAACTGCAGACCCAGCTTCTTCTGAATGAAATATACTGTAGCCCCTCAAACTGCCTCGTTGAGAATCCTGGGTGCCCTAAACCCCTTTTAACCTTGTGACAGGGCACCACACTGTCACACTAGAAAATGTCAGATGTGGTAACTTGTTTTGTCTCCACAAAACTAGAAATCCACTCTACTGCCCCTAACAGATGAAGATTGTTCTGTACATATGCATCAGAAAAGTAGACAGAAAGTATAATCTAAAATAAACATATCATTTTATGCCATACTTTGAAAAAAATGATAATGAATTCCTGCTTCAGTCTCATACCTGTGGCGTTCTCAACCTGTCATAGTGCTGTTGTGTTGTTGTATAAGTAGAGATGTTCAGTAAGTGGGATGACTGACAACATTAGGCCTCCATTCACAATATATAGTGTGTTACATGTACGCACTTCACGCATAGAGCAACCCATTCAGGTCAATGGGCTGTCCTACAGGCAACAGATGTGGCAAACTCATGCACATTTAGTGCCAGCTCTACATCTGTTTAGGCTGTGGACATCTCATCCAAAATGGTGGAGCCCACAAGCAATCTCAGGGCTTCTCGATTTCCACACCCGGTAGGCTTTTACAGGTTGTTTAAAAAAAAAAATTAAATTTATTAAATATAGATATAATCTTATGGAAATATTTTAATGACATTTAAGCCCCATACACATGATCAGAAAATCGTACGGAAAATACCGCTTTCAAAGCGATCGTACGATAATCGGATCATTCGTACAGAGCTTTTGAAGGCCGATCAGGACAATTCATCTGATATTATTCTATCAGACATACCGATGCCAGATCGTACGATTTTCGTTTAATCAGTACAGCGGTCATGTGATTGGAATGCCTGCCTCTGCCCTCCGCCATTTAGAACATATTAAAGGGCTGGGAGGCAGTGGCAGGAAGGGGTTAAATAAGCTACTTACAAGCAAATAAAACACATAAAGGAAAAAGGGAAAAAACACAGTTGTTGCCTATAGCTACCAATCAGTCTTCATTCTTTATTATCCAGGGAAATTAAAAATGGCATTTAATTGGTCACCGTGGGCAATAGATCTGTATAGTTCCCATTTTCTTTTACTTATTTTTTCTTATTTATTATAAATAGTTGCATGCGGTTTCATCATTTACACAATTTACAGTAATATCCTGCTTTTGCATTAGACAGGTACACTTCTTTAACAACCTCTTATTCCTGGATGCTATTCAAACATTGCTGTAGTTTCTCTTGGTGGGACACTTTGTAGCAAGGCAGAATCAGATTTACATGATTAACTACACCAGTGGGAAACTAAAGAAGGATCCAACATGACCTTTTTGGATGTTACTGACTCATCTGTCTAGTTACAAAAGGATAGTGCTGTCCTTTTCACAGTAATGTTTTAATTACACCTTGTACAAGGATATTTTCCATGCTTCCTTGGTTACAGGAACAAACCGTGACAAAAAAAGGTCCTAAAGTGGTGATTATAAATCAGGACTCCAATAATAGGACTTCTAACCTCTCAGCTCTGGAAGGCTTTACCCACTTCCTGACCAGGCCATTTTTTGCAATACAGCACTGCGTCGCTTTAACTGACAATTGCGACGCAGTACCCAAATAAAATTGATGTCCTTTTTTTCACACAAATAGAGCTTTCTTTGCACTGCACTTTTTATTTTTTGTGCTATAAACAAAAAAAGACCGATATTTTCTACTTTCTGCTATAATAGATCTCCAAAAAAAAAAATGTAAAAAAACAAATCTCTTTATCAATTTAGGCCAATATGTGTTCTGCTACCTATTTTTGGCCAAAAAAATCCCAATAAGCCTATATTGATCAGTTTGCGCAAAAGTTATAGCGTCTACAAACTACAGGATAAATATAGGGACTTTTATTTGTTTTTTTTGTTTTTTTAAATTGGTAATGGTGGCCATCTGCGGTTTTTAGCGGGACTGCGACACTGCAGCGGACAAATCTGACACTTTTTGGGGACCAGTGACACCAATACAGTGATTAGTGCTATAAAAATGCACTGATTACTGTATAAATGGCACTGGCAGGGAAGGGGTTAACACCAGGGGCGATCAAAGGGTTAAATGTTCCCTAGGGAGGTGCTTACTAACTGTGTGGGGCAGTGTCACACTGAAGGAAAAGAGAGATCCGTGAATCAGCTTAGCTGAATCACAAGATCTCTCTTTTCCTGACAGATCCGCCGTTTGCCTTGTTTACAGGCAGATGACTGATCCATCTCTCCTATGAACAATCGGCGGATCCTGACCAGCTGATTGGCGCCCCCTGTGCCCCCTAAATCACGTGCACAAAATCACGTACAGGTACGTGATTTTGCGCAGGCGGGGCCGTTCTGCCGCAGTAAATATACGCGGGGCGGTCCGGAAGTGGTTAGAGTGGAACTAAACACACTGATTTAACTGTTTAAGAAAAAAAAAGAACGAGCAAGTTATAAATGTTAAAAATTATTATTAAGCTATTATTCAAACATGCTGTTATTTTTTGCTGTGCATTCAAGGCACGTCTCTGGTGATAACTGTCCCTTGTGCCAATGTGCTTATGTCAGCTCACCGCCAATCTTTCAAACCCTCACATTGCTCATGTCATAGCTGTTCACATGTGTAGCACCATCGCAATGGCAGATCGAAACAGAAGCTAAGATGTCATTGTCCTCAGAGGATACGAGGGTTAATTCTGCTTTAAGGGAGCACTACAGTCTTGGCCCTTTAATCTAGATTTTCTAAATGTTTAATTCAAAGGATAGTATTGTTTAGAATAAATAAAATGTACATAGTTCAATGATGGCTGGTATATCCCCCCATGTAAATCTCAGTATGTGGTGTCATTGCTTGCTTAGCTCTCCACACTATAATAGTTAAATCAAAGAAAACACCAAAGGGTGCCAAGTTTTTTATTACCTTGTGTTATTTCAGTGTCACCAGAGTATTAATGGAAAATAACTTTTCCTAGTGAGGACACAAACCACAAAGTTTTGGATGGAGTGTTACTTTAAAGCAGAACTTGTGCTTTTTTTGAATGTGTATTTAAAACCTAACTTTAGCCAAAAAAAATTTAGGGATGGAGTGGTTTTTATTTTTGTCTGACTCCAATGGGGAACAATAAATGGGGGGGTGAAGTTGTCACTGGAATAGGATTGCACAGACACAATAAAAACTCCAATAATAAAAGCATGGTTCTGTTTTAATCACTTTTTTAAGATCTTAAAAAAAGTAAAAGCAACAAGAGCACTGTGCAGAGCAGCGAACAATTCTCGCAAGCTTTGTGTAGACAATGGTACAGAAGTGGGGGAATCAAAACAGCAGAAAATCTTGGCAATTGGGTGGATCTTCTCTAAACTCACAGGTGAGCATTTGACCACCAACAGAAGTGGACAGGAATAACATATTTTGTGTTAGAACATGGATATAAAACAACAAAACCATTGTGAACACTGGGAGGTGATCAGCCATACGCTCACCCCCTTGGATCATAATGTGGGACAATAAAACCCAAGATATCGAGGTCTAGACCACCTTACATCGTAATCCCTGGAAGTAGGCACAACAGTTAGGAAAGCCCACGTCCAGTGACTACGGTTCGCAAAGTATTACTCATTGTCAAGCAATATAACGGTCCCATAAAAGGGACTTCAGACCCCCAAATATGAACATCAATAACTTAAATAAGAAAGAAAAAGAAAAAGCTAAGAGAACGTGATGCCAAGGCTGGCCAAAATTAAGGAGACAATGAAAGAAATAAGAAAAGAAAAAGAGAAGAAAGGAAATGGATCCATCCAGGGATCCAGCATCAACTTATTTGTACGATAAGATTTATTCATGCGGGACCTGTAAGTAAGCAAGCCAAGGGGGCCATATTATATCTTGTAAAACACTCACAATTTTTTCATTCAACATGATCCATGTGAGTTTTTGTTTTGCTATCACAATGTCTATGATAGGGCTTTTCCACGCTGTTGCTATCACAAATTTGGCTGCTAGAAACATAAAGTAGATCAAGGTCTGAGTATGTCGTGGATAATTTTCAACAGGCTTATTTAGTATGGTAATACCCAACATCTCTAGTGATGTTGACCATCGTGACTGAGAAAATAAATGAATGAACCCTCATCCAAAAACGACGAACCTTAGGACACGACCACCACACATGCAACAATGAGCCTATCTGGCCACAGCCCCTGAAACAGGTAGCCGAGGTGCCTGGGTACATTTTTGACAGCCGCTCCGGCACTAAATACCATCTGGCCTGGACTTTGTAACCTGCCTCAATCAAGGCAACACTAAGGATCCCTTTAAGGATTTGCGTACTCCATTTACGCCAGTCCTCCACCTCAGGGACTATGGACAGATCCCTCTCCCATGCCACCTGGTAAGGTAATCTAGCAGTGGAGTAGACCAACAGTTTGTATAACATGGAGACGCGCCCTTGCAAAAAACAAGGTTCTAACCCTTCCTCATTCTGCTACAGTACCTTGAGAAAGTATTCATACCCTTTGAAGTTTTCCTCATTTTGTCATGTTACAACCAAAAACGTAAATGTATTTTATTGGGATTTTATGTGATAGACCAACACAAAGTGCCACATAATTGTGAAGTGGAAAGATAATGATAAATTGTTCTCAATTTTTTTTTTACAAATAAATATGTGAAAAGTGTAGCGTACATTTGTATTCAGCCCTCCTGAGTCAATACTTTGTAGAACCACCTTTCACTGCAATTACAGCTGCAAGTCTTTTTGGGGATGTCTCTACCAGCTTTGCACATCTAGAGAGTGACATTTTTTCCCATTCTTCTTTGCAAAATAGCTCAAGCTCTGACAGATTAGATGGAAAGCATCTGTAAACAGTAATTTTCAAGTCTTGCCACAGATTCTCAATTGCATTTAGGTCTGGACTTTGAATGGGCCATTCTAACACATGAATATGCTTTGATCTAAACCATTCAATTGTAGCTCTGGCTGTATGTTTAGGGTCATTGTCCTGCTGGAAAGTGAACCACCGCCCCAGTCTCAAGTTATTTACAGACTCTAACAGGTTTTCTTCTAAGATAGCCCTATATTTGGCTCCATCCATCTTCCCATCAGCTCTGACCAGTTTCCATGTCCCTGCTGAAGAAAAGCATTCCCACAGCATGATGCTGCCACCACCATGTTTCACGGTGGGGATGGTGTGTTCAGGGTGATGTGCAGTGTTAGTTTTCTGCCACACATAGCGTTTTGTTTTTATCCAAAAAGTTCAATTTTGGTCTCATCTGACCAGAGCACCTTCTTCCGCATGTTTGCTGTGTCCCCCACATAGCTTCTCGCAGACTGCAAACAGGACTTCTTAAGGCTTTTTTTCAACAAAGGCTTTGTTCTTGCTACTCTTCCATAAAGGCCAGATTTGTGGAGTGCTCAACTAATAGTTGTCCTGTGGACAGATTCTCCCACCTGAGCTGTGGATCTCTGCAGCTCCTCCAGAGTTACTATGGGCCTCTTAGCTGCTTCTCTGATTAATGCTCTCCTTGTCTGGCCTGTCAATTTAGGTGGACGGCCATGTCTTGTAAGGTTTGCAGATGTGCCATACTTTCTCCATTTTCGAATGATGGATTGAACAGTGCTCCGTGAGATGTTCAAAGCTTGGGATATTTTTTTATACCCTAACCCTACTTTAAACTTCTTCACAACTTTATCCCTGACCTATCTGGTGTGTTCCTTGGCCTTCATGATACTATTTGTTCACTAAGGTTCTCTAACAAACCTACGAGGGCTTCACAGAACAGCTGTATTTATACTGAGATTAAATTATACATTGATTTACTCTATTTACTAATTAGATGACTTCTGAAGACAATTGGTTCCACTAGATTTTATTTAGGGGTATCAGAATAAAGGGGACTGAATACAAATGCACCCCACACTTTTCAGATATTGCTTTGTAAAAAAAAATGAAAACCATTAATTATTTTCCTCCCACTACACAATTATGTGTTGGTCTAAATACCAATAAAATACATTTACATTTTTGGTTGTAAAATGACAAAATGTGGAACATTTCAAAGGGTATAAATACTTTTTCAAGGCACTGTATATTTTTCTTATATGGCTGTGTCTCCATTAAAAAATCCCAGACATTGAACTAAAAGTGTCAAATGAGAACAGGGACACGTTAAAAGCATGGGGTTTGACTTGCTGAGTGTTTTGGAGCAATGGGATTCAAGCTACAATATGTCCATTTGTGAATGGGGGCTTAGAGTTGTCACTCAAAAGGGGATGAGGAAGCATGAAATATATAGGTTTCAAAAGTCAAAATTTGAATTTATTTTTTATTAAGAGCTTTACTTATGTTTTCTCACCTTGAGCATTGATTGTGTTAAACTATATGTAACTGCAATTTCCCTTAAAAAACGTTTTTATGTTGCGTCATAGACATGTGGACAGGATGTTACCTACAAAAAAACAGCTCTGGAAAAAGATGAGTAATACTCTCCTACTGCCTACAAATGTATTTGCCTCATTGATGGTGTATTTAGTTGTATTTAGTTGTTCTGGGTGTGCACTAAACACCTAAACAACTAAGTGCAGCAAAGTGGCCTTTGCAACTATTTGGGACTGAAGTTTCATACATTTTCATAGCTTCATAGTTGGTAAGGTTGAATAAAGACACTAGTCCATCCAGTTCAGCCTGTGTACTTGGTGTATGTGTGTTCATGTCGATAATCTCTTCCCGAATCCCTGTATATTGTGTTCACTAAGATGCACGTCCAAGAGTCTTTTAAAATTATCAATACTTCCAGCTGACACCGATTGTGGAAGAGGGTTACCACCCGGACAGTGAAAACCCCACTACTCAGTTTAAGGGTAAACCGCTTCTCCAACCTCATTGTGTGGCCCTGTGTCCTCTTGCACTACTTGAGACTGAATAGTTTCCTAACTACGCTGGGATCACCATTGAGGTATTTGTATATTGCTATCATATATCCTCTCATGCGTCTCTTCTCCAGGGAGAATACATTTAATGATCGTAAACTGAGGTCCTCTAGTTCCCTTATTAATCTTGTTGCCCTTCTCTGGACTCTGTCCAGTTCCAGCACATCCTTCCCGAGGATTGGTGACCAGAACTGGACAGCATGCTCTAGATGTGGCCAAACCAGAGTCTTATAAGGTGTGGTCTATCGTTTTTTCTAACTAGGTGTTTTTCTGTTTTTTCTGTGCATCTTTTTTTCCGTGTTTGGGGTGCCAATGAATGTCAATGCAAGTGCTACATGTTTTTTGTACGTTTAATAAATGCACATTTTGCAAGACTTTGTGTGTGTTCACAAAATGCTAGTTTGTGAATGCAGTCTGTAATAAATGAAGGTGCTTGCAATATCATTATAGAGTATGTATTTTTCACTCACACAGCTGCAAAGGTAATTGTGGGATAGAAGGCATGAGGTTTGTCAGGGGGTGGTTGAATTGCTGTCAGTTTAGTGAAGCTTTGATCATTATAATGTTATCAATCACACAGAACCATACTAGTAACAGGCTTAGTGGGCATGACAGGTCAATTAAAGAAAGATTAATTTCTTTTGCTTGCATGTTGATTTCTGTAACATTGCAAAAAATAGTATCCTGCAAACTGAATAAATGACATGTAAATCACGATAAGTAATGATTTTTTAAACCAGTGGCAATTGTAAAGTTTTTATTTCATTGCTAACCTTGCTGATCTGTATCTGCTATTAAATCCGTGAACAGATTTCTTAGTATGACACATTTTAACATTTTAAGGAGCCACAAGGCACACTCGTCTTGATTGTTCAGTACAATGCTCATCATTAGACCACAATATTCTAGCTTGGATAGCATAGATTACATATATACCAGCATTTACATTTCAACCCAGTTTGGAACCTACTTGCATCTTGGCATTTATCTGGGCAACAGCTTAGTATTGGGTGGTCGCATAGGGGAGGATCTTGCTATTCCCTCTGTTACCGCTTCTACTGTTACTTCTAGGTCATCCCACCTGTTTGCTGCTGCCTTCACTGTTCCTTCCATGTAACCACTTCTGGGTCCTCCTACCTGGTTGCTCCTTTTACTCCTGGTGGTAGGGCCTTGTCTAGGTCCTTCCCCACTTCACACTCCACACTCCTCTCCTACATTCTGTTAATAGAAACCTTCAAATGTACTACGCCTTACCAATACCAAGGGAAATCTGTCTGTCTATGCAAGCTCTGCATATATCATAAGGCCATATAAGCATGCAAAAATAGAAACACAAAAGATATCATGCATAAAAAAATGCCTTTTAATTAATAAAAAATTGTAAAATTGCACTTGCAATAAAGTGGCTTGATCGAGGCATATTATCAGGATACCCCTCTAATTGTAACTCAGTTCACACGGATAGATTCTAAAAACAGTCCCACTAGGTTGCCTGCAAAAGGGGAAATGGTATCAGGAATGGTTACCACTGGAGTGGACACTACAGAAACCATGGAGAAGGAATATACAGAAATGACCCCAGGGTGTAGAAGCAGAGGACTGAAATTGTATCCTGGAGGTGTGCAGTACCCCCACCAACATGTTTTGGGGCCCGTGGCCCTTCATCAGAGTGGCTAGGTAGTCTGCAAAAGGGGAGGTGGTATCAGGGACTGCAGAGACCATGGAGAACAAGGCTGTAGAAACAGAGGACTGAAATTATATCCTGGAGGTGTGAAGTACCTCCACTAACATGTTTTGAGTTTTGTGGCCCTTCATCAGAGTAGCTTACACAATCTATTAATCCCCTCAAGCGTTGCCTTAGAAGTGCACCAAATTCCACACTGTGGTTGCTTGTTGTAACTCTTGAGGTTCGTGGGCACGATTGTATCCAGCTTTCTAGTGCTAATATTATTGATCGTTGCTTGCTTGAACTTTTGGTTCAATGCATGATATCTGGATCGTCTGCTTTTTGACCCCTATTTATACCCCTGTATGAATATCAGTTGCTACTAGTTGTCACTGTCTACATCAGACTAAATCGATCCTTTGCTTGTGTTATGTATACTCAGTGTTATACTGTGTGTTTGACCATCTTCCCCATTGATCTGCATAAGTACTTAGGGGCTTTGGAGTAGTAAAAGCAGTCATATATGTTGTATCTGAAAGGTGACTATAGATGAAGAGTGCTGCAGCCCTGGTTATAGAGCCTGAGTCATTATCTACAGGAGACCCTTCATTTCAACAAGAAGTGACCCATATATGGGCTCAGTCTCAGACCAAAAATTCTTACGTTGTCTATTAAAATTACTGTTCTTGCAAATCATGGGCTTTTTGGAACACATTGCTAATCGTATTAGCACAACCCATTGCTCACCAAACCATAAAAATATACTTAAACAAAAGTGGATGTTTGAACTTCCTCGCTGTGCCCTGGCTCTATAATCTTCTTAATAAGTACCAACATGTTTCTTATAGCATACAGAGCTTGCAATCATTTGGATGTAAATGTCAGACTTTTTATTTTAACTGGGTAAAGCTTCTACAACACTCAGCTTAGCTGCTTCTTGAAACAGTTGTTATTAATTCTCTTATAGCTTTTCACAGTACCCTTTAACAAAATTACTGACTACTTTTTTTTTTTCCTCTTTTGCTTTTGCAAGCAGTAACTGTCAGCTGACACTACCAATTTCAAAAGAAGTCCTTTCCACAGCGTTATAGAAAAATGAAGTCAAGGGGGGAGGTTTAAGAACTTAAAGAGGAACTGCAGGTTTCTCACATGATTTGTAAAAAAACATCTTTGCCATTCTGAAGCTTCCCTCCAACCACTTTGCATATTATTTTATATATACTGGGATTCTGTACTTGCCAAATATGCTGCAGAAATCTCCCTCCACTGTCTGCAGCCATTTTAACTGTGGGCAGCTGAAGCTGCTGCCTGTTCACTTCCTGGATTTACAAAGACACACAGAGGCACACCTCCAGCTCTGTAGCCTTCATTGGCCCTGTTATGACTCAACCCCCTCCCTTCCTGGCAAACTCTCAGGAGAGTGAGAGAGAGGGAGCTGTGCATGATGTCATACGCCTAGGCTTTTTACCAGACAAGAAACAGGAAGTGGGCTGCATAAGGTATTTACTGGCAGAAAAAAGGTTTTACTATCCAAAGTTAAAACAACAAGGGCAGAAGATTCAATAGATGGAAAGATGAAAAAATGACTGAAGGTCCGCTTTAACCTCCTTAGCGGTAATCCCGAGTGTGGCTCGGGGTGAATTTTCAGTACCAAAAGTGGTAACCCCGAGCCGGACTCGGGATCGCATCGTAGGATCCAGACAAAGTTACTTACCTTGTCCCCAGGATCCTGCAATGTCTCCCCGCTGTGTGTGCGAGCCATCCTCCGCTCGATTCAACACAGTGCCGGGCTCCGTTCCCTGCGAGCGTTGAAAAAGTTAAAAGCACACAATGCATGCAGTACACTGTCATTTTACAGATTACTTTACTGTATCAAATTATTTCACATCCCTAGTGGTCTGTCCAGTGCCCTGCATGCAGTTTTATATTATAAATACTGTTCTTTCTGCCTGGAAACTGGAGATTGTCCATAGCAACCAAAAAGTGTCCCTTTACGTCAAAAGTGGTTTTAGACCAGCTAGAAGACAGAGATAATAAATTAGAATCACTTGCAGAATTGAGCGATAGTGAATTGTGGGGAGATCCGTCATCAAACACTGAAAGTAATGACAGCGACAATTCTGCAACTGAGCAAATGTCAGTGTTTTTGATCTGATTACATTATTGAATATTTTTTATTATTATTATATTATTATTTGTTATAATTATTTATAGTTATTTATTATATTATAATTTATGATTTTGTGTTTCAAACTTTATCATACCCGGGATGTCTACTAGACTCTTGTTTGGACAGATTTAAGTGAGTTATTCCTAAGAATTACAGGCCTACAATATAAAACGCCAAATTTCCATGCAAAACAATGTACTGCTTTGCGCATCAAAAATCTGACATAATCATACTGCCAGGGAGGTGAACACGCCTTTATATCATTACTATAAAACCAACATAATACCAGTTAAAAAGAGATTTTAAACTTGTAGATGAATAAAATCCTCCAAATCAACCTTTTCATTGAAAAATTAAATTATTGCTGTCCTGAGACTTACATGTTATAACTCACTCTAAATGAGCCCCCTGCTGTTGTTGTTTTTATGGCTATTCAGTGACCTGCTTCTGTCTATTTCCAATTAACACACAATCTTGCTGTAGAGCAGGGACACGCAGTTTATCCAATGTAATGACTGGAATTAATATTTTCTAGAATTAGTACATTTAATACTGCAGTACGGAAGGAAGTTACTTGGGAGCAATCTGGATGGTAGCCGCCAAAGATGGCTTCTAAGTTTAAATAGTAAAAAATAATGTAATGTGGAACTCTTTCCACACTAGACTACAAAACTATTGTAAGTTAATTTAGCCAGCAAAAGCAACGCTGCACACTGAGATGGAAAACAACATTACTCCTTCAATAAAATAGCCAGCAGGAACAAGTTCCACTCTGACATGTTTCATGTCAGGCACAGCGCCTTCTCAAAAAGTTTAACAAAAGAAGAATGTTGTTTTGCATCTTGGTGTCTGGTGTTCCTGTTGCTGCTACAGTTGATTGCTTTGGTGGAGAGGAGCCAAGCTGGTATCTGAGATGTGATTGGGAAGTGTGGACCCTGATCTCACCTGGAGCAACATGTGAAATACTGTATGTGACATTTTATTTAGCAAGGTAATACAAAGTAGTTTTTTGCATATTTTCTTAAAATATTTGCATATTTTTATTTTATTTTTATATGATCAGCAGGTGGAGCTCTGGGCTCATTTTCATATTTTAACATTTATCGTTCACCCTCATCTGCTTTGATGAAATAGTCCTGTTGTTCGCAGAACTCAGTAACTTAACCTGAAATTAGGCAGCTTGATACCACGTATTATTCAAAGAGTCTAAAAAGCAAACCTCTGTTGTGATCTCTATTTAGAAGACCCATAGTACTTTGAGATTCTTTTGCCATGGGTAAATCCTGTATTACATATTTGTAAAACATAATGTTATATGCATAGGTAATAGAGTAACAAAATATATATATATATATATATATATATATATTAGTTTTAAGAACATATTAAACTATAAAAAAAAACAGTAAAATAAATTTTACTCAAACCTGTTTGTTTCCTTTTTATGATTTTGATCTCTGTACAGCAGGGCTCTCCAAACTGCAGACCAGGGGCCAGATGTGGTTCTTTGCTTGCCTTTATCCAGCCCTTAGGGTTTTTTTTTTTAAATTGATTTATTACATCTATATATATAGCGCCATTAAATTATGCAGTGCTTTACACATATATTGTACGTTCACATTAGTCCCTGCCCTCAAGGAGCTTACAATCTAATCCCCAACTCACATTCATACGTACACCAGGGCCAATTTAGATAGGATCCAATTAACCTACCAGCATGTCTTTGACGTGTGATAGGAAAGCCATGCAGGCACAGGGAGAACACATAACACCAGGCTGGTAGTGCCATGGCTGGGATTCAAACTGATGACCCTAGTGCTACCAGGCAGAATTGCTAGCCATTTAATCACTGTGCTGCCCCTTCCACTGACACCAAAGACGGGGTGCTTTTCCTCCCACTGACACCAGCAATAGGGTAACATTCCTCCGACTAATATCAGATACAAGGGACTAAATTCTCCCACTGAGACTAATGATGAGGAACCATTCCTCCCACTGACACCAAAGATGGGGCACCATTCCTCCCACTGACCCAATGATGGGGCACCATTCCTCCCACTGACACCAATGATGGGGCACTATTCCTCCCACTGACACCAATGATGTAATTTTTTTTTGCTCCCACTGACCACCAAGCCTACGGCATTGCTTATTCCCACCGATTCCAGAGCATGTTTTCTCCCACTGGCTACAGCCTGACTAAGCTTAAGTTTAAAGGCCAGTAAACTGGCCCTTTGTTTCAAAAGTTTGGAGAGCCCTGTTGTACTGGAAGGGCATGTAAAAAAAATGCTAAAGCTTTTTCTGCATTCTCAACATACCCTGCATCTCTGAAAGCTGCTGTGAGTTGCACTGTGCCTTGTAGTGTTAGGAAGACTGCCCTATGCATACAGATCAGCCATGATGCTGCCATCAGCAAAGCTTTAAAATGTGTATGGTTGCAAAAACTAAGTAGCTAGGTGGAGAATCATAAAATGTAAATTAATTAAAATTTAAATGAATTGAAGAAAGTGAAGAACAAGCAAACTATGTTAGAAAAAGTGGAAAAGACAACCTTGGGCTGTTGTCTTTTCCAGTATGGTAGTTTGGCCACGTCTATGTTATTTGAAAGGAACAATGTATACGTTGGATTAACCCCAATCTCATTTTAAAACTGAAGCAGTTTTAAAGTTATAACACTCAGTGAGCTAAAGCATATCCAAACCCTAGAACAAAATGTTCGTATATTGCAGCTTACCAGCCCTTAGATGTGGTTGCTGCTTTAGTATTTTTTTCCTCCCTTTAATTTCACCTGGTGATCCTTCCAGTAACATACTTCCTGTCCGCGGGTGACAATACTTACTCATCGGACTATACCGATGGAGGAGCAGCATTTTCACTGTAGGGTAGTATACATAGCACTTCTCCCCCTTCTCTTCCCCATAACACAGGGGGTGTTTTGTAGACCACAGAAGTAGGTGGGAACAATGTAACTGATAAGGGTGCAGCACAGTCAGAGAGCACAGGAATTATCAGTTCACATGATTTCTGGCAGGATTAACAGATATTTTTTGAACATTTGAACAGATATAAAAAAAAAAACTTTTGCATTTTCTGAATACATTAAAAGCATTCTCTGATTGGATTAGGTGAAGAGACAGGGCAGTGACATCACACTCCTTCTCATCCAATCAGAGATTGCTTTGTATTCATTAAAAAAATTCAAAGCATTCTCTGAATGGTGCAGCCACCCCCCTGTGTTCACAATGCATCAGACCAGCCACTCAGCATGGGATCCCGAAGCTACTGGAGATCACTGGGGTAGTGGTGTCTACTTCAGTGATTCCCAGCTTCCAGGGGTATAGGCCAGCTATGGTATATACATAATTACATGTATAAAAATCCATAGCTGGAATTCTTCTTTATTCTTATTAAAATGTTCCCAGAAAATCGAATTCACGTTGTTATTTCAAGTCATTTATGATTTTATGGTTTATTTAACATAAAAGTAGCTATTTGTCATCCTCCAAAAACAAAACTGCATTTGGGAATGGAACAATGACATTACCGCCCATCTGAGTGTAATAATGCGGCTGAGCATTGTTCTGTGTTTTTCTGGAGTGTACACACGTCTGTCCATGTGGCATGTAGGTGGCTGAATCTTGTAAGTCAGTGCCATCTTCTCCCACCATGGAATTCACTGGATCGCCGTGCCAGTGTTTTAAATCCCTCGTCCGTTCAGCCATCTGTTGGTTCTTTATTGCGGGGATGTACACTGCGATGGACATTAAATATGCATGCTGCGTTTATTGCAGGAGCAGTTCTAAAGAGCAAAAGACAACTCTTGTAGAAGACAAATACACACATTAATTATATTCAGCCCACTATTTAATGTGCACAAGCTGTGCTGCCTGAGAGGCCCCATCAGATTCACACTTCCACATTCCAACTATCAGAACTGCAGAATACGATTGGTGGATATGTGCAATACTGACAATCCTTATGTAATCAACTCACCATGATTTATTATGAATAAAACATAAATATGATTGGTGGTGGATGTGTGCAATGCAAACAGTTCTTATATAGGCTTCATTCACATGAATGTATGTGTATTTAATGCATGGAATGCAGATTCTTGCTAGCAGAAGATCTTGCGTAAAATACAGTGGATATAAAAAGTCTACACACCCCTTTTAAAATGTCAGGTTTCTGTGATGTAAAAAAATTAGACAAAGATAAATCATTTCAGATTTTTTCCACCTTTAATGTGACCTATAAACTGTACAACTCAGTTGAACAACAAACTGCAATCTTTTAGGTGGAGGGAAGTAAAAATAAAAAAGCAAAATAATGTGGTTGCATAAGTGTGCACACCCTTACTCTAATAATTTTGTTGAAGCACCTGTTGATTTTATTTCAGCACTCAGTCTTTTTGGGTATGAGTCTATCAGCATGGCACATCTTGACTTCTTCTTTGCAAAAACATTCAAAATCTGTCAGATTGCGAGGGCATCTCCTGTGCACAGCCCTCTTCAGATCACCCCACAGATTTTCAATCTGATTCAGGTCTGGACTTTGGCTGGGCCATGCCAAAACTTTAATCTTCTTCTGGTGACGCCATTCCTTTGTTGAATTGGATGTATGCTTTGGGTCGTTCTAATGCTGAAAGGTGAAGTTCCTCTCAGAGGCGTATCTAGTGAAAATGGCGCCTATGGCAAGCACTGAAACTGCGCCCCTGTCAAAACCTTTGAAACCCATCTTTCAAATAACCAGGGACAGGGAGGGACACTGGGGACAGAGAGGGACGCAGTGCAATGAGGACAGAGAGGGACACTGGTGACAGAGAAGGAAGCCAGGGACAGGGAGGGACACAGTGTGACAAGGACAGAGAGGGACGCTGAGGACAGACAGAGGGACGCAGTGTTATGAGGACAGAGAGGGATGCAGTACGAACAGGGGACACAGGGGGATGCAAGTGGAGGGACATTGCGTTGGGGCGGGGACACCGTGGGGGGACCAGGAGAGTATCATGGGGCCTCCTGCGGTCCTGTTGGAGCCCAGGCCCCCTACATCTGTACTGGCTGCCGATGGTGGCAGCCCTGGTGTCTCTAGACGCCTGTAAAAAATAAAAAGTACACCTTACCTAATGCCTGTAATAATAAGACCTCTCATGGCACGCTGCTCCCCGCCGGCCCCTCCTCTCTTCTCGTCCGTCCCAGGTGATGTAATGTACAGTACAAGAACCTGGGGTGGACGGGAGGGAGAGTTTGCAGTACATGAACTTTCACTGAATGTGGACTGTTCAATGAGCTTGTTGCACAAATCACTTTATTACACTTTATTAATGGTATCTATGGCTATGCATATATATAATTTATGTAATCCATATTGCGCACTATATTTGATGCCTGGCACACACGCACAATTGCACATGATGATGACTTAAGCCATCATCACGTGCGATTGTGCATGTGTGCCAGGCAACAATTGTTCACAAATCCCTTTACTACAGTTTATTTATGATATCTATGGCTATGCATATCTATTTAATCCACTGAGCACTATATTTTGCTGCTTGCTTCTGGTTGGCAGCTGGCCCACACACATGAATATGATCACGATCAAGAAGTAGTATCTGGCTGCTATCCTTGGTGCTGCTGCTGGGGGTTCCGCGTCGGGCCCTCATCCATTCCTTCTTCTCCTCACCTTATGTCACATTCCCCACTCCTCCATGGAGAAAATGATGCCGCGCAGAGGAGGGTAGGCGGAGCATTAGGCCCCGCCTCCGCCACTGTTACCCTACCCTACGTGGATCCGGTCTGGCCAGTGATCAGCCGTAATGGAGGCACCTGTCACTCCCCTCCTCAGGCCAAGAAGCAATTGCTGTGCCGGTGCCATGCTCCTGCAGGCCGGCCGCGACGCCGGGAGCTACATGGGTGCGGGAGGTGGCCGCGGGAGGACGGGTGAAGGTTTTTTCGTGCGGGGGTGGCTTTTTGCCGCCCCCCCCAATGGCGCCCAAGGCACTTGCCATGGCTGCCCTACCCCAGATACGCCACTGGATCCTCTTTAGCAGAAGCCTGAAGGTTTTGTGACAATATTGAGTGGTATTTGGAACTGTTCATAATTCCTTCTATCTTGACTAAGGTTGAAGGTCCAGCTGAAGAAAAACAGCCTCAAAGCATGATGCCGCCACCACCGTGTTTCACTGTGGGTATGGTGTTCTTTCGGTGATGTGCAGTGTTGTTTTTGCTCCAAACCTATCTTTTGGAATTATAGCCAAAAAAGTTCAACCTTGGTTTCATCAGACCATAACACATTTTCCCACATGCTTTTGGGAGACTTCAGATGTGTTTTGGCAAAATTTATCTGGGCTTGGATGTTTTTCTTTGTAAGAAAAGGCTTCCATCTTGTCACTCTACTCCATAGTCCAGACATATGGAGAATACGGGAGATTGTTGTCACATGTACCACACAGCCAGTACTTGCCAGATATTCCTGTAGCTCCTTTAATGTTGCTGTAGGCCTCTTGGCAACCTCTCTGACCAGTTTTCTTCTTGTCTTTTCATCAATTATGGAGGAACGTCCAGTTCTTGGTAATATCACTGTTGTGCCATATTTTTCTCCACTTGATGACTATCTTCACTGTGTTCCATGGTATATCTAATGCCTTGGACATTCTTTTGCACCCTTCTCCTGACTGATACCTTTTAACAATGAGATCCCTCTGATGCTTTGGAAACTCTCTGCACACCATGGCTTTTGCTGTAGGAAGCGACTAAGAAAATGTTTGGAAAGACCTACTAGAACAGCTGAACTTTATTTGGGGTTAATCAGAGGCACTGTAAATGATGGCAGGTGTGTACTGACTCCTATTTAACATGAGTGTGAATGTGATTGCTTAAGTCTGAACACAGCTACATCCCCAGTTATAAGAGGGTGTGCGCACTTATGCAGCCACATTATTTTGTTTTTTGTTTTTTACTCCCCCCCTAAAAGATTTAAGTTTGTTTTTTCAACTGAGTTGTACAGTTTATATGCCACATTAAAGTTCTGAAATGATTTATTTTTGTCTCATTTTTTTACATCACAGAAACCTGACATTTTAACTTTTTATATCCACTGTACATGCCTAAAGTAATCACATTTAGACGTGCATAGTGTTTAGATGAGTACAATTCTTCTACTGACTTATGCATTTATGCGTGCACATTTACATGCATTTACACAAGAAAAATCTTCAGATATGTATGGCCACAGACGCAACTGTGTCCTCTTTTTTTGTAAGCCACCAATTGTGGTGCACATTTTCATTTTCAGACACAGCTGTGTATATGGCCCCATTAATTCCTATAGTGCTGTGTACAGATACATACAAAACATTATGCTGTATGCAGCTAATCACAGTGCTTTAGATGGCCATGTGAATGAGCCCTTAACTACTTGCTGACCACCCTATAGCACTTTTACTGCTGCAGGGCAGCAGCTGTGCGCAGGATCTTGTATATGTATGCGATACTGCACTTCCGCCTGCAGGGGGCATGCATGTCGCTGGTGGCCGCTTCTGCTGTGATAATTCACAGCAGAAGCCAATTTGCGGGTGCCAGGCACTCAATGTTATCTGTCACCCGCCGATCGCTGGCAATAAACAGAGAACCGAGATATTCGTAAGTAAACAAGGAATATATCAGTTCTGACAGGGGGGAAGGGATCGGTCATGTGTTCCTGCAAAACATACTCACATTGAATGAAAAGTGTCCCATGTGCTGTGGCCGCTCTCTTCATTCCTCTGCCCCCCCCCCCCCCCCCCCCACACACACACACATACCCTTGCAGTGGTAATCCTCCAGTGCTACGGTGGGTAATATGAGCTGTTGGACCTGTTATACTGTAGGCACTTGTCAAGAGTGGCGACTCTGCCTGCTCTTTCTGCCCCCCTCCTCTACTCATAGAAACTGTACTATGTGTTCCAGCAATGACAAGATCTCTATGAATAGAGGACAGGTGGATGAATGAAAGGTCTGCTTTCTCCATTTATAGATCACTTTTCATTCATGGAAGCTAAGTACAGCTTCTGTGAATGGAGTAGGGGGCAGAACGGGCAGGCATAGCACTCCGCTGATTGTAGTAGCAGCACAAAGGACACGTCTCATTGCGTGTAACTACCATCCCTGGTTCTAAACTTAAAGGGGTTGTAAACACTTTTTTTTTAAATAACAAACATGTTATACTTACCTCCACTGTGCAGTATGTTTTGCACAGAGTGGCCCCGAACCTCCTCTTCTGGGGTCCCACAGCGGCGCTGGTGGCTCCTCCCCACACCTGTCCACGTTGGAGAAGCGCTCTCCTTGGTGGACACCCATGCAGGCGCGCTCCCGAGTCCCGCATCTGTGTCCATTTACACAGAATGCAGGACTTGGCCTCGCCCCCCGGCGCCGCGTCATTGGATTTGATTGACAGCAGCGGGAGCCAATGGCTGCGCTGCTATCAATCTATCCAATCGGCTACAGATGGTGTGCTCGTTCCCAGACAGAGGATGACAGCATCCAGGTAAGTAAAACGGGGGGGGGGACTGGAGCACTAAAAAGGGGTTTTCACCTTAATGAAAGCAGGAACAAAAGGAATGCTCCACTTTCAACAAGATAGTGATAAAACTGTTTTCACTAACAACTAGTGGTAGGGACACTAATTATTCTGCAATCTTGGCCAGGAGAAAACTGAGCTATAGAAAAGTTGCTTTTAACTGATGGAAAAGCAGAAATTAGAATGAAGATTTGCTGAAATTGGTAAATGTAACCTGTTAACATTTTATACTCTTTTGGAAGAGCATCTAGTATGCACTCCAATTTTGAATATCTTGATTTTTTTTTTCTTAGACTCCATGCTGATGGACACAGCTGGTTTTGCTCAGCAATTACATACTAAAAATAAGAAATAGCCTTATTCGGCTCCTATTTTCATTACACTGGCTATTGAAGGCAGAGGTACTCTATACACATTAAAACCCATCACCTGCAAATTTTCCCCTCTCCCCACTATCAACGTTGCTCCAACCGAGAAAGAAAGACTGAAAGAAAGAAATTAAGATCCCAAAGCAGTATTTTATTCCCCTGATTCCCCTGCTGTCCTTCCCTTGTCAATTTCTGTTTTGGGAGTAGAGACCGGTGATTTAACTCTGCAGTCCGGGCCCCCCAGCAGCCAGTCCTGTAGACGCCTCTCTTTGTGATGTCATAATGCCGCTGCAGTCTTCTGGAGCCTCAGAGGATCACACAGCAGCCAATGCGAAGTGTCCACATCACTCAGGCAGGAATATGGACTCTTCCACTCTGCAGCGCAGAATATAGAAAACCCAAGCATGGTACACATGAGACAAAAATCGCCCGGTTCAGCAGGCATCGGGCAACTTTCAGTCCGCGTGTACTGCTGTCTAACAATCATGCTAAAAAAAACAACATTCGATCAGCGCTCGCATCCAACTGGAAAGGGTGGGGGGTGGGTAGGTTTGCAGCCAGAGTGTTGCCAGAGTGCAAGGTGCTAACTAAAGCAGCCAGAAAACTGACCACACTGGGATGAATGGGCTCCAATGCCTAGCATGGTCAGTTTCAAATAGGAAAACAGGACTGGCAGGATCATAAAATATTTTACATGAAAGATAAAATACAAAGTAAACAAGATATTTTTTAAGACAAGTACACGATACAACAGACACATTTCACGAATTTGAAACTTTGTTGTAACATATTCTTTAACCATTCAGCCCCCCTGTTTAGTATTTTGACATGCAAGTTGATATGACTGTTGGTTTTATGATGACCTGTACTCACTTTGAAGTCTTTGGGGATTTTATTATCTCCCTTTAGTTTTTCTAAGCTTGACTGAGTACAAAGGAGTTAAATGTGGCCAGTTCTTATATGTTAACAGAGTTCTACAGTATTTCTGCATATTTATGCGTGTTTAAATATGAATATGTATGCATACTTATTCATATAGTATATTTTTTAAAACTATTATATTCATTTACCTATGTGGTCTTCTGTCTGGTGCAACAGAAAATGTTGTCTCACAGCGCCACCATGTGGAAATCTTGTAGATTGCAATTTAGTTGATTAGCTGCTGGCCAGGAAAGAAAGGCAAGATAACATGTATTTTATAATGCCACATAGAGGGGAGAGAAGTGTGAATCTCCTTGTTTCTTCCCTTTCTTTTATTTTTATTTTTGTCTTATTTGTTTAAGGATTTAAAAAATAAGCAGAACAATTATATTGTCTCAATTATATTAATAAAAGTCCAAGGACTTTTCACACAGTGTGTGCTGTTTAAAAAGAAGAGGCAAACTGAAATTTGATAGTGTTTTCTATTTTGACGCTTTCCTGGAGAACATTGGCCAACCAATATCCCTCGAATTTACATTTAAAGTGGTGAACAGGATTTGTTCGAGTGTCAAAATGAACTACAGTATTTTCTGTTTATTGGAAGAAAAAAACACCTTCCCAAACTCTCAAAAAATACACCAGTAAATCTATGTAAAAACACTTCACTGTGTTATTGTTATTGTATAAGCATTCACACAGGCACAACTAATTAATTGTCACATTGTTTGTAATATGATTTATTTATTATGATTGCTAGCTGCATCTAGTGACCATAATTTGGTATTTTTTTCAGGAAAATATTGCATTATGGCCACTAGATGGAGCTGAAGAGACAATCTTATTGCATTAAATACAATAGTTTGTTGTGCCTGTGCAAATGCTTAAAGGGTCACTTTCATGTGAAAACAATATAGTAAATGAAAACCAATAATATAGCTTATACAATTGCAACACAAGCCATATTGTAATTTAATGTTATTAAAATAACCTTTCCTTTTTAATCTGCAGCTCTGTAATTTTCTGTCAAATCCAGTGCAATGTGACTACCTGGAGCTGTTCTGTATTTAATTGATGAACAGAACACCTCCAGAAATTTAATTTCGTGCCTATGTGATTGGCTCACTTATTTTCCCTGAAGTCTGCACTAAGATACAAGATTTTAGGCACCCTGTAACACAAAACTTCATTTTTGGTGAGATGCTCTTAAAGGCTTAATCATGTATAAAGTAGGGTTGTCACATCATGCCTTTAATCCAGTACACACATTAATTACACAGGTTCTGTGGCTGGTTAAGGTGGTATTTACACTCACTTGGTGCCTTATCTGCATTAAATCAGCCTCAGAACCTGTGTAATTCATATGTGTCCTGCAAACCCTGCAACTTTCTCCATTAGAGCACTGCAATTGCATCAGCTGATCAGTAACGAAAAAGTCACATTCAGAATCAGTATCCAAAAGACATAGCAGAACAAACTCTTTCCGAGAAGAAACAGATAGGATTCTGCAACAAAGTTTGATAAAATACTTGCAATGTACATTGTTCACCAAGACAGGGTTGTTTTTATCCCAGCAAAAGTGGAGTTAGCTTTTAAGCCTGGGTTCGCACGTGTGCAGTGCGGGACACCGCATGTGTTTCGGATAGGAATCACACCACATTCCTATTCAAATTATATGCAATTCTTTGCAGTGCGATTTAAACCCATGAATTTTGTATGGTTTCAGTTTGCACCGCACGAAAAAGGTACAGGCAACTTTTTTTGCTGCACCGGAATCGGATTGCATGAAATCTGATTCTTGCAATCGCACTGCATTTTGCGACCTGTTTTGGGGTGTCATTAATTTAACATTGACATAAGAAATCTACAAGGTTATTTTTTTTTAAATACCTACAGTATATCCCTAAAACTGTCATAA
Organism: Aquarana catesbeiana; assembly: GCF_042186555.1. NCBI lineage: Eukaryota > Metazoa > Chordata > Amphibia > Anura > Ranidae > Aquarana > Aquarana catesbeiana. The sequence continues at coordinate 104,181,768 of NC_133325.1, forward strand.
CTTAAGAGAGTATTTAATATAGATAGGAAGTTTATTTTTTGGGACTTGTATGTATGCTGAAAACACTGTGTTTGAACATAAAGCTACAAACTTACAAAAACTCAAATTAGTACACATAGCGATTTAACAACAACAAAGTATTTTGGTCAAATGTATCTATTCATTTTATTAAACATGAGGTGTATCAAACTGTAATTATTCTGACTAACAAATTCAGTAGAAAATATGTACATTATATAATAATTATATTAGTAGTATCAGTAGGTATAGCAACTGTACCTAATTTATTACGGTTGTTGAAAGTTGTCTGATTGCTCACTTTAAAGTGAAATTGTGGCCAAGCTTTAACATTCAAATATTTATATATTCTTTAGGCCCCTTTCATACTTATTATTCAATAAGGAGCAGCGCAGTGACAACAAAGGTTTATATGATATAAACCAAATCAAATAAATTGAATATTAGACCCAAAATTAGGATTAATTCCAAAGTTCATAATAAAGTTCATAGTAACCGATAGAGGTAAAAAGTCCTATCCAGAATCAATTTCAGATAGTGGATATAGTGAGAAACGTAGATAGGTGGGAATACAAATAAATCAATGTGTCCTTCACCGCACCACTGTGGTATTGGTAGGAATGCGTGCTTACCAAACGGCAAGCTTAGGGAAGCTTGCGACCTTAACCCGGTCGGGGCCTTTCAGGATGGGACCACCAAAGAAAAACACACCACCTTCGCTTGGAATAAGCACGCTGTTCCCCAATTATCCAGTATTCACTGTATTGTAGAGATATGACCCCTAGCTAGGGATGAATCTCGAGGGAGGTACACCAAGGAGAGAAGAAGAGCAATATAGCGTAATCCTGCTTTCACCTTTTATTAAAAATATTAAAATCGCACTTACACTCAGATGGATAAACAAAAGCACATAAAGCCAGCCGGCTGGAAGCGAACGCCCGTCCTGCAGACGGTAGATGCAGCACGTCAGCACGCCCGACGTACGTTTTGTCACACTCTGACGTCGTCTGGGGCACTTTTTTTTTTTTTTTTTTTTTCTTGTGGCTCTGAGAAGAGCCTTTATGTTGTGTGGGAGGTGATGAGGATGTTGGTCGGGGGGTGTATTAGGCCCTCTCTCCGCGGATGCGGCGTGCCAGCTGGATGTCTTTGGGCATGATGGTGACCCTCTTGGCATGGATGGCGCAGAGGTTGGTGTCCTCGAAGAGTCCTACGAGATAAGCCTCGGAGGCTTCCTGCAGAGCCATGACGGCGGAGCTCTGGAAGCGCAGGTCGGTCTTGAAGTCCTGGGCGATCTCTCGGATGAGGCGCTGGAAGGGCAGCTTGCGGATGAGCAGCTCGGTGGATTTCTGGTAGCGGCGGATCTCTCGGAGAGCCACGGTGCGGGGCCTGTAGCGGTGAGGCTTCTTGACTCCGCCAGTGGCCGGGGCGCTCTTGCGGGCGGCTTTGGTGGCCAGCTGCTTGCGGGGAGCTTTCCCTCCGGTGGACTTACGAGCGGTCTGCTTGGTTCTTGCCATGGCTGATCAATGCTTCCAATCCTTTCATACTTATACGACTTGTCCCACGATTTTGTACTGCAAAATCGCATGACAAGTCATTCTCCATGATTTTCAATGACTACCATTCATATTGGCACGACTTTAAGTCGTGCCGACTTCAAAGTAGTCCCTGCTCTACTTTGGTCCAACTTCCATGGGATTTGATGTTCATAGACCTCAATGTTAAACCCTCAAGTAGCATGCAAATCGTACCTGAATAATCTAGACACGATTTCAGTACGACTTTGTAAGCACCAGCTGTAAGCACAAGCAGCTTCATATGTCACTCATAGTGTGAGGGTCAAAGCATTTGTAAACCCCAACCCTGTAAAGTCGTACAAAGTAGTATTGATCCCAAATCGCGGTAAAATCTCACCCGTGAAATCGCAGTAAAACCACGCGACTTTGAAGTCGCACAAGTGTGAAAGGGGCCTTACCTAGGTGGATGATGCATCTATCCCCTGCTGGCTCTAACACTGAGAACTGGGCGATCAAACACCACCATTCACTCAGTTCTCTGGGCTCCCTGGAGTACTGGGCTGTGGAGGCAGAGCTGGCCCAAGACATTGTGCTGCCTGGGTCCAAGAATGAAATGCTGCCCCCCCACCCCCCAAAAAATTCCGCCCACCAAAAGGCCCCCACATCCATTATTTTATATCATGATAATTAAAACTAAAATTAAATTTATCAGGAATTTATCAGAAAGTCAGATTTACATGCAACAGCACCTTGTCTACTGTATATGCAAAATTATATGACCTACCATTATGTTCAATTCCAAATGGCAGGCTAGGGTAGTATAGGGGCAGGCTAGGGTAGTATAGAGGCAGGCTAGGTGAGTATATAGACAGGCTAGGGCAGTATAGGGGCAGGCTGAGGTAGTATATAGACAGCCCAGGGTAGTATATGGACAGGCTAGGGCAGTAGAGGGCAGGCTGGGGTATTATATAGACAGGCTATGGCAGTAAAGGGGTGGGCTAGGGTAGTATAGGGGCAGGCAGAGCAGCCCGGTGGGCAGTTGTCATGATGACACACAAAACTGCTGGAAAAAAATCTTGGTCATCAATTTGCTGGGTAAATAGAAGAGAAGGAGAGGCAGCCGTGGTTCAGTATGCTGCCCCTCTTAGAGTGCTGGACCCACTGGGACCTATGGTAGGACCGGCACTGTATGGGGGGGATGGGAGCAGCTGTCTCAAGCCCTCAGTGGCTCGCTGCGAGGCTGAGCCTGGTTTTGGTCCAGGCATGTAGATGGATCCTGACTTCATTGTCGTGATCTTGCCCGAGCCTGGACCGACACTGTGACGTTGGGTCACAGGAGTGCAGAACGAACTGCTCTTCTGTGCTCCACAGAGGAAGTACAGCCAAATGAGCTTTGGTTGTACTTCTCCTTTTAAGGCTCAGTAAATAAGCTTTAAAACAAGACCTCACTGAACTGTGTAGCTGTTGGTAATGTGGAGAAATCCACCCTCAAAGTTCAACAGAAAAACAATGATGTGGTTGAAGTTAGGTGTCAGCACTCTGTTCTCTCCTCTCTTCCTGTACTCTGGATTTATATTAGTCTAGCACTGCCCCTGAAGGAGCCGCTTGGTAATTTGGTTTCTCTGTTCCGTCCCTCGATTCGAAGAACAACCTCAGTCTTTCTAGCACACCTGGTTGACTGAAAGGTACTGCAAGCACTTTTAGGAATACCTTTAACTTGACTGTGAATTAGTATCAGGAATTAGACACAAGACTTGTGACAGAAAGCAAAATATGGTCAATGAGTACTTAAAGTGGAACTACACTGCAACTGAGCACCACAAACCAAAGACACTACCTAATACATGTTTAATATTCAAAGCAAATGTATCCATCCATTCATGTCTTCATGCTTTATTTTGCTGAGAAATCACTTTAACCCCCCCCCCCCCCCCCCAGCACTTCTGGCCATCTTGCCCATCTTGACTAAGGACAGATGATTCATGTAGCATTTATAGTACTTCCTGGAATCCTTCTGCCCTTAGCTCAGATAAGTGGGCAGGAGGGTGTGCTTAGCTGAGAAAACCCCTCCTCCCCTTCTGAAGACTCCTGGGATGTATGACTTCATTTTCCTAGGCCTGGAAACCAGAAAGTAACTGAAGAAATATTATTAAAAAAGTTTAAAACAGGTAAATATGATATACTTTCCTATGTACTAATGCTAGCAGCATAAGGATGAAAAATAGTCAATGTTGATTGAGAGAGCGAAGTTTCACTTTAATGAATGAAGGGTTGGCAACTGATTGATGGTGAAGGGTTGTGGTTGGTTTTGGATTTTTTTGCCTAACCCTTTCACCCACCTCCTCTCCTCTACATCTCATTTTTATAGACTTCATCATCTCCATCCTCTCGCTGTGTATGACCGGTCACTTTTGAGGTTTTCATTCAGTCTTGGCCTTTTATTTTTGACATGCATATTTTTGTTTGTTTTGTTCATTTTTATTTTATATGTTTTTCTTTTATGTAGCAAAAAATAAAAATCTCAGTGGTTATTAAATACCACCAAAGAAAAACTTTATCTGTCTACAAAAAAATGATAAACATTAATTTTAGAACAATATTGCAGAACTGATACTCGCTGGCCGGGATAGTGTACTGGGCAGGAATCCCAGGCTATGCTATTCATTCACAAAAAGACAAACATAAACCAAAACATAGCTTTTGACAGGTTGTTTAACCCTGACCCCCCCCCCCCCCCCCAAACAAATCAAAGTAAATCAACCATCAATCATTTTGTCCAGCAATGCAGATCCACATCAAAGGTAAGATCACTCTCCACCAGGGGATTCCTAGGCTGTTGGCTGAGCTGAGCATACGTTGGATCGTTTTAACACTATGCGGAGCATGTGATCTTCTCTTTTTGGGTACTAACCTGCAGACACAGATCCTCTTGTTTGGTGGGTGTTGCGGAGGAATCCCCTGGTGGAGAGTGATCTTACCTTTTGAAGTGTGACATCTGAAGAGCATCGGTGACCCATATGGATTGTGATTAGAAGCACAACTTTGACTCTTATTTTTTGAGAGTTATTGAAGTTTGGTAAGCAGATTTTAAGAGTCATATTAGTGGTGGAGCACTGTGAAGAGGTGCTTTGTCTGGAACAAACAAGAGACCTTTGTTTATTTGGGCACTGTTCTTTTTTTATTTGGACAGTACTTTGTATCATGTTTTTCTTAGTAGTGCAACACATTTTGTACATATTAGTTTTTGGACTGTGAAGAATATATCAGGGTGCTAGCAGCTTTTTCTACTTATATTGTTACCTTTTCTGGTTATTATTCCTAGTGCTATGTGTTTGTTTCCTATACATTTACCTACTTAAACACTTCAATACTGGGCACTTTTACCCCCTTCCTGCCCAGGACACTTTTCAGCTTTCAGCGCTGTCACATCTTTGAATGACAATTGCGTGGTCATGCAACACTGTACCCCTACTATTTTTTTTTTTTTTTCATTTTGTTCGCACAACTAGAGCTTTCTTTTGGTGGTATTTATTCACCACTGGTTTTTTTTTGCTAAATAAATGAAAAAAGACAGAACATTTTGGGAAAAAAAAAAGTTTTTCATTGTTTCTGAAAATTTTTGCAAATACACAATCTTTATTTATGAATTTAGGCCAAAATGTATTCTGTAATATTTATTTGGTGAAAATAACCTACATCAGTGTATATTATTTAGTCTGTGGGAAAGTTATAGAGTCCACAAACTATGGTATATACAGTGCCTTGAAGTGTTCATACCCCTTGAAATTTTCTACATTTTGTCCTGTTACAACCAAAAACGTAAATGTATTTTATTGGGATTTTATGTGATAGACCAACACAAAATGGCACATAATTGTAAAGTGGAAGGAAAATGATTATTGGTTTTTAATTTTTTTTACAAATAAATATTTCAAAAGTGTGGGGTGCATTTGTATTCAGCCCCCTTTACTCTGATACCCCTAACTAAAATCTAGTGGAACTAATTGCCTTCAGAAGTCACCTAATTAGTAAATAGAGTCCACCTGTGTGTAATTTAATCTCTGTATAAATACAGCTGTTCTGTGAAGCCCTCAGAGGTTTGTTAGAAAACCTTAGTGAAAAAACAGCATTATGAAGGCCATGGAACATACCAGACAGGTCAGGGATAAAATTGTGGAGAAGTTTAAAGCAAGGTTGGGTTATAAAAAAATATCCCAAGCTTTGAACATCTCACAAAGCACTGTTCAATCAATCATCCAAAAATGGAAAGAGTATGGCACAACTGCAAACCTATCAGGACATGGCTGTCCACCTAAACTGACAGGCCAGGCAAGGAGAGCATTAATCAGAGGAGCAGCCAAGAGGCCCATGGTAACTCTGGAGGAGCTTCTGAGATCCACAGCTTAGGTGGGAGAATCTGTCCACATGACAACTATTAGTCGTGGACTCCACAAATCTGGCCTTTATGGAAGAGTGGCAAGAAGAAAGCCATTGTTGAAAGAAAACAATAAGAAGACCCATTTGCAGTTTGCAAGAAGCCATGTGGGGGACACAGCAAACATGTGAAAGAAGGTACTCTGGTCAGATTAGACCAAATTGAACTCTTTGGCCTAAAAGGAAAACGCTATGTGTGGTGGAAAACTAACACTGCACATCACCCTGAACACACCATCCCCACCGTGAAACATGGTGGTGGAAGGATCATGTTGTGGGGATGCTTTTCTTCAGCAGGGACAGGGAAGCTGGTCAGAGTTGATGGGAAGATGGATGGAGCCAAATACAGGGCAATCTTAGAAGAAAACCTGTTAGAGTCTGCAAAAGACTTGAGACTGGGGTGGAGGTTCACCTTCCAGCAGGACAACGACCCTAAACATACAGCCAGAGCTACGATGGAGTGGTTAATATCAAATCATATTCATGTGTTAGAATGTCCCAGTCAAAGTCCAGACCTAAATCCAATTCAGAATGTGTGGCAAGACTTGAAAATTGCTGTTCACAGACACTCTCCATCCAATCTGACAGAGCTTGAGCTATTTTGCAAAGAAGAATGGGCAAAAATGTCACTCTCTAGATGTGAAAAGCTGGTAGAGACATCCCCAAAAAGACTTGCAGCTGTAATTGCAGTGAAAGGTGGTTCTACAAAGTATTGATTCGGGGAGCTGAATACAAATACATGCCACACTTTTCACATATTTATTTGTAAAAAAGAATTGAAAACTGTTTATCATTTTCCTTCCACTTCACAATTATGTGCCACTTTGTGTTGGTCTATCAAATAAAATTCCAATAAAATACATTTATGTTTTTGGTTGTAACATGACAAAATGTGGAACATTTCAAGGGGTATGAATACTTTTTCAAGGCACTGTATCTGAAAATATGATGTATTGAAGACCTCATTTCTTGAGGCCCAAAAAATGCCAGGACAGTACAAATATCCCCTAAATGACCTCTTTTTGGAAAGTAGACAATCCAAGGTATTTAGTAAGAGGTATGGCGAGTTTTTTGAAGTTGTAATTTTATTGTCATAATTTTTTTAAAAAGAAATTATATATATATATATATATATATATATATATATATATATATATATATATATATATATATATATATATTTTTTTTAAGGATAGCAATCACATTAAGCCATTATCACAGTTTTTTTAAACCTTTTTAAATCATAATGATAACAGAAATAACCCAAATGGCCCTGATAAAAAGTTTACATACCCTGGAATGCTTGGACTTGGTACAGACACAGAAGGTGGCACACACAGGTTAAAATGCAAATTAAAGGTTAATTTCCCACATTTCTGGCTTTTTAAATCACAGTTAGTGTCTGTGTATAAATAGTCAATGAGTTTGTTAGCTCTCACATGGATGCTCTAAGCAGGCTAGACACTGAGCCATGAAGAGGTAGAAAAGAACAGTCAAAAGACCTGCATAACAAGGTAATGAAACTTTACAAAGATGGAAAAAGATATAAAAAGATATGCAAAGCCTTTGAATATGCCAGTCAATACTGTTCAATTACTTAATAAGTGTCAAATTTGGGGATCTCTTGATACCAAGCCAAAGTCCGGCCCTCCACAGCAGCCACTTTTTCTCACATGGATCCTTGAAAAAATTAATTGCCATGCATTCTCTGCATTAAAGTGGAGCTCCACCCAAAAGGGGAAGCTCCACTTGTCTGCCTCCTCTCCCCCTCTGCTGCCATATTTGGCACCTTTTTGGGGAGAAGGGGGAACGGGTACCTGGTTTTGATAGGTACCTGCTCCCACTTCCTTCTCAGTTCGCCGTGGAAAACTGAGCCGGAAGTTCGTCCCCCCTCCTTCCCCCCACAGCCGGCCCATTCACAGAGCACAGCGCGATTTGTGCATGCACAGTAGGAAACCGGCAGTGAAGCCTTGTGGCACCACCAACACCCAATTCAACAATCGTCTCAGGTGAAGACACAGCTGGATGCCTGGACAGGTAAGTTCCCTAATAGTAAAAGTCAGCGGGGGGAGGGAGGGTGGTGTTGGGCAGAACTCCTCTTTAAAGTGGTACTAAACCCAGGACCCTGCATTCATTATATCTGGTCTCCCACAGTACACAGAACATGGAAATGCAATAGTTTTAGTAAATATATACTGCTAAATATATTTCCTCCTCAGCAATATATAGCACTCTTGTGACTTCTTTCAGTGTCTGGTTAAAGCTTGTAGGAGGAGTTATAATTTCCCCTTGATTGACCTATCAAGATGCAGGACCCCTGACCCTTTGTCTGGACAGTGCTGATTGGCCCTGTGCTGATCACATGCACTCTCCAAAAAAAAAAAAGAAACTCTATGGCAATATACACGAAACTGAACATGTGCAGCTTCTCCCCTAACTCTATCTTATCAGGAGCTATATTGGGGACTGTGGAAGAAGGGAAGGATCAGAGAAGACAGGATCAAACAGCCTTTTAATTCAATGCAGAGGATAACCCTTTAGGTTCCACAATGAGTATAACAAGCGTGCTTTTCTGCATATACAGACTCATTTTACTGTTGTGGGTTTAGTAACACTTAAAGGTAAAAAACCTTCCATTACCTGCCCCCCCCTCCCATCCCTAAAAATGTACCTGAGTCCTTTCACACTCTAGCGCTATTGCCGACTGCAGCATCAATGCTCTCTCTTCCTGATCTCACAAGGGACTTTGAGAGCAGCAGGAGCCGTAGGCATGTCAGTCAAATCCTGTGAGAGGGGAGCAGGGGCATGACTGAGCAGCGATGTGTGTGTTTATGGATGCACACGCCTGCACGGGTGCCCCCATATTACAGTGCTTGCTATGCAGGAAAGCAGGAGCGGAGATCACCAATTGGGGACTCCAGAGAACATAGGGGGCCACTCTGTGCAGTATCGATACACAGAGCAGGTAAGTATAACATCTTTTTTTTTATTTTGGCAAAAAAAAAACCCACTTTAATATCACTTTAACCACTTATGGACAGGTTGCCGCAGTTTTACTGTGGCGGGTAGGCTCCCCTGGGCAAAACAACGTTCCTTTACGTTGCTTCGCCTTTTGGCCACTAGGGGGCACGCGATGCGAGTGCCCGTTGGGCGCGATGACGGCCAGGCACCCACGATCACTCGTGACAGAGCGAGAACTGGGATCTGAGTGTGTAAACACCCAGATCCCGGTTCTCTCAGGGGAGAAGAGACTGATCGTGTGTTCATACTGATTGTGAACACCGATCTGTGATCTCTCCTAGTTAGTCCCCCCCCCCCCACAGTTAGAACACAGTGAGGGAACACAGTTAACCCCTTGATCGCTCCCTAGTGTGATCGCTGTATAATTGTCACTGGTCCCAAAAATGTATCAGAAGTGTCTGATGTGTCCGCCGCAATAGCGCAGTCCTGATAAAAATTGCAGATCGCCGACATTACTGGTTAAAAATATATAATAATAAAAATGCCATAAATCTATCCCCTATTTTGTAGGCGCTATAACTTTTGCGCAAACCAATCAATATACGCTTATTGCGATTTTTTTTACCAAAAATATGTAGAATACATATCGGCCTAAACTGAGGAAAAAATTTGTTTTTGTTTTTTTTTAAATGGGGATATTTATTATAGCAAAAAGTAAAATATATTGTGTTTTTTTTTTCAAAATTGTTGCTCTTCTTTTGTTTATAGCATAAAAGGTGATCAAATACCACCAAAAGAAAGCTCTATTTGTGGGAAAAAAAGGACGTCAATTTTGTTTGGGTACATGTCGCACGACCGCACAATTGTCAGTTAAAGCGCCACAGTGCCGAATCGCAAAAAAATGGCCAGGTCATTGAGCAGCCAAATCTTCCAGGCTTGAAGTGGTTAAGCTGACTGAGTGTTAAAATATGCTTTTCTTTTTTCCTATGAATATTAGCACAGGTTGTTGAAAGTAAATTATTATTTGTTTAACGTGTCTTGGCCAGTAGATGATGCTGTTGTATCGTGGAATGAGTGGGTAGTGAGTTATGTGTACTGTGTAGTCTTATCTGGTGGATGTAGTATAATAAGAAATACTGTTGTGCCATTTTATCTGGGTAGATAATGAGTACAACAGATCTATAAGATGTGTGAAAGGTAGTGTACAGGCTGATTCAAAAAAGGAGTAATGCTCACTTCATATACCCAGGACTCAGAGTCAGATCATCCACAAGGCAACCTAGGGCCCAATGGATGTCTAGGGACCCAACCACAACCTCCATGCTTGTGCATGGGATATTGCAATTTGTCAAAGCAATGCACCAGGTTGTACTTGTAGGCTAGGGGGGAATCCAGGATGAAGAACTGATCTGGGGGTCCTAGTAAATGACAGACTCAGCAATAGCATGCAATGCCAAGCTGCAGCAAGCAGAATATTAACATGCATTAAAGGGGATTTACTCAAGAAATAAAACTATAGTTCTACCGCTTTACAAAACTCTGGTTCAGCCACATCTCAAGTATGCCATCCAGTTCTGGTCACCAGTCCTCAGGAAGGATGTGCTGGAACTGAAACCTAAACCTTGTGGAGAGCCTTCCAAGAAGAGTTGAAGCTGTTATAGCTGCAAATGGTGGGCCAACTCAATATTGAACCCTATGGACTAAGACTGGGATGCCAATAAAGTTCATGTCCGTCTAAAGGCAGGCAACCCAATACTTTTGGTAAAATAGTGTACATTGTTAATGAATGGTTCAAAGTAACAAGTGCATGTTTTATGAGAAGACAGTAAGGTCCTCCCAGTCCCCAAAGAAGATGTTTGAATATTTGGGGACACAGCCAGTCCCTATTTCCGCTCCTGTTAATTGATTATCTATGCAGCCATTAAAGAGAAAACGGTTATATCCTAAAACAGATTTACAAAGGCTGGAATGTGCCGTAAAATGACTTCACAAATGAGAAGTAGGCTACAAACCTAATTTGTGATCTAGTTTATCATACAAGGTCCCATCATCTAGCCAGGAGTGTTTCCTGTAGATAATCCCTGCAATTTGTTTACAAAGTCCCCGGTGTCTGTGAGATATGAGGATAGTGTCTGCATGAAAGCTCAACCACTTACATTTTCATTCCCAGCCCAAACTGGATAATGTGATGATGGTGTCTGACTTTTTATGTGAACATGCATATAGAATGTTCTGACTGTGGGATATTTCTTGAACAAGGAAAATAAAGTGTATTGCTGGCGACACATCTTTAGGGTTGGTTCACACCACAATTTCTGCGTTCCGGATGCATTTCTGTGTTTTTGATGTGTTCCGGTGCATTTTTGTTGTGTTCTGGTGCGTTTTTCCTTTTTTTTTTTGCATTCCAGTTCAGGACTTGTGCATTCCAGTGTGTATTTTTATGTGTTTTGCCATGTTACAGATGTGTTCTATAAAAAAAATGCAACATATTTTTGTTGACTTCACTGGAACAATCTGCAATGGTGTGAACGAGGGCCATTGGAATACATAGAAAACACTGTCTATGCATTTTTGATGCAGATTAAAAAAATGCACTGTACTGGATCTGGTGTGAACCAGCCCTTAAAGAAGAGCTCCAACAAATATTATTAGAAAGGGCAGGGGAAAAGTGGAAAGTGTTACTCATTTTACTTATGGTGTACAGGAGCAGGAAGAGCCAAGTTGGTGGATTTTTGAAGCAGAGGATGTAGGGCCATACGGGGGGATTCAGTAAGGTCCTAGTGACAGTTTTCTGGCAGTATGGCCCTTTAAAATGCAAAATAACAACAAGGTCCTTGAGCGCTAAAAGCTATCAGTCATGTGTATGGGTGTCATAACCAGAACTGGAAGAAAGGTGGTATTCAGCCCGCTGCCTACAGGCTTGTTGTCACGCTCCGCTGGTAACCCCAATGGAAACCGCAAATTGTGGAGGCACACTGTGCTGACTGCTGAGATGTCTGGAGCCAGTGGCAGAAGGGAGCTAGGCTAGGCTGCAGGCGGCGAGGTGTGACACCCGCCATGAGAAGATGGTACCAGGGAGCCGAGTGAAGCCGATGAATTTGGGCGCGCTGGATGACATCAGTGCTGCGCTGGAGGCAAGGGGAACAGGGAGCCCATATGGTGTTGTGGACCGCAAGCTGCTAGGTTGCAGTGACTACATGTTCCTCTCGCCTCTGGCGCAGCACTGATGTCATCCAGCGCTCCCAAATCCATCGGCTTCGCTCGGCTCCCCGATACCATGTTCTAATGACGGGTGACACCTTGCTGCCCACAGCCTAGCCTGGCTCCCTCCTGCCACTGGCTCCAGACATTTCAGCAGTCAGCACAGTGTCCCTCCGCAATCTGCTGTTTCCATCGGGGACACCAGCGGAGTGTGGCAACAAGGCTGCAGACAGCGGGCTGAATACCACCTTTCTTCCACCGGGTTTCCATCATTCCCCACATGGCTTATGGCACCCTCCTTCCTTGTCTGACCAGAAAGCCTCTTGGATGGTGTTAACCCTTCCTCACGTAGATGTTATTGTGGTGCCGTTTCCTTTTTATAATCATCGTTATTAATTTCGGCTTTATGCTTTATGACTGTTTTCTGCAGCCTTCTTAAGTTTCTACAGCACTCTGCAGTTCTTGTTCATCTTTTCTACAGTGCAATAAATACATTTTTGATCAGCTAAAGTTTCATATTCTGGCTTTTACCAATAGTAAAAGTAGCAGTTTGGCCCTTTAAAATGGCATGCGTCAGATTCCAGAAGCCCTGTTGCCCATTTCAGTAGCTTTATCACATGTGCGGCAGATTCAGGTAGTTCTTAATAGCACCACTTTCCTACAAAGGGGTTATTGCTGCACCAACTTGAAAAAAATAATTATCTCCAGATTGTATATAACAAAACTGGAAGTAATTAGGACTAACTCCAACTTGGTGTAGAGAGATAGGCAGAGTGCCTGTCTCTATACGCTGTGTAGAATGTGGCATGTTCTTTGCTGCGGCCTCCTCCTCCCCACCTGTGACTGATTGTTAAGGAAGCTGTTGACTTCACAGCCAACAGCTCTCTAGTAGCCAAAGACGCTGACAGTGGGCGGAGTCTGATGAGGACACTAGTTCCCCATTAGGTCCGCTCTCTTCTTGTGATTGGCAACAGGCAGTGGACAGATTATATAACCAATAGCAGGCTGTCTGTTGGCTATGGTTCCACCCACTACATGCTATCAATCACAAGGGGAGCTGACCTGATGGGGAACTAGTGTCTGTAAATCCCCATGATGCTCTGCCCACCCAGCTTTAAAAATCCTCAGCACAGTGTTGTCTGTGTGACACCTGCAGTAGCAGGTGGAGCTCTGCTGCACGGACGACCAAGGGGTTGATTTACTAAAGGCAAATAGACTGTGCACTTTGCAAAGTGCAGAACTCTGCAGACTTCCATCATCCAATCATGTGTAAGCAAAAATGCTGTTTGTTTTATTTTCCTTGCATGTGATTGGGTACTCTTTGCATAGTGAAGCCTTCCTCTTTCACTAATCTCTGTAGCAACTGCACTTGCAGAGGGCCTATTCTTCTTTAGTAAATCAACCCCTGAGTGTCTGTATGGACACTCTAGTCTCAGTGAGGCTCCACACATGGTGCATGTTTACAACAGGTACATGATTTTATCACCTACACTAACATTTGTGGAGACACTTGGAGTGGTCTAGTATTGAATAGGTGGACCTTGCATTTGTTTGTAAGGTCTGCTTTAACTGACTGGAAAGAGTGAAAATTAATGTCAAAAACTCTTATTTGGCCCTAGATAATAAATAAAATGTATACAAAAATAAAATAAAATTTCCTAATACTGAACAGTTGAAAGTTTGTCGTTGGTAATCTTTATTACACATTATCTCTCATTAGGCTGTAGAGCTAGCTGACAAGGCAGATAATGTGAGGGAGCATCTGGAAAACACCAGTTGCATGTAGATAAATGGCAAGCCCCTAGTGAAGCACACTGTGCCCTTGCAGAATGGGTCAGGAGAAGTAATTGAACTACATGCTTGATATGATCTGCTGTTAAGGATTTTACAATTGAAGTTCTTATTTAGTTCAGCATGGAGGTATCCAGGAGGTGTTCATATTATTATTTCTCCTGACTCACCACTTATACAGATAACAGTGATGCTTGCTGATGCATTCTTCTGGCCTCGTCATCCCACCAAAGAAAATGACTAAGTCCCTTTGGGTTCCATTTTCCCTTAGCTAACTTAGAAAAGTAATTGGCAGGATTGGATAAATGTAAAATATCTCTATCTCTAGTTTCTACACAGGTGGGGTCATTTTACATAAGTACACTTGAATGACATTATTGTGGCTGTTTCTATAGATTAAGAATGCAACCTACTGCCTAGCTCTTGTCTGCTTCTTTCTAATTTTGCTGCTCCTCTTAAAGTGAATATTTCCTTTGCCCATACAGGACAAAAAAAGAGGGTCACTTAACACCTCCTTACCAGCAGCAAGCACATACTCTTTCCTATCTCCTAAGCGGCTTCTTTTAGCTTCATGAACTGGGAAACTTAATAGTCAGCTAAAAACCATCAGTTTACTAGGAACTATGGTCTCCTTCTAGGCCTCATGTGATAGAACTGTTCTGGGTATATTATTTTCCTTCAGAATGAATGGAGTGCCGCGGGAACGAGTCAAGGTGGTGGACCATACTGCTAGAGAGAATGGGCAGGGTGGGGTGTTAAGTGACTCTTTTACTTTGCACTGCATAGTCAAAGGAAAATGGTCGCTTGAGTTTCAAGTTGAGGAAAGTGGAAAAATAACGCTGGACCCATGTTGATGTAAATGATCTGGTTCCTGGTCAGGCAGCTTCTACGCCCCAGAGGATTTCCACAGTCTTCTTGGCTTGGCTTGGCCTGTAGTGTAATTTAACAAACATTGAAGCACTACACCACTGCTAAAGGCTCCAGATCCAGTTTTATTCCAATAAAAAAACAGAAGAACATCTCCATAAAAAATAAGGACAACTCCATATTAATCTAATATCTATACAATATATTATATTGATTGATATGGAGATGTCCTTTTTTTCTAGCCCTGTGGAAGGGAGAATTATTGGCCCCCCAAAACAAATTGTATACTTTTTGGATTGTCCTGACTTTTATTAGAATAAGCTATGTCTGCACCTTGTAGCAATGGTGTGGCACTTCCATTTCCATTTTCGTTACTTGGGTTTCAAGGTCTTAGTTAATGCCGCGTACACACGGTCGGACTTTTTAGCTACAAAAGTCCGACAGCCCGTCCGACAGACTTTCGACAGACTTATGGCGGACTTGCAACAGAATTTCTAACGACCGGACTTGCCTACACACAATCACACCAAAGTCCGACGGATTAGTACGTGATGACGTACACCGGACTAAAATAAGAAAGTTCATAGCTAGTAGCCAATAGCTGCCCTAGCGTCGGTTTTTGTCCGTCGGACTAGCATACAGACGAGCGGATTTCTGGGTCCAGCGGAGTTACGACGTAAAGATTTGAAGCATGTTCCAAATCTAAAGTCTGTCAGATTTGCGAATGGAAAAGTCAGCTGAAGGTCCGGTGAAGCCCACACATGATCGGATTGTCCACCGGATTTGGTCCGTCGGCGTCCGTCGGACAAGTCCGGTCGAAAAGTCCGACCGTGTGTACGCGGCATTAGAATGCAAACGACATGAAAGAAAAATAAAAAGGAATAATAACAACAACAAAAAAAATCTTATCTTTAATACATAGGTAAAAGCATTCTAAAATCTGAAAAGTAATAGGTCACAACAGATTAAAGTGAAACTTGACCCAAAAGAGGAAGTTCTGCTTTCCTTCTCCACCCCCCATCATTTTTAGATACCTTTTTTGAGGGGGGGAGCAGGTACCTGGTCTTGACAGAACTCTAAGATACTAGTCAGGTTTTAAGAATCCTCTGCAAAAGAAGTGTCATTATAGGTGAGATACTCTGTAAGGGTTAATAGCTTCTGAAAGGATGCAGACATTGCAGCTTTTCTCATCAGATTGCGCATCAGCTGATTAAAATGAATTAGTCACTTGCATTAAAAATCAGTATCCTAAGGACAAACAGCTATTTCTTCAGAGCATAAACAGGTAGAAACCTGCAACAATGTTTGTTAATATCCCTGCAATGTAAATTGAACACCCAGAGGGCAGTGTTTTGTTTTTTTTTCTTAACAAAAGTGGAGTTACTTTTTAACCAAAGCACTCCGCTAAACATGGCCTGGGCATTTAGGCTACAATGATCTCTGGTCATGAAAGAGTTAAAGTCATTGCCATTGTATAAGAAATTATATTATTGTATGAAAACTGGAGCAGACACAATTCAATGTTTTGCCCATATCAACTATCTAGGTTCTATTTACTCACATCAGGTAGGAGGATTTACTAATTATTTGCTATAGGAACATCGCAATTTTTTTTTTCTTGCACTCCGTGCTCTTACTGCCTTCATCCTGAGGATTAGGTAACACTTTCCTCACCTGAAGTGTTGAAAACGGGGGCAGCTGCTTAGCCTTCACGTCATTGTCACAAGCTCCTTAGTAACAAATTGTAGCAGAAGATTGGCCTAGAATAATTATTCTTGCCTTGTTATAAAAATCTCCTTTAATCAGTCATTACAATAGCAGTGGAAGATGTTACACCTAGAAACAGCTAATGTGTTTGTTCTGTAAGTACAGGATGTTTTCTTCTTTTCGCATCTAATTTTTTTTTTTTTTTGAGGGAAATTTATCGAGGTCACTTTTTAAAGGAAACAAATTTATTATGATGTTGTCTATTCCAGTGACATGGTTTGAGCATCATCATGATGTAACTGTTTCCATGGAGACCCTATTCCGACGGAAAGGAATGAATTCTGTTGAGTTCTGACTGCACTGAAAAAAGCAGGTGGCTTTTGTATACAGCCCTCGTAAGACCACCGGAAACTGGGCAGGGAGGAAGTACTTATATGGAATCCATATAAGAATGACCGAGCATACAAATCTCTGTTATTGAAGTCACACTCCATTCATGGACACAAATGCAGCGAGCAACAAGGTGCAAATATCTAATGAAAGAATTCACTTTATTCATTTTCTTAGCAGTCAGGATAGCAATAGCTAATTCATGGAGGTTCTAGTCTATTCAGTTTTCACTGATAAATTCAAAGTTATCATGGATAATGATAAGAGAAAAATGATTGTTTACAATGGAAGATTTACCTTTATTCAAAGAAATATTGGACCCCTGGATACGTTAGCTTTCAGGAGAGATAGTATAGAGTGATAGACGGAACTCTCGGGAGGGATAAAAAGATGGGATACATCTCTTGAATACCCCCCATTTTCCTTTTCTTCTTCCCTCTTCCTCCTAGTTAATACCTAGTTTATCCCCTTTATTCGTGTTTATGGTACCAGTTCATGTGTGCAGCAGCTCACATTAGCATTGTCATGGTAATTGCAAACCCTTTTGATTTACAGGTCTCAGTTTTCGTCATCTTATTTCATTTTGAGTACATAAGAAATGGTTCAGTCTAATCATGTTGTTTCAGAATATGTGCCACTCAAACATTTAGGGAGCCTTGTCACAAGGGTTTGAAAATCTACTGGGTAAAAGCACATGACATGTTGTGTATGTTGTACACCCATTAAAAAAAAAAAATTATTGGAAAAGAATTCACTTGTACAGTTGGCATATATTAACATCTTTATGTCTGGGTGATATTATATATCTTTGTGCACCTTAACCACTTCAGCCCCGGAAGGATTTACCCCCTTCCTGACCAGTGCGTTTTTTCTGTTTCGGCACTGCGTCACTTTAATTGACAAGTGCGCGGTCGTGCGACGTGGCTCCCAAACAATATTGACATCCTTTTTTCCCCCACAAATAGAGCTTTCTTTTGGTGGTATTTGATCACCTCTGCAATTTTTATTTTTTGCGCTATAAACAAAATAAGAGCGACAATTTTGAAAAAAACGCATTATTTTTTACATTTTGCTATAATAAATATCCCCCCCAAAAAATATATAAAAATTTTTTTTCCCTCAATTTAGGTCGATATGTAATCTTCTACATTATTTTTGGTAAAAAAAAATCGCAATAAGCGTTTATTGATTGGTTTGCGCAAAAGTTATAGCGTTTACAAAATAGGGGATAGTTTTATGGCATTTTTATTAATAAGTTTTTTTTTACTAATAATGGCGGCGATCAGCGATTTTTATTGTGACCGCGACATTATGGCGGACATGTCGGACATTTTTGACACATTTTTGGTACCATTGTCATTTATACAGCAATCAGTGCTATAAAAATGCACTGATTCCTGTGTAAATGACACTGGCAGTGAAGTGGTTAACCACTAGGGGGTGGGGAGGGGTTAAGTCAGTACTAGGGATGTGTTCTAACTCTAGGTAGGATGGGCTCTGTGTGACACGTCACTGATCTCTGCTCCCAATGACAGGGAGCAGAGATCAGTGACACTGTCACTAGGCAGAATGGGGAGATGCTGTTTACATTAGCATCTCCCCGTTCGTCCTCTCCGTGAGGCGATCACGGGTATCCCCGCGGCGGTCGAGTCCGCGGGACCCGCGACCCGATTCACGGAGCTCGCGGCAGGCACGTGGCAAATTCAAAGTAACGTACGTGTATGTTACTTTGCGCAGCCGTGCCATTCTGCCAACGTATATCTACAGGAGGCGGTCGGCAAGTGGTTAAAGTGTTACTAAACCCACAACAGTAAAAACAGTCTGTGTATACAGTAAACAATGCTTGTTATACTCACTGTGGAATCTAAGGGGTTAATCCTCTGCATTGTGTAAAAAGGCTTTTTTGATCTTGTATGCACAGATCCTCCTTTTCTTCCACTGACTCCAAAAAAGGTCAGGATAAAACTGTTACTGGAGTCAGGCTGCACATGCTCAGTTTTGTGTGTATTGCTAGAGAGCTTTTTTTTCATGGGAGAGTGCATGCAGCACAGGGCCAATCAGCACTGCCCAGACAGGGCCAGGGGTCCTGGATCCTGATAGAAGAGCCAGTGCAGTGTGAAAACTCCTACTGCAAGCTTTAACCAGGCACTGATAGAATTCACAAGACTGCTATATACTGCTGACAAGAAAAGGTATTTGGCAGTTTATATTTGCTAAAATAATTGCATTTCCATGTTCTGTGTACTGTGGGAGACCATATATAGTGAATGCAGGGTCCTTGGTTTAGTAACACATTAATGCTTAAAGGCTAAGTTCACCCTTTTTTTCTTCTAAATTCTAGCTCCCCTATATACCAGTATAGCATTCATGTACTTTTTTTGCAAAAATATCAAAGCTTTCCATAAAATCGACAGACACGTACCTTACTGTCTTCCATCCGTGATTCCAAATGTATCTATTGCTTCTGTCTTGCATCCTTACAGACTTTAGGTCATGACACAGGAAGGAGTTGACCAGCTGACCTCATTAGCACACACCCTGCATCATCCACCCTCCCACTCCCAGCTGCATGTTTTTTAAATGAAATGCAATCAATCCGTGATCACCCTTCTCACTAAATACACAATCAGATTGTATAGTTTATGGCCATCTTTATACAAGTACATAGAAGGGAGTGGACAGAAACACTCAGCTGTCAAGCCCCATTCACATATCTGCATAGCGGGAACTCGCATTCCCACATGCGTTTTTTTTTTTTTTTTTAGCGAGGTGGGGAGGTGTTTTGGAGCATTTTCACTCATTACACATAGGGCAGCCCATCCACCTGAATGGACTGCCCTACACACAGCAATCACCCCAAAGAAGCTTCAGAACTTTTTTTTTTTTTTTAGAGCGGAGCTTGGTTCGTTTTTACTGCGATTTTTGGTGAAAGTGAAATTGGTGCGATAACACAAGAACAATGAGGCTTCATTCACATTCACTGTGCATTTCCTTGCATTTCAGTATCTGCAGTATCTCACCAAAAATGACATTAGTGCAGACTTCTGGGAAAATCAGTGAGCCAATCAAATAAGCAGGAAATTACATTTCTGGGGAGTGTTCTGTACGCCACCTGTGTACAGAATGCCTCCAGGTTGTCATATTGCATTTAACAGAGAATTACAGCGCTGCAGATTGAGAAGGAAAGGTCATTTTTAATAACATTCAATTACAATATGATTTGGGTAGCAATTGTACTATATATGTTATATTCATGTTTTCTTTTTATTTGCTATTTTTTTTTTTTCATGCTAAAGTGGAGTTACCCTTTAAGTGTGGCTTTGTGGCACCAGTTAGGACATCTGTAAGCGTAACCTAATGCCATTACCAATCAACAAGCATTAATGAAATATCCCCTTTCCTTGTGCAATGAACACTGGGAAATAAATTCTAAGAACATGGAGCTATGCCACAGTATGTGATGTAGCATGCAGAGCTGCCCTGCCCCAGGCTGTCAATGCTTTAAATTTATGTTATGCATAACACTTAATTTTAATTCTTTTTTTTAAATCCAGCTTTAAATATTGGTAAACCAGGGTGGAAGGAATTATTCAGGTTGTTCTTTGGAGGCTGTATTTTGGCTGCATGTTATTAACTTAATGAACTGTAGATCTTCACTTGGGGTTAAACTGATTACTGCCTTCAGCAAAATAAATTAGAAAATTCATCACACTTACTTTGAAGCAGGACAAATCTCTAAAAATAAAAATTGCTGGAGGCAGGGATTTTTGGCAGAAAAGACGAGCAAAGTCTCTTCACTTTCCCCTAGCAATTTTTATTTGATTTTCTGTGTACACTGTACACAGCTGTATGGTGATAGACAGGTTATCGGGGGAGATCCTGAATAAGTACCTATCTGAGTATCTAGTTCCTCCCCTAGATCAGGTAACCATTCAAAGATGGAGTTGTTATTTCCTCTTCCGTGAAGGTTATAGTATATAAAAACAATAGTTTTTTATTTTATTTTTTTTATTTGTTAGTTTTGGATAGAGTGGAGAGGGATTAGAACACCTGTCAGTTTTTTATCTTTACTTTTAGGGTAATGTCCCTATTTGCCCTGTTTACTGTAATCGCTAGGAGTGAAAGATCCCAAATGTTGGGTTGTCACCAGCACAGGAATAGAGGGTAAATCTTCCAATGGGAAAACTAGTTCTGGTGACCCTGGGGACAACCAGGCATTCCCACATTTTAGAGGGATTTCATCTCACTTCCTGTTTTGGTTATAGGACAGGAAATGGAAGGAGATTTCTTTAATAGGTCACAGATATCACTTTTAGTTCTGCTTTAAAGTATACTGTATGTACACCCTTACCTTGTAAAACAACCCATTTCTTTTAAAATAGAAATGAAAGGAAAAACATGTACAGTATCTCACAAAAGTAAGTACTTCACATTTTTGTAAATATTTTATTATATCTTTTCATGTGACAACACTGAAGAAATGACACTTAATGGCACTGCCTTAACCCTCTTGGGTATGGAGTTCACCAGAGCTTCACAGATTGCCACTGGAGCCCTCTTCCACTCCTGCATGACGGCATCACCGAGCTGGTGGATATTAGAGACCTTGCGCTCCTCCACCTTCTGTTTATAACAGTGTAAATTTGCTGTCAAAATAACTCAACACACAGCCATTAATGTCTAAACCGCTGGCAACAAAAGTGAGTACACCCCTAAGTGAAAATGTCCAAATTGGGCCCAATTAGCCATTTTCCCTCCCCAGTGTCATGTGACCAGTTAGGGTTACAAGGTCTCAGGTGTAAATTGGGAGCAGGTGTGTTAAATTTGGTGTTATCGCTCTCACTCTCTCATACTGGTCACTGGAGTTCAACATGGCACCTCATGGAAAAGATCTCTCTGAGAATCTTTGGTTTACCAGCAAAGGTTACACTCAGAACAGGCCTTGCCATGGTCAACCAAAGAAGTTGAGTTCATGTGCTCAGTATCATATCCAGAGGTTGTCTTTGGGAAATAGACGTTTGAGTGCTGCAGAGGTTGAAGGGGTGGGGGGGTCAGCTTGTCAGTGCTCAGACCATACACCACACACTGCATCAAATTGGTATGCATGGTTGTCATCCCAGAAGGAAGCCTCTTCTAAAGATGATGCACAAGGAAGCCCAAAAACATGGTGGTGGGAGTGTCAAGGGCTGCATGAGTTCTGCCGGCACTGGGGAGCTATAGTTCATTGAGGGAACCATGAATGCCAACATGTACTGTGACATACTGAAGCAGAGCATGCGGAGACTGGGCCGCAGGGCAGTATTCCAACAAGATAACGACCCCAAACACACTTCCAAGACAACCACTGCCTTGATAAAGAAGCTGAGGGTAAAGGTGATGGACTGGCCAAGCATGTCTCCAGACCTAAACCCTATTGAGCATCTGTGAGGCATCCTCAAACAGAAGGTGGAGGAGTGCAAGGTCTCTAACATCCACCAGCTCTGTGATGTCGTCATAGAGGAGTGGAAGAGGACTCCAGTGGCAACCTGTGAAGCTCTGGTGAACTCCATGCCCAAGAGGGTTAAGGCAGTGCTGGAAAATAATGGTGGCCACTGTGTGTTGAGTTATTTTGAGGGGACAGCAAATTTACACTGTTATACAAGCTGTATACTCACTACTTTACATTGTAGCAAAGTGTCATTTCTTCAGTGTTGTGACATGAAAAGATATAATAAAATATTTACAGAAATGTGAGGGGTGTACTCACTTTTGTGAGATACTGTATGTATAGATATAAAAAAATACATTATAAACACCTTTGTTTTTAAAATAGGGGTTCATAATCACATGACCTTTGTTCTCAGTTGCATAAGGCATAAGCTGGGGTGAAGACTGCGGGGGGGGGGTTGGGTTGTCAGCAGCAGGATGCAGAGAAGTAGCAGCACACTGATCTTACCAGTGAAGACCTGGGCAAGGGGGATGTCAGCAGAAGTCTTACCAATGGAGTACAGCCAGGCTGTACTCCCAAGTAGAAAAAAAAATAGGAGAGCAGGAGGACTGGCAGGACCACCAGGCATTTCACACAAAGGAAGCAATGCAATAAGAATAGGATGCTATGTCATACAAGTACATGGTACAACAGACACATATCAGGAATATGAAATGGTGGGGTAACACACTTTAAAGAGCTAAGGTCTGTAAATCACTAAACATTCCAAATCCATATGTGATAAAGAGTATGTAAACTAAGAAGGGACGTCAGCGGGCTGAAGAACCCATGTACAATACTGCCTAGAAATACCAAATTTAGATAAGTTGGAGCCCAGGATAGGTGTCCAAATGCATTCCTCAGCAATATTTTTCCAATAGCACATAATCACTTCATAACCCACCTAAGAGCCATGGTACCAGCAACAAAAATAGGTATTTTAGAACAGAACAGTATTATAAGAACCAACATAATTTCAAGCCATCAGTGTGACAGTGGCCTTGAGTTAGTATAGCCAGAATGGTTTCATTTTATCAGATGCTGCCATATTGTGACAGCAAGCGTTATGTCATAGAAGAAGAGGCCTGCCATGTTACCGGCATGGCAGAACATTGCTGTAGTCAAGAGAGGGACTATCTCTGTTGATGGAAGCAGTCTGATATACAGTATATTGCTTTAGGCAAGTCTTTATGGCAAAAGTAATTAGCTGGAGCCTTCGGGTCCCTAAGAAAAGATGCAGGCTAGATTTAAAGGCACAACCTTTTTACTCTCCTGAAAACACCTCCCGTAAACTGATTATTTCTGTAAAACAAAGCTGCTGACCTTCAATGTGTGGACACACTTCTGCGAACCCCACTTGCCTGCCGATCCCAGCTTCTTATTGACCTGCTCCTAAGATCTGATTGGTTAATACTGGCTGCAATTATATGTGCGCCTTTCGTTATGTTGATTGCTGTACTTTACAAACAGCTCTTTGCTTTATTAAATAGGCCCCTATGTGAGTGTTATATTTTTTATATGAAATATTTAGGGCAATTGATAACACTACAAGGAGCACAAAGTATAATTAGGGAAACATTTACTCCACAATTTTTGGAGCTTGTACTGTCTGGGAAACTGAACTCATTCACATGGCTGTCTAGGGGCATATACCACCCAGATCAGCATATTTCTACATATGACCCTAAGTGTAGCTTGTAAATGAGGTATATCTGTTAGGAGATATGTGATCTTGGGGGTCATAGATGGAATCACAGTTGATTACTATTGTGGTACCTCCCTGAGGAAGAACATGTTGTAATTGATTGTTCGAAACGCGTTGGATAATTGCGGTTGGAAGTTTACTGTGAGGGACCCTCTCTGTGACAGCAAATGACAACTGGATGTACCACTTAATATCAAGTGTAATAATGTGATGTTGACCCTTTACCGTTCTTATGACACAATGATACATAGTTACATAGTAGGGGAGGTTGAAAAAAAACACAAGTCCATCAAATCCAACCTATGTGTGTGATTATATGACAGTATTACATTGTATATACCTGTATGTTGCGGTCATTCAGATGCTTATCTAATATCTTAAATGATGTGCAAAACTGTTTTTAATACTCCCATAACGAAGGGATGGATGTTTTATGTGAAAATAAAGCTGACAAATTTATATTCTTTAACTAAAATTCATAAGTGCGTGTATAATTTTTTTTGGTAGCCTACAAAGTCT
The DNA here is from genome assembly GCF_042186555.1 of Aquarana catesbeiana. Taxonomy (NCBI): domain Eukaryota; kingdom Metazoa; phylum Chordata; class Amphibia; order Anura; family Ranidae; genus Aquarana; species Aquarana catesbeiana. The sequence goes on from NC_133325.1 coordinate 104,206,342, forward strand.
CATTAGAGGTTATGTAACAAGTTGAATGTATCTGCTAGAAGGGTTCCATTTTAGAAACTGTACAAAAAAGCATACCCTTCATTGTCTTAACATTAAATTAAGTTTCACAATATATTAATACCATGTCCTCAAGTGTTTTATTAAGATTTAGATGCAATGGTTAGAGGCTAGAACCGCTGTCAGGTTTTTATTGCTGTCTATGCCCTCTAGTGGGATTCACCCTCTCTAATTGTTATGTTCTTGTCATGGGGAAGGAAAGTGAGGATACATCCAAAACTTTGACTTGTCACCAGAGGAAGAATAGAAGGGAAATCTTACAAATCTTCCAAATGGGGACAACTTGTTCCTGTGACAGTTATTTAAAAAGGGGTTTCCTTCACATTGGAAAGATATTCTCTCATTTCCTCTTGGGTCTTCAGGATAGGAAGTGAAGGGAATTCTCTCTAATGAGACAAAGATGACAAAAAACCCCCACCCCAAAAAACTGACAGGAGTTTTAACCCTCCCCTACTCTATCCAAGGAGACAAAAAAAATTATGACATTAGATATAGAATAGAAAAATGGACTATACCGTAGAATGACATGATATAGAATAAGAAAATTACAAAGCAAATACACATATGGTGTTTTAAGAATTGCTAAAACGAATCATCTGGGATATCTTTATATTATTATTTTGTATTCATTTCACATCATCCTGTACTCATCAGCTTTAATTTCAGATCAACCTTACAGTTCTAGTGACCGCAGTGGCTGCTGAAATGACAAAAGCAAGTAGGGCTGATTGGCTCAAATGATATCTACAGCAACCCCAATGATAAGTTCTGATAGTGGCCTATTACTGACACGGCTAGTTGTAAAAGTTTAGTAACATAAAAGTTAGGGTAAATTTCAGAAACGTGTCAAGAGTTGGAAAGAGCCCCTTATTCACCTCAGCATGGCCCTCATGCACGCTCATCGTTTAGCCCCATGCATGAGGCTCCGACATGTAGGTGCTTGTGGAAGGAGCACCGTTCAGCCCCACCATCGGTAGACTTTAAAAGTCTATGAGAGTCTGAAAGCTGCTGTGGTTGGATGGTGCACTGGTACTTGTAGTAGTGCAGTTTGCTCCAGAAATGAATGCCCACAACACAAGTGTTCTGCATTCTGAGCATTCATCCCTGGGCACATACTACCCTAAACTTTAGTACCAATCAGTACACTATCCATCCCCGTTCAGTCACAGCAGCTTTCAGCCTCTCATGGAGTTTTACAGGTCACCATCAGTGGGGCTGGATGGTGCTCCTGTGCCATCCACCTGCACCTAAACACTGTAGTCCCATACACCTGGGCTATACACCCAGTATACATGAGACCTTAGGGGTAAAGCCCTTACCTAGCTGAGGAGGACATTGTAGGCGTTGACCATTATTGTGGATTAAAATGTATTATTGTGCACATCCGACTGAAAACAGGTGGCTGTTTCTTGCACGTCTCTGCTGCAGAATCCCTACTGATTTCATTATGTAGGCTGTCGGTGAGGAAGTGAATTTAAGATGTAATGGTAATCTGTAATTATATAACCTCTCTTTTCAGGTGATGTGCCTTCAGGATTTCTTTGGTGATGATGACATTTTTATTGCTTGCGGACCAGAAAAGTTCCGTTACCAGGATGATTTCTTGCTGGATGACAGTGGTAAGAGAGACTTTCAAACAGTAACAAGTTCAACAAGTGTTCCAACACTCACTGTACTGTCCAAGTTTATGTCGGCTCCAAACACCTCACATTAGATCCAAGAACAACAAAAACCCCGCTAAGAAAATATTTCTGTTCCGTATAAGAAACAGATGAAGATATGTTAACAGATTTAGGATTTAAAACATTGTCCTGTACAGAGTGAATGACTACACTTACCTTTGAGCTAAAGTACAAACATATTTCCACTCACACAGCCAAATTGGGATAACACCTACTTTATATTTGTGACATGTTCCCATACACATAGCATTAAAAAAAAAAATCGATAATTGCTGCTTACATTTTTAACCTTCTTCGCTTCGCTTTCCACTTTGTATTGTTAAGTAGTGGGCTGTGGAGTTATATTTACCATATTTAAGGTTATATTAAACCTAAAAACAAAAAAGATAATATATTGCAGTTTACCAGTCCTTCAAGTGCAATTCCAGTCAAAACCTAACTAAGCTAAAATCTACTCTCACCCCCATTCTATTTCTATTTTATCTACCATGCAACAGGAGAGAAGTCTCTACTTACCTATGCTGAGGCCACCCAGTTACATGATTGGTCCCAGCGCCAGCTTCAGGGTAGAGGAGAGACAGGGGACAATGGATGCCCCATAATATGACTATGGTTGATGTCACCACCCAGCCTCTGCAGCCGTGGTCAGCAATCTCTCCTATGCACTGAAGCTGGCGCTGGCGAGATTATCTGACTGGAGTGGAGCAACTTCAGAATGGTTAAGTATAGATGTCTTCCCTTGTACTCAGTAGATAAAATAGGCTTAGATTGGGTGTGGGAGTAGATTATAGCTCAGTTATGTTTTGACTGGATATACACTTTAACCACTTGCCGACCAGCCGCTACAGTTTTACTGCAGCAGAATGGCACGGCTAGGCGAAACAACGTTATATAATGTCTCTTCGCCCTGTGGCCACTAGGGGCACGTGCACGCCCACTGCTCGCCCCCGGAGCCGATGCGAGTGCTCCCGCGATCACTCATGACGCGCTGAGAACCGGGAAGTTTACGGTTCTCTGAGGGGAGAAGAGACTGATCGTCTGTTCATACTAAGTATGAACAGCGATCTGTCATCTCCCCCTAGACAGTCTCCTCCCCCCTTCAGTTAGAACACACACCAGGGAACACAGTTAACCCCTTGATCGCCCCCTAGTGTTTAACCCCTTCCCTGCCAGTGACATTTTTACAGTAATCAGTGCATTTTTATAGCACTGATCGGTGTATAATAGCCAATGGTCCCAAAAATGTGCCAAAGTGTGTGATGTGTCCGCCATAATGTCGCAGTCCCAACGAAAATTGCAGATCACCGCCATTACTAGATACTAAAATACTAAACTAAAAAAAAAAAATAATAATAAAAATGCTATAAATCTATCCCTTTTTTGTAGACGCTATAACTTTTGCGCAAACCAATCAATATACGCTTATTGCGATTTTTATTACCAAAAATATGTAGGAGAATACATATCGGCCTAAACTGAGAAAAAATTAGCTTTTTTTAAAAAAAAAAAGATGGGGATATTTATTATAGCAAAAAGTACAAAATATTGTGTTTTTTTCAAAATTGTTGCTCTTTCTTTGTTTATAGCGCAAAAAATAAAAACCGCAGAGATGATCAAATACCACCAAAAGAAAGTTCTATTTGTGGGGGAAAAACTTGTCAGTTAAAGCGACGCAGTGCCAAAAAATGGCCTGATCATTCAGCAGTCAAATCTTCCGGGGCTGAAGCGGTTAAATGTGGTGGCTGCATTTTCTTTTAGTTTTATTTTTTAGGCTTTTTTTCCCTTTATTTTCACCTGATTGTCCAGCTAGTAACACACTTCCTGCCTTATGGTGTCACCACTCTGGATGGAGGAGCAATGAAAACACCCATGGACATCAGCACTGTCAGTTTGGGGAGAGGGTAGTGACCTAAAAAGCTTTGCAGCACCGCTCCAAGCAAGAGTATTTTTTCTTTTTCCTTGCTCCTCAGGTGTAGGGGCACTGGCGTTCAAACTGTCACATCCAGCGGCATCAAAGGGTATCCAGTATACAGGCATCCAGAATGCCGCTCTCCGACCTGACCCGTGTATGATGTGTTTTACGGTCCGAGCAAGCGCTACTCCACTGACCATGCTCTCTGATGCGTTTCGTCCTACCCACCAAAGCTTAGTCATAGAGGTCAGGGGGCATGGTTAGTGGAGTAGCCCTGACTGAGACCATATTACACACCATGCATGGGTAGGGTAGGAGAGCAGCATTCTGGATACCTTTTATTGATGCCACTAAGGAGAGGGCAGTATTAGATGTACTTGCAGATTTAGGTGGACTTGACTAACAAAATAAAGGTGAACGCCAGCTAAAGCAGTTACAGCAACAGCTTTTATTTTTATTTTTGTTGAAAAATAACAACTGGCCATGAAAAAAAGCCTAAAAAGAACAATCACAGCGACCACCTTTAAGGATTGGTAAACTGCAATATATTAAATGTTTGGTTCTGGGTTTAAAAGTGACACTCCATAGTGGCACTTCATTCAAGTCTCTGCACAGCAGCATGGTGTGTTGCACTGCAGTGCAGTGACATGCTACTATATACATGCAATATTTATGGATTTTCACACAACACACTGCACTACACATCATATCAGCATTAAATTGGGCACATTGAAAGCAGTTGTTGTCTATGTGCTCTTGCAGTGACTAGGGTTTTTCCAGTGCAGAAAAACACCATTCACTGCAAATAGTGTGAATGAACCCTAATGCCGCGTACACACGATCGGACTTCTCGTCGGAAAAAGATAAGGCGGCTTTTTCCGACTCAAGTTTGCCTTGCATACACACGGTCACGCAAAAGTTCGCTGAACTTACGACCGTAAAGAACGTGGTGGCGTACAACACTATGACGAGCCGAGAAAATGAAGTTCAATGCATGCGTCGAATTGTTTCCGAGCATGCGCAGGAATTTTGCGCGTCGGAATTGCCACAGACGATCGCATTTTTGGATAGGAACTTTTCCCGACCGAAAATTTAAGAACAAACATGCTCTCAATCTTTTGCTGGCTGGAATTCGGCCAGCAAAAGTCCGATTGAGCATACACACGGTCACATTTTCTGAAGAAAAACTCTCATCGGTCTTTTGCGGGCCGAAATTCCGATCGTGTGTACACGGCATAACAGTAATACAGTATTCAGGAAATTCTAATACTTGCTGTATATCTCTTGTATGGAAAAATATCGTATTCGTTAAAGCATACCTGTAGGAAGTGAAAGATAATTAGGTGGCTGCAGTTGTGAAATAAAGGCTTCAACATGTATTCCAAAGTCATGGGAGCTCAATCTTCACATGCCAACATGCGGAGATGAAGAAAGAGTCCTGACCCAGACCAAATCACTTCCCGTAGCTCACTATCGGTGCCTAATTGTGATACACACCCTCAATGACAAATTGTGTCCCTTTGCAAAATGAAGAGGTGAAGCGGATCTCTCTAAACTCCAAAGACTAGCATTCTGAGTGTCCATATTGTTCAGGTTTCAAGATGCTCTACTAGTAATATGTGTGCATGGTTACATTAGCATCTATGAAGAAAACTTAGAAGCTTGAAATTTTGGATGTTGCTACTGCTGATTCTGAGACATACTGTACCTTTCAAACATTTCAGATTTCACTGTCTGCATACTTGTTCCAAGGTGGTAAAGAAAGGATCAGGATGATTCAACCTCGGGGGCCTATACCTTTAAAACAAGTCAGAAATGGCATCTCCAATATTTCTCTCTTGTAGTTCATTTCAAGTGCACTACAGGTATACAGTAGAACTGTAGCAGAGTTAAAACCAGACAGTTTATTTATTTTTAGTAGATTGGTACAGCGTTAAAAGCTGATATATTTTTATTGCTGTTTCTGTGCCCCCTCTATGGGAGATTTTCCTTAATTTTCCCCCAAGTTATGGATAAACCCCCAATTAACTGCTAAGGTTTGTGTGGAAAGCCTCTTTAATTATTTTGCATTGGTTGCTAACATTTATGTTCCTAAAATAAGAACATTCATTAAAATGGCTTCATTACTTTAAGGAAACAATAATGTGTGGGCTGGATGAACATCATAGGGTAATCAGTATTACGTGGCAATGTATAATCCTGAGTGAAGTGCCAGTATATAGTATGCCAATGCCAGCAAAGAACATACAAGCAGATTTCCTGGAATGGAATGTTGATGATGGCATCAAATGTAGTTGACGATTCTCTAATTAATGGGGTTCATGTTTTGCTGGATGACACAATTGTGGCTCGTTAATTATGACTTACCATATCTAGATACCATGATGACTTTCTCAAGGTGGTGCATGCAACCATGCTCACAAACATATTAAATAAGACCTTGCCATTATGGTAATATAAAAAACTATCTGTTAAAAATATCCTGTAGTTGTTTGTGATGCTCTGTGGTCCATGTGTTTTTTTTTTTGCATTTTCTGTGTAAAGTGTAGGGCAGGGGTCTTCAAAGAAAGAAAGGGCCAGTTTAAAGGTGCTAAATGGACTTGTTTCATCAATCCCTTGTTGACTGTGTGCACATGAAGATCAGAAGTTCACCAGGATTTTGAAGGAGGGAGATTGCTAATGTCACAGGTGCAGCAGACCAGGAAGTCTAGGCAGCAAAAGTGTTGCCAAGATTGTTGAAGGACCTTGGCTACTTTGGGCAAGCTGACAAGCCTGATGGTCTGATCGGGCACCTAGCACTGTCACCACAGGACTCTATTGTTCCTCCGGCCGGGAGATGGATTGGAGGAGCTCTGCCTCCACCAGACTAATACTTCTGCCCCTTCGGTCCTGAGATCATCTTCTGTGTGCAGAGATCAGCTGTCGACTTCTTCTCCCTGCCCGACTGAGGGACCTGAGAGAGAGGTACTATCAGGCTCATCATGGGGGGTTTGGGGGTCAAGGCATTGGAAGGCAGCTGGTTACAGAGTTCTCCGGTCAAGAAGCTCAGAAAGTGAGTCCCCCCCATGGCCCCACCCAGTCACATACCCCCTCACCTGGTCATATACCCCCTCACCTGGTCATATACCCTCCCACCTGGTCATATACATCCATACCTGGTCATATATCCCCCCCACCTGGTCATATAACCCCACCTGGTCATATACCCCCCCACCTGGTCATATACCCCCTCACCTCACCTGGCTATATACCCCCCCCTGGTCATATACCCCCCACTCCTGACCCCTGCACAGTGTGCGCTACTCACTCCTGACCCCTGCATTCTCTGTAGTACTCATTCCTGATCCCTGTTCTCTATACACTACGGACCCCTGACCTCTGCACTCTGTATTGTATACATTCCTGAGCCCTGCACCCTGTCCATTACAGACTCCTGTCCCCTGCAGGATAGACACTATGGGGTTGATTTACTAAAGGCAGATAGACTGTGCATCTTGCAAGTGCAGTTGTTCCAGAGCTTAACCACTTGATGCTCCCCGTACAGTAAAATGACAGCGGTGGGGTGGCACTCTTGTTCTGGGACAATGCCATCTAATGGCACCCCTGAACCGCCGCTCTCGCGTGCCCGCGGGGGCACGCAGCGATCGCGGCCGCACTGTGTTCCTAGGTCACGGCGCGCCTCCCGATCTCGGTAAAGAGCGGATGACTTGGCTCTTTACCCATGTGTTCAGCTGTGTCCCATCACAGCCGGTCACATGTAAACAAGGAAGTGCCGTTTATTGGCTCTCCCCGGCTCACACTAACAGAGTGTGTGGCAAGGAGAGCTGATCAGCTGCATCTCCTTGTAAGGGAGACCTGTACAGGTAATCAGTGCCCTGATTACAGTACAGCCCCAGCAGTGCCCGCCATCAGTGAAACCAATCAGTGCCCGTCAGTGACACCAATCAGTGCCCATCAGTGATGCCAGTCAGTGGTGCCTATCAGTGCCTGCTCATCAGTGTCGCCTATCAGTGCCCAACAGTGCCCCCTATCAGTGCTCATCAGTGCTGCTTATCAGTGCACATCAGTGTGGCATATTAGTGCCTCCTCATCAGTGCCGCCTCATAAGTGCCCATAAGTACAGCCTATCAGTGCCCATCAGAGCACATAAGTGCAGCCTATCAGTGCACATAAGTGCAGCCTATCAGTGTCAATAAGTGAAGGAGAACAAAATTACTTATTTACAAAATTTTTTGACAGAAACTAAGGAAACCTTTTTTTTAAAACTTTTCGGTCTTTTTTCATTTTTTTAGCTAAAAAATAAAAAACCCAGCAGTGATTAAATACCGCCAAAAGAAAGCTCTATTTGTGTGAAAAAAATGCTAAAAATTTCATATGGGTATAGTGTTGCATGACCGCGCAATTGTCATTACAGTGTGACAGTTCTGAGGTACATTATGGGGTTGAGTTAATAAAACTGGAAAGTGCAAAATCCGATGCAGCTGTGCATGGTAGCCATTGAAGCTGATTAGTTTTCTTTGCAGAGCTGCACCAGATTTTTCATCCTCCAGTTTCAGTAATTCAACCCGAAGGGCTCTTTCACACGGGGCGGATCAGTGATGATCCGCCCCGTGAACACCCGCTTGCTCAGCGGGGATCGCTCCGCCGATCCCCGCTGAGCAGAAAGATGACAGGTCCATCGCTGCACACTGTGCAGCTACGGACCTGTCAGAGCGCCGCTCTCCCCTATGGGGGATTGGATGATGACGGACCGTAGTGTCCGTCGTCACCCGATCCGATCCGAAAACGGATGGAAAAGTAGGTTTTTCCTCCGTTACACTTTTCGGATCGGAGCGGGTCGGATGTCAGCGGACATGTCACCGCTGACATCCGACACTCCATAGGGATGACTGTATGTCCGTTTTTCATCCGAAAACGGAAGGATGAAAAACGGACATACGGATCCCTCGTGTGAAAGAGGCCTTATGTGTGTGACTCAAATCCTTTGAAAATAATGGGATGCCAAGTTACATGTGTTTTACGAAGCACAGATATGAATAGGGCCTGGGTACAGGTTCACTTTAGCCCTAAACACTTAGGGGTTGATTTACTAAAGGCTAATAGACTTTGCAAAGCGCAGTTGCACTCTGCAAGTGCAGTTGCTCCTAAACTTAGTAAATTAGGGAAAGCTTCACTTTCCTAAGGATACCCAATCACCTGCAAGGAAAATAAAAAACAGCATTTTTTCTTGCACACGATTGGATGATGGAAGTCAGCAGAGCTTCTGCTCATTTGCTAAGCTCTGGAGCAACTGCAACTTTGCAAAGTGCACAGTGTATTTGCCTTTAGTAAATCAACCCCTAAATGCTTGCCTTGCCATTAACAGGCAATAGAAACCACTTGCCTTAGAACTGGCTGCTAGATTTTACTTACACATTTCCTAATATGAAATGCAGGTATTTTAGCTGCAGGTAAGTAGATATTTTATCCTGCGTGTGATACTAATCTGGATTATTAAAATAAATGATTTCATTGGGATAGACGCCAAAAGCTCTAGGTCCCTGTACCAAGAAAAGCAGTGCTGAGATGCTGGCACCAAATCCAACCCATTCAAGGTTACATTTAGATATTTTGATTTGGACCTTCACCAGTATTTGCACAGTGCAGATGTTACTGCACCTCTGTTGTAAACCCAACTTTCAAAATGTTTTTTTTTTTCTCCAAGCTATGCATAAAAATGACTGTAACTACAGCTAACTGCAATCCCTAAACCTACAAGTGCCAACCTGGCAGTTCACTTTTCTGATTTATGAGTGTGTTTTGTGTTCTGCTCAGAGTTCTCCTTTAATTCAGTAACATTCTGTCTGAGACCCTAATTAGCATGCCTTTTCTATGTAATCACACATGTCGTGTATAGATCTTTTTTTCTTGGCGTGTCGCTTCTTCTTCATATTGCTCGTCACTCGGGGGCACAGCAAGAAAACACAGTTTTTACAGTGTCTGAGGAGCAGATCCCTGGAGATAACCTATTCTAAGGATGGTTTAAGTTATTCAGAAAATCTGCTGTTGCTATGGAGCATAAATCACATGGGCTGATATGGCTGGTCGGCACTCACATAAACACAGCAGGTTCGGAGTTTGCAATTCCTTGTGGTATGATATTTTTTAAACGTTGTATCTTCTGTTTGCAAATCAGTCAATTGTATTTCATTTTTCCAAATTTTCTATAAAACTGCAGAAATGAGAGAAGGAGATGTCTATATCAGCTAATCAATTTCTCTTTCCGGTGCCAGAAAGTGCTTGGTTGCTATGGGTAGCACCAATTATTTTCTTTTTAACCTTATTTAAATGTTTTTTTTCATTTAGGACTTCTAAGCACGGTAATCATTCCAAGCAAAACCTCAGTATACTAACCAGTGTTTTTTTTCCTTGATTAGATGCCCTGTGCTGGGGCGTACATTACAGCCTGTATTTCCCATTCAAACAAGCGGGATGATGCCCAGACATATCAAAAATATTTGTGTACATGTATGTATGCAAGTATGTTAAACATAGAAACAGACTGATTATTTTAGCATTAAACTTGTACAGTACACCTTGGTGAAAAACTTCAGATTGTGCAGCTAGAGAATGGCTTTACCTTGCTTGATTGGCAAGTGATGCCTCTGGTCTGAGCCTGGCTCATGGGCTGAGTTTAGACATGCAGCAGACCTTTGCACCATTGTGCCACAACCGTGTGCATTACACACAGACATTGCAGGATGGTAGCAGCTTGGCCCCATTCACTTGAATAGGACACATTCAGGGACCACAGCATGTGTACAACCCCATCTGCCTACCTTGGAACCTTAACCACTTGCCCTCTGGAAGGTTCACCCCCATTCATGACCAGGCCATTTTTTGAGATACGGTACTGCGTTATTTTAACTGACATTTGCATGGTCGTGCGATGCTGCACCCAAATAACATTTATGTCCTTTTTTTCCCACAAATAGAGCTTTCTTTTAGTGGTATTTGATCACCTCTGCGGTTTTTATATTTTGCGGTATAAACAAAAAAAAGCCAACAATTTTGAAAAAAAAAAAACAATATTTCTTACTTTCTGCTATAAAACACTCCTAATAAAAAAAATGGAAAAAATCTAATTTCTTCATCAATTTAGACCAATATGTATTCTGAAACATGTTTTTGGTAAAAAAAAATCCCAATAAGCGTATATTGATTGGTTTGCGCAAAAGTTATAGCTTCTACAAACTATGCTATAGATCTATGGAATTTTTATTTTTTAAATTTTTTTAACTAGTAAACAAGTAAACTGGGCGTGAACAGGTAGTTCGTAATAGGCATCCATGCCATATGTACAGTCTTCATCTAGTACACGAGGAAACCATGCACCAACAGTAGTGTTAGTGCAGAGTATAAAGCAAGATCCACAGTATAGCCCTCAGTGCTGCATGCAGGACAAGGCATAGCTGGAAACCAGGCTGAATAATGAACTGAGGTGTGTCTCAGAGGTAATACAGCAGGAGCAGTACACAGAAAGTCATGGGTTCAATAACTCCTTGAGCCACTTGGGTTGTGACCACGCCTGGTTGTTTGCATGGCATGGTAGGAACCGTGACAGTCCATTCACAGCGGGAGTGGGTTGCTGGCGGCGTGCGTGTGCACCCCAGACCTGGAAGTGCAGGATCACGTACAGGTACGTGATACTGCCCAGGGGAGCTGCCTTGCCACTGTATATGTACTGTATACGGTCGGCAAGCGGTTAAAGTGGTTGTCATGATCTTAGTCATGAAATGTGAGCAAAGCACATATATCTGTAGTGTTTACCTGTCTCTCTCCGAAGCTCTAAGTGTCGTTTCTCTCTGTGCTTCGTTCTTCTGTTATCAGCACGAGTCACTTCTGAGAAGTTTTCCAGACACATGACATAAATTTGTGTCAGGGAGGGAGAGCTAAGCACACAGCTTGTCTATTCAGAACACAATACCTCTGGTGTGTGAAGGTGGGTGTGTGCCTTTCCTCCAATCAGCTCTCACACAGTGTAACTGCAGTGTCTCCACCCCCTCCTCTGTGCTCCTGACAGATGAAGAAGGATTTTAACAGGATCTGCCCTTTTGTAGGGATGTAGAGAAGAGAAGACTGCTGATAAACAAGTAAAACTTATGTAGGAGGATTTGTTTAATCTCTGTGTATCATCTGAGGCTGTTCACTTCACTGAATATATGTCAGGGTTTACAACCACTTTAACTGTGGGGTCAGTAAAAATGCAGTTCAGCCGTCTGTTTTTACTGCCCTCTGACTGTGAGTGTAGATGGGCCTAAAGAGAGCAGATCTCCCACTGGTCGTGGCTTTAACATGTATGACCACGCTCAGAATATTACTTATCCTACCACCCTAATTCTATGATTAAAGTGGTGCGGCTAGAGAATGGCTTTCCTTGCTTGATTGGCAACTGATGCCTCTGGTCTGGGTGTAGGTCAAGAAAATACTAACTAAAGCGGAGTTATTGCCCACAGTAATCAATCAGGTTTGTTCTGTAACTGTCTAGGAATATGAAATAATTGCATCTGATTATTTGCTTTGGACAACGGCTTCACTTTTGTTTCATATTAATATTCCCTTTGGATTACCAACTCTTGTAAGCAGGACTCTTGTAACTCTCTTGTCTTGTATTGTACATAACTGTACTGTCCACCATTATTTTCTAAAGAGCTGGGCAAATTGTTGGCGCTATAATACAGGTTGACAAGAATGTATGGAGGGCCCCTAGGAGATCTTGTTCATATTTCCAATCACTTACTGTAGCGCTATGTCCGCATGCCGAGCTACCCCAGATTTAAAAAGATTCCTTTTAAATACATTATGCCAACATAAACCTTGAAAACATGAACAGCACAGCGATGTTATATTGTAACCATCTGTCTCTTACACCGTAGTAAACATCATGTCATTGAGCTATCATGGCCATCATTGTCTGCTAGCAAAAACCATCAACTGCAACACATTTGTAAAAATGTCAGAAGAGCATTAGTCAAGCAAAGACATAAATAAGCTACCTTCAGATGAAGATAAAGGAGGTTTTAAAAGACGACCTGGAATATACACTCACATATTTCATTACAACCACTTTTACTATTACTGTGAAACATGCTTTTTTTTTCTCCCCCCAAATGGAAAGTATCTGGTTGGTTGCCATAGGCAATACCCAGTTGTATTTTTCTCCAACTTTACCAGAAAACACTGAGGCAATAAAAGCTTTAACCCCTTCCCGCCCAACTCCAACATCCCTTTAAGTGGGTCTTTACACTCGGGGACACAACAGAGTTCCCGATCATGTGACTACTGTCAAAGTGGTCACATGATTGGGGGCCCATCACTTCAGCTCCTGTTCATGACTAGAGACAGAGAACTGTCTACGACAGCTCAGCCACTGTGCAGAAACCTCATCTGTCCATAGACGCATATGTGCAACATGTAGTATTTAAAGCTTACCCTCTTTAACATCTTGCCGCCCACATAGTGCATTCAGTATATGCGGTGGCAAGAGGTTAAGGCTGAAGCCAAGCCACAAAAGTTTCCCCCGAACAGGCGTCCTCAGAAAAGAAAACACGTCAGTGCGAGATGCTCTGTGATGTCATCACACACGTCGGCCGGTCCCGCGGTGGTGCTGTGCAAACTTATACCATTAATTTGTCCCTATTTAGATGTGATTGCATTATCGTTAAAATTAAATATGTTTTAGGGAAATTCACACTATCTGTGGTGACAGGGATTTTGCCACATAATAAAAGGTCACTTACTGCAGGGACACATAGGAAACAATTGTTGCAATGCTGCATTTTATCGCAGTCTAGCATGTTGCGATAAAATGCAAGCATGCTGCATTTTATTGCAGTGCACCGCCCTCAATCGCACTGCAATGTCAGGTAGCGCATCGCACCACCCAACATTGCAGTGATGAATGAAGTGTACATTTTGTACACTTTAAATAAAGCTAGTACAAAACAAATAAGGGATGGTGCGGTGCGCTGAATCGCTCACCATGCTGCCCCCTAGCCAATCACCAACACAGAGTGGCCAGAGTGCTGAATCGCTCTGGCTCTGGCTTTCACGACTGAAAAGTGTAAATTCGTCCGTAAGCTTTATGAGCACTTTGAGACCTCTTTTATTTAATTTGGGTACTACCTGTGGATCGGAGTGTTGGTGAAAAAGAGAAATACCCCTTTGCTGTTATCATTCTGAAGCTGGCTGTCTAGACCGTCAGTGTTATATAAAGCTCTTTGTGATTTTTTTTCTGGTAAGAAGCTGTGCATGCGGGAGCTGCACCTGAAGCACCTTCATTCACTGGCGGACTTTTAATAAAGTTTTGGACTCATTGGCATATATATATATATATATATATATATATATATATATATATATATATATATATATATATATATATATATATATATATCTTTTATATCTTTTATATGAATTATTTGTATTATTTATAGTAGCTTTGGATTCCTAAAGTGATTGTAGGGTCTTATTTTAAAAAAATAAATAAATAACAAACATGTTATACCTACCTGCTCTGTGTAGTGGATGTGCACAGGGCAGCCCCGATCCTCCTCTTCTCGGGTCCCTCTTCGCTGCTTCTGGCTCCTCCCTCCTGTAGAGTGCTCCGACAGCAAGCTGCTTGCTATGGGGGCACCCGAGCTGAGCTGTGGCTCTGTGAGTCCAATCACACATGGAGCTGCCATTCGGCCCTGTCCCCTCTCTCTCCTGATTGGCTAACTGACTTTGATTGACAGCTGCGGGAGCCAGTGGTGCCGCTGCTGTGTCTCAGCCAATCAGAAGGGAGAGTCAGGGACGGCTAAGGGACTTGTGGACATCACTGGACAGAGATGGGGCTCAGGTAAGTATTAGGGCTGCTACACACACAAGGCTTTTTATCTTAATGTATAGAATGTATTAAGATAATAAACCTTCTGATAAAAAGCAAAAAAAAACATATCTAGTTTATCTTCATGCAAAAAAAAAAAAAAAAAAAAAAAAAACCTTCTGCTGAATGTAAAAATAAATTTTGCTGGCAATAAGAAATAGTGAAAAAAATAGGTTGGGGGCCATCTCTTCAGCTCCTGATCATGACTAGAGACTGAGCTCAGTCACTGTGCAGTAACCTCAGCCGTCCATAGACGAGTGATTTATTGCTGAGTTCCAAAACGTCTGGATGAATTAGAAGACAATATATAATTCTGCTTCCTTTTTTGCCCCATGTTATGGATTTGGTTCTGTGAGTCCCTGCAACGTGTTTACTGATTTCCCAGAATATGTAAGTCCCACATAATGTAGTATTAAACCCAAAAACATAACTGTAATTTTTTGCAGCTCAACAGCTTTTAAATGTGGCTGCATTCGTTTTCAGTTTTTAGGCTTTTTTTTCTTTTATTTTCACTTGTTGATCTGTTGATTCTTACAGTAAGTCTATTATTTTTTCAACTTTCTTTACCAGACCAAGCTGTCAAGGAAAAGTGTCAGTTAGAGGGTTGAGAAAAAACATTTAAAAACTGGCGGGGGTCAGCTTTTATTCATTTATGTAAAACCTTTATCCTAAAAGAAAAAAAATAGTTGTACCTGCTTGAAAAGCAATAGCTAGAGTTCAGTTTTGATTTGTTAGTCAAGTCCATCTGATGTTGCATTTACACCTGGGAATTTTGAATCGCGGGCCTCTGAAATTCGCATATATATTACCTTTTTGTTTTTAGGTTTAATACTGCTTTAAACTATTATCCTAATTCATTTGGAGCTACAGTATGTATACAATGAAGAGTAACATTATTTGTTTTGTGTCCTTATCCAACTTAGCTGTGCATGTAGTACATCTACAATACATTTTAGTAACTATAGCAGCAAGGATTAAGAGGTAGAATCATTTATTAACAATAATTGCATCTCATTAAGTTTTGCAGTTGTTTATTCCGTTATTTAATTTTCAGGCGCTTTTGGCCATTACACTGAACAACTCTGATTAACAATTCTCTGCCAGCTGACGCAGGTACAATATTTTTTTTTGTCTGCTAGGCTGTGTGCCGAGGATTAAAGCCTGTGTTGATGATTTTGATTATTTTAATGACTAGCTTTCAATGTTTGGGAACAATTAGTGGATAAAAATATATGCCAGATTTTTATTTTTTTTTGTTACATGAAATCAAAAGTATCTAAAAGTGCACCACGTAACATCAGATTAACACTTACCCAAGCATAATAAGGGTGCTCTCTCTCTCTCTCTCTCTCTCTCTCTCTCTCTCTCTCTCTCTCTCTCTCTATCTCTCTATATATATATATATATATATATATATATATATGAATAGTTATAGATATATAAAGTTCACGGGATTGCTGCACAAACATTTATTTGTAACGAAAAAACATACAAAACATTATGAATAGTATTCCATAGTTACAGTTTGGGGCTATTTTACCTAGCGCCCTTCTTCAGACAGGGGAACACATCATGGTATGACAAACATATAATGATTATATATCTATATATATATAGATATATAGATATATATCTATATATATATATATTTTTGTGAATATTTTATTAGATCTTTTCATGTGAAAACATTCAAGAAATTACACTTTACTACATTGTGAAGTAGTGAGTGTACAGCTTGTATAACAGTGTACATTTGCTGTCCCCTCAAAATAACTCAACACACAGCCCTTAATATAATAATATTTTGGCAACAAAAGTGAGTACACCCCTAAGTGAAAATGTCCAAATTGGGCCCAAAGTGTCAATTTCTTGTGTGGTCACCATTATTTTCCAGCACTGCCTTAACCCTCTTGGGCATGGAGTTCACAAGAGCTTCACAGGTTGCCACTGGAGTCCTCTTCCACTCCTCCATCATGACATCACAGGGCTGGTGGATGTTAGAGACCTTGCGCTCCTCCACCTTCCGTTTGAGGATGCCCCACAGATGCTCGATAGGGTTTAGGTCTGGAGACATGGCTGGCCAGTCCATCACCTTTACCCTCAGCTTCTTTAGCAAGGCAGTGGTCGTCTTGGAGGTGTGTTTGGGGTTGTTATGTTGGAATACTGCCCTGCGGCCCAGTCTCCGAAGGGAGGGGATCATGCTCTGCTTCAGTAGCTCCCCAGTGGCGGCAGTACTCATGCAGCCCCAGACCATGACACTCCCACCACCATGCTTGACTGCAGGCAAGACACACTTGTCTTTGTACTCCTCACCTGGTTGCCGCCACACACGCTTGACACTATCTGAACCAAATAAGTTTATCTTGGTCACATCAGACCACAGGACATGGTTCCAGTAATCCATATCCTTAATCTGCTTGTCTTCAGCAAACTGTTTGCAGGCTTTCTTGTGCATCATCTTTAGAAGAGGCTTCCTTCTGGGATGGCCATGCAGACCAATTTGATGCAGTGTGCAGCGTATGGTCAGAGCACTGACAGGCACTCATACGTCTATGACGCTGAGCACTCAACTTCTTTGGTTGAGGCCTGTTCTTAGTGGAACCTGTCCTGTTAAACCGTTGATGCTGAAGCTCAGTTTCAGGGTCTTGGCAATCTTCTTATAGCCTAGGCCATCTTTATGTAAAGCAACAATTCTTTTATCAAATCCTGAGAGAGTTCTTTGCCATGAGGTGCCATGTTGAATTTCCAGTGACCAGTATGAGAGAGTGAGAGCGATAACACCAAATTTAACACACCTGCCCCCCATTCACACCTGAGACCTTGTAACAGGAATGAGTCACATGACATTGGGGAGGGAAAATGGCTAACTGGACCCAATTTAGACATTTTCACTTAGGGGTGTACTCACTTTTGTTGCCAGCGGTTTAGACATTAATGGCTGTGTGTTGAGTTATTTTGAGGGGACAGCAAATTTACACTTATACCAGCTGTACATTCAGTATTTTACATTGTAGCAAAGTGTCATTTCTTCAGTGTTGTCACATGAAAAGATCTAATAAAATATTTACAAAAATGTGTGGGTTGTACTCGCTTTTTGTGAGATACTGTATATAGAATTGATACTTGGAATCAACTCAGTTAATTAATTAATCATTGAAGATAACATCTGAAAACAATCTTCATTAGATCACAGACAAAGAAACCCCAGGATCATAATAAAAATCTGAATTCAAAAAGAACAATGAATCACAGTAATAATTCTTATTAATATCCACAATTCAATCTATCTAGATACCTATAAAAAGTGCTGAGTTGAAATATAACATTAAAGGGGTTGTAAAGGTAAAAGTTTTTTCACCTTAATGCATTCTTAATGCGTTGATTGGCTAGAGTGGATGGATTGAAAGCAGCGCAGCCATTGGCTTGCGCTGCTGTCGATCACATCCAATGATGCGGCGCGTCGGGGGGCGGGGCTGAGAGATACAGTGAGTGGCTATGGCCGCCAGCTGCATCACAGGAGCGCGCCTGCAAGCACTCAACACCATGCGAGAGAGCTTGCATGAAGGTGTTGAGTCTTTGCGGGGGGGAGACGAGACAACCGCAGAGGGACTCCAGAAGACCAGGTTTGGGGCCACTCTGTGCAAAACGATCTGCACAGTGGAGGTAAGTATAAAATGTTTGTTATTTAAAAAAAAAAAAAATTGTCTTTAGTGATCCTTTAATTACATTTTCAGGTATATGGAGGGAGATTCATTTACACAAAGAGGTACAAATCCATATCTGAGTTTAATCCCTTTGGATATTACGTATCTAAAAAGTGTATCCACTGTACCTCCTTCTTCCTTAAAATCAGTTCACGATCACCTCTTATTCTGTTATGATTAACCTCATCTATGACCATAAACTTTAATTGTGAGAGTGCATGCCCTTTCTCAACAGAATGTCTAGCCAACGGTAATTGTGTTAGGTTGTCTCTTATTTTTAGGAGTTTTCATCCTCCAGGTGTTTTTAAATCTATACCTAAAAGTCAACTGGCCAGATCAACTAGGATAGTTAGTGATCAGGCATTGTGTCAAAAGAACCTTAATGAGATGGAGGAGAGACTCACACAAAGGGGTTACCCTTCAGAGCTAATTCAACAAGAAAGAAAAATGGTGACATCTATGCCTAAAAAAATATTTAGACATAGAAGAATTTCATTTGCACCACAGTTCCATCCTTTTTCGTTTCAGATACACAGTATTATTAGAAAACACTGGTCTATACTCAGAGAAAATTATCCAAATATTCCTGAATTTCATGCACCCCCTCTTCCTTCTTATAGAGGGGGTAAAACTCTGCGAGATAGACTGGTGAGGTCTGATCAATACTATCCCTCTACTACCCCCTTAACATTTTTAGGACCACGTAACAATGGTTCTTTTCCTTGTTTGAATTGTATTCAATGCAACTCTATGACAAAAGGGACATTTTTGTCTCACCCACTCTATGTGGGTGAAACTATGTGGGTGAAACTACACAAATCTACACAAAAAGTAAAAGATCGCAATGCACGTCATAAGTACTCTATAAGAGACAAACTAACACAATTACCGTTGGCTAGACATTTTGTCGAGAAAGGGCATGCGATCTCACAATTAAAGTTTATTGTCATAGATGGGGTTAATCATAATAGAAGAGGAGGTGATAGTGAACTGTTTTTAAGGAAGAAGGAGGTGCAGTGGATACACTTTTTAGATACATTATATCCAAGGGGATTAAACTCAGATATTGATTTGAACATTAATTTGTGTAAATTAATCTCCTTCCATATACCTGAAAATGCAATTAATGTTATTTTTTAACTCTGCAATTTTTTACAGGTATCTAGATAGATTGAATTGTGGATATTAATAAGCATTATTGTTATAATGATTCATTGTTCTTTTTGAATTCAGGTTTTTATTATGTTCCTGGGATTTTTGGTGACTGTATCCAGCTTGTAGCTATTTCGTTGTCTGTGATCTAATGAAGATTGTATTCAGATGTTATCTTGAATGATTAATTAATTAATTGAATTGATTCCAAGTGTCCATGATATATATATATATATATATATACAGTATCGTCACTAGGGTTGGTGTCACCTGGTGCGGTAAAACATGGCGTCACCCCCCCCTGTCTAGGCTGCCCAGCACCATTCAGGTAGCGCACGGTCACAGGGCGCACCCCAAACCTGCCCCTGTAAATGATAGTATAGGGTGGTATAGTGGCAGGTTAGGGTAAAATAGGGTGGTATAGTGGCAGGTTGGGGTTGTATATGACAGGTTAGGGTGGTACAGGGCAGGTTAAGGTGGTATTGGGGTGGTATAGGGCAGGTTGGGGTGGTATAGGGCAAGGTATGGTGGCACAGGGCAGGTTGAAGTGGCACAGGGCAGGCTGGGGTGGTGTAGGGCAGGCTGGGGTGGCACAGGGCAGGTTGTGGTGGTACAAGGCAGGCTGGGGTGGCACAGAGCAGGTTGGGGTGGTACAGGGCAGGCTGGGGTAGTATAGGGCAGTTTGGGTTGGTACAGGGCAGGATGGGGTGGTATAGGGCAGGTTGGGTTGGTACAGGCAGGCTGGGGTGGCACAGAACAGGTTGGGGTGGTATAGGGCAGGTTGGGGTGGTACAGGGCAGGCTGGGGTGGTACAGGGCAAGTTAGGGTGGCACAGGGCAGGTTGGGTGGTATAGGGCAAGTTGGGGTGGCACAGGGCAAGTTAGGGGGTATAGAGCAGGTTGGGGTGGCACAGGGCAGGCAGGGTGGTATATGGCAGGTTGGGGTGGTACAGGGCAGGCTGGGGTGGTACAGGGCAAGTTAGGGTGGCACAGGGCAGGTTGGGTGGTATAGGGCAAGTTAGGGTGGTATAGGGCAGGTTGGGGTGGCTCAGGGCAAGTTAGGGTGGTATAGGGCAGGTTGGGGTGGAACAGGGCAGGCTGGGTGGTATATGGCAGGTTGGGGTGGCACAGGGCAGGCTGGGGTTGCACAGGGCAGGTTAGGGGGGCACATGGCAGGCTGGGGTGGCACAGGGCAGGTTGGGCTGGTCCAGGGCAGGCTGGGGTGGTATAGGGCAGGTTGGGGTGGTATAGGGCAGGTTGGGGTGGCACAGGGTAAGTTGGGTGGCACAGGGCAGGTTGGGGTGGCACAAGGCAGGCTGGGGTGGTACAGGGCAGGCTGGGGTGGCACAGGGCAGGTTGGGGTGGCACATGGCAGGCTGGGTGGTACAGGGCAGGCTGGGGTGGCACATGGCAGGCTGGGGTGGCACAGGGCAGGTTGGGGTGGCACAGGGCCAGGAGGAGAGGGGGTGCTGCTGGACACAGCTATATTATATTAGATATAGGCATAGTAGCTGAGTGAGCTGGCTTGGGGGGGCGGCTGTACACAGCTATTATATATGTATTATAAAGCTGTGTCTAGCAGACAACCTTGCACCCCCCCCCCCCTTCGTTATCAGACTAGCACAGCACAGAAGGCGCCAGACACTGAATCCTCCCACTGTCCCACACCAGCTCTCAGGTGGTGTGCCGGTACCATGGCAACCCCCCACCTATCACACCTTACCTCAGGCTTGGAGCGGCGGTGGACACCCCCTCGCATGCTATCAGGGTGCCAGGGCGGAGATAGTGTGTGACATCATCGTCTGTGAGATGTGACAGGCTCACTGGCTCAGTAGGGAGGAGGAAGAACTTGTAGAACGAAGGACACAAACCAGGCGCGGCTGCGGCGCTGGAGGTGTTGTTCCAGCAGGGTCAGCTGCAAAAAAAAAAAGGCCAGGGATTTCCTCACCCTCGGGAGAGTCGGGATGGTGTCACCCCTCTAGCGGGTGTCACCCGGGTGCGGACGCCACTAGCAACGCCACTGTGTGTATATATATATATATATATATATATATATATATATATATATATATATATATATATATATATGACCATTATATGTTTGTCATACCATGATGTGTTCCCCTGTCTGAAGAAGGGCGCTATCTAAAATAGCCCGAAACTGTAACTATGGAATACTATTCATAATGTTTTGTATGTTTTTTCGTTTTTTTCGTTACAAATAAATGTTTGTGCAGCAATCCCATGAACTATTTCTATATATGACATGTGGGAAGGTCTGATTGCAGTGCACTTTGAGAGTTACTGATATGCTGTTCATCTCACCTGTTTCGTATATATATATATATATATATATATATATACACACACAGTGGATATAAAAAGTCTACACACCCCTGTTAAAATGTCAGGTTTTTGTGATGTAAAAAATATGAGACAAGGATAAATCATTTCAGAACTTTTTCCACCTTTAAAATGTGACCTATAAACTGTACAACAAACTGAAATCTTTTAGATGGAGGGAAGTAAAACTAAAAAAACTAAATAATATGGTTGCATAAGTGTGCACACCCTTAAACTAATACTTTGTTGAAGCACCTTTTGATTTTATTACAGCACTCAGTCTTTTTGGGTATGAGTCTATCAGCGTGACACATCTTGACTTGCAATATTTGCCCACCTTTCTTTGCAAAAACACTCCAAATCTGTCACATTGCAAGGGCATCTCCTGTGCACAGCCCTCTTCAGATCACCCCATAGATTTTCAATGGGATTCAGGTCTGGACTCTGGCTGGGCCATTCCAAAACGTTAATCTTCTTCTGGTTAAGTCATTGCTTTGTTGATTTGGATGTATGCTTTGAGTCGTTGTCATGCTGAAACATGAAGTTCCTCTTCATGTTCAACTTTCTAGCAGAAGCCTGAAGGTTTTGTGCTAATATTGACTGGTATTCGGAACTGTTCATAATTCCCTCTACCTTAGTTACATAGTTACATAGTTACATAGTAGGTGAGGTTGAAAAAAGACACAAGTCCATCAAGTCCAACCTATGTGTGTGATTATGTGTCAGTATTACATTACATATCCCTGTATATTGCGGTCATTCAGGTGATTATCTAATAGTTTCTTGAAGCTATCAATGCTCCCCGCTGAGACCACCGCCTGTGGAAGGGAATTCCACATCCTTGCCGCTCTTACAGTAAAGAACCCTCTACGTAGTTTAAGGTTAAACCTCTTTTCTTCTAATTGTAATGAGTGGCCACGAGTCTTATTAAACTCTCTTCTGCGAAAAAGTTTTATCCCTATTGTGGGGTCACCAGTACAGTATTTGTAAATTGAAATCATATCCCCTCTCAAGCGTCTCTTCTCCAGAGAGAATAAGTTCAGTGCTCGCAACCTTTCTTCATAACTAAGATCCTCCAGACCCTTTATTAGCTTTGTTGCCCTTCTTTGTACTTGCTCCATTTCCAGTACGTCCCTCCTGAGGACTGGTGCCCAGAACTGGACAGCATACTCCAGGTGCGGCCGGACCAGAGTCTTGTAGAGCGGGAGAATTATCGTTTTATCTCTGCAGTTGATCCCCCTTTTAATGCATGCCAATATTCTGTTTGCTTTATTAGCAGCAGCTTGGCATTGCATGCCATTGCTGAGCCTATCATCCACTAGGACCCCCAGGTCCTTTTCCATCCTAGATTCCCCCAGAGGTTCTCCCCCCAGTGTATAGATTGCATTCATATTTTTGCCACCCAAATGCATTATTTTACATTTTTCTACATTGAACCTCATTTGCCATGTAGTCGCCCACCCCATTAATTTGTTCAGGTCTTTTTGCAAAATTTCCACATCCTGCGGAGAAGTTATTGCCCTGCTTAGCTTAGTATCGTCTGCAAATACAGAGATTGAACTGTTTATCCCATCCTCCAGGTCGTTTATGAACAAATTAAATAGGATTGGTCCCAGCACAGAACCCTGGGGAACCCCACTACCCACCCCTGACCATTCTGAGTACTCCCCATTTATCACCACCCTCTGAACACGCCCTTGTAGCCAGTTTTCAATCCATGTACTCACCCTATGGTCCATGCCAACGCACCTTATTTTGTACAGTAAACGTTTATGGGGAACTGTGTCAAATGCTTTTGCAAAATCCAGATACACCACGTCTACGGGCCTTCCTTTATCTAGATGGCAACTCACCTCCTCATAGAAGGTTAATAGATTGGTTTGGCAAGAACGATTCTTCATGAATCCATGCTGTTTACTGCTAATGATATCATTCTTATTACTAAAATCTTGTATATAGTCCCTTATCATCCCCTCTAAGAGTTTACATACTATTGATGTTAGGCTAACTGGTCTGTAATTCCCAGGGATGTTTTTTGGGCCCTTTTTAAATATTGGTGCTACATTGGCTTTTCTCCAATCAGCTGGTACCATTCCAGTCAATAGACTGTCTGTAAAAATTAGGAACAACGGTCTGGCAATCACCTGACTGAGTTCCCTAAGTACCCTCGGATGCAAGCCATCTGGTCCCGGTGATTTATTAATGTTAAGTTTCTCAAGTCTAATTTTAATTCCGTCCTCTGTTAACCATGTAGGTGCTTCCTGTGTTGTGACATGAGGATAAACACTGCAGTTTTGGTTACTGAAGCCCCCCGATTCACTCGTGAAGACTGAGGAGAAGAATAAATTCAATACCTTTGCCATCTCCCCATCCTTTGTAACCAAATGTCCTTCCTCATTCTTTATGGGGCCAATATGGTCTGTCCTCCCTTTTTTACTCTTTACATACTTAAAGAATTTCTTGGGATTTTTTTTGCTCTCCTCCGCTATGTGTCTTTCATGTTCTATCTTAGCCAACCTAATTGCACCCTTACATTTCTTATTGCATTCTTTATAAATTCTGAATGCTGTGGATGATCCCTCAACCTTGTATTTTTTGAAGGCCTTCTCCTTTGCTTTTATATGCATTTTTACATTGGAGTTAAGCCATCCAGGATGTTTGTTCGCTCTTTTAAATTTATTACCCAATGGGATACATTGGCTAATGCCTTATTTAATATGCTCTTAAAGCAAACCCATCTCTCCTCCGTATTCTTTGTTCCTAATATTTTATCCCAATTTATGCCTTTTAGCAAGGTTTGTAGTTTAGGGAAGTTGGCTCTTTTTAAATTCAGTGTCTTTGTGTTCCCTTCATGTCTCCTATTTGTGTGATTTATACTGAAACTAATTGACCTGTGATCGCTGTTACCTAAATTGCCCCGTATTTCCACATCTGTTATCAGGTCTGTATTGTTGGTAATCAGTAGATCTAGTAATGTTTTATTTCTAGTTGGTGCGTCTACCATCTGACCCATAAAATTGTCCTGCAAGACACTAAGGAACTGGCGAGCCTTAAATGAATGCGCGGTTCCCTCCGCCCAGTCTATGTCTGGATAATTAAAATCCCCCATTATGATAACACTTCCCATCCTTGCTGCTAATCCAATTTGTGATAGGAGATCCGTCTCCATTTCCTCCCTCAGGTTAGGGGGCCTATAGCATACTCCCAGTATTATTTTCCCCTTAGCTTCATCCCTTTGGAGCTCTACCCATAAAGATTCCACCTCCTCCCTAGCCCCCTCAGTGATGTCATCTCTCACATTCACTTGTACATTATTCTTGATATATAGGCATACCCCTCCCCCTTTTTTACCCTCTCTGTCCTTGCGGTATAGGGTATACCCTTGAATGTTTGCCAGCCAATCATGAGAGCTGTTGAACCAGGTCTCTGAAATTCCCACAAAATCCAAATCCTCCTTGTACAACAGTATCTCTAGTTCACCCATCTTGTCCGCCAGGCTCCTGGCATTGGTGAACATGCCACATAGTTTAGACTGGTCGCATATTGTATTATATCGTATTGGGTGTTTCAAGATTGCAACTTGGACTTGCTACTATACTCACCTTGTGTTTTTGTGCTTTGGTTAACCTACCACTAATGCCCCCAATACTACCCTCTGGAATATCTTCCGCGCTGGCTATCACTGTCTCTGGACCCTCCCCCCCATCGCCTAGTTTAAAAACCCCTCTAACTTTTTGGCCATCTTCATTCCCAGCAGATCTGCACCCTCCTCATTTAGGTGCAGTCCGTCCCTTCTATAGTACCGGTTACCGACTGAGAAGTCGGCTCATTCCTCCAGAAACCCAAATCTGGTGCAGCTGTGCATGGTAGCCAATCAACTTCTAACTTCAGCTTGGTCAATTAAGCTTTGACAATAAAACCTGGAAGCTGATTGGTTTCTATGCAGATTTTGCACGCTCCAGTTTTAGTAAATCTTCCTAAGTGTAATTTCTGTCTGCTGCCTCTTTCCTCTGCTATCAGCATGAATCACTTCTGACAAGTTTCCCTGACACCAAGAGAAAAATGGTGACAGGGGAGGAACTTCCTGCAGATTGACGGCCTCAGCTCTGTTCCTGTGTGCTGTGTGAAGGGGATGTGTGTCTCTTCCCACCAATCAGTTCTCAGAGCTCTTTTCACTGAGCTCTGCAGACTGAAATTTCAGTTCTCTTCCCCCTTTTTTCGGAACTCTCAGACAAGCTTTAAATAGCTTTGAATGGATGTAGACAAAAGAAGACTGCAGATAAGCAGGTGCAATTTTTATGTGAGGATTTGTTTCATCTCTGCATGTCACCTGAGGCCAAGCTTTGAAAATGAAAGATATAAGCTGATTGATGCCATGCACAGTCTGCACCAGTTTTGATAATTTCCCCTATTTGCATCTACCCGCCTTGGTTATAATCAGGCAGTCTTTGATATTGTCTGAGTGTATTGCCCACCATTCAGCCAAAATATTATGACCACCCACTATAACCTGACCACCCACCTAATATTGAGCAGGTTCCTCTTTTGCATCATAACAAATGGAGATAATCAGTTTATTCACTTTACATTTTGGTGGTCATAAGCTTATGGCTGATATCTCTCTGGCTGATCTCTCTCTCTCTCTCTCTCTCTCTCTCTCTCTCTCTCTCTCTCTCTCTCTATATATATATATATACATATATACACTATATTGTCAAAAGTATTGGGAAGCCTGCCTTTCAATGCACATGAATTTTAATGGCATCCAAGGCTTAGTCTGTAGGGTTCCATATTGAGTTAGCCCACCCTATGCAGCTATAACAGCTTCAACTCTTCTGGGAAGGCTGTCCACAAAGTTTAGGAGTGTGTCTATGGGAATGTTTAATCATTCTTCCACAAACGCATTTGTGAGTTCAGGCACTCTTGTTGGACGAGAAGGCCTGGCTTGCAGTCGCTGCTCTAATTCATCCTAAAGGTGTTCTATCCGGTTAAAGTAAGGACTCTGTGCAGGCCAGTCAAGTTCCTCCAGCCCAAACACGGTCATTCATGTCCTTGTGGACCTTGCATTGTGCACTAGTCCAAATCATTTGGTGGAGGGGGGGGGGGGGGTTATGGTGTGGAGATGTTTTTCAGGGGTTGGGCTTGGCCCCTTAGTTCCAGTGAAGGGAACTCTTAAGGCATCAGCATACCAAGACATTTTGGACAATTTCATGCTCCCAACTTTGTGGGAACAGTTTGGGGATGGCCCCTTCCTGTTCCAACATGACTGCACACCAGTGCACAAAGCAAGGTCCATAAAGACATGGATGAGCGGGTTTGGGGTGGATGAACTTGACTGGCTTGCACACAGTCCTGACTTTAACCCTATAGAACACCTTTGGGCTGTATTAGAGGGGAGACTGTGAGCCAGGCCTTCTCGTCCAACATCAATGCCTGACCTCACAAATGTGCTTCTGAAAGAATGGTTAAACAGTCCCTTAGACACACACCTTAACCTTGTGGACAGCCTTCCCAGAACAATTGAAGCTGTTATAGCTGCAAAGAGTGGGCCAACTCAATACTGAACCCTACAGACAAAGCCTTGTACACATTTTCGATTTTCCGATGGGAATTGTGTGATGACAGGCTGTTGGCGGAAAATCCGACCGTTTGTACGCTTTATAGGACAATTGTTGTTGGATTTTCTGCGGACAAATGTTGGATGGCAGGCTCTAAAATTTTCCACGGACAAATGTCTGTTTTCGGATTTTCTGAGCGTGTGTACACAAGTCTGTCAGACAAAAGTGCAAAGTACAAACACGCATGCTCGAAAGCAAGGACGAGCTGGAAGCGGTCGGTCTTGTAAACTAGCGTTCGAAATGGAGAATTAACATTCGTGACGTGGCAAATTATGAAACTCCGAAACGCAGCACACAATCTCTTCTTCTTTAATGGGATTTTAATGAAGCTGCTTTGCTTGTGATACTGATGGAGTTCTGCCAAACGTATTTTAAAAGGCTTTTATTTTCTAGTGATATCAAGAATATTATTATGCTTGCTGTTTTTTTTTGGGCAAGTTACCACAACACCATTATCCCATAGTTTTTAAGATCCAAGATACAACTATGTTGGTGTCCCTTGTTAATTTTACATTGTATTTTTTAAAATGTAACTGCCTACCCCCAAACTGTCATTTGAAGTAAAACACATAGCTTAATATTATTCTCCACAATGTTTTTTATTGTGCATTAAAAAAAGAAAACAAATACAATTAGACATGCTATCTGCCAATAGAAATTAACCAAAAAGTGCATTCTATGCATCCAAAAATATAGGAAATATATCAAATCATTATTCAACCAAAAAATAAAATAAAAGCCTCATGCATGTGTCCTGCTTGTTAATATAGGGGGTCAACAATGCCAAGAGTTGGTGAAAGCAGGGGTTCGTCATCCAGAGATAATTCTGAAAATCATGTGGATTATTCTCCTGGAGCTCCCGCAGCAAAGGCATATGATATAATTGATCATGATTAATAAAGCAACCAATTTTTGGTCAAAGAAATCCTCCTCCTCCTGTTCCTGGACTGGACTTGGGTCAAGCAATAACTCCAAGGCCAATAATAAATAACATGTTATCTCACCCAATTCCGCAACATGGCTGGTTGACGAACGGCCAGAACTGAAAAGCGCGTAATGAAAAGCGTGAAATGAAAAGCATGAATTAACACTCACCAAACCTACTAACACGAAATTAACAGAAGGAGCCAGAAATGGCTCTAGGCTTTGTGAGGCCCTAGGCAAAACCTAGACATGAGGTACCACTGATGCCCATCAGCTACGCAGCAGGCCTTCCCAGATTGATCCTCGTGCAGTGGATGGGTGGGGCTGACGTGTGCAGATGCAACATCACTCCTCATTGGCTGGCAGGCGGAACTCCAGGAGTCTTAGGTTACGTGAGAGGTGAGTGTGACAGGGCTCTTAATGTTGCCTGCACACAGTGGCATTAGGATGTCCTGTCACCTCTAAAATAAAGTGCTGCAAATCAGATGGTCGGCACGCTTAAGTGAGACAGGGCACTTAACGCTGCCTGAGCACAGCAGCATTAAGGTCCCCTGTCCCTCAAAACTGTGGTAATGCATGTAGCGCTAACTCCGAAGGAGCCGCTTGGGAATTTTGGGTGCCCTGTTCTGCACCTCCAACCTCAGCCCCTCTGACACACCTGGTTGACTGAATCACTAAAGAAACACGTAGCAACACCAGCATATAGTACCTTTCACCTTACTGTAGGATATAGGCAATAAACGAGTACACACCTGCTTAGTGGTAGACACTATTTGACTATAATTAAGAACTTGCATAAATAAGACAAAGTGCAGCTCACTAAGCAGAGTAGAACTGCTCTCAGGTAATAAAGGTAAACAAATATATCTATAAAAGCAGCTCTATATCAATAGCATAAAAATCAATAAGAGAATAGGTAAATCAATATTTAGCAACACAACTGCACTCTAAACGTGTCTAAAGGATTAGCAGTTTCCTAGTGGTTTTTGAGTGCATTCAAAGAAATTAGAGAAGATGGGGTTCCCCTTTAAATGACAACAACAAACTGGGCCCTGTGCAGTGCTGGTTCAAGGATTTTTGTCTACTTATCACCGGTCCACGAAGTGGCGTCATACATGACACTTCCCAGCCTGTGTACAGGAGGGAGGCTGAGTGGACGAGGGTCTACTGAGCTCCCACCACCCTTCCCAGTGCCACCAGCCATGACAGCACTGGGCCCGCAGGTGGGACAGTGGTGGCCAGTAAAAATGGTGGTGGGGGGCGCACATCGCAGCAGTGGTGGAAGTGATAGGCGGCTTCATAGCCGCTTGTAACCCTTCCACCTGAAAGGCGACAGTCAGCTTTACTAAAGTACACACACTCCCAGCTGCTATGTGTGTAAAAAGACACGTACAGCACTGTAAAACTCATAAACCCCAGCAAGTGGCTGGGGTTTCAAATTTTCCCCCCCTCATCATGGCACCCTGAGGTGGCTGCTTAAGCCGCCGTATGGTAGTGCCGGCCATAGCCCTGGGGCCGCTACAGTTATAGGGCAGTCTTTAGTCCTAAATCTTCATCTCTAATCGTTAGTACACATTGTAGCTGTGAATAGGGCCTGCAGGCAGTATTAGGGCCAAAGAATAACAGGGTGGCCAGTTCCTATGGATGGCAGTAGAAAATGGCCGACCAGCCCTCTCACCACAACTGGGATACAGCAACAACGGTTCCTCCGATCAGGAGTTAGCTCACTCTGGGTTGCCCGTGGCAACTGCGCTAGGTAGCACCAAGATCTGTATTCTGGAAATAACTCAGTTCCTTTCTTTACCAGGGATGGTGCTAGGCTGTGTGGCTTTCCCTCTGGTGGTGCAGTGATGCAGGGTTCTCTCTATCTCTGACAGAGTTCTATCAGCACAATCCTCTCCCTCTGGAGTCCTGGGTGTACTTCCCCAAAAGCTCTCCCACGCTTCTGGCACTCTCTCTCCCTTCTCTTCAGTTGGGCATGCTGGGGGCTGCAGTTTCTTCCCTTAGGGTTGCAATGTCCAGCCCTCAGGACTACATGTCCCTTAATCCTCCTCTCTGCTTTTTTTCGATTGTTTTTTCCCTGGCCAATAAGGAGGAGGGGGAAGAAACCTAGCCAGTACTGCTCTCGAGTACAGCGGCGAGAGGAGGAGAGGGAGGAAGGGAAAAAATAGCCCGCAGCTGCTCTCTCCATGCAGACACTCCAATCTCCTGCTGTTCTGCTACCTCCCACTGACAGGAGAGGGAGGGGGAATAGGCAGGAAAGACAAATAGCCCTCCAGTCTTTCAGCAGCGGCTAGAACAGGGGAGTCTCCTTCTCGGACCTGCATCTGTCATTTTCCGGCAGGAAGATCAAGTGGGAGGGGGATCCGCGGCACCCGCTACATGCATTAGGCAAATTAGGCGGCCACGAGGCCCCTGTGAGCGTGAGGCCTAAGGCAACCACCTAATTTGCCTAATTAAAGCGCCGCCTCTGGAAGAAGCCCAAAGAGTGACGCTAAAGATCACTCCGCGCTCTCTGTCACAGGTAGGATTCGTTAATACCTATTTCTACACCCCAACGAACCATTGTTTGTCATGTTCCCCATTCATAAAACTGCCCTCACCGCATGTCATAGGTTCCTTGCCTTATCCCCACTGCTTCGCAAACTTACCATATCATTCGGATGTATTCGTACCTAGTAGGTTTCTCAAAGTCCCATTCGTAAATATTTTACACCCCATTCGAGTCCAATCACATCGGCGACGTAACGACTCATGTCAACCCACTGCTCAGGCTGATTCGTATCAAGTCGCGTCGGCGGCATAAATGATTCGAATCCACGCCACTCACTCACACTACAGCCAGTTCTGAATCTAGTCGCACTGGCTGCATAACGTCCCAAATCCTTGGCACTACTTACCACACCATTCACTCCCTCCTCAGCCCGATCCAAATCTAGTGCCATCGGCGGTACAACACAGTGGCACAACGATTTGGATCCTTGGCTCTACACACCACACCATTCACTCACTCTTTAGCCCAATCCGAATCTAGTCACATCGGCGTGGCATCGCAGTGGCACAATGATTCAGATCCCCTGCTCTACACACCACACCATTTACTCACTCTTCAGCTCGAACCGAATCTAGTCGAATCTGCGGTACAACGCAGTGACACATCGATTCGGATCCTCGGCTCTACACTCCACACAATTTACTAAGTCTTCAGCCTGATCCGAATCTAGTCACATCGGCGTGACATCGCAGCGGCACAACGATTCGGATCCTTGGCTCTACACACCACACCATTTACTCACTCTTCAGCCCAAACCGATTCTAGTCGCATCGGTGTGACATCGCAGAGGCATAATGATTCGGATCCTCGGCTTTACATTACTCAAATCAGGCGCATAACATACACACCTCACTCCATCTATTCGTACGTTTGTTGTGGTCGGTCATTCCTACATACTCAAATTCCACCATCTTTGTTTTCGCCTTTCTGATAAGGCTACTTGCTTGCAATCTTTGCAAGCATGTCTCCAGTGGCACTCAATTTGGCCACTCGTTGTCTCCAGTGGCAACTTGGCCATTCACCTGTTCTCTGTCATTTCCCCTTTAGGTCAGTAGAGTTCAAGTTGGTCCATCTTGCACCAAGTTTGGACGGTATTTCCTCAGGTTTAAAAAAAACATACACTGACGATAGGGCTTGCACCTTCACCAGAGGGCCACCTATGCCCCAAACAGCTCCTTGCAACCCCTTTTTTCTTTTATTAAACTCCTATGTCACCTTACTACAGGTTCCCAGTCGACCCACTTCTCGAACCCAACCAGGACTTTGCAAATTAGGGAATCGAGTCAGGTGCGTAGTACAAGGGACCTTCCCTTGCATTTTTCTTTAAGCATGCTTTCACAAAATGTTTTACTTCACATACATGATTTGAGTTGCTCCTTAGGCGTGTAACTGTCACACCTTTCTGTTTTCAAAGGGCGACCCTTCACCTACGCAGACAAGGTCGCTCAACGTCAAGCTTGCTGGCAGTGCAAGTGTTAGCAGGCCGAACATACGTCAATAAACCACAGATAGCAACATTACTACTTAGAAATACCAGACTGCAGCTCCCCGCCCCAGTACACCCTGGGGGCTCTGGTTCACAAGTTTGTGCCAAGCACAGATGAGAACCCAAGCTATTGGTTACCTGGCCAGTCACCTCCTGGCTCACCTCAGTTGCCACGCACTCTTTTCTAACCTGGCACCCAGGCATCTCTGCAGTCTATATCCTTGGCTATTGCTCAGCTCCACTCCATGGTGACCACGCTGTCCACAACAATCACCGATGTCCAGACCAGAGTTGGAGCCCTGGAGGTACGCCCAGCTGCGACCCTACCAAACCCAATCAGCATCGCCGTCCCGATGCCTTCACCTACAGGTAAGCCCGAGATCTTCATGACTATCTTCCCTGCGCACCTCGTCCCAGCTGGCATCAGGAAGGACATTTTGGATGGCAAAGATGTTAACCTAGCATCCCTCCTCATGTCAGTTCATGACGTGGCCGACAACAAATCTTATTCCTAGAGTTGACGTCTCAGTCGTCCTTAAAGCTAAAGATCCTAGGCTTAACCGCAAGCTCACTGTCACTGAGTTTGTGCTAGCCTTTGGGATGGTCAGAGACATCCTTTGCATGGCCAACCCCAGCAGGAGGGAAGAACTGGACTTGTACTTACATGCAATGGTGGATTTGGGTCACAAGTACGGGGGGTTTTCATTCTATGACTACCACCAGTCATTCTCATCTAAGGCGGCAGCTAGACTCTCTCAGTTCCAGATTACCACCAACTGGAGCACCATTGATACAGAGCTATTCTGCCGCCACTTTGCGGGTCTACGCTCCCCACTCTGCGCTAACTGCCAGTCTTCCACCCATACGGAAAACTGGTGCTCCAAGGTAGGTGGCAGATGCCTCCGCAACTATCCCCCCAACTCTGGTGCCACCCAAAATTTTCTGGCTTTCACACAGCCATCCCAGGTGGACAAGTGGAGAAGACCAATCCAGTCAGTGGGGGGCGCAACTATGCAACAATTTCAATTTCGGGACTTGCAACTACACTCACTGTAAGCTCCTTCATGTTTGCCTCTCTTGCTATAAATCACATTACAAAGTCACATGCGGCATTAAGCAGCTAAATACATCCTGACTAAGCCGTGTGGATGTCGGGTGGCTCGGGTTCTACCTATCCTCCCACCCGACTCCCTCACTGGCCGCCTTCCTCGTGCAGGGATTCACCTCAGGATTCCACACCAGCCTCATCACGCTGCCCCACACGACCAATGAATGCAAGAACCTGCTTTCAGCTGCCACGGATGAGTCAGCCATGAGCATCTTGTTGCAAATGGAGCTGAACCGAGGGTACATGATCGGCCCCTTTTCCAAGTCACCTTTCACCGTCTGGAGAGTCAGCCCTGTTGGACTTGTCCAGGGCAAGTTTTCTAATAAACTTCGTTTAGTGTATGATTTGTCCACGCCTCATTGTTCTCACATCCCAAGTTTGAACTCCCTAATACCCTTAGAGGAATTTTCCCGTAAGTATTCATCAGTCGACCTAGCTCTAAAAGCAGCCCGTGGCTGTTTGATACGTTTGCCCGGTCCCTTTCCTGTATCCTGTCGCATCAGGCACATTGCCAAAAAGTGATCCACTATCTCGACGACTTCCTGCTCATCGAAAAACCCGGTGAGCCCCCAGTAGACTTGGACAGCTTAAGAGGGGTATTTGCTAATCTTAATTTGCCCATAGCAGAAAATAAAGTGGAAGGCCCGGCACAGTCCATCACCTTCTTGGGTGTCACGCTCGACACGCGGTCCATGCAGGCCAGCCTGTTGCCCGACAAGTTGGCCTGGATCAGGTCGGTTGTTTACACCTTTACCCTTACTCGAGGGTGCACTAAGAAACAGCTACAATCTTTGCTTGGCATGCTTAATTTTGCCATGAGGATCATCCCTCAGGGGCAGTCCTTCGTTTCACACCTCTTAGTCTTCCTCTCACAGGCCCAAGATCCCAACCAAATTCTTAGACTGGACACAACAGCAATAGCAGATTTGTCAATGTGGGACGAATTTCTCACAAATATCAATGTTCATTCCTTCAGCATGCTCTTCTTCACCTCGGGTAGTCACGGATGCCGCAACCTCTACAGGCTTTACGGCAATTTTTGGCCACCATTGGTTTGCAGGGCCATGGCCACCAGAAATCCTCCTGATCCCCGGGTTCAGTCAATTCTCCTCAGTATTCGAACTCCACCACATTGTGGCAGCAGCTCAAGTCTGGGGCAGCGCCTGGGCAGGGCAAACAGTGACTTTTGCCACAGACAATCAGGCCACAGCCAATATCATAAACAAAGGCAGGTCCAAATCGCTAGCCCTCATGTCCTTCCTGCTCAGGCTGGTGTAACTATCCCTGCAGCATCAATTCAATGTGCACTGCATCCACATCTCTTATCCCACCTTGGTCACAGCTGACGTTGGATTAAACACCTTCACAATGTGACCCGCCTTATTAATCAGTCATTATCCCGCAACACCCTGAAGGCCTTCCGTACTGCCTGGAATTCCTACGAAAGGTTCCTAGCCTCTAACCCCTGGACAGTGTCAGGAGATCTCAAGGGCATCCTGGCTTTCATATCATACTGCCACACTCAGCTGGCATTATCACATAATACCATCAGACTCTACTTAGCTGGCATCCAGCATTTCATCTCCTTACAGGACCCTACCAAACTATCCTTGTTCGCTGCCCACACAGTCAAAACTATCCTACGTGGTATCCACAGGCAGCAGCCCCAAACCAGTAGCAAGCGCCTACCCGTCACTAGTGCCATCTTCAGAGACATGTCTACCATCCTGTCACGTTCCCCATTTGGGTTACTGCCCAGCCTGGTCATTCAAGCAGCCATCTACCTGGCCTTCTATGGCTTCTTACATGCGAGCGAGTTCATCGTAACCGACCCCGGCTGTCAGGTACTACGCAGACGCCATCTGACACGCTGTCAGAATCACTTCATCCCGCACCTTGTAGTGTCCAAAATGCAACAGTCCGGTCCCGGGGTAGATATCAAACTTTTCCAGACTCACCACGCCTGGTGCCCAGTGGCCATTCTAGACCAGTTGTTAGCTCATCTGCCCGACCTGTCGGAGTCTAGCCCATTGCTACCTTTCCTTACCAACCCTCTGAGTGTTAGCCAGTTCACCAGACACATTAGGATCCTCTTGCTTAACTTAGGCCTTGACCCTGGCTGATATTTTGGACATTCCTTCCGGATCGGAGCAGCATCAGCAGCATCACAACACGGGGTACCGGACCATGTCATCAAGAAACTTGGCAGGTGGAAAATCCGCTTGCTTTGCTCGATACATTCCCAATCCACAAGCAGAAATGTTACAAGCCTTCAGCAAGCTTGCCCAGTAGTACGTTACCAGCTCAAATAAATAATTACTTTCCAACCAAGTGTTTTGCCCCCTTCTCTTGATATACCGTCCAGTAGACCAGGGCACACTTCAGCTCTACTTTATGTTGTTAGTCTTGTGGCGCGTTTATGTGGTTCACATCTCTCCCAGTCATAGGGCTCCGATCATAAATAGGAGGGCCAGTATGGTGTCCTGAAATTATGGAAGGAGCCCGGGGGGGATTTAAGCAGACCACCCACAGTGGTCTTTGTCGGTTTCAGTGCATGATACCCACCCATTCCCTTTCTCAGGGCTCTTCTCTAAAAACACTTTCTCTACAAACCAGCCACTAACTTATCTTGGGTATGCCCCCTTTTCTTGGCGTACCATCCAGCAGACCAGGGCACACTTCAGGTCTACTTTATGTTGTTATTCTTGTGGTGTGTTTATATGGTTCTCTCCCGGTCATAGGGCTCTGACCATAAATAAAATAAATATATATATATATATATATATATATATATATATATATATATAAAACAATACATATAAGCATTTTGGAGAAAACAGTATGTGTATGCCATATGTACACTTTGGTGGCAGGACAGCCCTCAGCATTAGGTGTGACATTAGAACATCATTTGTAGCTTATACTTGTACTAGACCTAACAATATCTCTTTCTATGTGTGTGATGTTGTTTTTGTGTGTTAGTCCTAGTATTTGGTACAGTAGAAAACAGAAACCGCTCAGTGGGTTGTTCAGCACCTTGGAGTTGTAATGCTGTGTACACACGACCGGACTGGTCCAACCAACTGTGGGCCTCATCGGACCTTCAGCGGACCTTTTCTGGCGAAAATCAGATGGGCTTTAGATTTTGAACATGTTTCAAATCTTTCCGACGGACTCGAGTCCGGTCGAAAAATCTGTTCATCTGTATGCTAGTCCGACGGACAAAAAAAGGACGCTAGGGCAGCTATTGGCTACTGGCTCTGAACTTACTTATTCTAGTCCCTTCGTACGTCATCACGTTCAAACAAACGGACTTTCAAACAGACTTTTATCCATTTGTGTGTGTGGAAGTCTGGTTGTTCAAAAGTCCGTCGTAACTCTGTCGAAAGTCCGTCAGAAAGACCGTTGGACCTTTGATGCTGAAAAGTCCGCTCATGTGTACACAGCATAAGAGAGTAGCGATGGATTGTGTTTTGGAGAGCAGTTTCCATTTTCCTCATTGCAACACAGTGTGTTGGAGGAGGAGACGAGCCACATAGAGAATCAGCACCCAGTGTTGAGTGTACAGAGGAATAGTTCAAATATACAGAGCTAACTTATGTACTAATGTGATTGAAGTGTCATGAATTTTTTTTGCTAGATGTACTTTGAGTAAATAAGAAAAAAACTCTGAGGTCAACACTGCGCTAAATAGAAATCAACAACTAAAAAAAATAATGAAAGTGTTATAAGTGTAAAGCAGCCAGCACCTAAAGTTCAATACCAAAAAAACTTCCAATAAAATAAATAACACAGTGAGTGCAGCACTAATAATGATATAAAATATGATATCCTTAAGATAATAAAAATTGTAAAATAATCGAAACAACAGTGATGCATACAATGAGAAGTGAAAAAAAAAAATACCACATTAAAAAAGAAAAAATATTCAAAAAAGAAAACTAAAGCAATGTCCTATAGTGATCAATGGGAAATTTCATGAACAATAAGCCTCCAGAGGAGAAAAGATGAATTGCAGGAAACAAAAGCTCTGACACCAATCTTCCCAAAGCAAAAACCAACGTGTGGTCAGGTCAACACCCAAAAGTGAGGTAGCTTGCTTACCAAAAAGCAGTGACTGCTGCTAGCAGTCTCGCCCAGCACAGGGAATTTAAAAGTCTCCCCAGAACTTAAGATCATCCGGGCCAGCCGATCTTCTAATATTGCTCAAAGATAAAAAAATGGAAACTTCCATAGTGCAGTATGTCAGTTCAAAATCATTTATTAAAAGAAAGGTTCGCACTTACAGGAATGAAGTGTCATCATAAGCGGTTGTGTCACATAAAAGCCGCGGTGTCTCTATTCGCTTCTCCCAATTTCCTAGAGCGTTCGTCTCACCACCGTCGCGAAAGGCTAGCGTGATGATGTCACCATCGGAGGCTCCACCCTACGCGTTTTGTCACGAATGGACGTCTTCTGGGGATTGGCCGAATGGATGTGTCATCACTACGGAGGTTTATATATGCCTACAGCGCCATTTTGACTGCTGGCAACCGGGGCTATATCGCAGACAATATATGGTAGCTACTCCATCTTAAGTGTTGGCTACTGATGGGAATAGGGGAATAGAGACGATATATAACATCGCCATCTAGTGATGAAATAAAAAACCTAAGTAATTTAAGTGGATACTGAACACAAAGGAAAGGGAAGCGTTGGAATTTGAATAGTGACACCGTCAGCTTGATACAAACGTGACAACAATTATATAAACTAAAGTGATGATGATAAGCTCCTAATACAACAAAATGTAATAATCATGTATAAAAATACTTCTAAGGATAGAAAATTGAATATAAAAAAGAAAAAAAATAGTAAAAAAAAAGGAGAAAATTTACAGATGTAAAAATGATTGAGGACAGATTCAGGAATTATTTATAAAACAATTTATATCCCAATCAACGTTGAGGCCAAAAGGTACAAAACTTTTCATATTAAAAATCCATCTGGTCTCAAGTCTTGAAATAAATCTAACCATGTTAGTTCCCCTCCAATGTGGGCGGATAGTGTCAATAGCCAAGAACGATGTAGTTGTCGATCATGATATTTATCATAGTGCCTAGACAAATTGTGTTTTTTAAAACCTCGTTTGATATTACCTACATGTTCAGCTAAATGTACATGTAACTCTCTTTTAGTACAACCTATATATTGTTTTAAACATGGGCATTGGATTACGTAAACTACAAATTGTGTATAACAAGTTATGAATGACTCAATATCATAAGTTTTGTTAGTCACAGTAGATTGGAAGGCCTCACACTTACGTCCTC
The DNA here is from genome assembly GCF_042186555.1 of Aquarana catesbeiana. NCBI lineage: Eukaryota > Metazoa > Chordata > Amphibia > Anura > Ranidae > Aquarana > Aquarana catesbeiana. Next base: position 104,245,099 of record NC_133325.1, read on the forward strand.
TAAAGGCATTGATCTGGCAAATGCTAAATCTATGGCATGGAAAGAAACCCTTCATTGACTGAAAAAAGACAGTGTCTTTGGAGGGTCTATAACATTAGGGGCAATGTTGTGTCTCAAAGAAGGAGCACCCCTATATATTAAAACTGGTTGTTCTGGAATGACAGGGCCAAGAACTCTGTCATTTCGTAGTACGCCCCAATGCTTCTTGAGAATTTTCTTTATAGAGAAATGCTGGTTAGAGTACCAAGTAACCATTGACCACCCGAATTTATCAGATGCCATATGGTTTTCTCCCCTCCCACTGAGCATATCACCCCTATCCATGGCCGCAACATTGGCAATAGTTTCATCAATTTCACATTCCTGATAACCTTTACTCAAGAATCTTTGTTTTAAAATCATTGCTTGCTGGTAAAAGTCAGAGATTTCAGTACAGTTCCGCCTAATACGCTGGAACTGTCCTTTGGGGATAGCAGCTAACCATGATTTGTGATGGCAGCTGGTTAGAGGGATAAAAGCATTGCGGTCAGTCTCCTTAAAGTAAGTACTGGTAATGAGACGGCCATCTTTAACCGCAGTGCTCAAATCCACAAAATGGATATGTGTCTGACTTGCCTCATGTTTTAAAAAGATGCCTCTATCATTCTGATTCAATTTAAAAAAGAATGCGTCAAGGGAGGGCAGATCCCCCATATGATGAGCTTGTCATCAATATATCTTTTCCATAGCCGCAACTCTCTCGGTGGGTTATTGTCTATACATTCATGTTCCCAACGGGCCATGAATAAGTTTGCTAGACTAGGAGCAAACTTAGCCCCCATTGCTACACCACATGTTTGTAGAAAAAATTCTCCACCAAACCAGAAGTAATTGTGGCTTGTTGTAAAATTCAGGAGCTCCATAACAAAATCCCTCTGCAAAGAGGATAAAGATGAATCAGGTTGATGATAGAACTTTACTGCTTCAAAGCCATGTTGGTGGAATATATTGGTGTATAAGGAGGCTACATCGGCGGTCGCTAGAATACAACCTTCCTTCCAATGATATTGATCGAATATATTTAAAACTTGTGTAGTGTCACGCAAATAAGCGGGGGGTAGTAGCCACCAGTGGTTGAAGGAAGCTGTCCACATATTTGCCAATCCTCGCAGTTACGGAGTCTATGCCGCTCATAATAGGGCGACCTGGAGGTTTAGTAGGGTTTTTATGAGTTTTGGGCAAATAGTAGATAACCGGTACCCTTGGGATAATGGGAATGAAGTGGGCTTTCTCTTTTTTGTTAAGAATCCCTTGTTCAAAACCATATTCAATCAAGTTAGAGAGTTGTTTTCTAAATCTAACTGTTGGATTGGAGGCAAGGGGGGTATATGTAGAACGATCAGATAACAATCTATTCATCTCCTCTATATATTGAGATTTGTCCAAAATGACAATACCGCCCCCCTTATCGGTGGGACGGATTACTATGTCATTACGTTTGCAAAGCAGTTTAAGACTTGTTTGGAATGCACTAGTACGCCTCCCTTTAGGGATCCTTAATGCTATCAGATCTTTAAGTACAAGTTCTTTAAATACCTGGACTGACGGGGCAACGAATCCCGGGGGATTAAAGAGCAAAGCATTACTAAGATTAGTATGCTGAATAGGGACATTGACATCTCCTATTATACCATTCTGAGAGATAGAGCTAGCCATATGATTGGTGCTAGATTGAATGGGTACCCTATGGACAATTTGCCTAAGGTTCCCAATAGGGTTCAGAATAAAATGACTTTTAATGTTCATTTTCCGAATAAATTTATGTACGTCAATAAACGTCTCAAACTTATTCAGTCTATGTGGGGGGGGGGGGCAAACTTTAAACCTTGACTCAAAATTCTTTGCTCTCCTTCTGATAAAAGTGACTGGCTCAAATTAAAAACGCCACTGATGTCTATTGCTTTCTTTTTTTTGGCCATGACTCGTCTCCCCCCTCTAGTGCCTCTCTGTCTTCGTATCCCCTCTTGCTTCTGTTGTTGCTCAAGGGAAAAAAACGTGACTGAGTACCATGATAGTAATCCCTTTGAAATGGGAAATCGTTAGATTGATTTGGGTGTTGTGTGATGAGGTAATAATTATCATCATACACATCCTCCTGGAATTCAGAAAGGAGAGCAAATCTGTTCTCCAAGGTGATATATCTATCTCCAGGGGGTTGATTATTACCCCCAGGATTATGATGATAGATCTCATCCCTAGAGTCACCCCTATATTCCCATGATCTCTGAGGGTTAGATCTCTGATACCATGTGTCTCTAGGGTCACCCCTATGTTCCCATGCTCTCTGAGAATTGGGTTTCTGATACCATGCGTCTCTAGGGTCTCCCCTATATTCCCATGCCCTTTGAAAATTGGGGTTTTCAGTATAGGGTCCTTTGTGTGAGGGGTGTCTGGTTTTAATATTAACCCCCCCAATGGGGGCCTTTTGGACGTGTTGACTGTGGGGTATCCCTAGGGTGAAGATGATTGGGGGCACCCTGAGGATGGGTGTTCCCTTGTTTTCTGTTAGGATTAGGGGATGGTTGATTATAATTCCCTTGATTATATCCTGGAGGCTGCTTCTTATTAGCAATCCTATTATCTCCTCTCTTTTCCAATACAGGTGGTATAGGCCTAATAGTAGGAGCAACTGATAGAGGATGGGAAGGTAAATTCACTCTATCATTACCAACAATGTCATCTAATTTGGTCTGCCATTTAAAAACAACATTATTATATCTGAAAAATCACGGTTATATTTTTTCTTTTTTTGTTCAGAGTCCCCCTTTTCTAAAAATTGCCTGAACTCATCGGATTTTTGTTTATAAACTTCCTGATCTTTAAATAAAATTAACCTTTTTTTAACTAAAATAATTTCTTTATTTAATGTCTTCAATTTCAACTGTTTTTTAGCTATAAGAAATTGAAGAAAGCTAACTCCAATGTCATTAAAATAAACAAACCACCCCTCTAAGTCTGTTTCCCCTTTCTGGGGACTGACTTCCCACCTGAGACTGTGGGGCACCATTTTCTTGGAAACGTATTGCTCTAAATAGGCAACATCCCAGCTAGCATGCAGCTCTGAAACCAGGAGATTTTTGAGTCTAAGGAACAGACCGCCTATTTCGACGGTCAGCTCAGTAGTCCCATCAAATACTCCATTGATATTGATATTGTGCTGGGATCTAAGATCAAAAATATCCATATTATGACAATCAGCAGCAACGCTTTGGTATATAAACGACTGTTGTTTCGCTTATTGTACAATTTTTATTATCTTAAGGATATCATATTTTATATCATTATTAGCGCTGCACTCACTGTGTTATTTACTTTGAGTAAATGCAATTCACAATACATGTATCCTAAAGAATGTGTCTCTTTATATACAAATAATATACTTACCGATACTGCCTCAGTTGAAAATAATTTCTTATCTCTTGCAGAGTTACAAGTGCAAGTAAAAATTTCAGGATCAGAGACTTCTGGGTGTGTTGAATGCTTGCGCCCGCTTTGCCCAATGTGATTCCACTTGCTTGCCAGTTGCCACCACCTCATTAGTGCATCCCTTCTGAGCTACAGGGCTCACTAATGACAAAAGAAGGTGGTAGTGTTACACTCTCTTAATATTTTACTGTATGTGACCCTTTGGTAATGTCTGAGGCTACACATGAGGCCTCATATATCAAAAAAGCTTAATCCAACTGTGGTGAAGATCACGCCTTTCGTTTTCATGCTTTTTTAAGGCCAGAATTATGCTCAAAAATCTTTACATTTTACAATGGAGCATATTTTTTTGGTATACAGTAAAAATCTATAATATGTACAATAATATGTAAAGCAATTAGCAATACCAGTTTTCCTTTCCTTTTAGGCCCCATTTTTTTCTGTGGTTTACTACGGAAATAATGAGTCTTATAATATCCAATACAGATTTTTTAGATAAAGAAACCTGGCAGCTGTTTTGTAATACGGCTCCTTCAAGTCGGCAAACCTTTCTGGTATCTTCCAAGCTCAAAATACTACTTTTCTGGTAATGTTCCCACACAAGACAGGTAGAAAGAGGAATGTACACATTATCGTTTGATCTGAATTTTGAAAAACACAATCACCAATAGAATCTCACAGCTTCTTGGTTGTGTATATAGCTGTCCTTGTAGTCCAGGTAGCTGTGAATCAGATAAATATTGATGAAGGGTTGGGATTTGCCCTTGAAAGTGAATGTTTTCCCATGATCAGAAGAATAAAAAGATGTGATTCATAGTACCTAGGGTATTTTATGAATCGTTGCATCATGAAGTCGAGATCATGCAATTTTATTTTGTGTTTTTTTTTCAAATTTCAAATACTGCTTTTACATTATTTGAAGTTATTTGGCAATTAATGTTTCTTTGTTTTGTGTGTTGATTTCAGCGATATGTCTGCTGTAATGTGTTTTTGATGCAGAATACCCCACTTTCAAACTTCCTCTGTATGGTCTTTTTATATGTCCTGCTTGTAGGCAGGTGCAGTCTGTACTCTCCACTGCAGGTGGCGCTCAACCGTAGCGGCAATGCAGAAGTTGAAGGAAGTTGTGAGGAACTTGGTTGCTCTATGACTTCTGGTGGTCACAGGGACACAGCTGTTCGATTGGACGTTGGCGCTCCCTGTGACTCTGGTGGCCATCTTGGGTCAGGCAGATTCTATTTAAGACTTCATCTCCTGGGTTTGGCGCACTCTATGCACTTGGCTTGCATAGGGACAGGATCCCCATCTGACAGGGGACAGTGCATAGAAGAACGAAAGGATTCCAGAGGAGTAGGGACATTGCAGGGATTATGTCCACCTCTCTCTAGGAAGCCTCCCCTTTGGATATGAACCGGCCACATTCTGCTCCTCGTTGCAGATGTAACACAGACAGCAATAACAGTTTGATAAAGTGTCTAATCCTTCCCTTCTCAATCCATAACATACAAAGGGAGATCCCTTTGGCAGCAGCTTGCAGTATTCAGAAATTAAACAACAGGTTGCGGCACAATTTAATATTTATTTTCAGCAATCACAGTTAATGTCAACATGTTCAGGCATCTCTACCAATACCCAAGCAGCAGCTGTGCACAACAGAGTGCAACACAAATACACCTTTTACTGTTCTTCAACAAACCTGAGGCCAGGCAAGGGACAAGGGGTGGGCGGGAGGGGCGGCTGCCCTGGGTGCAGTGGTTTACTGTAGGGATGGGGGTGTCTTCCTTCTGTTACAAGGCTGACAGCAGCAGTGATTTTGTTAAGCGAGTGACTGCCGGGCGTAGGATCCCCTAAGCAAAGGGGAGGAGCAGTTTGACATCTTTGCCCAGGGCGCGGAATTACCTTGTCCCGGCACTGGGCCAGGCTATGGACATTCATTTATTTACAGGTTCTTAAGAAGAAATACATGAGCTTTTAACCAAGCCCTTACTGATCTCTGTAGCTAGAGGCACTATGGAGAAATTCATCCTCAACGTTCACACAGATGCACTGAAATCACTGCTCATCTCCCATTTCTTCCTCTGGCAGCAGTGACTTGGGATCTTTCTGTTTTTTATTTTAAGCAGACATCGGGTACTATACGCTGTGCAGAAACCCACTGCTACTCATTTCAAAATATCTCTAGTGACCTTTGAGGACTAATTGCTCAACAGTGCCTGCAGCTACAGAATTCAGTAAAGACTTTTTCTAAAGCTTATTTACAGCTGGTAAAAAATAAACAAGTACTTGAATGTCAATAGCCTAGCCCCAGGTTCACTTTAAGCAAATTACATAGAAAAGACACTGAGTACATATGATACTTAATTCTATAGGGTGAAAGTAGAGAAGTTAACTAAATTTGCTCTTGTTAAAGTAAATGAACCCTTGCCTTGTAAAGCAACACATTCCATTTATAATAGAAATGCAATGCAAAACAGTTTCTTATTTATAAAAAAAAATATTTGTATATATAAAAGCTCTGCACAAACTGTTGGCACTATATAAATACTGTATAATAATAATAATTATAGTAAAAATAAAAATAAACAATTCTAAATACCATTTTTTTTTTTTTTTTATAAGCAATCACACGACCTTTGTTTTTAGCTGCATAAGGTTCTTAGCAAGCTGGGGGCGGGGACCGCCAGAGGAGGTGGGGGCAGTGTCAACAGGCAGAAGAGAGACAGCAGTACACTGATCTTCCCAGAAAAATGCTGTGCAGGGAGGCATGTCAGCCCAAATCTGACCATTGGTGTACAGTTAGGCTGTGCTCACAGGTAAAATGCAAAGAGGAAAACTGACCACACGGGGATAGATGTGTTTCCATGCCTGGTGTGGTCAGTTTGAAATAGGAAGGCAGGGAGACTGGCAGGAGCAGCAGGTATTTCCCACAAAGGAAGCAATACAAAGAGAACAGGACCCTTTTTCATACAAGTACGTTCTACAAAAGACACATATCAGGAATATGAAATGTTGGGGTAACATACGCTTTGGGACCCATTATATTTGCACCCAGGATCATTTACGTTTTTTTTAAACACATCTTTATACTCACATAAACCATTAACAAATAAAGATGAATGCCCTCCTTAGAGAACAACAAGATGAAGTTCATGCTTTTATACCCACAGTACATTTAAAGCCTCTGGGGCCCGGGGGGTCCTTTACACCAGTACATAAGTAATGCAGTTCCCGTGTTATATATGCATGGAAACTGCACTACATTTTAAAAAAGTCCATTATTTACTATTCAGGTCATCAAGCATTGCAAGATGCAGGTTTAATCCATTAGCCTATTTTTTTCCATTAAACTCAAGTAAATAAGAGTCCTTCAAAAATGTACCAAGCAATAAATAGATCACATCTGCAACTGCGCTTTTAAGTACCGTAAATGTTTACATTGTGTTTTCTTCCTGCAAAATGTACAGGATGTACCCAGGTGTGCAGTATATCAATAGTAAGGTATCTTGTCCAGATGCTAATATTATACCAGCTGGAGAAATAATTGCACAAACAAAAGGCTATTGTCAGCTAGAACCATAGGGGTAAAACAGCAAAGAAGAACATCAGCTGTGAAACAACCCAGAGTCATATATTTTAAAGTATTCCATAGGCCATCAGTCGAACATAAAAGTACGAGTGATCTTGATATAATGGTAATGCTATTTTCAGATACCTTGGGGTGAAAGCTCCCTTGAGGACAAAAGACGGGGTACATTGAAGTAATACAGAAAACTTGTCTCGAAGGATTGTTCTCATTTCCTTGCCACAAAACACAGGGACACAACAATTCATATGCAATTAGGGAACGTCCATTAAAAAGATAAAAATATAGTATACAATAGTTAGCTTAAAAATACCTTACAGTACGAGGTTCTGATTGATTTTAATGCATTCTATAGAGCAGAATAAAGTTTTAATGGCAATGATTCATATGATAACAGATATTAAGTAATGGTTTTAAACTGTCACTACATAAAAAGTACAATCACGTTAAATTAGTACTTTCTCTTCATGTATTTGCTCCTTTATATTAACAAGTGGGTTTTGATTTTCCAATGTATATCAAATCATCCTCATTTGTGGGTTAGTGTCAGTTGATTTAGCTTAATCTGAATTACTTCATGAGGTAAGTGGATATAAAACCTTAAAGGGTAACTCTACTTTTGTGGGTAAACAAATAAAAAAAAATAATAATATAGCTTACATACGGTAATTGCAACACAAGTCATATTGTAATGTAAATGTTATTCAAAATGACCTTTCTTTTTTAATCTGCATCACTGTAGTTTTCTGTAAAATTCAATGCAATATGGCAATTTGGAGGCGTTCTGTTCACAGATGATGTACAGAACGCCCCCCCAGAAATGTAATTTCCTGCTTCTGTGATTGGCTTACCGATTTTCCCAGAAGTCTGCACTAAGATACAAGTCAAATTGGCCATCCCCTACAACAACATTTTTTGGTGAGATACTTCCAAAGGGAAATCACATCTAAAGTGTTTCAGACCTTGCTACTTTCCTCATTAGAACCCTGCATGTGCATCAGCTGCATTGATAATTATAAAGTCACTCCCGTTCACCTTAACTTTGCATGTGGACACAGACAAACAAACAGCTTTTTTCTTCAGAATAACAAAAAAGGTATTAATCTGGAGCAAAGTTTCTTAAAATCCTGGCAATGTACATAGATCACCCAGAGGGGAATGTTTTTTTCTCAACAAAAGTGGAGTTTATTCCTTAACAATGAACTTCCATTGAAAAGGTATGTCTGATAAGTACAAAAAAAACACACAATTGATCCTGCCAGAAAATAAATTGAGTCCCTACCTTGCTGTGGCCTCTGCTGTACTGAAATTGCAAACACTGTATCAGTCATACCCAATACTCTTCTGTAAACTACGGAACCCCCTCTCTTTATTACCAGATGGGGAGGTAAAAAAAAAAAAATGTTTAGAAGTAGGGTCCAGGGTATACTGGAAGGGTGCCTACCTGGCCATTGAAAGATGGTAATTAAGCTAAGCCAAATTATGAGGGTAATGGGATTTATAGTGGCTTAGTGGTTAGCGCTTCAGCCTTGACCTTGGGGTCCCTGGTTCCTGTCCCTTAGAAAACCACTATCTGCCTGGAGTTTGTATGTTCTCCCTGTGCTTGTATTGGTTTCCTCCTACACTCCAAACACATGCTGGGGGTTAAATGGCTCCTGTATGTGTGTGCATGAGATAGGGAGCTTAGATTATAAACTCCTCGAGGGCAGGGACTGATGTGGATGTGCAATATATAAAGTTCTGCATAAGTTGACTGTGATATATATATATATCTGCAATAAATAAATAATGTTATGCCTTTAGATATACAAGCTCCTAAAACTTGTCAATGAACTCAGCTGACCATTGATAATTAATTATTCTTTTTCCACAGTCATTTCATATCAGTACATTCATATTTTATAAAAGAGGACTGGTTCATGCAGGGAAGAAGCAGTAGTTTTAAATAAGCCCACTGTATTAGCGATACAGCAGCAGATTCTAAGATATAGCTTTCTCTTTCAGAATGTCGGGTTGTTAAATCTACTTCATACACCAAGCTTCCGAATATACCACGTCGGAGTGCAACCAAGAGCCCGGGACCATCCAGGCGCAGCAAGTCTCCTGCATCAACTAGTTCAGGTGGGTGAAAAGATCGAGCTGTGGAATCATATATATCCAGGAATTGGTATCTGCACAAGAGCTTAGATTGATATTTTAATGTTTTGCATGTGAATAATTTTATGTCTCAAAATTTGGAAGAGAAAAACTTTCATGTCCACTTTATACCCACTGCTTTCTAACTTAAAGTGGTATTAAATTCAAAACCAAAAATGTAATATATTGCAGCTTACCAATCATTAGATGTGGTGGCTGCATTAGTTTTCTTTTTTTAAGCTTCCCCCCCCTCTGTTTTCACATGTTGATCTGGCCAGTAACACACCTTCTGTATTAGAGTGCCCCTCTCTTGATGAGGGAGCACAGAGGCACCCTTAGACAGCAGCATTCAGTCTGGGGTGGGGGGGGAGGTGTACTAGCAGATTTTAATACACTAACAAATTAAAGCTGAACTCCAGCTTTATAAGCAATACCACAAACTGTTTTTCTTTAACTTTTGGGATAAAGGTTTTACACAAATACATACTATATAAGTTGATCATTGTAAGCACCCATCTTAGTGGTAAATGGTTTGTCTCATCCCCGTAACTGTTACATCTTCAAGAGAGCTTGTTCTTTTGAAAAACAACAGACTTACTGTCTGGATCACCAGGTAAAAATAAAGAAAAGAAATCTTAAAAAAAGAAACTTAAAGTTTTACTAAACCCAGGACTCTGCATTCACTATATCTGGTCTCACACAGTACACAGAACATGGTAATGCAATTATTTTAGTAAATATAGGGGGTTATTTACGAAAGGCAAATCCACTTTGCACTGCAAGTGCACTTGGAAGTGCAGTCGCTCTAAATCTAAGGGGTAGATCTGAAATGAGGGGAAGCTCTGTTGATTTTATCATCCAATCATGTGCAAGCTAAAATGATGTTTTTTATTTTCTTTGCATGTCCCCCTCGGATCTACAGCGAATTTACTTCCAAGTGCACTTGCAGTGCAAAGTGGATTTTCCTTAAATAAATAACCCCTATAATCTGCTAAATTCCTTTTCTTATCAGCATGATATAGAGCACTCTTGTGGCTTCTATCAGCTCCTGATTAAAGCTTGTAGGAGGAATTTTCATACTGCACTGAACTGTCCTATCAGGATACAGGACCCCTGACCCTCTGTCTGGACAGTGCTGATTGGCCCTATGCTGATCACTTGCACTCTCCCAAGAAGGAAAAAAAAAAACTAGCAATACACAGCAAACTGAACATGTGCAGCCTGACTCCAGTAACTCTGTCTTATTCTGACCCGTTCTGGAGTCAGTGAAAAAAGAGGAGGATCTGTGCATACAGGATCAAGCACCCTTTTACACCATGCAGAGGATTATCCCCTTAGGTTCCACAGTAAGTATAACAAGCATTCTTTACTGCACATACAGACTGATTTTACTGTTGTGGGTTTAGTAACACTTTAATACAGCCACCACATCTAAGAATTGGTAAGCTGCAATATAACAAATGTTTGCTTTTGGGTTTAATGCTACTTTTAGGAAACAACTTTTCAACTGTGAGCTCTGTTATTGACCAGTTTCTTTCACTACCACCAGTAGAAGGTGGAGGAAACAGGGAAGCTTTATCTAAAAGACTAAAGCTGGCCTTACACAGTTCAAATCTTGTTCATAAAAAATGTGATTTTGGACGTTTACTCAGTTTTCTAACAGCTAGTGAATAGGGTCAAATCAAAGATCAGTTTTGTTTGTAGTGATGAAAAAAAAATCAAGTTAGAGGATGGAAAACTTTTCTTGACAAACAAAATTCTAACAGTGAGTGTACTTTTCAACAGCATTTATCAAGTCATTGATGGCATTATTGAATATACTGACGAGATTTTTCATAGGAATGTTGATGTCAATGTTTACCAGTGTATGGCCAGCTGTAGTCTAATCCTGATAGCCCTTATTTTTATCCAAATTCAAGCTTTCAGGATTTATGTGCTTGGCTTGCTTTCAGTGTTGCCATCAAGCACTTGTATATAATCGGAAATGAACTTCCGGTTCCGGCGCCACATGTGGCAGAGGTAGCTATACACTGCTCCCGCTGCCCTCCTCCTGAATCCCGCTACTTAGCCCAGCCAGAGCATCAGGGAGACCCCCATCCATCCCCGCTACCTCGTGGGATCACATGGACCGCTTTGTGGAGCGATCGTATGCTCGAGTGGTGTCCTCCACTGTACCCCCCGCAGGAGACGCGGCAGCAGGCGCAGCCAAAATGGCGGCCGCTCCATGCCCAGCAGAAACCTCAGTCTCCCACTCTACCAGGAGCACTGGCCCCGGATCCTGCATCTCCAGCAGGCATCGCGCAAGCAGTAGTCACCCTGCTGGGCCCCACTCTGTCCGCCATTGTAGACGCTGCCGTACACAGAGGACTAGAGCAGCTCCACCTGGAAGTGCAGGCCCAAGCCGAGAGGATTGCACAGCACACGTGGAACACAGAATATCATCCCTGGAAGATGATGCCACTGCTAACTCAGCAGTGATAGCCCGCATGACTGCAGAAAATAAGGACATATGGGACAAGCTTGACGATCTGGAGAATCGTTCCAGAATTAACAATTTGCGCATAATTGGACTGCCAGAATCAGTAACCAACACCCAGCTCACAAATATATGATCTAAAATCATTCCTGGGCAACTGGGGCTCTGCATACCCTGCACTACTGAACGCGCCCATCGCATTGGTCAGTACACGGAAAGTCGTGCCAAGCCCCGACATGTCATCGTCAAATATCTAAACTATGCTGACAAAAATGCCATTATGCAGAAATATCGCCGCAAACACTCCCTGTCTGTTGATGGTGCAAAACTGCTGCTTTTTGCAGCTTACTTGATGGAGGCGATGAAACAACGTAAAGCGTTCTCCCCAATCTGCTCAACGTTATATGACAACTAAGTGAAATTCTCCCTGGCCTATTCGGCTATCCTACGTATCCAAACACACACAGGAGTACACCTCACTTTTTCCTCACCTGATGAAGCGGATCAATACCTTACTGCCTCTGGCACAGAAATGGAACACACCAACTCTGCAGAAGGTTCCTCCTCAACACCGACTACTTCTCCCTCCACATCCCACAAGCAACAGCGCAGCCTGACTAAGCTGTTATAATCAGAAATGTACCCAATGAAATTCATTGAACTATAAAAGTGTTTTTGTATTGTATAAGAGCATTATTGTAGCATGCCATTGTTCACCCTGGAGAGCACAAAGCTTTGATGTGTCATCATTGCTTTTTCTGGTCTTAACACATCTTTGCTCTATGCCCCATTCCTTCATAAAGACTAAATTGACTGAAAACTGATATTTCAGCTTTGGATTGATGTCAACCATTGCCCTAAAATGAGTAAACCTGTCACAAACCTGGGCAATTCAATTGAGCATATGATGAAAAATGCTAAGTACACCAGCAAACACTGTACGTCTGAAGGGTCAGTACATTCAGAAATACAAGCAGCCCCCCCTTCCATTTGATTCTCTAATTAACCAATAGGTAGGACAAAAAGGAGGGACCAAGCTTAAAAAGTTGAGATTTCCATTAACAGTATTTTCTTCTGCCCGCATTACTGGATTGAATGATCAGTCTGACATTTCACTGCAGATAATCTGCTGATGCAGCTTATCGCCATGTTCTTATTTTGAATTGCTCAGGTTTGTGTCAGGTTTTCATTAGAAATCAAGGTAAAAGAGTTGTATTACCCTGATGTATTTTATTTCTTTTTTTTAATTAATTTTACAAGGGTTCTTCAAAAAGTTTCCATATTTTTTTTTTTTACCTCTATTAAATATAAAAAAGTACGGAAACGTTTTGAGAACCTCTTGTTTTTTTTGGCATAAGAATGTAGCTGACAAGTAACGCGGCAGCAATATTTGGCCAATATAGTAAAGGAAAAATAACAGTATTCTTTTTTGATAATACAATTTAAGTTTGAACTGGTTTACTGGGTCTAGTAGTAGACATTAGGCAGTGTGTGTTGGGTGTATGGTCTGTTATTGTGCAAGTGGAGGAAGGGGGGAGACCTTGATTAATGGGACATAAATCATGGTTTAGGTGGGAGGTGGAAGATCAGTTGGAAGGTCTTAACTGCGCAGTCTGGTTTGAACCCATTTGTACTGTAGACTGTTGGGTATCAATAGTCATGGTTTGAATGAAAGATTTCCAGGCAACAAAAATATTGTGGACCTGTGTTTCCTTATGTGGAGAGGCCTCTACCCATTCTATTCGGAAAATATAGGACAGTTTATCAACAAACAATGAGATAGTGGGGGGGGTCCATAAATCCATATGTGCTGAATGACTTTTCTTGCCACAAGAGATATAATTCTGGAAAGTTGTTTGCAGCCTCTAGAAATATTGACTCCTGTAATGTCTATCAGGCCAAAGTATGTCCATTCTGAAGTTAAGGGCAGATAATTGACTAGGTGTTTGACACTACAATATAATACTGACCTCCAAAATAATTTTTTTGGGCATGACTAGAAGGTATGGGATAGATCCGCATCTAAGTTTCTACATTTGAGGCCTGATGCATTTTATTTATAATAAATCAACAATAATCTAGTCAATGGTAAGACCTGCATGCATAGGCGTACACAGGGCATATGCCAGGTGTGTCACTCTGTGCAGTGCCAACTCCCCCTACTGCCCGGGCTTTGGGGTGCACGCCCTAATGCAATAGGCTTTGCACACCTATGCCTGCATGTAAATAATATGGCTAGAAATCACTAGATTTGGGAATTGCAGAGGTATGAAAATCAGTGTATGGTTCAGCTCACAAGCATCCACCCAAATTGAAGTGTTACAAGTTACAGGAGATAGAATATATACATTGTTGGTAGACTAAGGCCAGCCATAGACCATTGGCAGGAACCATTAAAATTTCTATCCATCTATGGGCAGGCTGGTTGTACTGAAGTCAATCTATCAATTGACTACAGTACAACGAGCCTGTTGTGTTTTTTTGTGCGATACTGCCACCAGCTATAACCAGCGGCAGTAATCATTGTATTCTTCAGGCAGGGAAACCTCCCACTATCAAAATACAATAAGGCAGCTGGAGGGATTTCCCCATCAACACTGACTGTCTTGATGGGGGAATCTAGCAATTTTCTTTCCTTCAAGCTGTGGTTAAAGGAAATAACATTGCATAATCTATGGCTTGCTTTACCTCTCAAAGCAAAAGTTACCATTAGTTTTCATCCCGGTGACACCAGGACAAGAAATGAAAGGGAGTGGTTGTCACCAGGACCCAAAGACACAGAAGGCAATCAAAACTTGATAAACATTCTAATATTTCCCAACTACTCCAAACAAATATACTTTTGTTGCTGTCTTTTCCACATTGGAGAGATATGTTATCAATTCCTTTTTTTGTAAGACTTTATCATAGGGACAGGAATTGAGGGTAAATCAGACAGCAATGAAATTGAGCAGTGCTGAATTGCTTGGCCAGTGACGTCAGAAGCATCTTATCTAGACTAAGGAGAAAAAGGACTGGACTGTTGCTCAGTGGTCCAAAGTCCTCTTTTTGATGAAAGTAAATTTTGCACTTCGTGGTGTACTGTTTCTAATACACTTCAGGCGGTGTATTAATATATATATATATATATATATATATATATATATATATATATATATATATATATACATATATATATATATATATATATATATATATATATATATATATATATATATATATATATATATATATATATATATATATACATACAGTCTCCTATATATAAATATATATACTCTGCATCCAGTGTAACCTATATCTACAGTGCATTCTGTGGTGTACTGTTTCTAATACACTTCAGGTGGTGTAATATATATATATGTATATATATATATATATATATATATATATATATATATATATATATATATATATAATATATATATATATATATATATATGTATATATATATATATAATATATATATAATGTATGTATGTTTCTAATACACTTCAGGCGGTGTACACAGTATCTAATACAGTGTGTATAGTTTCTACTACACTTCTGGTGGTGTATACAGTGCAGCCGTAGTACAGTTGCTAATACAGTGCAGGCGGTGTACACAGTATCTAATACAGTGTGTACAGTTTCTACTACACTTCTGGTGGTGTACACAGTACACAATACAGTGCAGCCATAGTACAGTTGCTAATACAGTGCAGGTGGTGTAAACAGTATCTAATACAGTGTGTATAGTTTCTACTACACTTCTGGTAGTGTACACAGTACACATTACAGTGCAGCCATAGTACAGTTGCTAATACAGTGCAGGCGGTGTACACAGTATCTAATACAGTGTGTACAGTTTCTACTACACTTCTGGTGGTGTACACAATACAGTGCAGCCATAGTACAGTTGCTAATACAGTGCAGGCGGTGTACACAGTATCTAATACAGTGTAGTGTGGTGTTGCAAAAAAAATATACATCATGTCCGGAAGGCCACCAAGGAGAGGCAGACACTCACAGGCCACTAAAAGAGGGAAAGCAGCCTCTGTGTCTACAGTCAACAGTGCTGGTCGTGAACATGATGCATCCTCTGCAGGTGGCAGTGGGGCACGCCTTGTCCTTTTTTTCTGCTGCTGGCCGTGTTATTGAGCCAGAACATGCAAAAGAGTTGGTGGTGTGGATAACAAAGCCATCCTCATCCTCCTCATCATCTGTCGCCCAGGCTCAGAGTAGTTTGCCTTCTTTGGTGTGGGCCTTTTTCGACACATGTGCAGCAGATCGCACCATTGCTGTTTGGAACCTATGTCTGAAGCGGCCGTAGCACCGGACCGCGAATGCGCATGTGCCGGAACGCCGTTCTGCCGCGCATGCGTGAAAATACACGGCCGGAAGGCTTCTTCTGGCAGCACCCTTTCGTGAATTTGTGGAATGTGCTGTACCTCAGTGGCAGGTTCCAAAACACCATTTCATTTCACGGAAGGCCATACCGGCTCTATACCAGCATGTGGAAGGCAATGTTTTGGCCTCGTTGGACAGGGCGGTCAGCAGTAAGATGCATATTACCGCTGACTCATGGTCCAGCAGGCATGGGCAGGGACGTTACCTTTCCTTCACAGCGTACTGGGTAACTTTGCTGGAAGCTGGGAAGGATGCACAACAGGGTTCAGTGTTGTTGAAGCTTGTTCCACCACCACGCCTCCAAAATGCTAGTGGTGATTCTGCCACAGCTCTCTCCTTCACCCTCTCCTCTTCTTCT
The DNA here is from genome assembly GCF_042186555.1 of Aquarana catesbeiana. Lineage (NCBI taxonomy): Eukaryota > Metazoa > Chordata > Amphibia > Anura > Ranidae > Aquarana > Aquarana catesbeiana. The sequence goes on from NC_133325.1 coordinate 104,261,506, forward strand.
TCCTCTATGGCCTCTTCTGCAGATTTGTCCTCTGAACTACAGGTGCTCCGTAAGCGTTCAAGGGGCTATGCAAGTAGTCAGGCTAAAAGATACCATGCGGTGCTTGAGTTAGTCTGCCTAGGGGACAGGAGCCACACTGGGGCAGAGATGCTCTCAGCTCTGCAGGGGCATGCTCAGGGGTGGTTGACGCCACGCCAGCTTAAGCCAGGAATGATTGTATGTGACAATGGCACCAACCTTCTCTCCGCTCTCCGACAGGGACACTTGACCCATGTTCCATGTTTGGCACACGTCACATGTCTGCACACACAGCAGAGCACCATCAATGAGTACCTGTGCGAGTATGGCACCAGGACAGGGTCAGGGGAGCTTGGCTTCATGCCAGTGGCTACTGATATAGGATGCAGGCACTGTCCTGTCACCATTTGAGGAGGCCACAAGAATGGTGAGCAGCGACAATGCATGCACCGGTGTCTCTGTGCTGCTGTTACATGAGAGACACGCTCTCCGCTCAGGGCCGTGCTGAGAAGGCAGAGGACTCTGATGGGCACTGATAGGAGGCACTGATAGGGGACACTGATGGAAGGCACTGATAGGGGACACTGATAGAGGACACTGACAGAAGGCACTGATAGGGGACACTGATGGAAGGCACTGATGGGGGACACTGATGGAAGGCACTGATAGGGGATACTGATGGAAGGCACTGATAGGGGACACTGATAGAGGACACTGATATAAGGCACTGATAGGGGACACTGATAGAAGACACTGACAGAAGGCACTGATAGAAGACACTGACAGAAGGCACTGATAGAGGACACTGATAGAAGGCACTGATAGGGGACATTGATAGAAGGCACTGATAGGGGACACTGACAGGGGACACTGATAGAAGACACTGACAGAAGGCACTAATAGAGGACACTGACAGAAGGCACTGATAGGGGACACTGATAGAAGGCACTGATAGGGGACACTGATAGAAGGCACTGATAGGGGACACTGATAGAAGGCACTGATAGGGTACGCTGATAGAAGGCACTGATAGGGGACGCTGATAGGGGACACTGATAGGGCACTGAGAAGGCACTAGGGTGCACTGATAGGGGATACTGATGGGGGGCACTGAGAAGGCACTAGGGGGCACTGATAGGGGGCACCGATGGGAGGCACTGGTGGGCACTGATAGGAGGCACTGATATGATTTACTGATGAGCACTGAAGGGAGGCACTGATAGGGGGCACGGAGAAGGCACTAGGGGGCACTGATAGGAGGCACTGATAGGGGGCACTGAGAAGGCACTGATAGGGGGCACCGAGAAGGCACTAGGGGGCACTGAGAGGGGGCACTGATGGGAGGCACTGGTGGGCACTGATAGGAGGCACTGATAGGATTAACTGATGAGCTAGGTAACACTTGTAGGTGGCATTGATGGGCACTGATAGGCGGCATTGATGGGCCCTGATAGGCGGCATTGATGAGCATTGATAGGCAGCACTGATGGGCACTGATAGATAGCACAGATGATTGGGGCACTGATTACCAGTGTAAACAATTTACTGACATTCTTGACAATTAATGGCAGTCTTTTCCTAACACAGACACAGCGTGGGAGGAAAGGGCTGCGGATAACCACAAGTCTGTTTACATGTGATCAGCTGACATCACATGGTAAAGGGCCACTGTGATTGCGCTGGATGCACGTCCCAGGGGGCATGCGGGAAGCACGGTTTTGGGACAATGTCCATGGACACCCTCCCAAAATTGTAAGCCCGGGGCTTGGATGGAAGGGGGGGCCCATCATGGTTTCTTGCAATGGGGCCCTGAAGGTTCTAGCTACGCCTCTGATTTCAACGCAGGGCCCGTTCCTGCACTCAACAAGAGTATCTGTGAGGGGTTACAGTGTTGTGGCACCACCACCCAAGGCCCTGTTTGCATGTTCTGCTGCAAACTGAACCGGGGGGTGTTCGACTCATCTCTAGTCCTGAATAAGGGGATCCCTGTAACCCCCAAATTATATTGGTACAACTTGATGTACACGAATAAAGTCTATCCTAGCTTTCTACCACTAAAATCGTGCCTTTATCTTTTAATTTTCTTTAACTTGAAATCCGGACAGAGGTTCTAACCCGTCCCCTCACTGTACAAAAAAAAAGAATGGCAAGGCTAGAGTTTATGAATCACACACGCTCCAAAAAGAGTCGGAGGGACTCGGCAATATGTATGTGTGGCCTGACATACAACATGCAAAAGTAAAAATATAATATAGTGCAGCTTACCAATGATTAGACGTGGTGGCTGCATTCGTTTTGTTTTTTTAAGCATTTCTCACTGTATTCATCTGCTGATCTGGCCAGTAACACACCTCCTGTATTAGACTGCCCCCACTCTGGATGAATGAGCACAAGGGGCTACTTTGGACAGCAGAATTGTCAGTCTGCGGTGAGGGGAGAGTTAGATTGACTAGCAGATTTAAATACATTAACACATTGAAGCCAAACTCAAGCTAACGCTTTATAAACAGTTACAGCTAAGGCCTCATTCACACGAGGTGGATCCGCTCAGCACAGTTTGCCAGCTCTGCAGCGTTGATCTCCGCTGAGCTGGCAGATGACAGGTCCGTCTCTGCTCACTGAGCGGGGAGGGGCCTGTCAGAGCGCTGCTGATTCCTATGGAAGGATCGGACGAAAACGGACAGCATGTCCGTTTTCATCAGATCTCATCTGATCCGATCCGCCAGGACGGATGCGAACGTATCGCCATAATTCTGATTTTAGCGGATCAGTGTGGTTCGGATGTCAGCGGACATGGTCACTGCTGACATCCGTCACTCCATAAACCCGCATGCAGCGTCTGTTCAGGGCCGTCTAAAAAACTGACAGGCGGACCTGAACGGTCCGTCCGTGTGAAAGGGGCCCAACATTTTTTTTTCTTTTTTAGGATAAAGGTTTTACGTAAATATAAAGAAAAGCTGATCATTGCAAGCACCCCTACTAGTTATATCTTATCTCTGTAACTGATAAATTCTGCTGGAGAGCTTGTTCTTTTGAAAAACAACAGACATACTGGCTGGATCAATATAGAAAAAGGGGGCCGGATGGCCAAACGCTGCCCTATTAAATTATTTATTTATTTATTAAATTAACAACTAAACAAGGATGGAGAAAAATATATATATGAGCAGCCTGCACCAAGAGTCTGCAATACAAAACACAAAATCATAAATTAAATAAATGGTGCAGCGCTAAATTAATAAATTATTAAAGTGAAAACAAACTAAACCAAGAAAACTAAAGCAGACACATGTGAAATGTGCTGGTGTTTGTGAAAGTTGAATCACTAGGTGATATAAAATTAGTCATCACGCATGTTATTAAATTTCACTTGTGACTATCAGATTCACAACATTGTAACTGTGGATTATATTGATTCATGTGTTGTCTATGTGTATATCAGTGATGTATATTTGACTAATTTTATACCAATCACCTAGTGGTTCAACTTTCACAAACACCAGCACATTTCACATGTGTCTGCTTTAGTTTTCTTGGTTTAATTAATTAATTTCGCGCTGCACCATTTATTTAACACTGGCTGGATCACCAGATAAAATAGAAGAAAGAATGCCTAAAAAAGAGAATGAAAGCTGCGATACAATAAATATTTGCTTTTGAGTTTATTACCAGTGACATCATCCATGTGTGGCCTTCGTGTTCTTTTGGTAATAAACTGGCGTTGAATTTTAAATAAAACCCATTACTGTATAGACCAAGTTATATTATTATTTTTGTTTCAAATGTATAAATGTTCTGCAGCATCCAAATAAGGAGAAAGTGCATAAATCACTATCTGTTGGTTTGTTTTCTATAACACATTGGTATGGTTCCTGTGCTGATAAGCACATTTGGATACAAAGGATCTATTGTAGAGACAGTACATTACATGTAGCATTTTGTTTGTACCTGTCTTACGTACATTGTGTTCTGCTGGCTTTGTTACTTTTTTGTGGGATGATTGTCATGTCAATACTGCCATAGAATGAATGGATGAATGATTCAGCTGAGTGATGGCCGTGACCTGGAATGTAATAACAGCTATCATCTGTTTTAAATCTCTGAAAATGGTGTGATGTGCTAAGTTGAATCATCTTGAGTCTGGGAGAATGTGAGAATCCATATATAAAGCTCAGCCTTAAAGTCTATCTAAACCCAGGAAGAAAAATGTAATATGCTGCAGCTTATTAGTCCTCGGGATAAGTGGCTGCATTGATTTTCTGACTTTTTTTCTTTATTTTCACTTGCTGATCCTGACAATAACTCCTTAACGCATTGTGCAAGCCCACCTCAACACGTGCGTTTCATGACACCACAATGCATAGATGGGATCATATGCTCGTTTTGCTGAGCTGCGTTACTCTGTGCAGTGGGACGTTGGTATCCTATTCAAAATAATGCTGCCTAAGGCTACATACTCTGGTGCAGGGCTTTTTTTCTCAGAGAATAGGTGCAGGAACTCCCCCCTTCTGAGTCCCCCCTCCTTGTCTCCGCCCCCTACCCACCCCCAAGCACCGTCCCTTAATTCCACCCCCTACCCACCTCCCAGTACAGCCCCAAGTATCATTTGCTAAATAATTTGTATAGCATTTTTTCTTGTTTAATAACAAGAAAAGCAATAAAAATAGATGCACTGGAGCCAGCAACAATAGACCCCACCCCTGTAATAATAGATCCTCCCAAGCAACAATAGATTCCCCTCCAACCAAAAATAGACCCCACCCCAACAACAATAGGTCCTCCCAAGCAACAAAAATTCCCCTCCCACCAATAATAGACCCCACCCCAGCAACAATAGATCCCTCACACAACAGTAGACTCCCCCAGCAACCATGGACCCCACGCCAACAACAATAGGTTCCCCTCATAGCAACAATAGATCCCTCACACAACAATAGACTCCCCCGGCAACAATGGTCCCCACCCCAGTATAGTTCCCCCCCAGCAACAATCGTTCTCCACACAACAATAGACCCCTCTCACAGAAACCATCCACAACAAAATACCACCCTCCGCAACAAAAGATCCACCCCAGCAACATTAGACCCCCTCCCGCAGCATCAACAGATCTCCCAGCGGTCAGCATTAATAGACCCTCCCGCAGCCAGCAACAATAAACCTCTCCCTCAGCAGTAGATCCCTACAAGCACCATAAGGCATCCCCCCCCACAGCAACAACAGATCCCCACAGGCAATAATAGAACCTCACACAAATTTAGATCCCCACCATTGACCATAAATCCCCCAGCAGACAGCACCAATAGACCCTCCAGCACACCCTTTGCTATTACATACATTTGGTCCTGGAGGTGCCGGAACTGCGTTCCCCCACGTTCCCGCTGAAAAAAAGCCCTGCTCTGGTGTATGTGTGCTACTCAGGAGAGAGATGTGAAGAGGGCTTAGGAAGAGGCTTCGGACACGCTTTGTTAAAGCTCTCTGAATGCTAGTCAAAGCTCCTGTCGCTAAATAAAATGGTTAGCTTACAGTCCTGTTTACACCTGCTTTTGCTTTGCTTTGGCTTCGCTTCAAATATTATACCCCATGTAGATTCAGTGGTGCTTCAAAGCGACTTCAAAGCCTCCATAGAAGTCTATGGCAAAGCTCGATTGAAGCCCCACCAAAGCCTCATCGAAGCCCCATTGAAGCTCCACCAAAGCATCACCAAAGCTTTATCGAAGCCTCATCGAAGCACCAAGCAAAAGCAGGTGTAAACAGGACTGTAAGCTAACCATTTTATTTAGTGACAGGAGCTTTGACTAACGTTCAGAGAGCCTGTCCGAAGCCTTGTTGAAGCCGTGTTGAAGCCAAAGCAAGTGTAAATGAGCCCTTATACAGTGATCAGTGCTAAACAATATGCACTGTCACTGTACTGATGACACTGACTGGGAAAGGGTTAACATCAGGGGTAATCAAAGGGTTATATGTGTGCCTGACCATTGCTTTAATACTGTGGGGGAGGTTCGTGTACTAGGGCAAGGCATGGATCAGTGCCCCTGCTTAGCAGAGACACAGGATCAATGCCTTCTGTACTGACAGAATGGTGATCTGCCTTGCTTACATAGGCAGACCACAGTTCTGTCTGTGTACCAAAGCATTGGTGGGTGCTGGCGGACATAGAGTCCGCCATACCTGCCGATCACCTCCCACTGTGTCTAGTCACAGCAAGAGTGGGTCGCCGGCGGCACGTGTGCACGCCCCAAGCCCAGAAGTGCAGGATCACGTACTAGGTTGTATATATACAGTATACGATCGGCAAGCGGTTAAAGCAGTATTTAAACCCCAAACCTAAAATGTATTATGTTGCAGCTTACCGATCATTAGATGTGGTGGCTGCATTAGTTCTCTTTTTTTAGGCTTTTTTCCCTGTTTATGCCTAGTGACCTGACCAGTAACACACCTCCTGTATTAGCATGCCCCCACTCTGGACGAAAGAACAACAGAAACACCTTTGGACAGCAGCATTGTCAGTCTGGGGAATAATGTTAGACGTAATAGCAGATTTAAATACACTTACAAATTGAAGCCAAACTCATCTAATAATTTGTAAACTGCAATAGAATAAATCTTTGTTTTTTGGGTTTAATACAGCTTTATTCCTGCTTTTTCTTCTAATTTGGGCTTCAGGGGTTACGTACTAAACGTAAAAAAATCAGTTCCTACCTGTTGTGCTGATTTGCAATAAGTATCATGTGCAAATGTCTTTTTAAGGTAAAATGTAATTGTTTCAATATGCATGGTAAAACAAAATACCCTTTCACACTGGGGAGCTTTGCAGGCGCTACAGCGCTAAAAATAGTGCCTGCTAAGCGCCCTGAAAGAGCTGCTGTTGTGTCTCCAATGTGAAAGCCCCGAGGGCTTTCACACTGGAGCAGTGTGCTGGCAGGACAGTAAAAAAAGTCCTGCTAACAGCATCTTCGGAGCGGTGAAGGAGCGGTGTGTATATTTTGTAAACACCGCTCCTTCACCGCTCCTGCCCATTGAAATCAGTGGGGCAGCACGGCTATACTGACAGCATAGCGCTGCTGCAGCAGCGCTTTGTGGTGGCTTTAACCCTTTCTCGGCCGCTAGCGGAGGGTAAAAGCGCCCCGCTAGTGGCCGAATAGTGTCGCAAAATTGGTGGTAAAGCGCCGCTAAAAATAACGGCTTTTTACCGCCGACGCCGCCCTTGCCCCAGTGTGAAAGGGGTCTAACAGTTTGAAGCCTAAGTTTAGGTACTTTTCTTTAAAATCAGTTTGAATGAAAAGAAAAGCAATCTATGTATGAAGGACATGGACTTGAATGAAAGGTCCGCCTCCTCTATTTATATGTAGCGGTCTCCCCGACTTCCAAGGGCCTGATGGTGACCCCTAGAGCCAGGGAGAACTGACATGCCTCCTCAGGGTGCAGTTTACTAGGCATAGTGGGTGTGGTGCAAAGTGAAAAGATTGGGCGCCAGTCACTTTTTGTAAAAATGAACAAAGAGAGTTTTATTTCTCTTAACAGTAACGGTGGAGAGAGAGGGTTTAGAGCACAGGACACCCTTAGGCAAATGCAATAGCAATTAGGGCAAACTCCACAGACAAAAATAGAACTAGGCAAACAGCAATACAGAACGAGGGCCTTTAGGCTGAATGCAGCAATCTGTATCTTGTAGCAACCGTTGTCTCCTATGGCAACAAATTCTCTCACCTTATCCTACTGTAGATCTTCCAGTTTAACTCACAGTAACCCACTGTAGATCCTTAAGCTCAGCTCGCGGTTTCTCTCACTAGACTTCTTGGACTCTCAGCCAAGAAGTCTAGTGAGTCACATCCGAATTTAGTGTGAAACCAGCCTAATGCAGGAACACCGATCCATGCCTTCCTCTAATAAAAGCACCTTCCCCACTACACTTAATCCCTGGCTAGGCACACATTTAACCCTTTGATCGCCCCTAATGTTAACTACTTTCCAGCCAGTGTCATAAGCAGGGCCGTCTTTAAGGCAGGGCAAAAGGGGCAGCTGCCCTGGGCCCTGTCATTGTTGTGGCGCCCAAAGAAGCTGCCTCATACTTGCCAACTATCCTGGTTTAAATTCCCTAGTCCCTCGAGGTTTTAGTCCCGTGCTGTGTCCCAATATCTCAGTGTGAAGTGCTGCTACTAATGCTGCCCAGTTCTGCCCTAGTGTTGTGTTCTCACCTGTCAGACCCTGTGTTTATATGTAAATACCGGCATTCTTATGTAAATAGTGATGGCATTCATATGTAAATAGTGTCGGCTGGCAGCATTGATATGTATATCATGCCCCTCTGAGGTCATATCCACAGTAATCTCTAGCAACCAATCAACAAGCAGAAATTATGTGCTGTAACCTCTACAACTATTCAGTGTGCCGTCATATGTGCTGTAACCTCTAGCAACCAGTAAGTGAGCGGTAATGATACTGTAACCTCTGGCAACCAATCGCAATAGCTGCCTGATCTGATTATCTGATTCAGTAAACTGATTTTGAGTCTAGCTGCTATTTATTGTATGTCTCAGAGCAGGTGGAGAGTGAAACTGCATTGGGGGGGGGCTAGAAAAGTTTTGCCCAGGGTCCAATTAATATTAAAGACGAACAAGAAAAAGACAATTCCATAGCTCAACTCACCAACCAGTCTGCTGACCAACCAAATTTACCTGTCTAACCGTATGTTAAAGGCAGGGGTTTAGTTAGCACACATTTGCAAACGCATGTGAAAGCTGCAAGGCCTCGTCAAGGCACCCTGTATTACTTGCAGTCCTAACACTAAATTTATAAGTGTCTCCACAGTGGAAGCACATGCATTGAATAGATAGGTGTGAGACAGGTGAGCCAGGAGGCCGCCCTAGCCCCCTTAAAGGGACAGGACACACACTGGACACCCAGCAATAGCAGCAGAGGCGTCCAGTGTGTCCCCGACCCAAATATACAAACGGTAACAAGACACTGGTCACCGCCCACACCCATAACTGGCCTTCACAGTAAGGAGCACATGGAGGGCATATACATACAAGAAAAAGACAATTCCATAGCTCAACTCACCAACCAGTCTGCTGACCAACCAAATTTACCTGTCTAACCGTATGTTAAAGGCAGGGATTTAGTTAGCACACATTTGCAAACGCATGTGAAAGCTGCAAGGCCTCGTCAAGGCACCCTGTATTACTTGCAGTCCTAACACTAAATTTATAAGTGTCTCCACAGTGGAAGCACATGCATTGAATGGATAGGTGTGAGACAGGTGAGCCAGGAGGCCGCCCTAGCCCCCTTAAAGGGACAGGACACACACTGGACACCCAGCAATAGCAGCAGAGGCGTCCAGTGTGTCCCCGACCCAAATATACAAACGGTAACAAGACACTGGTCACCGCCCACACCCATAACTGGCCTTCACAGTAAGGAGCACATGGAGGGCATATACATACAAGAAAAAGACAATTCCATAGCTCAACTCACCAACCAGTCTGCTGACCAACCAAATTTACCTGTCTAACCGTATGTTAAAGGCAGGGGTTTAGTTAGCACACATTTGCAAACGCATGTGAAAGCTGCAAGGCCTCGTCAAGGCACCCTGTATTACTTGCAGTCCTAACACTAAATTTGTAAGTGTCTCCACAGTGGAAGCACATGCATTGAATGGATAGGTGTGAGACAGGTGAGCCAGGAGGCCGCCCTAGCCCCCTTAAAGGGACAGGACACACACTGGACACCCAGCAATAGCAGCAGAGGCGTCCAGTGTGTCCCCGACCCAAATATACAAACGGTAACAAGACACTGGTCACCGCCCACACCCATAACTGGCCTTCACAGTAAGGAGCACATGGAGGGCATATACATACAAGAAAAAGACAATTCCATAGCTCAACTCACCAACCAGTCTGCTGACCAACCAAATTTACCTGTCTAACCGTATGTTAAAGGCAGGGGTTTAGTTAGCCTTTAACATACGGTTAGACAGGTAAATTTGGTTGGTCAGCAGACTGGTTGGTGAGTTGAGCTATGGAATTGTCTTTTTCTTGTATGTATATGCCCTCCATGTGCTCCTTACTGTGAAGGCCAGTTATGGGTGTGGGCGGTGACCAGTGTCTTGTTACCGTTTGTATATTTGGGTCGGGGACACACTGGACGCCTCTGCTGCTATTGCTGGGTGTCCAGTGTGTGTCCTGTCCCTTTAAGGGGGCTAGGGCGGCCTCCTGGCTCACCTGTCTCACACCTATCCATTCAATGCATGTGCTTCCACTGTGGAGACACTTATAAATTTAGTGTTAGGACTGCAAGTAATACAGGGTGCCTTGACGAGGCCTTGCAGCTTTCACATGCGTTTGCAAATGTGTGCTAACTAAACCCCTGCCTTTAACATACGGTTAGACAGGTAAATTTGGTTGGTCAGCAGACTGGTTGGTGAGTTGAGCTATGGAATTGTCTTTTTCTTGTATGTATATGCCCTCCATGTGCTCCTTACTGTGAAGGCCAGTTATGGGTGTGGGCGGTGACCAGTGTCTTGTTAATATTAAAGACGGCCCTGGTCATAAGTACAGTGGTAGTGCATATTTTTAGCACTAATCACTGTAAAAATGTCACTGGTCCCCAAAAAAGTGTCAGGTGTCCAATTTGTCCACCGCAATATCGCAGCCCCGCTATAAGTCACTGATCGTCGCCATTACTAGTAACAAAATTAAAATGAATGAAAATTCCATAAATATATCCCATAATTTGTAGATTCTATAAGTTTTGCGCAAACCAATCAATATACGCTTATTGGGATTTTTTTACCAAAAATATGTAGCAGAATACATATTGGCTTAAATTGATGAAAGCAGAAAGTAAAAAATATTGTTTTGTTTTTTTTTCAAAATTGTCAGTCACTTTTTGATTATAGCGAAAAAAATATAAACCGCAAAGGTGATCAAATACCACCAAAAGAAAACTCTATTTGTGGGAAAAAAAAGGACATTTATTTTGGTACAGTGTTGCACAACCATGCAATTGTCAGGTAAAGTAAGGCAGCGCCGTATCGCAAAAATTGGCCCAGTCAGTAAGGGGGGTACATTTTCTGGAGCTGAAATGGTTAAAGGTAAAAAAAATAAAAATAATAACAAACATGTTGTACTTACCTTCTCGGGCCCTCCCCATTGGCGCTTCTTGCTCCTCCTCTTCTCCGAGTGCCCCCATAGCAAGCTGCTTGTTATGGGGGCCCTCATGCATGCTTGTTCAGGAGCCCCACTCTGTGTGTCCATAAGACACAAAGAGTTAGGCTCAGCCCTGCCCCACGCTCCCTCCCTCACTGGCTGTGAATGACAGCAGAGGGAGCTAATGGCTCCCACTGCTGTCTCTCAGCTATAAAGGAGGCAGAGACCTGGAAGAGCAACCACTTTCGTGCAGATCGCTGGACCACAGTCAGGTTTGGGTAAATATTAGGGGGGCTGTGGAAGGAGCTTAAAACTGAAGTTTTCACTTTTTCTACCTTCATGAATAGAATGGGGTTGTAAACCCTCGTGTTTTATCATCTTAATGCATCCTATGCATTAAGGTGAAAAAAACACCTGGCAGTGACTCCCCATTTTACTAACCTGAGCCCCCTATTTCTGTTGGCGGAGACGCGCTCTCTCTCTCCATGAGGTCCCGGGTCTTGATTGCATAGATTGATAGCAGCGCAGCCATTGGCTCCCGCTGCTGTCAATCAAATCCAATGACGCGAGCGTCAGGGGGGCAGGGCCGAGTCTCGCATTCGTGTCTATGAACGCAAATGCTGGACTCGGGAGTGCACCCGCAAGGTAACCCCCAGGTAGAGTGCTTATCCTAGGGGGTTATCTGATGCAGGGAGGAGCCGCGAGAGCTGCCGGAGAACCCCAGAAGACAAGGATCGGGGCCACTCTGTGCAAAACAAGCTGCACAGTGGAGGTAAGTATGACATGTTTGTTATTTAAAAAAAAAAAAAAGAACCCTTACAATCACCTTAAAGTAAAAAAACTTCTACCTTTAGAACCCCTATAAGAATGGGCTACCAAACCACCACAACAGATAAAAATGTCACTTTTTTCAAAATGCAGTGCACCACAACGTACAGTATGTGTGCTGGGGTGCACTGCTGTGTTTTGCACTCTACTGTACAATGCATTGAAGTGCCATTCACAATGAATAGCACTGTAACACACTTCAAGTAGGGCCGGTGCATTGCCATGCATTGTAGCAATGTGTGTTAAAGTGTGTGCTTTAGTGCCTGTCTCCACAGTCAGGGCAGCTGATAAGGCAGTACAGCCAGCCCTCCTGTACTGGGCCCAGACCCCATCCATTCAAAAGGGGGGCCCGGGCATCTAATGAGCAGGAGGGCCGACTGCACTGCCTTATTGCTTACACTTCTGACTCTTGTTGATCCCCTTGCAGCGCTGCCAGCCTCCACTCTTCTTTCTCCCTCCGGCTGCACTGCAGGGGGAGCGGTTTTTGGATCTGTGCCCCCTTCCACTTGCTGTCTGGCACCCTCTGTGTGCCCCCATCCCTGCAGTGCCTCCGGCTTCCCTCCTCTCATCTCTCGCCAGCACCTGCAGGCACACAGGGGAATTGGTTTCCGTATGGAGAGCGGGGAGGGGGCCCATACATATGTATTTAACCGGCCCCTTCCTTTACTTAATGAACAGAGTAAGCAATCAGTAATGATCGCTCCTGTGTCCATCAATGGAGCATAGTAAACTATGTTTACTATGTTTCTGCTTGTGAATGAACATCCTCGGAGAACTTCCCATTCATTCACTGTCCAGTGCAACTGAGGCTGTAGAAAAAGGGACTGACGGATCTGTGTCCTCGGTCCCTTTCTCTGGATAAATGTGAGACATCAGGGATCTGTTTAGACCCATATTTGACCAAAGGCTCCCCAAAAGGGCAGTTAAAAATAGAAAAAAGAAATAAATAGAATTTAAAAAAAAGTAAAAAAAATTTGAAATTCTAAAAAAAAAATTTTAAAAAGTTTAAGGACTCGTTCAAATGTACTTTGCTCTCTGAAGAACAGTCAGCATTTGGATTGCTCTTCAAAGAGCATTTGATGGGCGGTGAGGAGGCATATTTCCTCTTCATCGTCTATTTTAACTCTGCACTAGTGCAACCTCCTTGCAGAGAAGTACTATTCAGTTGAATGGGTCCTGTTCGATGGGAATATCATTTCTGCCATGACTGAGAAGCATAGCATTGTGGCTGTGCCATTTTAGTGAAAATATCTTTATCTTTATATTTTCAGAGGGGGGCCCAGTCCAAATTCTCCTGAACTATGCCACCACAAAGCTTTTACTGCTGACCGCCAATTATAAGCGGACGAGGCCTTCCTCAACTTGCAGTTGCACATATACAGTTGTACTCAAAAGTTTGCATACCCTGGCAGAAATTGTGAAATTTTCACATTAATATTGAAAATATGACTGATCATGCCAAAAAACTGTCTTTTATTTAAGGATAGCAATCCCATGAAGCCATTTATTATCACATAGTTGTTTGGATACTTTTTAAATCATAATGAAACAGAATTTAAACAGAAATCACCCAAATGGCCCTGATAAAAAGTTTACATACCTTGGAATGCTTGACCTTGGTACAGACACAGAAGGTGGCACACACAGGTTAAAATGACAATTAAAGGTTAATTTCCCACATTTGTGGCTTTTTAAATCACAATTGGTGTCTGTGTATAGTCAATAAATTTTGTTAGTTCTCACATGGATGCACTAAGCAGGCTAGACACTGAGCCATGAGGAGGTAGACAAGAACAGTCAAAAGATCTGTGCAACAAGGTAAAGAAACGTTACAAAGATGGAAAAGGATATAAAAAGATATCCAAAGCCTTGACTATGCCAGTCAGTACTGTTCAATCACTTAATAAGAAGTGGAAACTTGGAGGATCTCTTGATACCAAGCCAAGGTCAGGTAGATCAAGAAAGATTTCAGCTACAACTTCCACAGGAACTGTTTGGGATGCAAAGAAAAACCCACAGGTAACCTCAGGAGAAATGCAGGCTGCTCTGGAAAAAGATGGTGTGGTTGTTTTTAAGGAGCACAATACGATGATACTTGAAGAGAGAGCTGCATGGTCAGAAAGAAGCCTTTACTGCACAAGTTCCACAAAAAAGCCTGGTTACAATATGCCCAACAACACCTTGACATGCCTCATTGGCTTTTTTGTGGCATTGGTGCAGTAAAGGCGTTCTTCTGGCAGCTCAACCATGCAGCTCTTTTTTGTTCAAGTATCGTTGAATTGTGCTCCTTAACCACTCAAGGACCAAGCCTCTTTCTGAGATTTGGTGTTTACAAGTTAAAAACATGTTTTTTTTGCTAGAAAATTACTTAGAACCCCAAACATTATATATCCTCTAACAATCACGGTGATACCTGAAATGTGTGATTTGAACACCGTTTTCATATGCAGGCGCTGCTCACGTATGCGTTCGCTTCTGCGCGCGAGCTCGGGACGGGGCGTGTTAAAAAAATTTTTTTTTCTTATTTATTTTACCTTTTTATTTTTATTTTTTACACTATTCTTTAAAAAAAAAATTGTGTCACTTTTATTCTTATTACAAGGAATGTAAACATCCCTTGTAATAGAACAAAAGCATGACAGGACCTCTTAAATATGAAATCTGGGGTCAAAAAGATTTAAAAAAAAAAAATTTTCATTTAAAAAAATGTATTTAAACGAAAATGCAATAAAAAATAAAAATGAAATGTCATTTGAAAAAAAAGTCTCTTTAAGAGCTATGGGCAGGAGTGACGTTTTGACGTCGCTTCCGCTCTACAATGGTATGGAGACGGGTGGGGGCCATCTTCCCCTCACTCGTCTCTATACCTCACATGGAAGAGGAACCGATCACCTCCGCCGCTACTGATGGCTCCGGTAAGCGATGAAGGGCTCCGGATGGTGGCCTCTCTCCCGCCGCCGATAAAAGTGATCTCGAATCCTCTGCAGAGACGACTTTTATCTAAAAGCAGACCGCACACTGAAGAAGAGGATACCGGGGTTATGGCAGCCAGCTGCTGCCATAGCAACGATACCCCTCTTCAAAGTTAGGACGTATAACGATGGCGGGCGGTCCATGAGTGGTTAAAAACAACCACACCGTCTTTTTGGAGAGCAGCCTGTATTTCTCCTGAGGTTACCTGTGGGTTTTTCTTTGTATCCTAGGCAATTCTTCCGCCAGTTGTGGCTACAATCTTTCTTGGTCTACCTGAACTTGGCTTGGTAACAAAAGAGCCCTGAATTTTCCACTTCTTAATAAGTGATTAAACAGTACTGACTGGCATTTTCAAGGCTTTGGGTATCTTGTTATGTCCTTTTCCATCTTTATAAAGTTTTGTTACCTTGTTAAACAGGTCTTTTGACTGTTCTTTTCTTCCTTCTCGTGGCTCAGTGTCTAGCCTGCTTAGTGCATCCATGTAAGAGCTAACAAACTCATTGACTATTTATACACAGACACTAATTGTGATTTAACCACTTCAGCTCAGAATATTTTACCCTCTTCCTGACCAGAGCACTTTTTACAATGGGGCACTGCATCGCTTTGACTGACAATTATTTTATCACCTCTGCAATTTTTATTTTTTTGCACTATGAACAATGGACAATTTAAAAAAAAAAAAAACAATATTTTTTACTTTTTGCTATAATAAATATCCTCCAAATTAAAAAAAAAATTCTTCATCAGTTTAGGCCAATATAAATTCTTCTACATATTTTTGGTAAAAAAATCGCAATAAGCACCTACAAACTATGGGATTTATGGCATTTTTATGGCATTTTTATTGCTTATTTTTTTTTCTTTAATAGTAATGGCGGTGATCTGCGGTTTTTAGCAGTAGTGCGATGTTGCAATAGACAGATCGGACACTTTTGAGACCATTGACATTTATACAGCGATCAGTGCTATAAAACTGCACTGATTGCTGTGTAAATTTTACTGGCAGTAAAAGGGTTAACACTAGGGGGCAATCAAGGGGTTAAATGTGTGTTCTTTCAGTGTGTTCTAACTGTATGGGTATAGGAGTGACTAGGAGAGGAGAGACATCGTTGTTCTTACTGAGTAGGAACAAACGGTATGTCTCCTCTCCTCTGATAGCACAGGGATTTGTGTGTTTGCCACACGCATCTGGTCCCACGCCGTGCAGCAGCACGCGCACGCTCTCTAGTGGCCGCTAAAAGGAAGGTTATACCCATACGGGATTTCGCCCAGGAGAGCCATTGTGCCTCAGTATATCTGCGTGAGCTGGTCGGGAACCAGTTAAAAATCCACAAATGTGGGAAATTAACCTTTAATTGCCATTTTAACCTGTGTGTGCCACCTTCTGTGTCTGTACCAAGGCCAAACATTCCAGGGTATGTAAACTTTTTATCAGGGCCATTTGGGTTATTTCTGTTATCATTATGATTTAAAAAGGATCCAAAAAACTATGTGATAATAAATTGCTTCATGTGATTGTTATCCTTAAATAAAAGACAGTTTTTTGGCATGATCAGTCATATTTTAAATATTAATGCCAAAATTTCACAATTTCTGCCTGGGCAGGAAAACTTTTAAGCACAACTGTACAGGGGTCCCATATTTGACAGGTAAAACAGCCCCCTTTTCTGTATTTAGCTGTTTGACTGCTGGTTTACATTAATTGTGAAGGTAACACCACTAAACAAGGTTGTTCAACATAAAATGATTATAACCTCCAAAGTCTTCAATGGACTTCATAAATCTTGTATGATAGATGAATCCCCTGTTTTAAAATGCAGTGTTTCCTTTACTGTAGAATTTATCATGAAATTCAGAGATATTCAGAGATATTCATGAATAGTCAGTGGCCATTCACCGCCATCAGCAGAAATGACACCCACATGTGCCTTCCGATCTACCGCTTCCCACACTGCTGAACATTCCGTTATTTACAGTATTTGAATAGGGATGATAGACGGGGGTGTTTGTGTAATTGAATATGAAGCTGTAAAGTCAATGATACAACAAACAATCTAGTACTTACCCACAATCACACAGAATAGCCTGACTCATTGAACTATCTACTGTTCTCTGAATGCTTGACTGTGACATTATTTATATAACTTTTATAAAAATCTATATGTTAAGGACAGCATTTCAACAATGACCTTGTACAAAGTTTGGGAGAAGTCAGGTCCACTTCAAGCTAATGCCGTCAGGAATATATCCTTCTGCCTACACAGTTGACGTCAGTTTTCGTAATCCCGGGAGCTGGGATGTTATTATAGCATTACTACTCCTACTAGGCTGTTATGTTACTTTACGTATAAGGTTCTGTAAGCAGTAGTAGCTGTCTCCTTGGACTATATTATATACATTTTAATAAAGAGAGTGGAAAATACTATTTCCGTTTCTTCCCATGCTCAGGATTGGAGCTAGTAGAACTTTGAGGTAATGAAAAAAAGCTAACCAAAATAGCAAACTAGTAGTTGTAAAAAATATTTGAAATGCCCACTTTCAAAGCCCATGTGCCCCTTCCAGAAAAGGGCCCCAGGGACTCCAAAAACACAACGCCCTGATATGTAAGTATGTAGAAATGAAAACAGCTGCGTGCTGTTGATGATATCCACTAAAAGACCAGGATATAGCATACAGTTGACGCGTTTCACACAAAACATTGCTTAATCATGACTTACGATTATGAGTTTTGATAAAGCAGTCTTTTCTGTGACATGCATCAACTGTATGCGATATCCTGGGGCTATATGTCCCATGCTTGAAGAATAAAGGACTTTTATTGAATATTGTCAACAGCGTGCGGCTGTTTTCATTTCTACGTGGTTATTTGCGGTGGTGAGCCGGAACGAGCACCTGTGAATTATCCTGGAAGCATCTACACCTGAGCGGTATTTTGCTCTCTGTTGATATGTAAGAAGCCATTAGTTCTTGTGATCGCCATTTCTTGTTCCATCTCACTGTTGGTTAGTAAGGCTGCCAACAATGATGGGCCAATAGGTACAGGAAGCAGGAGGGGATGACCCAAAACCAATGACCACAGGAACTAGATGCTTTTTGCACACAATTATGTCCCTGCCTATGGGCTTATTGGAGTGCTTGTTCTAAAATAAGGCTTACCTGTAGGTAAAATTAATATCTCCTAAACGTGCACCGTTTAGGCGATATTCTAGCGAGGAGCAGCTGCTGACGTCACTGGAGCATGTGCTCTGAAGAAACAGCATGCCGTGTCGTTCCTTCAGAGTGCTGCGTTGCAGCCGTGACTTCTTCATGGATGTGAGGGAACGATGTCATTGTGGCTTGGCCGTTCAAGCTGCTGTAGCCCACAAACCCAGAAGGAAGACCGTGTGAAGATGGAAGCCCTGTCAGCGGTGACAGGGCTTCACTGGAAGGCTTCATTCTGTGGTAAGTATTTCATAATGTGTTAGTATGTAATGCATACTAGCACATTATGTAATTGCCTTGCGGTTTTCTACCAATTTAAATAAATGGCCGATTCCTATATGTATCTGTATTTTGGGAATATAAAAGAGTGACAACAGAAAAAGACCAGGTCGTCCATCAAGTCTGCCCCTTTTCTTTTACATTTATGTAAAGAACAAGGATCACTACAAAAGTAAATCGTCCATTGGACCATGTATACATGGCGCAAGGTTCCCTTCCAATTTGTTCTGTGGTTGCTGAGCAGCATGGTCAGTCAGCTTTCCCCCTCCCCACACGGTTGTCTGACCGCACTGCTACCAAGGAGACAACAAATAATAAAGGGGCTTATTGACAGCACTCATCTATAGCAGGCTTATGCCCCGTACACACGGTCACACAAAGTTGTCGGAAAATCCGATCGTTCTGAACGTGGTGACGTAAAACACGTACGTCGGGTCTATAAATGGGGCAGTAGCCAATAGCTTTCGTCTCTTAATTTATTCTGAGCATGCGTGGCACTTTATGCGTCGGATTTGTGCACACACGATCGGAATTTCCGACAACGGATTTTGTTGTCGGAAAATTTTATAGCCTGCTCTCAACTTTGTGTGTCGGAAATTCCGATGGAAATTGTGTGATGGAGCCCACACACGGTCGGATTTTCCGACAACAAGGTCCTATCACACATTTTCCGTTGGAAAATCTGACCATGTGTACAGGGCATAATGCTGGAAACAAACCTTGTCATTCAGCACAGAAGGGGAGGGGTCAGAGTGGATTACACATAAGGAATTGGCAGGGCTGTGTAATCAAGTGCTGCATTTTAATTATTATTACATAGGCATTTTGACTTTCAGAAACGTTGTTGTAACTTCCTCCACCTCAGGGAAAATATACAATACTATTCTGTCAGTACTGGCTGTAGCTTCCCAAAGGAATGCCTACAAATTGGGCTTCAGCCTGGGATAGAGCCACGGCCAGCACAGAGAGAATAAAAATGGGCTTTTAACACATAAAGGAGCCACTAATCAAAATGTATACCTGATAAAGTGACTAGCCTCAGATGATACACAGCAATGAAACAAAACCTCCTACATAAGTTGTACCTGTTTATCTGCAGCCATCTCTTCTCTACAGCCATTCAAGGTGCAGAATTTATACAGCTTGTCTCAGCTTTCAGAAAGCAGGGGGTGGGGCGCTGAAGTTATACTCTGTCAAGCTCAGTGAGAGCTGATTGGAGGGAAGAAACACACACACCTTCACACAGGAACAGAGCTGAGGCTGTAGATCACAGGCTGTGTGCTGAAACTCTCTTTCTTCTGTCACCTTTTTACTTCTTGGTACCAGGGAAACTTGTCATGTGACAGAAATCTGGATTGAGACATGTACACACTATAGAGGTATGCTGCTTAGTTCATATGTCACGTGTGCGGGTTACAAACACTTTAATATATGTAATTTTTAACCCTTTTGCCTGAGTAAATACCTAATGCATGATAACATCTACAAACCCAATTTCAAAGTTGTAAAGCTGTGTGACAATAGAAAACACATTAAATGTTTAAACTGAGAAAATGTACCATTTTAAGAAAAAATAAAAGGTCATTTTAAAATTGGTGGCAGCAACACAATTCGAAAAGTTGGGATAGGGCAACAAAAAGCAGGATGGTACTAATAAGGAAGAACGTTTTGCAACTAATTAGGTTAACTGGTAACAGGTCAGTAACAAAGAGTTGTAGAGGTAAAGATGGGCAGAAGTCCACCAATCTGTGAAAATCTGCATCTAAAAATTGTTGAACAATTTCACAATGTTCCTCAATGTAAAATTTGTAAATTTTACGTTGTAAATTTGTAAAGACTTTCTTGCCACATTTCTGTCCCTGAGCTCTTCAGGCAGTTCCTTTGACCTCATGATTCTCATTTGCTCTGACATGCACTGTGAGCTGTAAGGTCTTATATAGACAGTTGTGTGGCTTTCCTAATAAAGTCCATTCAGTATAATCAAACACAGCTGGACTCAAATAAAGGTGTAGAACCATCTCAAGGATGATCAGAAGAAATGGACAGCATCTGAGTTATATATATGAGTGTCACAGCAAGGGGTCTGAATACTTCGGACCATGTGATACTTCAGTTTTTCTTTTTTAATAAATCTGCAAAAATGTCAACAATTCTGTGTTTTTCTGTTAACCACTTCCCGACCGCCGCACGACTATGTACGTCCTAAGTTTGAACGGGGATATCGTTGTTATGGCAGCAGCTAGCTGCCATAACCCCGGTATCCCCGTTTTCGTGCGGCGGCCGGCTTTCAGATAAAAGTGGTCCCTGCGGCGGATTCGCCGCGAGATCACTTTTATCGGTGGCGGGAGAGGGGCCCCCCCCTCCCGCCGCGATCCGGTGCCCTCCGCCGCTTACCGGAGCCGTCGGTAGCGGCGGAGGCGATCGCGTCCTTCTGTGTGGTGTGTCTGGAGACGAGTGAGGCCAAGATGGCGCTCACTCGTCTCCATGACACTGCTGGGCGGAAGCGACGTCAAAACGTCACTTCCGTCCATGCCTCTTAAAGGCATATTTTTTCAAATGTCATTTTTCTAAATGACTTTTTTTTTTTTTTTTTTTTTATTGCATTTTAGTGTAAATATGAGATCTGAGGTCTTTTTGACCCCAGATCTCATATTTAAGAGGTCCTGCCATGCTTTTTTCTATTACAAGGGATGTTTACATTCCTTGTAATAGGAATAAAAGTGACACAATTTTTTTTTTTTTTTTTAAACAGTGTAAAATAAATAAAATATTGTAAAATAAATAATAAAAATAAAAAAAAAAATTTTTAAAACCCCTCTGTCCCGACGAGCTCGCGCGCAGAAGCGAACGCATACGCGAGTAGCGCCCGCATATGAAAACGGTGGTCAAACCACACATGTGAGGTATTGCCGCGACCGGTAGAGCGAGAGCAATAATTCTAGCCCTAGACCTCCTCTGTAGCGCAAAATATGCAACCTGTAGAATTTTTTAAACTTCGCCTATGGAGATTTTTGAGGGTAAAAGTTTGACGCCATTCCACGAGCGGGCGCAATTTTCAAGCATGACATGTTGGGTATCAATTTACTTGGCGTAACATTATATTTCACAATATAAAAAAAAATTGGGATAACTTTACTGTTGTTTTATTTTTTTATTCAAAAAAGTGAATTTTTTCCAAAAAAAGTGCGCTTATAAGACCGCTGCGCAAATACGGTGCAAAAAAAAGTATTGCAATGACCGCCATTGTATTCTCTAGGGTGTTAGAAGAAAAACCATATATAATGTTTGGGGGTTCTAAGTAATTTTCCAGCAGAAAAACCTGTTTTAAACATGTAAACACCTAAAATCCAAAACGAGGCTGGTCCTTAAGTGGTTAATATGGGGTGCTGTGTGTACATTAATGAGGAAAAAAATGAACTTAAATGATTTTAGCAAATGGCTGCAATATAACAAAGAGTGAAAAATTTAAGGGGGTCTGAATACTTTCCGTCCCCACTGTATGTTGTAACTCCCAAGAGGGTTCATTATGTACTCAATAGTTTGTCATTATTGTAATGTTCTACATTGTTGGAACCTGCTGCTTCCTAAAATAAAAAAATAAAAAAATAAAAAAGATGGTGTTACACCAAGTAAATAAATATCTAAAAGGTCACGCTTAAAAAATTCTGCATGCTCGTGAAATGAGACAAACTATGTCGCCATAGGCAATGTTTTAAAAGCCTTTACAGGTTACCAGTTTAGAGTTACAGCAGAGGTCTGGTGCTAGAATTATTATTCCCCCTCTGACGTTCACGGTGATACCTCACATGTGTGGTGCAATCGCCGTTTACAAATGCATAAGGGACCACTGTGTGTGCTCGCCTTTGCACGTGAGCACAGGGGGACAGGGGTACTTAAAAAAAAGTTTTTTTATTTTATTATTTATTTATTTATTTTTATTTCTTTAAAAAATATATTTTTTTTCACTTTATTGCTGTCACAGGGCATGTAAATAGGCAGTGACAGGTACTCTTTATGGAGAGATCTGGGCTCAGTTAGACACCAGATGTTTTCTCTGCCATTACAAGCATCTGATCACACCAAGATTGGTATGATCAGATACTTTCCAAATTTAAAAATTAGGCTGTTTACATCCGGGAAACTGGGAAATGTTTGTTGCTTCTGGTTTCCTATATAATAGAATTAATTGGGGGCCTTCTGGTCCTGGACAAGCTCTGTGGTAAGCCAGCTTTCATTCCAGGCTGGCCAGTGGGACAGTGTCAGTGTCTTCCTCTGCTGATTGATCATTTTGGACCTTATATTCTTGTTGCACAGCTCGTTCATTAGGCAGAGTTTACAGGAGCTGAGCGATCACATAACAGCCTATGTAGAGCAGAGCTGTAGTACTGGAAACAAAAGAAGTGTGACCCTGAGCGTGTACAACCAAATTGTATAGTGTATGGCCACCTTTATAAACATAAAATGAATTAGTCGCGCTTTTGGTGCCATTAATTAACTACACCCCAAACGCGGAAAAACAAGCACGCATTTTGCCACGTGCAAAAACGTGCGGCAACCGCTCCAAAGTGATGCTACAGGAAGTGATGGTCTCAGAATGCCATGGACTAAGTAATCGAGAGATAAGAACATTGGGATGGCTTGGGCAGACATTAGAAAAAACTTATAAACGTCTATATAAAAAGTGAAATTCTGCCTGAAAAGGTGAATTTAAAGCTGAGTTCCACCCAAAAGTGGAACTTCCGCTTTAAGGACTTTCATTTGGCATGTCATTTTTTTTTTTTTTTGGGGGGGGGGTGCGGGTACCTAGTTTTGACAGGTACCCAACTCCCACTTCTGCTCAGAGCGCTGGTCCTTTTTTTTTTTAAATATTTTTTGTTGATTTTCGAAATAGTAACATACATATACTGGAGATTACATGCTCCCATAAAAATTAGTACAAAACATTAGTCAGTTTTCTGTTAAATTGTCCTTATGAACACTTGCATTAAATAACACAGAGCATAAGAAAACGCAGATAGCGAACAATTCTACAAGTTCCTATAAGCCATCTCTCATTCAAAGGTGTAATATAAAACATTTTTACTTTCAATATCATATTCCGAA
Organism: Aquarana catesbeiana; assembly: GCF_042186555.1. Lineage (NCBI taxonomy): Eukaryota > Metazoa > Chordata > Amphibia > Anura > Ranidae > Aquarana > Aquarana catesbeiana. The sequence continues at coordinate 104,285,058 of NC_133325.1, forward strand.
CTGTTGACTAAGTATACAACTTTGCTATAAACTAGATGGTTGCAAGTTCCACAGATTATATTTGGTCATCCAGGTGTCTGGGTTTATCTAAGGCATTTAATAGGTGGTCTACTCAGTATAAGTGACAGGCCTCTCTATCTATATTGTTTGTGTTCCTCACTGTATCTTTCCCACAAGGACCAGCATTTTGTAAATTCTTTTTGTCGTCTCTCCCTCTAAGCTATGGTTTTCTCGTAAGCTTAGGAGTCATTTACCAAGTGTATTACTTCCTTCATAGTAGGAGATACTGTAGATTTCCATTTACGGGCAATTACCAATCAAGCTGCATATAGAATGTGCATCACCAGTGTGCGACTAGGGGCTGGGTAGATGTCCATGTCAATGCTTAGAATAGCCCGTTCAGCTTTCAATTTGTTAAATATTCCTGTTTGTTTTGCAATCAGTGATGCTATTGCAGCCCAGATACATAAGGATACACAGAACTAAAACGTGTGAGCTAAATTGCCCACTTGTCCACATTCCCTCCAACAGAGATTAGATGAATTTTTCATAAACTTTGCTATTGTATATGGGGTCCTATACCATCTCAAATGTATCTTCTGGGCTATTTCCCTGAAGTTAGAACACTTGGTATGAGTATAGTTGGTTTTAATCGCACGATTCCATTGCTTCTGAGAATTTGTTATATTTAGGTCTGATTCCCATTTTAAAAGTTGCTTTGGGGTTTCAAAGTGGAGTTTACTGTGTAATAGATTGTAGAATTCTGCAATTCCTTTTTTAGGAGTGAGGGTTGAATTCCAACGATTGTAAACAGACTCTGGAATTCTTACATATTGAACCTTGGCATCAGTTAAAATGCTAATCACCCTTGCATAAATCGTGAATTCCTTTGCAGGGAGAGAATTTGTATGCTGTAATTCTGAGAACGGTTTGATACGGTCCTAATTAAACAGGTCTGATATGTTTTGGATGCCGTATTTCCCCCAGTGTCGTACATACAGGTCTGGGGATAGAAACGAAAGTGCTGTCACAGGGATAGAAACATTTTTATGGTCAACGTGTGAATTTTAATTCACCATGAAGTATTCCCAAGCATTCAATGCAGCAGCTATGGTCGGGTGACTTTTATAAGTTAATTGCTTAATTAGGTTTGTGGAGAACAATAAGTCTTTAATATCACCTTGTTCTATCTGGGCCTGTTCTGCTTTACACCAATGAATTTGGTCGGAAATGACAAACCATGACTTGACTTGATCTAAAATTGCTGCCATATGGTAGTCTCTGATATCTGGGACTCCCATGGCCCCTATTTTCCTGTGTTTTATAAGAATGTTATGGGGGCATCTAGCCCTTTTCCCATCCCATATAAATTTGGATAGAGATCGTTGCATATTTATGGAAAATGAAGATGGTAATTGAATTGGGAGTGCTGTAAAATAATACAGCAACTTGGGAAGCAGAATCATTTTATATGCCGCTAACCTTCCTGACCAGGAGAGATAGAAATTCCTAAGTCTAAGCATTTCTTGTGTCAAATTGTTTAGCAGGGGTTCAAAATTGGCGGTGTACAATTGTGAAAGTGGGTTAGTTAACTTAATACCTAAGTACTGAATTGCGTTCTTTGCCCAAGGGTATGGTAGTGATTTTTGGATTGGAGTCATCTCGTGGTCTACGCCCAAGCTTAATATACTTGATTTGTATCATTCACCTTAAAATAAGACACAGCATTGAACACATCTAGTATTTCATGGACCATTCTCAGGGAGTGAGCCGGGTTGGAGAGCGTCAGAATGACGTCGTCTGCGAATAATGTAATGGTATGCTCTTCTTTTCCTAAACAAATTCCTGTAATTTGGGGGTGGGTTCTAATTTTTTCAGCCAGAGGTTCCATCACAAGGGCAAAGATCAGGGGTTATAAAGGACACCCTTGTCTTGTGCCATTAGTGATGGAAAATTGCTCTAAGAATATGCCTTCGGTAAACACCATAGCTGAGGGGTAGGAGTATAAAGCAGTTATAGCCGAACAGATTTGACCTGTGAATTCAAATTTTGGGAGAACTCGTGAGAGATAGCCCCAGTGATTCCTGTCAAAGGCCTTCTCAGCATCCAATGACAGGAGGGCTGAGGGCCTCTTAAATTTGGTTGTGGAATGCATTAAATTTAATATTCGTCTTGTTGCATCCGTGGCTTGCCTGCCCACCACAAATCCAACCTGATCAGGTTGTATCGGTGCGGGAAGTAGAAGCGATATCCTATTTGCTAGTATTTTGGCATACACTTTTAGATCAAGATTTAAAAGTGAAATGGGTCTAAAATTCTGTGCTCTGTCCGGCTCCTTCCCTGGTTTAGGCAATGTAACAACTGTAGCTTGCAGCATTTTTGGTGGAAATGAGGCAGAGCAGGCAGCAACATGAAACACCCGTTTCAATATAGGTACTAATGTTCCAGCAAATCTTTTATAATACTCTGAGGAATACCCGTCAGGGCCAGATGCTTTGTTTGGTAGTTTAGATATGGTCTCCATGATTTCCGATATAGAAAATGGAGAGTTTAAAGAGCTTAAATCTGATGGAGTTAATGTAGGTAAGGAGATATCCTGTAAGAATCTTTCTATATGTTCTGGGGTGGGTTGGGGTACATCTGTATCCTCTCTCAGGTTATATAGGCTCCCATAGTAGCTGCTGAAAGCATCCGCTATTTCTTTGGAGTTAGTTAATTTGGATCCACTTTTGGCGTGAAACGACTACAGGATTTTTTGTTTTATTACTTTTTCCTTAATCTGGTTTGCTAGTAATCTACCTGCTTTATTGCCGTGGGTATAAAAATCGGCTCTGTATTTATGGGTGTGGCGTATGTGCTGTGAAAGAAGCAGGGTTCGAAGATCATCCCGAGCCTTTTTGAGTTTATTGCTTGTGTCTATTGAAGGTTTTTTCTTATATTGAGATTCTAGGCTCGAGATATCCCTTAAAACAGAATCCATGTGCTTCCTCCTTTTTCTCCTTATTAAGGCACTTTGTTTCACTAGTAATCCCCTCATGAATGCCTTGTGGGCATTCCACAAAATTATCGGGTTCACCTCCACAGTATCATTCATGTTAAAGAATTCTACTAATGATTTCTTAATGTCCAGTGAGATTAACAGATCTGAGAATAGATGTACATCGTTTTTCCATCTATTAGCCCGGGTTGAAAAACCATGGTTCCCCGCGGTTATAGACACCGGAGCGTGATCAGTCCACATGATGTTGCCAATGTCTGAATGTGAAATTTTCTGTAATAAGAATTTGTCCTAAAAATGTGTCTATCCTGGAATATGATAAATGGACCTGAGAGAAGTATAATCTTTCTCGGTGGAGTGCTGGCATCTCCAAACATTATAAAGATTGTTCGAGTTGGTAAAGTTAGATATAGTTGTTCTAAAACCTTTTCTGTGTGTTTTGTTAGATACGTCCAACTGATGATTGGAGATAGCATTTAGGTCACCACAAAGGCCGTGTTGTTTGACCTTCTTCCAAAGCTTATTTAAAAAGCTTATTTGCCTGGTGTTTGGTACATAGACATTTACTATGGTGTAGGCTGTATTGTTAATCTCGCATGATAGAATAATATACCTACCATCTTTGTCACATTGACTGGAGATATGCTGAAATGCAACTGTTTGCTTTACTAAAATGGCAACTCCTCTTTTTTTTGGTTGGAGCGCATGCAAAAAAGGCATTGGGGGTACTGACTGTGCACCAAGCTTGGATGGTACTGTGCCTTGAAGTGGGTTCCTTGGATGCAGAACACATCGCAATTTTGGGTACGGGCTTCTCTCCATAACATATGCCTCTTCTGTGGGCTGTTAAGGCCGTTGACATTCAAGGATGTGATTTTAAATGCCATTGTTAGGAACACAGATACCCCTCTGGGTGTGGTGTATTTCTTATATAGTTAATAACATCTTTCCCTGTTGATGAACCTGCTGGTGGAAGGAGTCTGTGGTTTTGAAGACATGGGTCCTTGCGTCCACTTGGATAAGAACAGGAAGTCTATACTGTGGAAAGGAGCTTTTTTAGAAAATGCAGTGAGACTTGCAAGTTTCGTAACTGGAGAAAACAAAACAGCAAACTGAAAAATGAAAAGAACAAGAACAACAAGAGTGTGTCAAGCCACACACTCTTTAAAAAATGTGCGATTTTTGTTGAAATCTGAGCAGGAATTTAATCTGCTGATTTGGGGGTCTGGACAAACAGAATTTAAAGCTGATTAGATTCTCCGGATTGTGTTTAATCAAGTAATAGTAGTAAGGCACTACATGCACATGTCCACATAGGGTCATACTGTGGGTTCAGAAGGGGTATTTAGAGCATTTTGATACCCATCTTCCTCTCTAGGCAGGTTTTTCCACTTCTCCAGTAAATGAATGCCCTTCTCTAGAGTAGTTACCAAGAATTCACGGTCTTCCTTGGTTATTAGTAAGTTGGTAGGGTAGTTCCAGCGGTAAGTAATACTGTGGTTTCTGAGTGGTTTAGTTATGGCCATGAGGTTGCGCCTCCTTTGCATTGTATGTGCAGATAAGTCTGCGAAGAAAGATATCCCTTGCATACACTCGGGGAGATGTTCCGCCCGTCTTGCGGCGTACATAAATTTTTCTTTAACTTTATAATAATGAATTCTTGCGATGGTATCTCTGGGTAACTTTTCAGGGATGTGTTTTGGTTTTCGCAGTCTATGAATGCGGTCTATGACCAATTCTTCCAGAGGCAGGTCAAGGAGGGTTTCTTTCATTATATTGGTCAGAAAAGCTGTTAATTCTGATGCTTTAACTGTCTCGGGGATGCCTCTAATTTTAATGTTGCTCCTTCTGGAACGGTCCTCGAGGTCGGCGAACTTTGACTTGAGCTAAATTATGTCATCCTCATGGTGGTTATGTGCGTCAACCATTTTGTTGAATGTTTCCGTGAACTCCCCCATTTTGTTTTCTATATGGGTCACTCTGCCTCTCACTTCATTTACCTCTGATTTGCACTGCTTCATAAGCTGTAGCATGTCTATATGGATTGCACTCCTCAGGGATACTAGCATATCTTTTAAGGTAGAGTCCATGACAGGCTGATTGCTTGTGGGGAAAGCTGCTATGGCGTCCTGGAACTCCAAAGTGTCATCTAATGTATTACAGTTATCCCCCTCATGAATGGCTGTAGGAGTATGCTCTGTTACCCTCTGTTTAGTTTTCACAGGGCTATTTGAACAGGAGGAAGATTGTGATCCTGATAACCTCTGGGTAGCTTGTGTCTGTAGGGACTGCTCCGCCATCCATCCCATTTGGATGTCTGGCTGTGAGAGGAGGAAGAGCCCTGCATGCCGCGGGTGCCATTTTGGCGGCTCGAGCGGCCGGCCAGTGTATAAAAATCGGTCATCTAACCAGGCTCTCTTCTGTCCTTCCTCTTTTTTGGCATGCTCTTTGGGTGCCCCCGACCTAGGAGGTTGAAAAACTGCCGTTTAATAGTGCCTTGTGACGCTGTGAATAGCTCCGGAGGATCTGTGTGGCTGGGAGATCTTGTCTCACACGGCCATTCTCTTCTCTCGCCGGCTCCGCCACCCCCCCCCCCCCCCCCGTCTCAACTTTTTTGAGACACGTTGCTGCCATCAATTTCAAACTTTTAAAATGTCCAATATCAAGATGAAAAAATAAACCAACAGTTCTGAGTATAGAATGTGAGAGGAAATCATCTATATATATATATATATATATATATATATATAAATCCTAAATATATATATGAATGATTTCCTCTCGCATTCTATACTCAGAACTGTTGGTTTATTTTTTCATCTTGATATTGGACATTTTAAAACTTTTTAGCGCTACACTTATTTTGTTTTCTTTTTACTTGGCATATATCCTGTTGGCCATGTTAGCTGCTGGTTTTTGTTTTCAGGGCAGCGCAGAATTATATTGTATACTTTTTCTTCCATCAATTTCAAACTTACCTTATTTTTTCTTAAAATGGTACATTTTCTCAGTTTAAACATGTGATATGTTTTCTATTTTCTATTGTGAATAAAATATGGATTTATCAAATTTGCAAATCATTGCATTTTTTATATAGATTTTACACAGCATCCCAACTTTTTTGGAATTGAGGTTGTTCCTCTGCTCCTAACAACTCCTACCCTTTGTGTAGAAAAATACTTTCTATCATTAATTTCTAACTTTCCTCCTGCTAGTATGAAGTCATGGCCCCATATTGATTTCAGCTTAATGCTGAAAATACTACACTCCACAGCTTTATTTGTACCCTAAATGTATTTAAAGGTTCCAATCATGTCCCTTTCTTTGAATTTGTACATTTTAAGTTCCTCCATTCTCTTTGGATCTGGATATTCTGGATATTCTGTCTGGATATGTTTTATCCCTCGGACCTTGCACAATTTTTTGTTGCTCATTTCCAGATTTTCTCTGTCCCGTCAATATCTTTTTTGTAAATTTAAGAAAGTACAGTGTTATACTACACAAATCTTTTCATTCAACCTCTAATCATTGCATTTGTTACTTTTAGAAGACAGCATAAAGAAAAATCTGTGGTGAATGAAAAAATTTAAATATATTTTTTCGCTTCAATTCTTCACCTTACCTGGGGACATGGCAAGGGTGAGTCCTTTGCCTACATAGGTTCACTGTTCTTGATTAGTAGTAACGGTAGCTTTGTTTGTTGCTGTTTTTTAAGTGATTTTTCATTTGTATTCTATATTTGTGACTACGTATATTGAATGACTGGAATAAAAAATCATGTGCTGCTTCCTCTGATCAGTAGAATACACACTTTACTGACATTTGAAAATGTAGCATTTTTATGAGAGCGTTTTTAATCTTTTCCCTGTAGTCTGTGTCAATATAAGTTATGAAAAGGACTAAATTTGAGGCAGTAACAGTATACAGCCGGTCCCCAAGTTACAAGCAAGACAGGGTCTGTAGGTTTGTTCTTAAGTTGAATCTGTTTGTGAGTCGGAACAGGTACATTTTTTAAGTGTAACTCCAGCCCAAAAAAATATTTTTAAGCTTTTTGGATAGCATAGAGAAGGGTTATCACCCCTGTAACATTTGTTTTGCTGTCTGTGCCCCTGTTCAGAAAATTTCACCTCACTTTCTGTCCCTGTGACAATTGGATTTTTAAAATGTTGGGTTGTTGTGGAAACAAGGATTGGTGATAAAGCTTCAGTGGAGGTACCATTTTCCCATGATAACTCTTACAGGAGTGAATTTCCCTTCCTAGGGGTAGATTTCCTCTCACTTCCTGTTGTCTCCCTCCGTTTGTAAGTAGGAGTTGTTTGTAAGTCGGATGTGTGTAACTAGGGTACCACCTGTACATCATCAAGCCTATACAGTAAATATTAGTAGGGAACCATCACTTTTTTTAAGCCACTCAAGTACAATGAATTAATTCTGAATTAATTCTGACCAGTCAATACAAGTACACATACTGCTTTTTGTCTTACAGTCTTACAGGTGTTAGTTTTCTTCTTCTCCTTCTTCCTTCTTCCTTCTTACAACCTAACTAGCTACTAGTAACAGTGCTCTGTTCATTATTCTATATGAGACTGTTTGCAATTGATGTCTCTTCCAAACACCATCTCTTAAAGTTTATTTTGGGGCTAGTTTTATTATGTTTAAGGATGTATAATGTGTGTTATACTTTTCTTTTAAATTATAAAATATTTAATTTATGAACATACATTTAACACAGGATGCATTCATGGCAATATTTTTTTAACCCTACTTATAATTAAAAAAAGATCTATAGAACATGTTTTAATCCTTTAAAGTTATTATCTGCCCAAAAGATTTTTTTTTAAGTAATCCACAATTATTTTTTATTATACACTCCTCTAAGCATCACATAGTTCCTTTTTTGCCCTGTGATGTCAACACAGAGGCAGCTGATGTCTTTAAAGTGTTTGTTTAAAGGATTTTTTCCTGGTCCCTTAAAGCAGATTACACATCACAAGGCTTGTGCTGTGGAATCTGCCCCCCTCTAAACTGTAACCCCCCCAAACTGAAACTTCCTGTATGGTCTTCTAAACAGACCATGTAAATCAGGGCTCCTCTGTCCTGACCACTGTGGTCAAAGTGCGTCCCTCCGTCATATGCTGTCCTCTCTGCTCTCTTCTCTCCCCCCTCACCCCCTCCTTCCTGCCTGTCATCTTGTGTCTGTGTGTCTCCGTCTGTGCCCCCACCGCTATTAGTAAAATTAAAAATTGTAAATGGACACTGCCACCCCCTCTATGATATCCTGGCATACTACACTGCATTATTCTTTTATAAAAACGAGCGCTGTACATATCGTTTTAGTGCTGTCTTTAGGACAGTCACGTTACTATCGGCCAGGTTTCCAGGGCTACTGCAGGAGAGGCTGAGCGGCCACGTGATCTCCCCGGCTGACGTCAGAGTGAGATCACGGTCCCTCCTGCAGAAGCCATTAATCGGATGTATACAGCAGCCGCGAGTTATGTGACCGGCCCGAAGAGCGTTGTAAATCAGTATTTACAGCGCTCATTTTTGTAAAAGACTACTGCAGTGTGCTCTGCCAGGCTCTAATAGAGGGTCTTGCAGTGTTTATATTCTATGGGTTAACAAACACTTTAATCTGCCCGAGGTGGGCAGCAGAATCCAAGATGCCCTGCTTCTCATTAACTTCTATTAAATATTTTGCACTTATTGGCTGGAAGGGTTTTCAGTAGACATGTTTTTATTTTGTTATGAATCCAGATTCTGAAAAAATTTCACATCTGAATCTCCGAATTACAATAGTAACGAATTTCAATGAATCCACAATAAATTATAGAGAAATTAAATAATTTTTATTCATTTGGATGACGTGATGCGATAGTTTAGGTATTTTGTTAATGTTTGAAGCATACCAAATAATGTAATAAGATAACGAATGATCCAAATTGATTTGGATCCATTCTTTTTTATCCTATAATACATATGAAATGGAAACATTTTGCAATAAAATACAGTAAGGTATAAATATGTGTTTAGTTTTGATGGAGGTGGATCCATCAGAATTCCTAGAATCATAGCATAATGAATGAATCTGAATCCTCACGAAATAACTTCTGAAAATATGAACCAATTTGGAACAACAAATATACAACATGAATTAGAATATACAAATTGAATTCCAAAAATTAATCATTCTAACATAATGAATATGACTAAATGAAACGATTAAGTTAACAAATGAATCCAAAATTAACATTTCTCATGCACATCTCTAGTTATCAGTTGATCTTTTCGGTAAAGCAATGAGTTGATGAGTACCTTCAATATTTTCGAAGCTAGAAATGAATTTATAATTGGTATACTAATCCCTAGGGTTCTAAATACATGGGCATTGTATATTTGCTTGTAAATGCTATCAAGTATTTGCAGAGCATCTAATAAGCTTCACACAGTTTTCTTGAAGTTTTTAAAATATTCACCAGCTTCAGTCTAGAAGTCCTGGATACGTATATTAATAAGATTGCTATCTTTAGCATTAAAGAGACCCTGACAGGTCTCTGAACAAATATCAACATAGTGGTATATTTACTTTTTCAGTGGCCCAAGTCTCCTTCCTAAATTTATGTGCCGCAGCGTCCTCTGCTGCCTCCGGAATTTGACTCTTCTGGGAGTGTCGGACGTCTGTGTCCCTGTCCATGGTCTCTGATTCCTTAGTCTAACCCCTACATCACTACAGGACTCAATAATGACATAGGGATTTGAGGAAGGAACCCGGGCTCAGTAGGGATCATAGGCTCTCAACCCTTCTTGAACCCTTGAATGTCAGAGAGACTGACAGCAACAGCAGCACTGAAACTTAGGAAGGTTGGAGACATGGGTTGCTGGGGAGGTGAGTGTACTATCTTTTTTCTTGCAGGAAATTGGCTATTTGATTTATTTTGAGACCTGGTAGAGTTTCTTTACACCCCTGTCAGATATAAGCAGACTTCTGAACTATGCAGCTTGCTAAATCCTGCTGAAACTTGGTAAATGTTAGAGCACCAGCAAGCAGTGCTGTAAAAATCTGCATTTGACACGCCTTAGGCTGCAGGTAAAGAGATTAAAACTGAAAAGCAAGAGAAAAACTAACTTTTACAATGGGCTCTTCTGTCTGTTTTGTCTAAGAGGATAGGAATAAGGTGACATATTTTACCTTATTGCTTGCTCCTGCAGGCTTCTCTATTTCAGTAGCCAGTGAAGCCACTCCTCTTCACTTCCCAACCCGTCACAGCTCTCTGATGTCATATACCGTGCAGAAACAGTGGTCCAACATTATATGTGAGGACTCTGAGGGCCCTCCCACATCCAGTGTTGGGTGGCAGAGTAGAGTGCTGGCTGCCACGGAAGCGAGGAATTAGGTAACGTAGTTTACCTTATTCAGCACTACTGAAGAATTTAACTAGATAATTTAACTTTTGCAGTGCAGAAGGGAGCCCACTGGCCAGTTACTTTTTGTAAAACCTAGAGTTCAGATATAAGAGTTTCAAGCAAACTGCTTGAAGTTTTAAAATGCTTTGTAAATATTTGCTAAGGCTTTTTTATATTATCTTTGTTTATGAGAAGGAGCAAGTAAAATATCAAGCAAGCATTCACAATTCCGATATGTCCATTCTTCTGAAAGTTTTTTGGTTTTTCAAAAGGTCACACTTTAAAGGTTATAGACAAACAGTTCCATTGTCTTCTGTGTTGTACAATAGGGCATGGTCGGAGAAATAAAATGAGCTACTTGACACCAGAATAAGAAAAACAGCAGTGAATAAACACCTATAAGAGCCATTATCATCTACCAGTCCCAAAGAAGGGGTTAGGATAGGGAGAAAAAAGGCCAGGATCCTGTATCAGGTCCAGAAGGATTATGTTGAATCCATGTGGTCTAAACACAGTTAAGCTCACGTATTGATCTCTCCAAGTTGCTACCCATCATTCTGCTTTTATCACCTCATACACTTTTCTGTTTTTTTTTTTTTTTTTTTTTAAATTCTGTTTATTGGTTTTTCTTTTTTCCAAAAACAAGAAGATACAAAACATACAACACTCAGACGTGTCATTTGGACACCGTCCGTACATGGCCAACATGGCCTAGTCCAACTCGACTAACTAACATAGATCAACTATCTAGCACAAAAACCCCCTTCCCTCCCTCCCCCCCTCCCCTATTACCCTCCTTCCCAACCTTGAGTCACAGCTCATCAAGAAGAATTCTTCAGTTTTCCTTTAACATCTAATGGATAATGTTAGTTTAGCTATAGATACATGTACACTTTTGTGTTTCAATGGAATTCAGATGCTTCCTTAGCTTGTTTCCCGAAAAATAAGAATGAGATGCATGACAACGTTGAAGAGGTGGGGTACTGCACATTTTTTGTACTGCTTAGTGGACATGGGAGGCAAATGTGGTAGGAATGGGCCTGGAGCACCTGACAGGTCTATGTCTAGAATGTTTTTAGTATGTGAGCCAATTTCCTGCTAGATCTGGAAGCATTCCCACTAAATATTCAGTAAGGCTCCAACCCACTCACAACATGCTCTAGCAAAACGGTGATGTACTGTAGATGGAAAAGTTACAGCAGTCTGTCAAGCCAGAACCCTATAGCAGTAAGTGAGGAGTGTATAGCAGGTTTCTTGTGTTCTGGAATCTATCAAAGAGGTGTGGGGCAACTAAACATTTGAAACAATTGTGGTGCTGATTGGTTATTGCCCAAGCCCTGCTTTAATCCTTTAAGAAAAGGTAAACCTCCCTGAAATTTAGAAAGAAGCAACAAATTGTATTTTAGGCCAGTATCTTTGGCCTCATGAGTATGGAGACATGGGGTTTCCTTTAATTCCAAAAAATAAAATAAAAACAGATATATAAATAAAATAAATAAGTAGGCTTTTTAGCTATCAGAAAAAAGGTCCAGGACACCCCAATCAATCCAATTCCACCGCTATGCAACCACCACTGCCACAGCTAGCCTCTTACCAAATGCAGCAACCTTCAGATTATAAGAGGTTAAAACAGCAGGAGTTACTCCACACAGAATCACAGCAGCAATCTGGCTTGCACTCTCAAGCTCTCCCCCAGACCTCAGGAATCTAGCATGTTCTCAAATGGGTCAGGCTTAGGTTTAGAGAGAACAAACCATAAATCCATGGCCCAATATCTCCATTCAAATCTGTTGTGTGCGCAATAACATCATGCATTGACTCCACCCTACACATTTCCTGGCAACCCACGTCTGGTTGCACAGAGGTGGAATTAGATTAAAGTTTCAAAGCACCAGACTAATTTTGGCATTTATGAACTTTTATGAATTTTGGTGGACTTTTTATTAATTTATATGGGGAGCACATGAAAACCTTTTAATTATTAATTATTAAAATATCTGAATTATTATTTATTATTCTTTGTTTTCTATACATGAATATGAATTATTTGCACCAGAGTACTTTATAGGTGCAGTATATAGTGATGCATAATCTGTGATATAAATTTGATGCATAACTTGTGACATGAATTTTGTATATGTTTAGTCGCAATAGAGCACTTTGTACTTTTAAAGGGATAGCGCAGCATTTTATGGTATAGTTTTGTTTAGTTATCTTGTATTCGGATATTGAAGTTGCAGCAGTCCCAGTGTGGTATAAGAGTTTGACACTTAGCGCAGGTTAACATCCCCAAGGATTTAGACAGTACCCACCGTGTTTGCGTGTTTGTGGTCAGGAGGCAAACTTTTATCATGTCCTATGGTTGTGTCACAAGAGTCAGGCATTCTGGGTGCAAATGTGTGAGTTCCTTGAATCTGCCCTAAGTCTTCCAAATATAAAATGCCCCAAAGCATGTTTACCAGGGGTGGTGGTGGATCTTCCGGTTAACTTAAAGACAGCTTAAAGAGATTGCTTTAAGTCTACAAGAGTGGTAACAATTAATCAATTCTATTCTTCCTTTGCATCAACGTAGATATACCACCAAGGTATCCCATAAAAGCTTTGATAGGATTTGAAGCCTATGGTCTCCCCTTACCATCTAACTGTGCTGGGGTTTGTTGCAGATCACAACTCCTTAGGCTATATTTCTTTTGATACATCATGTGACTGTGTATCCCCATTATGTAGGGTTCCAACGTGTGAAATATGAACTGCTAATACTCTACAGGACACATTATGTCTCTAATAAGTGTTTTTCTTTGTATTGTATGTGTTTTTTACATAATAAAAAGCACCTTTAAAAAAGGCAAGAAAATGGGAATATCTGTGGACTAGAGCCCACACATGTTCCATGGATGTTGGGGTTGGCTCTCAAGTCAGGATAAAGTGGAGGGGTGACAGGGGGTATCTCCTTCTTGTACCTTATTCAATAGAAAAAGAAGTGAAAAAAGTTCTGTTCACCTTGACGAATGCCTGAGAGCCTAGATAAAGTGCCAGAATCCTGGGAGGGGGAATCCTAAAGACTTCAGAACCTCCTCCAGGAAGACCCATTCCACCCTGTCAAAATCCTTCTTTGCATCATTTGAAAGAAAAAGGCATGGCAAGAGATCTGAGTAATGCTGCACCCCATAAAGGAACTGTATAATGGAATTGTTTCTTGCCTCTTAATTAATCATAGTGGACCAGGTCCAGAAGTAGGAATTTGAGTCTGTCAGACAAAATCTTAGCAAAGGTTTTTCTCATCAAAGTTAAGGAGACAGATGAGGCAGGCGTTCTGCTCAAGGTGTGGTTCCTTTCTGCTTTTGGCAAATGACAGAGAAACTTTTAGTGTTGACGCAAATAAAACTGGTAGGTTGCATTAAAGCCTAACCTCAAGCAAATTGTTTCTTTTTATATTGAGCAGAATCACAATCTGTGTTGAGATTTTATCACTACCTTGTTGGGAAAAATGTATCTTTGGGAAAAATATTATCAATTCTGGCCTATTTTAGACAATACAGAACATGAGATGGAATTTCCCAGTGGGAATACAGCAGCAATACAATATTTTTAATAGAGTGTGGAGAGTTAGAAGCTTTGTCAAATTGTTCTGCTATCTAAATGTCCTCACTTGGCTAGACTTTAGATGTAATTATTTACAAAATGAAAAAAAAAAAGGAATATATATATATATATATATATATATATATATATATATATATATATATATATACTTATACTCTGTCTCTAATATTAAAGTTAAGTTCTGAAAATGTGAAAAAAATGTAATTGACCAAAGTACCCCTTCCCCTCTCTCCATGACAGAGGGGAGAGGTTGTTACATGTTAGAGATCAGGGGGGGGATTTACGCACACAGAAAGCCTAGGTGAGAGCCTGGGGGGATTCAAGGCACACTAAGGTGGGGGGAAACAGCAGACACACAAAGGCCACCGGAATTAAGCAGAGACTGGAGAGGAAAGTGACAGCCAGGTGATGGCGCAGAGCTGTAGTCCTGGGAAGGGGTGTGGATCGGAGTGCACAAAGAGTCCGGGGGAGAGCCTGGGGGAACAGAAGTAACACTACACCTGCACATGTCTAGCAAGGGCAAAGCCTGCAGAAAGCACCCAGGCAGGTGGCAGCGCAGAGCTGCAGTACTGAGACAAGAGGGTGGATCAGAGTGCACAGAGGGTCTGGGGGGAGAGCCTGGGGGGAACAAAAGTAGCACTGCTGCTGCCTGTGTCTAGCAAGGGCAACATGGATCAGGAAACATGCCCTTCCCACACCACATTCTGGTGTGAACGGGCCCTGGGGCATGTGAGAGCAGTGGGCATAAGACATAGAGAGGATCCAAATGGAGGCAGAGACTGGGAAACCATAGTAGCAGTGGCGTCATCCAGAGCCTGGGGAGTAGGAGAGCACTGCCCATGCAAGAAACATAAAGGGAAATACAGTGCAGGTACACAGAAAAGAGAATAGTAACAGGTGGTGCAGAGCGTCAAAAGAGGTGGGGGATGGGTATATTTTGAATCCCTGGCTGTTCATTTAATCAGGGAAGTCTAAGAGCCACTTCTATTATAAATTCATGGCTACTGGTTGAAGAAGATCACCAAGGGACCCAGAAAAAGCGGTAAGGAAAATGAAGGCAGCTAGGGACAGTGCTATGATTGGAGCCTGAACCTGTCATCACTGGAGGGGGGCACACTAGGAGGTAAGTGTACAATAACGGGCAAGTATGCTGTGCTACACATTATTATAAGAGCTCCCAGGACCCCACAAAATTTATTTTCACATAACTTAATCTGGCCATAGACGGATCGAAGTTCGTCCATTTCAGCAGGAGACAGCCGAATATTGATCCATCTATGGGCAGGCTATTGACTTTAGTACAACTAGTCTGTAAAGTTTTATTTGTGCAGTCAGTGCCGGCAGCTATAGCCGCTAGCATTGATCTTTGTATTCAGGCGGCAGGGGAACCATCCACTGTCAGAATACAATAGCGCAGCGGGAGGGATTACCCCATCAACAGTGACTGTGTTGATGGTGGAATTGAACGATTTTCTTTCCTTCAAATCGTGGTTGAAGAAAAGAAAACTGCATAATCTATAGCTGTCCTAAGACCTCTGCAATCCTCAGCTTCAGCTTGCAGGTGCTCACTCCTTCAGGGATCTGGTCTTCCACACAACTCTAAAGGGAAGAATAACGTGCTTAGTAAGGTATTAATGAAATAAATATCTCAAAAGAATATAATAATAGTCCAATGAGCAGCAGCTTAATGTGAGATATGCACAAAACAAACATGGGAAAGAGAAGCTGTGCTATTTTAAGGTTTAAATCAGAAAACAATTGCTTGTAGGTAAACAAATTGTGATGGAGTATTAGTCCAGGTCTAATCCAAAACAGACACCAAAGTGAGCTTGATCAACAAAATGTGCCACCACCTTAAGAAAAACTCGCTTACCAGCTGGCAAGCAAAACCAGGCAGATGGCTATTAGCCAAGGCCTTTGCTTGTATGAAGATCGTCAGGTAAGCTTTAAACAAATGGCTGCATGGGTTCTCCAAACACCCCTGGCGCTGTGTGACTCAGAACCAAAGGTTCAGTACCTCAGCAGTGCATAAGAAGAGAAAACCAACCATAGCGTAATATTGCCTCAAAACAGTATTTATTATAAAAATAGGTATTGCACTTACATTTAAAAAGTTAAATTCGCACATAAAACAAGCAGGAGGAACTTCTTTTACTTTAAATAAATCCCTTACTATATTACACCATGGAGCTTTCTTTTTCTCTTTTATGAATGATGTTTTACCTGTGAGGATTGGACATACATCATTGCATCCTGAGTGAGCCCAGGAGTGGCCCCAATGCGTGTTTTGACACTGTTTAACTACCGTGTCACACGAATAGAGGTGAGCGCAAGCACAAGTGGGGGATCACGGGAGAGCACATACAGCTTGTTGTGATTTGGACACTTTTCAGGAGAAGCATGATGAACACTTAATTCATGGACACTGTTTTCTTGCACTTCTTGATTGTCACAGGATTTGCACTTATTAATTAGGTCTATATTCATGCATGATGCACTTTCAGCATTTTATATAAAGATTGCACTTTTATGTGGATGCACTTTGTGAATTTTATATATAAGGATTGCACATTATATATATATATTTTTACATGTATGTTTTTATTAGCATACTAATTATGGTTTAATATTTCTGCACAATTAGTTTATATTTTATACTCAGTTTATATATATTCATATTTTTTTCAATTCACATTTTTAGCGCGAGCACAATTGATTTTATTTATATTCAAATACACGGAATGAAACGTGGTGAAGTGTTTGCTGCTTTAAATATAGTTGTTTTACTCCTTAGAGGCATTGGTCCACTTGTGGCTCGCAAGAACCCCACCTGTTTGTTTACAAATAGAACCCGTCCTCCTAGCGAGACAGCGTGGTGACGTCAGCACGTATCCTCCTCCAGACACGTTTAGTCATATGTGACATTGTCAATGGGGACAGGCCCAAGCCACACACCATTTCCGAATGGCAGAATTTACCTTATTGGTCAAGCACAACACCTAGGATCCTCACTCTAACATGTTTTACCCCCTACTAGGGCTTCATCTTTAAGCTCTATGATTAAGCTCCAGCTGGCTATGTTTGTTATAAAACTGAGCAGTAGAACACTTCATGTCCTTAAATAACTCATTGTGTATATTAAGTGCTCCTGTCAAATGCAGTTATGAATTTTGTGTATATGATACATTAGACAAAGCCAATGGCGTAGGTAAAATATACTGTTAAACAGATACTATTGCTTGTCTGGCACACACACGCCTGTTCATTGATAATAAAAATGGCACAGTAATAGATATTACTGGTATTTAATCAGCATTTACAGTACAGCCTAGGATATTTCTGCACTTGTGTCCAGTGGTCTATATCTGGTCTTTCATGAGCATGGTATAAAATACATAATTTGCAATACCTTGTGTTTTCTTTATATTGGAGTACAGCCAGTACACCAGAGACCTTCCTGCTGGGTCAAACCAAGTAACTTCTTTAAACCTAGTTGTTTTGTTTTTGAATATAGAAGTACGTGTTCCACTATTTCCCAGGCTGCAGGATTTAAAGGTTTAAAGTAATGACTCATTTGTCTAGCACAGTCAGGACAATCCCATCAAAGTGAGGGGATCCCTGATGGTTACCAGAACTAATGTTCCCCTTGGAAGATTTTCCCTTTTACTTTCATTGGTAACCATAAACAGGAAAATAGAGAGGGTGAATATCTCCTTAATTGGGGCACACACAGCAATAAAAAAAAAACTGACAGGTGTTTTAATCCATCTTATTTCTTGGTATCTAAATCGAATGTACCATCTAGCTCTTTACAAGAGCAATTAAGGATATGAAAACCACTCCAAGCTCCTCATCACTATAAGGAGTCAAAATGGCTGTGGATGTAAAGGTTTTTTGTTTGTTGAAAATCCCCATTATATTCATATGTCATAGTATTAGATAGATGTATTTAGCAAATGAATTGGTCTGCTTAACATTCTATACAGATAGCATTACATAAAAGTTTCAGGCAATCTGTTTGCCTTCTCACTTTTTTGTTGACATGTAATTCATATTGTGTGACATTTTGGTGTTTAGGCCAAGATATAACCGTGTGCTCTGAACTGAATAAGTTGACCTTTCAGTTTAATGCTGAAATAGTTACACTACTTTCAGTATTGCTGAGTAATTAACTCCGCCATTGCAGTTCCTTCTTAATAACTTTTTGATACATACCTCGGGCAATTTGATAAGTCTCTACTGCGGCTTTTTTGATATGGAAAAATATAAAATAAATAACTTTGTTGACTTGGACTGTAGAACTCTGTAGCCATCTAAGTTTTGGATTTTATTTTCTTGCTATGAATCACTATGTGCTCTGTGTTCTCATGACTTTTATAAAAGACTCAAAATAAAAGGGCACATTCCCCATGGAAGTTGTATTAAAAAGTAGGAGCAGGGTAAGATATACTTTCTTTAGTAAATGCCAATGTCAGAGCTGGAATTAAACTGCTTATTTTAGATAAAAATCCACCAAACAAATAGTTCAATTCTTGGTGTATAGCAGTGGTTTGGATAATTGACCTTCATCTTGCATGTCTTGAGTTTTCCAGATATTGAATAAACTTACCAATACTATGACCATTGCAAATCCAAGTGTGGTGGTTTCCACCCTGTTGCTTCATTTTCTTCTTTTTTTTAAATAAACTAAACTCCCCAAAAAGGCAAACCGAAGACACGAGAACTAGTCACCACAAGTGTTGTTTGTGGTCTGCCTGCAGCTGATCTTTTCCCATTACTGACTTACCATGCTTTGTTCTGCACTGTGTCTCTGTGTGGAGGTGATATTGAAGAGCATATAGTACACTTCTGGTACAATCATTTTTATTGAGGCAAAAGGAAACAATCATGACACTAAAAGCAAAAGAGTAGTTGTTTTCCAGGCAGGGCAAAGTAATAGCGGTAACAATATCAGTATCAGTATTTGAACCTCCTGCCCAGACCAACTCAAGAACAAAGAAAAACACAAAATAAAGGGAAGAGGAGAGGGGTGGGGATGGGCCTCATCGGGGAGAGAGGGGGTTGGGAAAAGAGGAGAAAAAAAAGGGGGGAGAGGGTGGGGGGAGTAGAGGAATGGGAAAGGAAAAGAAGAACAAGATAAGTTGGAAAAAGGGAAGAATGTCCTGCAGGCTAACAAGCAACAGGTTGGTTGGGGACACCCATGCTAGGTGAGGGCAGGAGAATATGGTACACTACTTCAAACAGCTTTCCTGCCTTCTCTGTCATGGTTTGCCTGAGGAAGGAGCTGGTCAGAGCCCTGAAACATTACACCTTTTGATTTGTGACTAATACATTGCATATGACTGAGCATGTGATGTGCTGGTGATTTCTATGAATTTGTGTGGAGGCCGCCATCTTGGTAGAGACAGTTTTTCTCCCTCATATCAGAGCATCCAGCAAGAATAACAACCAACAGGAAAGTACTGACATCGCTAGATTTCTCTCTTCTCTCTTAGACTAGTGGTCAGAGGCAGCAGTGCCTTAGTCTCACATTGCAGATATTAAACGATGAAGCCCTATACACAGCAATGCTTAGGCACCCTCTTATATCAGCCAATGCCAATTTCCAGAGCAAATTTCAGACATTTCTAGATGTTCCCTATAAAATTTTAAATCTTCACTTTTTGAGTTCTGTTTCACTTTGAAACATTACTATTTCTTAGTTTCAAAATGAATATGTATGAAATATATAACCACAGTGGTACAAGGTTTTGTTCACAGGGTCCATTTAGATCTATGCATGTGTGTGGAGGTGTTTTGTTTGTTTTGTAGTGTTAGGCAGGTGCATTGTCATGTGTTAGGAGAAAGCACTAAGTATAGCAATAGAACGACTATTTCTGACGTCACTAACTGGATGTGAGGGGTTTCCAAGGCGACGCGTTTGCGGAGCATGCGCTCCTTCTTTAGGCCTAATATTGTTGTCTATCATATATAACTGTATTTTGCTTTATTTAACCCGTCATTATATTTTCCAGTCTTACCTGTTTTTATTATTAAAATGCAGATATCGCAGGGTATCAGCACATTTGTGCAGCCTTCTTTCTGAGAGTCTAAAAGCCCTGGAGGTTCATTTAGAAAAAAATATGAGTTTGTTTAGTTGAGACATGGACTGCTCCTCCTTTATCTTGTACTCCTTTATTGGCCCGTGAATGTGGGAGGCACCTTCACAGACCAAAAGAGAGGTGGGCGCAAGCCTTGACTTGACAGCTCATTGGAACTTGCAAAACTAAGTTATCCCTATTTCGGCTGCTTGGGGGAAAAAACCTGCAGGTATGTGCAGGAGCCCTTAAAGGCCTGTATTTTATTGAAATCACAAGTTTAGGTAGTATAAAATGACAGGTTTATATAAATAAAATAAAATTCGTCCTTTGCAGCCCAAATAATAAAAAAGACATAGATACATCACACGTACGTGTGTATTTTATTATAGTACTTCAAATATAAATATCATTCTTACAGGATGCTGTAGACTTTTCTATTTCTGGTTTTACATTTTAGTTTTAAACTTTTGTTGAAGGATGTAAACAACAGAGGCACAGCCCCATCCAGGGGTAAAAAATTTGATGCAAAAAAATATATATATTTTTGGAACTTATACAATTTTATCAAACAAGCAAAACATGAATAAGTGTCTTCTTCCTGTATACAACATGACTAATATGGTCAAGACGAAGATAGAGTAACCAGGGTAACTCAAGCCATAAAAGCTATGGAATCGCTATGGTTGATCTTCCTGCATACAACATTAAAATGATCCTTTGTCTTCCAGAAGCACATGGATATAGTAGTACCTTCATAACCTGGGCCATCAGCTGTTTAAAGTGTACTCTTCTTTTTTTTTTTTTTATAAAAGATTCGGTCTAAGCAGACCAAACAGTGCTGCTATTGATATGCATATACGGTATTTATTTTTTAATCAAAAGTTAAAAGCAAAGCTATCTTTTCTATCTCAATCCCAACTCCCCCCGACCATTGATATATGCAGAGAGAAGTGACTGTCACTTGCATACTACTTTCAGGATAATACACAAGATGGCGGCACCAAATTTACAAATAACTGTATCTTAGGAAACAGTATTTTTGCTCATTGATTATGCTCTGGTTATTATTTTCTTGGTTTTTTTTTGGTTCAATAGAAGTTTTTGTAAATACTGACTAGGCAAAGGGTTGGTTTAAAACTCCATATACACATTTCCATGATTTTTAAGCCAAGATTGCCAAGTCCGCAGGAAGGTAGCCTTATAGGGCGTACACACGGTCGGACTTTGTTCGGACATTCCGACAACAAAATCCAAGGATTTTTTCCGACGGATGTTGGCTCAAACTTGTCTTGCATACACACGGTCACACAAAGTGGTCGGAAAATCCGATCGTTCTGAACGCGGTGACGTAAAACACGTACATCCGGACTATAAACGGGGCAGTGGCCAATAGCTTTCATCTCTTTATTTATTCTGAGCATGCGTGGCATTTTGTCCGTCGGATTTGTGTACACACGATCGGAATTTCCGACAACGGATTTTGTTGTCAGAAAATTTTATCTCCTGCTCTCCAACTTTGTGTGTCGGAAAATCCGATGGAAAATGTCCGATGGAGCCCACACACGGTCGGAATTTCCGACAACACGCTCCGATCGGACATTTTCCATCGGAAAATCCGACCGTGTGTACGGGGCATTAAAATCATATTTCTTTCTGAGATCATGATGGATTTCACTTTCAGAATTTTTACTTCAAACAATAGATTACTTTTCTCCATTTGTGCATCATGTGGGTCCAGGCAAACATTGCTACATGTTGGACCAATGTGTGAACCGTGAATTTCAGTCTTAGGGATTTTTTCGCCAATAGTAAGAAAGTCAGAGCATACAAAGTGCATGAAAAATGCACCATAGCAGCCAACTCTGTCCTGAACATCTGGTTAGAGGAGAAAAATATGTTCCGTGATCTTTAGCAAGGTCTGTGCAAAGATTCCAAGTGTCTCAGGGTGTTCCTGTCAGATGTGGAGGAGGGAGAGCTGGAGGTGGGAGAAAGCTCCATTTGGGACACTTATTGCCTGCCATTTTCCTTGAGGATATGTGGCGGGGTCCTGGGCAGTGTAGATGAAGCTTATTTTTGGCTCCTGGTCATACCAGGAGGTGAGCAGATTGTGAAGGGAAGTATCAGTGTGTTTAGAATCAGCAGACTGATACACAGGTCAAGTGCTGACATCATGGACAATCAGGTGTGGTACAAAGTCAGAATGACAGAAGCATAGCCAGAAAGGCAGATGGCTGAGGTAGGTGGCAGGGATCAAGGTCAAAGATCCTGAAAACAAGAGAAGCCAGGCAGTGTAGTGAGGCAGATATATACTTTGACAAACCCTGTTTGTCAGGCACTAAGTGAGTTCCCTCTATAGGCGGTTAACAAGGGTCAGGTATGCACAGCAGAGACCTGAGTTGTAATTGTTCCTGAATAGTAATGACCAGAAAATGGCAGAGGTTTAAAGGAGTTGTAAAGGGAGAAGTTTTTTTATATTAATGTATTCTATGCATTAAGATAAAAAGCCTACTGTGTGTCTCAGCCCCCCTAATACTTACCCGAGGTCCCTCTCTATCCAGCGATGTCCACGAGTCCCTCGGCCACCTGAAATTCTCCTTTCTGATTGGCGGAGACACAGCAGCGGTGCAATTGGCTCCCGCTGCTGTCAATCAAAGTCAGCTAGCCAATCAGGGGGGCGGGGCTCTGTGTCTGAATGGACACAGGGAGCTGTGACTTGTCTCGGTGCCCCCATAGAAAGCTTCTTGCTGTGGGGGCACCGAACAGGAGGGAGGGGCCAGGAGCATAGAAGAGGGACCAGAGAAGAGGAGGATCAGGGCTGCTCTGTCCAAAACCACTGCAACAGAGCAGATAAGTGCAACATGTTTGTTATTTTTATGGGGGGGGGGGAACGAGCCTTTACAATCACTTTATGGCTGATTATTAAAAAAAGCTGCTGAGTGTACTTTCACTCAAAGCAATTCCATTCATGCACCTTCTGCTTCTGGTTTTATGTGGAAGAAGATTAACTGAAAAAAAGTCTTCAGATTTTCCTGCATGCACTGCTCTTCTTGTGCAGCTGCTCTGATGACCTATTAGGTTAATAGTACTGCATGGACCTTGATGAAGTGGACACACCTTGAAAGCTTTTCCTGAACAACTGTATGTTAGTGCAAATAAAAAAAAGTATTATGGACACTACTCAACTGTTTCTATGCTCCTATGCATATACTTATCATGCAGAGTATTGCAATTAAGCGCAAGAAGCTTGTATGCAAAGGATAGCTTTACTTTCATGGAGGATGTATTTATCATGGACAGGAAGAGAACAACAAAGAAATGCATATAACACAATAAGTATGGTACTTCCTCTGATTACCTTACCATAGATAACACACTATAATACTGTAGCACCACCTGTTGGATAGAAAGGTATAATGCATATACACAGTCACAGTATGTAAAGCAGATTGCTGTTGTTCTTCCAACACTCCTGCTCAACAGCATGTGCTTCGTCAAATTATATTCAGCTTCTTCTGGACATAACTATGACGTTCCTTCAACAAAGGCTTGGTGAGTGCATCAGCAGTCATCTCCTCTGACGGGCAGTATTAAATGTCAATAACACCTGGCTCTTGATTGTCCCTCAGTAGCTGATACTTGACGTCAATGTGTTTGGTTCTAGGATTGACCCTTTCTGATTGCGTAAGCTTTATACATCGCTGGTTGTCTTCAACAATGGTAATTGGTTTTGATGCGTCTACCCCAATGTCTACCCCAATGTCCACAAAAAGTTGACGATCTGCACTGCAATGTACTCTGCTTTAGTTGAATATAGAGCGACAGTTGCTTGTTTTCAAGTAGACCAACTTATGGTTCCTTCATCATACTGGAAGATGAATCCACTTGTGGATTTGCAATCTGTGCAGTCCCTGGCCCAATCAGCATCCACATATCTGACCAGCTTTGGATGTGATGTTGCTGGTAACCGTATCTTCATCTGAATTGTTCCTTTGAGGTACTGCATCACTCTTTTTACTGCGCTCCAGTCACGCTGACAGGGAGCTGAAACTTTCCTGCATGGTATGCCCACTGCTGCGGCTATGTCTAGTCTTGTCACAGTTGCAACATATTGCTTACCAATTGCTCTGCGATACATGTCATTGTTGGGGAGCAAGTTTTCTGCTTCATTATTCTTTTGATAGCCTGGTTCCATAGGAGTTTTCATCTTGCATATTGTTCAAAGATTTCAGAGATTTTCTGAGATTGGTTGAGAAGATAACTTCCATCTTTCTTTCCCTCTCTATTTGGATTCCCAGATAGTAGCTAATGTTCCCTAGCTCTTTGATTTCAAAATTTTCTTTCAGCTTGTGAACTATCTGCTTCATCGTAATATTCACCGAATTCTGGGAGTAACCCTTGGCAACTAGTCTGGCTCTGTATTTGTGGATATTCCCTTCTGCATCTGACTTTACTTTGAAAATCCACTTACTTCCTATAGCTCTGTGAGTGTCCAGGTTTTATTTTCTTGAAGTGACTTTAATTCTTCTTCTGCTGCCTTTCTCCATTTATTGGCTTCACATTTTGGCAGTTTCTATGTCTTCCCAGGATGTTGGTTCAAGTATGCTGTGTATTTTGACAGTGTATGACAGCCCGCGGGGTGGCATCCCCTTTTAAACTGAGTGGATCATCTGCTTTCAGGGCGGTTCAGCAGGATCTGGTGGGGAACTTAGTTTAGGCATTGCGAGTTCCACCTCTTGTTCTGACTCCTGCATAGGTTTGATTTGGTCGACCTTTTCTTCTGGTTTGCTTGGCATACTCACTTCACAGCTTTCGGGGATCAGTGTTTCTGTTGATGGGCTCTCATCAAAATAAACACTACTGCTTATTGACACATTATCAGTCTTTGGGTGTAGGATTCTGTAACCCTTAGTTTGCTTACTGTAGCCTACTAGAATGTCCTCTATGTCTCTGTTCTCTAGCTTGGATCGCTTTTCACTTGGAATATAGGCATATGCTTTACATCCAGACACTCTGATGTGCCCTATGTTAGGCTTTGATCCATGCCACATTTCAAATGGAGTACTTTTAATGGCTTTTGAGGGTATTCTGTTCTGTAGGTATGTTGCAGTCATGACTGCTTCTCCCCAGTACTTGTGAGGTAGGTTGGCATCCGACAACATGCACCTGGCCATTTCTATAAGAGTGCAATTTTTCCTTTCTGCTACACCATTTTGTTCAGGAGTGTATGGTGTGGTTGTCTGGTATACTATTCCTTGTCCCTTCAGATATGAGGCCACTTCTTTGCTTATGTTTTCTCCCCCATTGTCGGTGCGTATTATTCCTGGTTTCTGTTGGAATCTGCTGCTAGACATGGCAACAAACTCTTGAAGTTTCTCTGATGTTTCATTCTTGTGTTTCATCAGAAAAGTGGTTATGTACCTGGAATAATCATCAATGAAAGTTAGTAGATATCTGTTCCCGCCTGACATGGGAGTTTTCATTGGACTGCATACATCACTGTGTATGAGCTGCAGGGGGTGTCTGGTTTTTCTTTGAGACGCCTGTGGAAGGAGAGCACGTGTGGCTTTTGCTTCAATACTTGCACTTCATGAGCACTTTGCAAGATGCTATTGTTAAATCTTCTGATAAACTTCTCTTTAAAATGTCCTGTATGGCTTCTGGACTTCTGTGTCTGAGCCACCTGTGCCATAAATGAATACATTTGCTGTGTAGGTCATTAGAGACTATATTGGCTTGCTTGTCTGTGGTGATGAGCCTGTATAGGTGATCATCCAGTTTTCTTTTTGCAAGGAATTGCTTATCATTGGGAATTGTGCATTCCTCCCCCTGGAAGTTAACCGTGAGACTGTTGTTTGCAAGACTTTTTACTGATTGAAGGCTGCCTTCTAGTTCTGGAACATACAGCACTTTCTTTACAAGGATACTGTGCTTGCCTCCTTGTGGTATAATGCAGTTCAGGAAGCCCTGGCCTTTACCTTCGGAAGTGATGCTTTTCCCGTTTGCTAGGAAAACGTTGTCATTTGTACTGTAATCATTGTTTGTGAAGAAGACCTCATCGCTAGTCATGTGGCTTGTCGCTCCCGAGTCTATGCATCAGCTGCGTGGCTTGCTGCTTTGTGTTTTTCTTAAAGCTGCAAATCCATGATATGTCTGCAGTTTCCTTTGTGATTGATTTCACGCTTTCTTTTGTGGATAGCTTTGGCTTCTGCTGCTCAGCTTTCCAGATAGAACAGTCCTTTTTTAAGTGACTGGTCTTCTTACAGCGAAAACAGGCTCTGCTTTCTTTGTTGTGCTTTATGCCTTTGTACATCTTAAGAGCTTTGTCATCATGGTGCAAATTTTCTTTTCTTCTGTCATATTCATCAATGTATTTCCCTTTGACACATTCCAGTGTCAGCTCCTGCTGGGTCTGGTTTCTGAAGTGCTAATAAGAGCAGTATATGTCTCTGGAAGGCTGCAGAGGAGCAGGACAACAATATGATTATCTTTGATGTCCTCTCCGATGGCATGCAGCTGCACTATCATCTCTAGCATAGCATTCACGTGGTCACTCATTTGCTCGCCTTCTTCTAGTCTCATTTTATATATCTTTCATAGCAAAAACAGTTTGCTGTTTAGACTTGAATGCTCATGCAGCTTTTGTAATGAAGTCCCCATACCTCTGACTCTTTTCTCTGTTGTTATGTGGATAAGCTGGTCATCTTCCACTAATAAGCTTATAATTGCTTTTGCATGTCTGTACTTCCTATCCAGTCCTCCATCTCTCCGCCTGTGGGTCTGTCTGTATTCAGCACTTGCCACAAGTCATCCTTGGTGAGAAAAACTTCCAGTTTAAACTTCCACAGCTGGTAAATGGTATTGTTCAGCTTTGCAAATGCAAACTTCACATCTGAACTGCTTGCCATCTTTCAGTAACTTGTATACAGTACTCACTTGTTCCCTGTAGAATTCTTCCCAGTGCCTGGTTGCCTTCTGGGTGCTCTGCTGGGTATGTTGGGTGCGCTGGGGTATCCTCTCCAATGCCTGGGTGCCTGGTACCCATAACCTATTGTGCAGAGTATTGCAATTAAGCGCAGGAAGCTTGTTGTATGCAGAGGATAGCTTTATTTTCATGGAGGATGTCTTTATCATGGACAGGAAGAGAACAACAAACAAATGCATATAACACAATAAAGATGGTACTTCCTCTGATTTACTTACCATAGATAACGCACTATAATACTGCAGCGCCGCCTGCTGGATAGAAAGGTATAACGCATATATATATAGTTTACAGTCACATAAAGAAAGCTACTTGCTGTTGTTCTTCCAACAATACTGACTACCAATAGCAAGGAGCCAGTGACTGGTTCCAGCCTCAGCATGTCTTGTTTGGGTAGGACGTTTGATCGTGTTGTATTATACTAAGCCTGGGCAGTCAGCTGGGGCAATAGGGGCATATGACATCTGATCGTGTTATCATACTAAGTCAGCTGGGGCAATAGGGGACTGGGTTTATATAGGACCTAGTTTCAGCCTGGCCAGCCTGATGTTTTTGGCAAAATGTGTGGTATTTAACCTCCCTGGCGGTTTTCCCGAGTGTGGCTCGGGGTTAAATTTCAGTACCATTAGCAGTAACCCCGAGCCACACTCGGGATTGCATAGGATCCTGGTGCAGTGTACTTACCTTGTTCCCAGGATCCTGCGATGCCCCCCCCCGCTGTGTCTGCGGGTTCTGTCCTCTGCTCGATGCCTCTGTGTGCCGGGCTCCGTTCCCTGCGAGCATTGCAACGCACGGGGGCAGAGATCGTCGGCAAATTCAAAAAATCGAAAATTCATAACACATACAGTACACTGTAATCTTACAGATTACATTACTGTATGAAATCATTTCACATCCCTTATGTCCCTAGTGGTTTGTCCAGTGCCCTGCATACAGTTTTATATTATAAATAGGGTTGTCCCGATACCGATACTAGTATCGGTATCGGCACCGATACCAAGCATTTGCCCAAGTACTTGTACTCGGGCAAATGCTCCCGATGCTTCCCCCGATACCTTGACTGTCAGCGGTGATGGACGTGTGGGGGAGTTACAAGCTTCTCCCCCTGCGGCTTTCAGCTGCTTAGTGACATACAGCGGTGATCGGTGCTTGTAATTCCCCCACACGCGATCACCACTGACTGTCACCTCCTCCTCCTTAGTCCTCCACCGTTCCTCTGTCCCCCTCCGCTGTCCTGCTCCATTGCTGTGTCCCCCTCCGTTCCTCTGTCCCCCCCGCTGTCCTCCTTCTTTGCTCTGTCCCCCTCCGCTGTCCTCCTCCGTTCCTCTGTCCACCTCCCGCTGTCCTTCTTCTTTGCTCTGTCCCCCTCCGCTGTCCCCATCCGTTCCTCTGTCCCCCTCCGCTGTCCCCATGCGTTCCTCTGTCCCCCTCCGCTGTCCCCATCCGTTCCGGCTTTCCGTTGTCCCCCTCTCTCTTCGTCTGTCCCCTCCGTTCTGCTGTCTCTCCGCTGTGTGTATGGAGAGAGTCAGCTGACTCTTTCCATTCACATAACTGAAACATTGTAATCTTCTGTGATTACAATGTGTCAGTTTATGAATGGAGAGAAGCTGCTGTGTTCTCTCCATTCATTCTCAGTGCAGCTGACGCTGCAGAGAAAGGGACTGGGGAATCTCTATCCTCTGTCTATTTCTCTGTCTCAAGGGGGAGATATCAGAGGTCTGTTAAGACCCCTGATATCTCACCAAAGCCCCCCAACAGGGCTGATTAAAAAAAAAAAAAAACACACACATAGTGCAATAAAGAATAAAAAAAAAATTGTAAAAAATAATAAATGTAAATGAAAAAAACCAAAACAAAAACACACACACAGACACCGTTCACTATACCACCACCCCCACCCCACCCGCCCCCCCCCCCCCTCAAAAAAAAAAAAAAAAAAAAAACTGTCACGTGACATTAAAAAAAAGTATCGGTAATCGGTATCGGCGAGTACTTGAAAAAAAGTATCGGTACTTGTACTCGGTCCTAAAAAAGTGGTATCGGGACAACCCTAATTATAAATACTCTTCTTTCTGCCTGGAAACTTGATATTGTCCATTGCAACTAAAAAGTGTCCCTTTACGTCAAAAGTGGTTTAGAGCAGCTAGAAAACAACTATAGTAAATTAGAACACTTGCAGAATTGAGCGATAGTGAATCGTGGGGAAATTAATTTTATTATTATTATATATATATTTTTAAATTATTTATAGTTATTTATTATATTATAATTTATGATTTTGCGTTTCAAACTTTATCATACCCGGGATGTCTACTAGACTCTTGTTTGGACAGATTTAATTGTGTTATTGCCTAGAATTACAGGCCTACAATATAAAACGCCAAATTTCTATGCAAAACAATTGTACCGCTTTGAGACACAAAAATCTGACATAATTATACCGCCAGGGAGGTTAAAACTACAAAATGATATGTGGAGGTGAGAGACCATACAGGTTGGGACTGGAGGTTGCCTAACATTCTAGTTTGATTAGTTTGTGTGGGTTACAATATATTTGGTAGCTGTACTTTGTTAGCCTCAAAGTAAAATTATAAAAAGCCTAGAATTAAAGTGATTTATTTCATTGGCTAACTCAAAAAATTGATAATGCAAGAATTCATAACCGTATAAGATTCTTCACTGGATATTTTTACTCTGTGTGAATGCAAAATTTCACCTTATTAGGCTTCAGGTATCACAACATACCTGACAGCAGTGTTTCAAAAGCTTGCATTTCAGTCTGACATACAGCAATTAACAGAAATTAACAGAAATTCAGAATTCATAAAGCTTACCTGAGATTTCAGAAAAAAGGGGACAGAAAGCTGAAATTCCACTCTGCAGAGCTCCGTGAGTAGAGCTCTAAGAGCTGATTGGAGGGAAGGGACACACCCCCCTTCACACAGCACACAGGAGCAGAGCAGAGGCTGTCTATCAGCTGGAGATCCCTCCCCTGTCACCTTATTTCTCTTGGTCTCAGGAAAACTTGTCAGAAGTGATTTATGCTGATAGCAGGGGAACAGAGCAGCTGACAGAAATTACACTAAGTGGTCTTAATTGAGACAAGTACACACTATAGAGGGATATGCTTGAATAATATTTTATGTCTGAGGTTTACAACCACTTTTAACATGTGATAATACCTAATCAGGTATTAAGGTGGGTGCAGGCTTTAGTGAAAATGACTCCTTTAGTAAATTGTCTCCATTGTATTGATTGTCCCTAAATTTTGCAGTTGATTGAATGCTATTCACCCTAAGGAGAAACTCCTGCATAAATGCAAATTCTCTGTTTACCCAGTCATTTTTCATTTTGGACATGATTATTTATTTGTCTACATTACCTTTATTTATCTTTCAAATGAAGTTTCAGACAGTGTGAATAGAAATGGGATATACAGTGCCTTGCAGAAGTATTCACCCCCCTTGGCATTTTTCGTGTTTTTTGTTGCCTCACAACTTGGAATTAACATGGATTGTTTGAGGATTTGCATCATTTAATTTACAGAACCTGCCCACAACTCGGAAGATTTTTTTTTTTTTTTTATTGTAACGCAAACAATTAGGACAAAATAACAGAAAAGGTCAATGTGCATAACTATTCACCCCCCTAAAGTCAATACTTTGTAGAGCCACCATTTGCGGCTATCACAGCTCCAAGTCACTTTTCATAGGTCTCTATGAGCTTGCCACATCTTACCACTGGGATTTTTGCCCATTCCTCCTTTCAAAACTGCTCCAGCTCCTTCAAGTTGGATGGTTTGCGCTTGTGAACAGCAATCTTTAAGTCTGACCACAGATTTTCTATTGGTTTGAGGTCTGGGCTTTGACTAGGTCATTCCAACACATTTACATGTTTCCCCTTAAACCACTCAAGTATTGCTTTAGCAGTGTGTTTGGGGTCATTGTCCTGCTGGAAGGTGAACCTCCGTCCTAACCTCAAATCACTCACAGAGTGGTACAGGTTTTGCTCAAGAATATCCCTGTATTTAGCACCATCCATCTTTCCCTCAACTCGGACCAGTTTCCCAGTCCCGACTGCTGAAAAACATCCCCACAGCATGATGCTGCCACCACCATGTTTCACAGTGGAGATGGTGTTCTTTGGGTGATGTGATGTGTTGGATTTGCGCCAGACATAGCGTTTTCTTTGATGGCCAAAAAGTTCAATTTTAGTCTCATTAGACCAGAGCACCTTCCTCCATACATTTTGGGAGTCTCCCACAATCACTTTTCGCAAACTTAAAACGTGCCATTTTGTTTTTTGCTTCTGCACACTCTGCCATAAAGCCCAACTCTTTAGAGCGTACGGCTTATTGTCATCCTATGTACAGATACTCCAGTCTCTGCTGTGGAACTCTGCAGCTCCTCCATGGTTACCTTAGGTCTCTGCCTCTCTGATTAATGCCCTCCTTGCCTGGTCCGTGAGTTTTGGTGCGCGGACGTCTCTTGGCAGGTTTGCTGTTGTGCCATGTTCTTTCCATTTGGTTATGATAGATTTTATGGTGCTCCTAGGGATCATCAAAGATTTGGATATTTTTTTATAACCTAACCCTGACTTGTACTTCTCAACAACATTGTCCCTTACTTGTTTGGAGAGTTCCTTGGTCTTCATGGCAGTGTTTGGTTAGTGGTGCCTCTTGCTTAGGTGTTGCAGCCTCTGGGGCCTTTCAAAAAGGTGTGTATATGTAATGACAGATCATGTGACACTTAGATTGCACACAGGTGGACATCATTTCACTAATTATGTGATTTCTGAAGGTAATTGGCTGCACCAGAGCTTTTTATAAGCTTCATAACAATACATGCCAAGTATCATTTTTTTATTTCTGAAAAATAGTTTTATGTATATATTTTTCTAATTTTACTTCACCAACTTAGACTATTGTGTTCTGATCCATCACCATCACCATCACCTATAATTCAGATTAAAAAAACATTGAACTAAAGGCTGTAATGTAACAAATTACTGTAGGTAAAAAGCCAAGGGGGTGAATACTTTCGCAAGGCACTGTAATACATATGGCCTTATTTATTTACAATTAAAAGATCAGTAATGATCTTTTTTCTGAATCAATTTAATCTGACCTTACAGAGATTAAGAACAATGCAGAAAGATGATTGCTGTGCACTTTGCTCTTTGCCTTATTAAATAATCTTGGAAATTATTCTTCCAGTGCAATGTATGTTCATGCAATTTGTATCTTATCTTCTCTGTAATCTAATCAACAAGGCAGTTACTGTAATTTTATCATTTAGCATTGTGATTGAAGTCTGAAAGCAGTGAAGAGTCACTGTAATGGATTTTTTTTTTGCTCTTGATGTTTCAGTAGTCATCAGTGTTTTTTTTAAGTTATTGTCTTTTCAATTTCCAGATGAGTCATTTGGTATTTTGCCCTCTCTGAAGAGCCCTATAATGATTCACAACAGCTTATTAAATTTCTTTGGCTTTGGGGGGTTTGTAGAGAGAGTAGGAGAGTGGGGAGATGCTCTCCTTTCCAATAACAGCAGCATTCTCCCTAACTGACACCTTTGATGTAGCCCTAAGACAGCACCTGCACCTCCCACTGCTGCCTGCAAGACGTCAGGCTTACGCATTAAAAGCATCTGCTTCTGAATCCTACATCTCACACTGTTCCCCGTATGAACAGCATAGTCTCCAATAACTAATCACTGCCTCTCTTCCACTGTGCCACATCTTCCTTTACTACAAAGCAGCCTTTCTTTTTTTCTGTTTATTGTTGTTTTATTTATTTTTATACTACCTGTCTAATCACAAAAGCCTTATCCATGTTAGAGCTTATAGAAGGTAAGTTCAAAGCCTTATTCTCTACAAATAAAAAGATCTTTTTTAGCAATACAGTCCAGCTTGAACAAACAATGGTTGTGAATATCATCCTCTGCAACGTTATCATCTTTTATCATCATTCTCATCATTAATTCTGTTACTGCTGATATTGTTTTAACTTATATATTTTTTTTAATTGCTCAAGTATTCAGTATCCAATGCCATGAATGAGTGCATTGTGAGCAAGTCAATGGCTATTGGAAACGTAACAGTCTTATAATTATTGCACTCAGTAAATGAACTGAGCAACGTCAGCTACAGTAATCAGTTCTAGTAGCTAATTAATATTTTATGTCTTTAACATACTTGCTTTATGTTTCAATAATTATTTGTAAGATGTAATTGTACAGTTCAATGAATCCATTGTGTTTTAGGATGCATATGCTTTAGGTGGACATGGGTATCCTATATACTTAGATGATAGGACCTCCTGTAATGTTAATAAGTATATTATACTTGTGTAATAGTGGCCCTTTTACCCTCTAGTCTGGGTAAAGTTACAGGCAAGTTACGGATGCACTTGGCTTTGACAGTTCTTTAAATCACTGAAGCTGAACAGCTTTGCAGGCAGTGCTGGCATCTAGACGATTTCATTTGTCCAGAGCGGAGTGTTATGCAGCATTGATTTTGCTGGGATAAAGGCTTAGCATTCTCCTCTTCCCTTTATTGCTGTGCAGACTGCAGTGGTTCTTTTCAATGGAATGATATACAAATGGATGTTTGCTGTAAAATAAGTACAGTGAAGTAAGAATAACACATTTGTGCACATTCAATAAGTTGAAGGTCGTTCTGATAAGGATTGCACATTTTTTACATTAACTCTTTCTTTTATTTATTTTTTTGCTCAGTCAATGGAACCCCGGGGAGCCAGCTTTCTACTCCTCGCTCTGGGAAGTCACCAAGCCCATCACCAACCAGCCCGGGAAGCCTGCGCAAACAGAGGGTACAGTTCTCCTTTTTTTTTCCACTTTTTTGCTTCTCAGTGTCTTTTAATTAAATGACTTTCAGTGCATTGTTTCCTGTTGGCACTGTCATGTGTCAGTCAGGAATGTATTCTGCCAGAAGGAGAAGGATCAATTATTCAGTTGGCCTTAATGTGTCACTCAGACATCATATCTTCAGAGGAGATTATATATTACAAGAGTACAAGTGCAATAGACGGGCAAACCATTATACTGTTATGATTTTTATAGCTTCTTATTCCCAGAAACATAATAAAAATTGCATTACTGCAAGTACCCAAAACTACTTTATCATCACATGTTATATTCATTCATATGTGTATTTTTAAGTAAAGATCTTCAATTTTTTGATACTAAAGGACAAATTATGTAAAATTTCTAAATTATTTTGTTGCTCATAGAAACAACATTCCCATTTTGTTTTTAGTGCAGTATAGGTGTATCAGATGGATGGTCTGGTTGCTGTACTTAATGTACTTAATTTCTTCTGGTTATTCCAGTTTTCTTCCAAAATCCAAAAAAGATACTAGTAAATTGGCTTCTGACTAACATGACCATGTAAGTGCTTGTATGACTGTGGGAAAGTGATTATATTGTATGTGCCTCTGGGTTAGGGATTTTGGTTCTATGAGGTATATATATTGCCTGCGTTTAGCAGCATAACAATATAGGAGATCAATAACAAACAGTGTCTAATCTTCAGAAGAAAAAAAGTAGCTACACTAATTACCTATAAGCCACATTCCAACTTTCTCTTTCCTCAAATTGAGTGAAACTCAGCCTTTAAGATAAGCCCTGCTTCTAACATAGACGAGTTTATTCCAAAAGGAATGTCAGGCAAGCAAAACGACCCCGTGCACCTGGACGGTAATGATTTGGCACAGGTGCAGTGGACCATAAACTTGAGAAATGTGTTTTAGTGAAGCATTTCTGCTTTATTACAGACAGTACAGAACATCTGCCTAAATGCTTCCATTTCACTGGCGAATTATTAAACATTCCTCTTGCATTTTATATAACATAACACAATTTTAGTAAAATGTACTTGTTCTTTTCTTTGCTAATAAAAGAAGTGTATACTGAGAGAAATATGGAGGATGGCTTGCTGGCCTTCTTAAAATGCTATCATTAATTCAGAACACACACACGCAGCCAAGTGAGGTCAGTCAGAATTCCAGATCTGCATACTTGTTCAAGGTCAATATCTTTCAAAAGGAAAGTTCAGCAATGGCAACCTACGTGTTATGTCAGTACTAGTTTCCAGGATGTGAAAGCCAATTTATTTATCTGAAATGCTAAAGAGGATCCAGCTGGGAAGCTGGGTTCCTCTTCTCAGTAATGATGCTCTCATTCTTTAGAACCTCTGTGTTGAGTTTGCTTTGATTTGCAGTATGTGTCCGTTGGAATGGAAGTTGCGTAAGTAACAAGAAAATGAGATATATAGAGATATGCTGTTAGGAAATAGACAACTGATGAGGATAAAGCATGGTTGCAGAACATACAGTATGGTTAAAATTATATGTGTAGCTATACAAAACATTTAAAAGTTTCAGGAAGACCTGAATCCCCTCATTTTACTAAGACTTACTAATGAGGTTCAATGTAGAAAAATGTAAAATAATGCATTTGGGTGGCAAAAATATGAATGCAATCTATACACTGGGGGGAGAACCTCTGGGGGAATCTAGGATGGAAAAGGACCTGGGGGTCCTAGTGGATGATAGGCTCAGCAATGGCATGCAATGCCAAGCTGCTGCTAATAAAGCAAACAGAATATTGGCATGCATTAAAAGGGGGATCAACTGCAGAGATAAAACGATAATTCTCCCGCTCTACAAGACTCTGGTCCGCCCGCACCTGGAGTATGCTGTCCAGTTCTGGGCACCAGTCCTCAGGAGGGACGTACTGGAAATGGAGCGAGTACAAAGAAGGGCAACAAAGCTAATAAAGGGTCTGGAGGATCTTAGTTATGAGGAAAGGTTGCGAGCTCTGAACTTATTCTCTCTGGAGAAGAGACGCTTGAGAGGGGATATGATTTCAATTTACAAATACTGTACTGGTGACCCCACAATAGGGATAAAACTTTTTCGCAGAAGAGAGTTTAATAAGACTCGTGGCCACTCATTACAATTAGAAGAAAAGAGGTTTAACCTTAAACTACGTAGAGGGTTCTTTACTGTAAGAGCGGCAAGGATGTGGAATTCCCTTCCACAGGCGGTGGTCTCAGCGGGGAGCATTGATAGCTTCAAGAAACTATTAGATAATCACCTGAATGACCGCAATATACAGGGATATGTAATGTAATACTGACACATAATCACACACATAGGTTGGACTTGATGGACTTGTGTCTTTTTTCAACCTCACCTACTATGTAACTATGTAACTATGTAACCTCAAGGGATGTTGCACAAGGAAACTGGTTGTTTAGATAACAGTTAGCTCTCCAAGCACTGTCAAATCTGCATGGATCTAATCATTCAAATGAATGAAGGCATGAATCTGCTGTTTAGTTACAATGAGCATTTGGGAACTGGGTAACACTCTGTTATTGCTTGTTTGAAACAGTTGTCTATTTTTACAGTACAATTACAACTCAAAAACACACAGTCCTTTAGAACTTGAGCGTGGGAATTCAGGAAACATGCTAACATTTCTAAACCAGGGGTCTCCAAACTTTCTAGACACAGGCCACTTTACTGTCCTTCAGGCTTTAGGGAGTCCAGACTGTGGTCAATGGAAGTAGAAAATGCCCTGATGTCTGCGGTAGTAAGCAATGCAGGATCGTTGGTTTTAATGGGAGGAATAGTGACTCATTGTTGGTATAACTGCGAGTAGTGGTGTCCCATCATTGCTGTCAGTGGGAAGAATAGTGCTCCAAGGACCAGATAAAGGCAAGCAAAAGGTTGCATCTGGCTCCCTGGCTGCAGTTTTGAGGCACATGCTCTAAAACAGGCATCACCAAATGGCGGACCAAGTGAAAATCCTATCTGGACACACAATTTAGCAGCCTGTATTGACTCCTCTCCTATGTGTACTCGCTTGTCTGCCACCACCACTTCTGCTGTTAAACTTACAGCAGGGCAAAGGGCGAGACACACGGCCAGTCTGCATGGAGGAGGGAGCTTCCCAAATGTTCAAATTAACAAGCAGGTGATGGGTTACTAGGACATGAGGCAGTCCTATCATTCCAAGAAGAGTTGGGTAGCTCCCGCCCTCAGTCCAGACCTGCAGTGCCTAATGTCCTCTGCTATGCTGTGAGTGTAACAGCAGGTGCTGTGGTGGCAGGCAGGCGAGTACACACAGAGGAGGTGCCCACCCTTTGCCATGTTGTCTTACTGTAGGACTATGAAAGGGTGGGAACTGTAACTGCAATGGGGACTGTGGTTTAATGGAGGGGCTGTGTTTGGGGGGGAGCTGTGATGTGGGGGGGTCTGTGATTGCAAAAGGGGGCTGTGATGTAAGAGGGAGGAGCTGTGATACGGGGTAGATGTGATGTGGTGGAGTTATGATTTCAAGGGGTGCTGTGGTGCAAGGGGGGGGCTTGTGATTGCAAGGGGGGCTGTGATGTGAGGGGGGTCTGTTATTGCAAGGGGGACTGTGATGTGAGGAGGGGAGGAGCTGTGATTGCAAGAGGTGATATAAAGGGGGAACAATGATATGAAGAGGGGGGATCTGTGATGTTGGGGGGGGCGTGGCATAAGGGGGTACTGCGATGTAAGGGGGGGCCTGTGATTGCAAGCGGGGCTGTGATGTAAGGAGGGGGGCTGTGATTGCAAGGGAGACTGTGTCGTGAAGGAGACTGGCATGTGAAAGGGAGGGATATGTGATGAGAAGGGGGTGACAGAGGACACTGATGTAGAGGGGGTTGGGGTGGCTGGGATGTGAATGATCTGAGTCAGAGAACAAAAATGAGATTCAGACCTCCTGAAGGAAGAAAATTTAACTGGCCAAACATCTATGAATTCAATACCCCTGCTCTAAAGTATAAGAAATATCTTATAATAGGTTATCTTATACCCATAGAAGTATAAGAACATTTGCATGCATTTGTCATATTATTTGGCTTTGTACCTAAATAAAACCAAATAATCGTACCACAAATACTGTGGCATTCTAATATGTATATATTGGCCGCCTTCCATGGTGGACAGCCCTGTTACCCTGTTCCTATCCCAAGCCTATACTGACCCATCATTGTCATGAGCTAGCTCTTCAGCTAATATGGACCTCAAGAGGTGAGAACAGAACTAGTGACCAAGAAGCTGAATGCAGATCAGATCGCCTAGGCAGAGATTTTTAAGCCCCAATAAGATCTGCAGGTACCTTATTAAGATCCACTAAACTCACAGAGCAAAAGTAGATAGATCATTAAAAGCTGAACTCGGGGATAAGCAAATATTGTCTAAATACAGGAGACATGTATTCCTGGATCTTTGTGTGCTTTATGTATTTCTTCTAGATCTGTGCAGTAATCTAGTGTGAAACGTTACCTCTGTTCTCTAGATTCCTGTAATGAAGACCAGTCTTTTTGCGCTCTCTTTCCTTTTGCATGGTGATTGGTCTTTTATCCGCCCCCTCCTTTAGATTTCTGCAGGCGGCCTGTAGTGGATGGACCTGCTGGGTCCCTCCCACAGCTCTTCTCTCTGCACAGACTATTGTGTAGCTTAGCGATGGTGTCACTACTACTTTTGCAAGGTGATATCTGGGTTTGCAAAGGCAATTGGTTCACACAAAGTGGATTTATATTGTTTGTGACTATTGAGGAATATATTTAAATTAAAATTTTCGTGCCCAGAGTTTGGCATTAAAGCTCATATCATTTTGTTTGAAAAATACACACACTATATCCCAAAAAAATTAAATAAAACTTTACTCATGTGATTAAAAAGTGCCAGATCATAGGTGCTAAAGATTTCTATATCTGAAATGTATTTGGAGAATGTGAATATTTTTCCTGCAGTAAACCATTCACGTAAAGCACTATGTCAACCAAAGTATTTTTTTGGATTCTAAATTTTGAATAGAGTGGGGAACCCCTTTAAAATGTTTAGTGATACTTGTATCCCTATTGGAGAAATTTCCCTTTGCTTCCTGTCCTCTATCACTCTAACAGGAAGTGAAAGTAAATTTCTCTTAAACAAAACCATAAATGAGCCATAGAGCACATTTTTAATGAAGGTGAAGAAGGGTTAGAACCTCTGTCAGCTGTTTATTGCAGTCTGCGTTTCCACTTCCTGTTCTGGTGACACCTTGGAGGAGATTTACTAAAACTGGAGCACTCAGAATCTGGTGCATCTGTGCATGGTAGCCAATCAGTTTCTAACTCCAGCTTGTTCAGGTAAGCTTTGGCAATAAAATATGGAAGCTGATTGGTTTCTGTGCAGAGCTGCACCAGATTTTGCACACTCCAGTTTTAGTAAGTAACTCCCCTTATGTTGCAGGGTGTAAGAGAGTGACATGCGAAGTCTACTTTATATGGACATAGCATTAACAACCTGACAGAGGTTAGAACTATTTCCCACGTTACCCAAACGAAAAAAGTTTCAGCTATGCTTTAAGAATTATTCATATCAATAGAATAGTTATTACAATATAATTTACTTAGGTAATGTTGTATTTCTTTTTCAACAAAATAAATACAGTAAATACTGCATTTGCTTTTGTATAATCTTTTAATTTTCTTTTTATGTACTGATGTGATTTTTCATTGATAAGTTACATTATTAAAATATGAATGTAATTGATTACCCCCATTAGGAATTAGAATCAGTAGTATTTGTGTGACTATATCTTATATTTATGGTTTCTAAATATAGCTGTATAATTAATAGAGTACTGATAAATAGAGGTTTCTAAAGGTCACCTTGTGATCCTGCCAGTAACACACTTCTTATCCTAGAGTGACAGCACTCACTTACTGTCCTGTATCAATGAAGAATCATTGTTGTCCCCCTTGAACAGGATGTGTGTTAAGACTACAGAACACCCCCCCCCCCTTCATGTACATAACAGGGGGGTGTTCTGTTGTTGTCAGCTCACTTTATTTCTGGCAAGATCAACAAATATATTTCTGCATGTATTGAAAAGATATGACAAAACACTTTCAGAGCAATATTTAACAGACCACAAACATTAGCTAATTTTAGGTTAAAGGTAATGAAGAATTTCAGGCATGGTATATTTTTACATAGTTGTATTGGTCCAACTTGTATGTATATACTATACCTGGCCTATGCCCCTGGAAGATGGAAATTACTGAAGTAGACACTGCTACTCAAGTGATCTTCTGATGCATTGTGTATACAGGAGGTTGGCTGCTCTGCTCGAGCACCATTCAGAGGGTGCTTTGATTGGACAAGGTGGAGAGCGTGACATCACCGCCCCACCTTTCTACCTCGTCCAATCAAAAATTGCATTGCCTCCATTATGAAAATGCAAAGCATTCTCTGAATGGCACCCATGCTGAGTGGCCAACCTCCTGTGTTCACAATGCATCAGGCTGGCCACTTAGCATGTGACCCAGAAGCAAGTGGAGACCACTAAAGTAGCAGTGTTTACTACAGTGATTTTCAGCTTACTGGGGCATCAGCCAGGTATGGTATATACATAGTTACATAGGTCCAAGCTGGAACAATGTAACTATGTAAAGATTATACCATGCCTGGAATTTCTCTTTAAAGAAAACCTGTCATAAGGGAAACATGAGGGGTGCCATAGCTGGCTATGCTATGAAAATGCTGGTAACCTGATCATTGTGTCAACTCACTGGCTTCAATATTTTTGGCTGGAAGTAATGCAGAGCAGGAGTAAAATTTTAATCTGCATACTTTTTCAAGGTCAATGACTCAAAGTATTGACAAAAGGAGGTCTGCATGACAGTCCAGGCAACTAGCATTTTCAGAAGTAAATGGCAATTTCCATGTTTTTTTTCCCATCAAAACTCATTAAAAACTGGAAAAAAAACACTTAATTCAGGAAATAACTATGCTGTGTCATTGTTTAAAACATTTTTTTGAAAATGTATCATCTCTTTTCTCAGTTTTCTGCCTTCAACAACTCCAGTAGTCTCTTACTCCATGAAGTGTGAAAATTAGTATCACCCTGCCATCCCTTCCCTGAGTAAGAACAAAGTTCCTAGTATTTATATGACTTAACTATCCCTTGTTTGATTTAGCATAAAGCAAAGAAGGGCTTTCAGGATCTTTTTAGAAGCCCCCGTGGGGGACTGCACAATCTCTAATTTTCCAGAAGTAGGAGTTATGTTTCATAACATAGCCGTCAATTACAGTGTTGTGTTTTATTAGCATGGTCTTCAAGTAAATGTAAACTGTATTCGCTGTTACATTTTTAACATGATCTTTCTTCATGTTCATTGAAGGGCACAGGGCTGTAGACTCTTGACCTGTGGGTATACTGCTGCATACATGAGTATTGGACACTACACATAAACAATAGGGACTGGATCCCTCAAGTGGCTATGCCTTTGTGCCTTCCATAGAGCTAATTTTAGCTTAGTGTCCTAAGGAAGTAAAAAGTCAATCTCCAGCTATGCTAGATCAAGACTTTTTGAGCTGATTGCTGTTACTGACAGTTTCATGCCATAGCTATGATTATTTTTGCACTAACTTACTAATTGAGTCTTGTATAGTTCTGGCCAGCCCAGTTTAGCACTTAGAGCATTCACTTTTACTGAATGCACACATCCCTGTAATCTGTGTTGACATGCTATTACTAGTTGTTGTTTTTAATGCTCAGATCTCTATCATGCTTTTGGATGACACACTGGAAACATCAAACGCTCAGTAAAAGCAAATTCCGTTTCCAGCTTTTATATTTTCTCAGATTCACCCTGGGCACAAAGTGACCCACTGAACAGTACATACTTTTGTTTGAAAATCTGTACATAAACATCACCAAGTTAGCCTACTTTTAAAAAGATAGTCACATTATGGTTTCTTGCCACAAGCAAGGCATAAAGCCGAGTTAGGACTCATTTTAAGACATATTGCCCTTTTTGGTTTAACGTAAACCTATCAACTAATTTAAAATTAAAAGTCCCTTGTAAAGTCAAGAACGAGAATGTGTCTACTGTTATCTTTATTAGCTAGGAAATATGTTATCTGTGCACCCCTTTGAAACTAGTTTTACCTTTATTTTTTTAATTTTGGCTTGGGGATACATTTTTCTTAAGGTGTAAGCCCCATCAACCCACCATCCTCATCTCCAGTAAAATCATCCTTGCTGGCTACTAAGGCACTCTCATTGGAAAGGGACATAGCAGACAGAATTCCTAATGCCAAAAGACAGGAAAGTCAAGGAAGGTGAAACCACAATCAAAGGGACACAAAAGAGGCTGTTTTGGCCAACATAAATGATAGCCTTATTACTCTTGGACAGGTAATCATACTTGACATGTGCTTGGATCAATAAAAGCAGAAAAAAACCACACTGGATAGTTCAGGTAAAATCACATTAATTATTATAAAATAAAAAATGACACTTACAATGAAGTGACTTGATCAGGACATAGTACCAAGACAAATCATTAAAAGGAATACCAAGTCACGTCTACAGATGCTGCAATGCTCTCACGGCAGTAGATAAGAAGATTGTGGTAGACACCAAAATTGGTAGTAAAATGACTGTTTGCGTTTGTAGCAGTGCATACATCCCTGTACACAAGTACCACTCAGATGTGCGTTTATCTGTAAACAGCCGCTGCGTTTTTCATCCTGTCTACAATTTCGTCAGGCTGCTCCCAGCGGGCTGTATGTTGTACCTGTGACTCCAAGGCAGAGATTTATGTCCGAATATACATTGTATGGCCCTCTTGCAACCTTGAAGGCAAATAGTGCAAGGTACAATAAAAGTAGTCACACACACAAACAGGTATAGCCACTGTATGACTGGATTTCCCACCATACCTCACAATACCTTGTAACCACTTTTAGAGCTGCTCAAGGTGCTCACAGACATGACTTAGCAGGAGTGCAAGGCTGAAGCCATTCACATTCCTCTCTACCTGTTGAACTAGTGGTGTGCGGTGTCTCGCATCCCCTCATTCCCACCATGCCTGCTTAATTCAGAACATGTATTGATTCTGCAGAGGGAGTTGCTGTTTTAACTCGTATCCTTTTTAGTGGTGTTCAGAGTGTAAGTGAGAGACACTCAGAATTGTCCACAGAAAAATATAAAGAGGAGAAAGACGTGAGAGACTTTATTGTGTAGTATATGATTATTATTCCTAAGTGGTTGAAAAAACATTTGGTGAAAAAAGGTGGTGCAACTTACATCTGGTAGGCTGCGGAGGCAATAGTACA
Organism: Aquarana catesbeiana; assembly: GCF_042186555.1. Lineage (NCBI taxonomy): Eukaryota > Metazoa > Chordata > Amphibia > Anura > Ranidae > Aquarana > Aquarana catesbeiana. The sequence continues at coordinate 104,328,293 of NC_133325.1, forward strand.
CGCAACTTAGTGGTAGTGTTTGTGCAGAATAGATCTGTCTCTACAAAGGAGGTAAAAGTCTCTCTGTATGCTCCAGGAGGTCCAGTACTAGATCCTCTCAAAGGATGTCTGATTGGTGAGTGGCCTATATGGTCATGACAGTAAAAACCCCAAAGATCTTTCAGGTTTTGCTTTATAACTATTTATTGCACTAATAATTGCCTAATTGTCAACAGAATCAAAAAGGGCATAACAAAGCCAGTAAATAGGCAATATATGGACATCTTTAAGAAGAGCTCCAGTCTCCTGTGTAAAAATGTACACCTTGTAAATAGTCCCGTAGTCTTCTGGGACCTGTAACGTGCCCCAAAAGACTGCGGGGAGGAAAGGGGAAGAGAACTTCTACTTCTGATCGTTTACGCAATCGTAGCGTAAGTGGGAGCAGATACCTGTCAAAATCAGGTACCCGCTCCCCAAAAGTGGCATTTCTTCACCAGGAGTGGGGAGAGGAGGCCTTAAAGCGGAACTTCCCCTTTTGGGTGGAGCTCTACTTTAATGGTACACTTTATACTTCTTATATAGTACCGTAAACTCCAGTGGTAATGTGCAATGTAGTAGATTCAACAAGGTAAGGTAGTACAGGTAATTACATTAATATGGTGACATTCAGACTAGTACATACAGTTGTTTCTGAAAACACAGCAATAACAAGAAACAGTAGAGAAGGCCCTGTTCACGAAAGCTTACAATCTACAGCGCTTTGACATAGAAACAAAAGATAAGAATGTGGGTAAGCTTTATATACAGTGATAGTGTACGCCTTGGCAGATGAAAAAGCAATGAGGGGCAGACTAACTTGGTGTACATTGTATGGTTGTCTTAAGTGGTGGCTTTTGAGGGTGTGCGTGAAGATTTCAAGGAGTTAGAACTCTAAACAGTATTTTGGAGAAATTCCAGAGAAGAGTAGAGGCTTGTGGGAAGTTCTTGATATGGTAGTGCAAGAGAATGTTTAAGGTAGAGGAGAGAGCAAGGTCATGAGCGCTGTAAATTAGTGAGGAAGTATACTGTGTGTAGGGTCCAAATTGCAAAGAGAATTGAGATAGAAGTTAGAGAGTGAATGTTCATGGCAGCCAGCAGCAAAGTAAAGGATGGATTTACATGGTACCAGTCTGTTTGTTGGAAGACTACAGAGAAGAGCATTACAAAGTCAAGTATAAGGGGCATAGGGGTATGCATTGGCACTTTAGATGTATATGGTGTGGGGAAGGAGAGGACACAGATGTATTTTTAGGATGGAGATGAGAGGAGATGGCTAATTAATACATTTGAGGTGTATAGCAAAGGACAAATATTGTGTTTAGCTGGAGGAACTGAATTGATTGTTATTTAAGGTATTGGAATGGAGCAAGATGGGGGAGAAAAAATAACAGTTATGCATGTTCTATACTACGTTTAAGTAAGTGAAAGAATATAAAGCCCAAAACAGCATGCGTAATATCAGGAACACAAGGTACTCCTGTCAGACAGCACAGCCAGGCTCTAAACTTCTCTACAAACTACACTACACTTAAGCAATAAGACCTGCTCAAAGAAACACCCCAGCCTTTAACTTGACAGCGAAGGTCATCTCCCTGCTTTCTATTCTTGTGAGCATGTTCTCTACAAGTAATAAAGCGGTGACTGGCTAAAATTGCTGTCCCTCCCCAGACTCAAATGAAGTGCTGCTGTAAAAGGGATAGCAGACAGCTGATCTAAAATAGATTCAGGTACTTATGTTATTTGTATCTAAAAATACATTATGTTATTTTCTAATGGCTGTAACTGGATAAAATGGCATTTTTTATATTTATATTTGGTCTTTAATACAAAGGCATACTGTATATCTATTACAAAACATACACATTTAATCAGGAAATCTTAGTAAGCAATTAAGATTTGATTTTTTTTTTAATCTTTAAATAACATAGAAATTAGTGTGCTCCTGCACAAAACCCCCCTTTAAATTAAATAAAAATCTACTGTACCTCTCCATACATATTGCCATTTACATATAAAAAGCTTTTAAGTCCATTTTTGTTTGATCACAGATTTCTCAGAGATAACTGGACAGTAGTGCTTTCCATGGCAACATAATTCCCACCATTTCATCTTCTACTCTCCTGTTTAATGTATACACTTATCATTGTCTTTGTCGTATGAATTAGGAGCCTAACCATTACAGCATAACAAAGAACACATCTCATTCTTTTGTTTTTCTTTACAGAAATAAGCATGCTCATTTTTATTTCTGTGTAATTATTGGGATAAATGATATGTAAATAATTCAAGGCAGCAATTAAACAACCATTAGACATTAAAATGCTAAATATCTCCTGCAGTTTACAGGGCTTCCTTTATAGCTTGTTTTTGGAATGCTGAATATTATATTTATTCATCAGAATAAAATAAAATGCAAACCAGAAACTAAAATACTGTCAGTATAGCTTTCCAGCATATTAAAGGCTAAGTTCACCTTTGTTCACCTTTTTTTCTAAATTCCAGCTCCCCTATGTACCAATATAGCATTAATGTACTTCTTTTGCAAAAATAAAACAGCTTTCCATTTATTCTACACATGCTTACCTCACTCTCTTCATAGCTGTTTAAACACACTGCTCGATTACTTCTGCCTTACTTCCTGGTCAGACGTTAGATCATGACGCAGGAAGGAGTTGGCCTGCTGATCTCATTAGCACACACCCTGCATCATCTATCCTCAGCTAGTCACCTCCTTCCTGTGTCATGGCCTAAAGTCTGTCCAGGAAGTAAGGCAGAAGTAATGGATCAGTGTTTTTAAACAACTATGAAGAGAGTGAGGTATGCCTGTGTAGAATAAATGGAAAGCTGTTTTATTTTTGCAAAATAAGTACATTAATGCTACATTGGTACATAGGGGAGCTGGAATTTAGAAAAAAAGGTGAACAAAGGTGAACTTGGCCTTTAAGTGTCACAGAACAAGAGCATTGTGGTGGTGGTGGTGGTGTTGACAGAGGTATCAGTGTTAAATCCCAATTCAGGTAACTAGAGTATGCAGGAAACCATACATTGCTAAAAGTCTTACTGTCATTGATTAAAGTTTTCACCTCCTACAGCAAGATAAAACCTTGAGATACAGGCAGCAGGCTGCAAAGTGGACTATTGCTATCTGTGTGTGAGCAGTGGTATCTATAGAACTGTCCGTTCCAAGTCATAGCTAGAGCTCTCAAATCAGCAAAGCTAACGCAGTCTTCTAGCCCTGACTCAGTGAGGGTGAGGGATGTAGCGTGTTGAACCTCTGCAGAGAGACTGCTGCGCACACACAATCCTTTCTAGAGCCTGCTGCCTGATGAGGAATATTGAGCAGATCTACTCACTCCATTAAACATATCATGGCTTTATGTGCATTTGTGACAATGGGCCTGATGCCCTTATGATTGTTAAGTAGAGTTCTGAGAAAAATCATTGCATCACATAAATTTTATGTGACTACTAGCTTAAATATAATTGTGAGATGACTAAAGCTATGCACAGCCTATAATACTCATCCTTCCTTGGGGAAGGTTGATTTAAATATTGTTTTGAATTTTATAGAAGCATATGGTTTTACCACCGAAGGATACCAGACTGACACACCAGGCATTCATACTGGTATCCCAGTGGTGGAAGAACTGGTAACTTAAAACTCCCCTTATGTATTTTTCGGTCTGCAGAGATTGGTGTTGTTGCCCCCAAGGATACCAGACTGGCATACCAGGCGTTCAGACTGGTATCTCCATGGTGGAAGGACTGGTAACTTACAACCCCTTAGGTAGATTCCGGTCTGCACAGATTGGAGTAGCAGGACTTCATTACAGACTTAACCAAGTCAGAAGGCATGACTGCTATATGAGTCATAGTGGATCGCTTTTCCAAAATGTCTCATTTTGTACCGCTTCCTGGATTACCTAGAGTGGAAGCACTGTCTACCCTCTTCCTTTCCCATATTATGAAACATCATGGCATACTGTACCTACCAATGACGTCTCAGACCGCAGATCCCAGTTTGTTTCCTGATTCTGGAGAGCATTCTGCAAGAAACTGAAAGTAACGCTCTCACTCTCTACCTCACATCACCCTCAAACAGATGGTCAAACCGAAGGCATCAACCAGACCCTGGAAACCTATCTTCGACATTATGTCAATGCGTTACACTCCAACAGGTCTGAGTATTTGCCCTTGGCTGAATTCGCCATTAACTCCCGTTGGCACAGTGCTCTTCATACCACACCATTCTACGAAGCCCTAGGCTATCACCCTCAGACTTTTCCCCTACTTCAGCTTTCTTCTGGTGTACCAGCAGAAGATCAGTGGGTGAAAAATATTCTGCTACACTGGAAAAACATTCGCTTATTACTACGGAAGTCAGCAGGCAAGTATGAGCTTTTCTCCAACAAACGAAGATGCCATATACCACCATATGTGGTGGGGGACAGAGTTTGGCTATCAACCAAATACGTAAGACTGAAACAACCTTCTACCAAATTGGGCTCTCGATTCAACGGTCCTTACAGAATTATTGCTCGAGTCAGGCCAGTCTCCTATCGGTTGAAATTGCCCTCCTCTCTCCAGATACATCCGTATTCCACGTTTCCCTCCTCAAAACGGCAATTTTCAATTGCTACTCCAGAACGCAACAGCTACCTCTTCCTGTTCTTGTTGATGGACAAAATGAGTTTGAATACTCTTATACTCTTGATTCTAGAAGGCAGGGTCGTGGCCTACGGTGGCCGACAGATATCCCGTCACAGACCGTTACTGGGTCCCAGCCAAAGATTTGCATGCCCCTGCTCTTATTCGAGACTTCCATGCCTCCTTTCCTGCTAAGCCCAGCTAGGCCCCCGGAGGGGTCCACTGGGGAGAGGGCCCTGTCATGTACCTGGGTGTTTTCAAACCGGGATGTTCCTGGTCCCACAGCTGCAGTCTTACCTGTTGTGCCACAGAGGAGCTCTGGAGTTAGTGCAATGTTCCCAGCTTGATGCATCGCCTTAGACTCACTAGCCCCACCTGCTGCCAGCTGTGGACAATGTACAATCAAGCAGCCCTTAAATAGCAGGACTTCCTGTTACTCAGTGCCCATTTGTTTGGACTAGCTCCATGGGTGTATTGATAATTCTGTGATTTGGACTACAGTGTATTGAACCTCTGCATGAATTCTTGACCATTCTCCAGCCTGCTGATTTGGTACTTCACCGCCAGCCGGTGTATGACCTCCGCCTGTCTGACCATTCTTTGGATTTCGTTTTTGTACTGCTTTGCCTGATCTGTTGCCGACTTGACCTGCCTGACTACATTTTTGTCTGAATCCTCAGCATATAAGCGTCACTTTGGACACTACCTACCACAGGTACCTTACTATAACCTGGTACAGGACCAATAAAAAGTAACAACCTGTGTGTGTGGAGCCCTTGAGGATTTTAGGTCAAGTGTGATTCCCTATAGGATGAGGTACCTCATGAAACACTTTTCGCAATGGCGAAGTAAACTAGGCAGCTCTGTGGGGATATCCATAGATCAAACAAGGCTGGGCACTAACCAAATGGTACAATCCAATAGGGTATTACAAAGGCTAAAGCAGATGTATTGTGTAAGCCAATGAAAGTAAATCACTTCTGCTTGATGGGGTCGACAAATAGGCTATTGGTATAGCAGTGTCAGGAGTACTGTAATATCAGCATGTTAATAGGCAGCAGTCTTTATAAAAGAGCAAAAGGCAATCAGCAATCAAGCAGTATAGTGGAGATAAGACAGCGCTATAGAATTAGCAGCCACGCATAGATGTTATGAAGGCTATAAAGCAATAGAAAGCATCTTATCCAAGTTGGTAAAGACATCTGAGTTCACTCCTCTAAGCATAACATCAGCACATTTCATGCAGGTCCTTCATAAGCAGTGTACTGAGTCCAGTTTTCCTGAGGCTATGCGAGGAGTTTGTGCAAATTTGACTATACTTTACCAAACCTGCACCAGTCACTGTCTTGGCACCTCCTGTTGTTGACTACTGCAATCCGCTCCCCATCTGCTCGTATATCAGTCACTGCTACCTCCAATTCTGCCACTATGCCACTCAGATCGGCTCTTGGTTCCCCATGGCCAGGGCATACCACGAGTGGCTTAGTAGCACTTCTACCTTGCAGCACTGGCCAAGGTAATAAATGATGTTCTCCAAGAGGTCATACTTTCCTAATTAGGTGTTACACTTTCAAGAGAAACTTTTTAATAGTTAATTTTTTCTGAAACTTCCTCCCTTTGGCAAGAACTTAAGTCAAACTTAATCATTGTCACATTTGAAATATTACTTGATATGCCCCTTTTATCATTCTGTCATATCATATTGCAGCTTGATGCATCAGGTTCGGTGTCATGATAGATAGATAGATCTTATCATTCTCTTATTATTTAAATGTACCTGCATGGTTGGATAACCGTATTAATTATATATCAGCTTAATAGAGGATATCCTATCTTTGCAGAGTTACTGTTGAACTCTTTGTCCATACAGCTCCTTGTGAACACCGTTTTATTCCTGAAGATGAAAGGAGTACAAAGCAATACTTTAGCTGCCTGTCACAGTATGCCTGCTACTTTGTGTCTGAGCTTTCAAGCAGGCTGACTGAAAGAATTAAATTGAAAAATGGCTATCAGGAGTTAAAGAGCGCAAGTCGCAAATTTTTTTTCAAAGAATAAATTACTACAGATAGTCAGAGCTTTGAATTCATGCTGATAAATGTAATAGTTTAGGAGACCTCGTCCTGTTTGTTCCTTTTCTTCTGTTTTTCAAGCCCAGCATATACAAATTAGAAGGGGTGGGGGCCAAATTGGTTATTTAGTCTTATTTGCAAAGCAGTATGGGTTTTTGAAAATTGCATTTTGTAGTTGTGTTATTGAGGTGTGTAATGGGACAGAACAAAGGGATTTTATTGTAGCTGATTTGGGGCCCAGCAGTATTGGGGAGCCAAGGTTATAATGTATTGAGGCAGCAACAGTATGTGCTAAAAAGTTTAAATCAATGGTATGTGGGGACTACTATCAAATTGTTATACAGGGCCATAAATATGTGTGATGGGGCCCCATAGCAAAACCAATAAAGGCTCTCTTTCCCCCTCTAATCTCTGTCTCAAAGACAATGCCTGCAATGATCCAGAATAGTAATTGCTTTCAAATTAATTGTATTGAGTTTACAAACTATGTTTACACTTTATCTAAATGTATTTGCCATATGCTATTGCTGCCTTCATAAATCACAATGTAGCCAGACAGTTCTCAAACCCCTATATCTTTGAGCTCTATAGCAATTGCATGGACTGCTATGGCTATAATTATTCCCCATAATATTGTGTTTTGTGGTTCGTAACAACCTTCCTTCTTATATCTGGTACATGGAACAGACTATTTAGGGTTATCCTATAACAGCCTCTTTTGATTTTCAGGGTGGAATTCCAGTGCCAGGAAAGCATTAGCTAAACCAGTGCCATATTGTTTAGCAAACTAGTAGAATATCTGTATCTGAAAAGTACAACATATGCCAAATATAAAGACATTTTAATTGCTTCTTTAAAGTGTAACTCCACTTTTGTTGAGATGATCAATGTTCATTGCAAGGATTATACCAAACTTTGTTGCAGATTCCTACCTTTTGTTATTCTGAAGAAATCCCTGTGTGTTTTTCTGTGCCTCTGTTCTGAGTGGGTCTAATGGGAGTGGTTTCATAATTAACTGTCAGGTGTCGAGCTACTGGGCACTAATGAGGAAAGGTAGCTAAGTCAGAACTTTGTATAATTTATTCATATTCAAATAAATCACTAGTAACATCAGACTTGGATCAAAAAGGCAGCAGTTCTTTATTATAGGCTTAATAATAATAATAATAATAACACATTTTATAACTTTAAATTATATTTCATATATATAACAATATCATTTTAAAATATGACCATTTAATTTTACATTTTAATAAATGATAAAGAAATAATAATAATAACCCAGCTATCAAAGCTCAGGTTAAATACAAAAAGATACAATTTCATCCAGACGCCAGGCTAATTCATGAGCCTGGCACCCCCCACCACCACCACCACCACCACCTTCAGTGCGGCCAGTTCAATACAAAACTGTAAGTGTAAATTAGAATTGTCCAAGGCAACGTCAGACAAATGAACACCGTCAGTCTGATAAAAGCCTTGAATGCCACCCTCCAAATTATGTCTAAAAGACAGTCCGTGTAACAAAAGCATAAATTTGGCTAGTGTCGTATTAACTCTTTTTCCGGATTTTTTCAAAATGCCTAACTTCTTTTGAAATCAGCCAATTCAAACATGGAACAATCTCGGAATAAACTAATACTGCATCCGGAAAAACAAAATGAAGACACAGAAAATCTTAATTTGCGAAATAAGATCAAAAGTCTTGCAATGGCCAATATCATTGCCAGCTAAAGGCAAAACAATGATATTAGGTGACAGCCAAGAGAAGTACAGTAACGATAAAGTTTCCTTTAAACTAGACCATTTCATTCCTTTTTTACCATACCATCAAATGCGAAATTCAGCCAAAGGCAGACCCAAATTAGAGCCGTAAATCCTCCGGAAAGCACGATGGTGGGACCAAAAAATATACGAATGTCCAATAACCCAAGCATTATATTTGAAACCTGTAAAGTTCAAAAGGAAATATTAGGGCGTACATAGCATGGATAACAGTTCAACTTCCACCCGCCAATATGTTTGATATCGGCACCAGATAATCCTAACTTGGCCTCCTCCATAGCAGCACCGATTCGAAATGAGTGCGACGAAATACGAAGGTGACCAAATCCAAGAAAACATAAATTTTGATTTAGTACAGATTGAAACTGGTGCCTAGTCAAAGGCAAACCAGAATGGTGCAAAAATAGATGTCCCGAAGACAAAGACCAAACCGACAAAAATTGCTGCAGTAAAGAAACATCACATATAATTGGATTATTCATTTTTCCCACTCTAATCCACCAACCTTTACCCAGTTGATCTGTTTTACTGCGCCAAAGTATGAGCTGGATATAATCAGGACTAGGGATGGGCCGAACACCCTGTTCGGTTTGCAGCAGAACATGCGAACAGGCAAAAAATTTGTTCGAACACGCGAACGCCGTTAACGTCTATGGTACATGAACGTGAAAAATCAAAAGTGCTAATTTTAAGGGTTGATATGGAAGTTATTGTCAGAAAGGCTCCACATTCATTATATCAATTCCCCTCTCAGGAGCCACACCGACAGCTAAATTATTTCTTTTGTTAATAATAAAGTTTCTTCTCGTAGGAGCAGAACTCCTAGGCATCTTCACTTTCCTTTTTCCCCTTGCCATTTCCCTAGGAGGGGACTGGGATTCGAACCGGCGAGGTCTCTTAGCTGAGCATCTATTACTAGGCTTGCTCTCTATTGCGCATGCATCCGCTTCAATCCTCGAAGATGGACGCTGACTCCGAACAGTGCCCGAAGCCTCTTGAGTGACAGCTGACACAGGAAGAGGCGGGTTCAGTCCCTGAACTGACAAGGCTGCATGACCCGGAGGAGGAAACAGAAGCCCTGGGGGGCGGAATAATGAAATCGACAGAACACTCTCCATCTTTGGTGTTACAGCAGTCACTGAGTTAGCAGAGATGGAAGCCTGTGGACCCGATAGCAACGATAAACCCTGCTGCATCCAGTCTTCGCCTCCCTCTGATCCAGCCTGCTCCATTAATCGTCTCAGCAGAGACTTCATTTTGATCCCAAACGACCTTCTTCCTTCAGCCAGCACCATCTGTCATTTCTATGACGCAGTCTTCATGAATTTATACCCTCCAGCACAAGCTGAGTACTGTTAATGTTTAAATATTAACTTTAAATATAACCAATCAAAAGGTACTTTATTTTGAACAAAAAATTCTATCTTTTTGCCTGCCACGGTCCCATAGGAGGTCTGGGTGGTCAGTTTTTTGCTCCACCTCCCACCTTTCAATCTGCTGGGCCTGCATCCCTTTAGACATGTTCCTATTGAAAGTATCTCTAAAAAAATGACATTTTTGTTGCAAGGGATGCCTGAAATCTTGTATCTTAGGCAGACTTCTGGGAAAATTGGTGAGCCAATCACACAAGCAGGAAATGATGTTTCTGGGGAGTGGTCAGTACACATTCTGCGTACAGAAAACATATTGCAAAATATTCTCAGAAAATTACATTGGCTGCAGATTGAAAAGGAAAGGTAATTTTTAATAACATTTAATTACAAAATGATTAGTGTCGCAATTATATGCGCTATATTTTTTCTTTATTTGCTATTTTTTTTCCCCCACGACAGTGGAGTTACCCTTTAAGCGCCTAATGTGCCTGCTTTCTAGTATATACATATGCTTTCTTCTTCTGAATATTACCTCAGCACACAGGATGGTGATTTGCACTGTGTAGATCAGGGCTGTACTTGTTAGCGAAGATTTATTTAAACTTAGAGAATGTTAACGTGAATTGGATCCGTGTAAGTGGTGATTGAACATGGAAACTGCACTATCTCCAGCTCCTGCCATCATTAGCTAAGTATTCTATAAAAATAAACCCAGTAAGAAGTATGTGTAACCGATATCATGCTCTGTGTGGTTGCTTAGCAACCGGTGCCTGTATAGAGACTATGTTCCTTTTATTAAGGAATGCATGCCCCAATTTTGAGGATTTATTTCCTTTCCATTAAGGGTTTATTTTCCCTGCTTCAGATGTGGAAGGTCTGCTCAGCCAGCCCATTTGTTTTGACATGTTGAAACACAGATTTGATAGAATTCTTGGTGCCAGACTTTGATGTTAAGGTTGTTGTAATGGCAGATGTGTGTGTCAGCACTGGTTAGCCAGATGGGAACATGCAGCCTTTATTGTGCCCTCTAGCATCAATGCGATTTTGCTAATAGGCTGTTGCAATTACACACACTGGAAAAGTTTTCAAATTAAATCTTTTGCGGTCATAGCTTTATTTACTCTGCAGTGATTATTGTTTTGTGTGTTAATAATGTGCATAGACTATAAAGTAGCTCTGAAATGTTTCCTGGTGACAGGTATATACGTTGGAGACATATTAGTAAAGCAAAATGATACATTTTAAATCAGCGTAGTCTTTATACATCATTTAAAGGGCAAGTCCCACTGGGTTTCATCTCTCAAGGACGCCCTAAGAGACTTGCCTGCGTATGCTGCAGCCGTAACTTAACTAACTGGGCTTTATGCCAGGCAATATGGTAACATTTCCCCTTTTGGAATTTGTTTATTCCCATTGAAAATCCAGCAGGGGGATGTGACCACAATGCTTGGCATATCCAAGCAAGAAAAGCTACAGCTGCATGTGAATAGAAGAACGGGATGTCTGAGTTATTATAACGTGAATGATCCCAGATAGCAAGCAATTGTACTGCAAGTTTGAAAATAACTTGCTAAACTATTGATAGACTTGCCAGGCTTCACAAATTGTTGCACAATTGTGGCAAGTCAGCATTGCATCACTCCAGATCAACTTTCTTTGCAAACATTCTGCAAGTCTGCTGCAAAGTTCTGGTTCAGTTATGTTGTGCAATAGTCATCCCACCACAGGAGTCAATGTGGCTGAATTTTCATGCTGTAGACTCACCACTACAACTTTCCTCTTGCTAGAGACTTGCCATGCAAATTTGCTACAAATTGGAAAAGTCACAACTGTTTCACAACTGGTTCAAGTGCACTGCAAGTGTACAACTTGCCAGTGAAATTGTGCAACAAGTTCACAGACTTCCAATTCAACACTGCCACAAATTTGTGGTAAGTTATCCTTGCTATCTGGGATCTTGCCTGTGCCCACCCATGTGTGTTCCAGCAGAAGCAACACTAAAATGCCCTCACTTTCCTGTTACTTGTATCTAGCCTTGATGGTAACCGCTCTCCCCTCCTTCCCTTCCTTTTACCATCCAAGGTTTATCCAGTCACTCTGGGTACTAGAGGAGCAGAGAAGGGCTACAAATCATGTTTAGTCCTCTTAAAGTCTATGACTAGCCTAAACTTTTTCTTTATAGTTTTGGATAGAGTACGATAGCTCCCTGTGTCCTTTTTGAGTGATTTCCCTTGACTTTCTGTTCCAGAAATGCAAACAGGAAATTAGAGAAAATCTCTGAATTAAGGGGGGGATTCCCCCTTGGAGAGCTGTCACCAGAACAGATCTCACCATTTGCGTTTTTACTTTCACCTCTTGTTCTGGTGACCATTGTAAAAGTATTCATTAAAGTTTTTGAAGACAGACGGGAGTAGTGAATAAAGTTAACTCAATATTTAATGTATCTCTCCCCCTAGACCTGAGAGCTTGTCTGTTGGGTATACTGGAAGAATATGAATGGGAAGCACATACCAGAGAGGCCATCCATAGAGTTTTACTCCAGGCACGGAAGCTGATTATGGTTCATTGGAAATCGAAAGACCCTCCAATGATAGGGGAATGGGTTAAAAATGTAGGCGAGGTGTTAAGAATGGAGAAGCTTATAAACCAACATAGAGGAAGTATGCTTAAATATATGGGCACCGTGGTTGGATGTACCGGGGCTTGCCGCAGTGGATCTGATCATGGATAGGCTACTTGGGCTCAATGTGGGATAAAGTGTTAACTGGAGAGGTTACTGTATTAGCATGGTCACTGTGTTTTGATTTTATTGACGAATTTCTTTTCAATGTGTTTTTGCACTGTAATGTACAGCTGGCAATTTATGATGACAAATCTTTAATAAAAATTGCCCAGAGCAGTTAAGTATAAACCTGTTTTTTGTTCAGGTCTCCTGCCTGTGTTCCTGGCTCCTCCTCTTCTTGTTGTGCCACAATAGGAAGCCGCTTCCTAACATGGCACACTTGCAGGCTTGATCCCAAGCTATGCTGCCTGTGTCCATAGGTCTGCTCCCTCGTCACAGGGTTTGGCTGACAGCAGCAGAGGCCAATAGCTCCATCTGCCTCATCAAAGCCTGTGAGACTGAGAAGTGAGAGGAGAAAGTTGCTACAGATGGGCACAGTGCTGGATCAAGTGAGGGCTCAGGTAAGTACAAGGAGTAAGGGGTGATACTTTTACCTAAACATTGTTTACCCTAATGCAAGGAGTACATTAAGGTAAACAATGTTTAGGCTTTAGAACCTCTGTAATTTTGCCAGCAGGTAATCAGATTCTTTACTTTCCCCACTCTATTCAAGAAAAAAAGAAAAAAACAAAGATTTGGTTATACATATACTGTACTTTGAGGGCAAGAATGTCAAGGCTGTTACCCTAGTTCCCAGAGCTTGAAAGACACCCTTGCACAAGCTTGCTTGTAATAACAATTTACAAGCCATACACATTACAAAATAATTGTACAATCCCCTTTTGATTTTCCACGAAAAATGTATATCAGCAGTTTTCCCTAACTGAGTTTATTATGATTACACTGTTTAGGAAGATGCATAGTTTCTGCTAAAATGTATATACCATAAGATTGTAAAGATATTGAGCAAGCAGATTGTAGTGTTTGAGGGCAACTTTAGACCCTTCACTTTTTTTGAGACCACCATGAAATTATGTATTATTGCATTGTATCCATAGCAAGGTGAGAACTCCAGCCAAAAACAAGGCTGGACATTTGCACTGTAAAAATCAATTACTGCTAATGAAATGTGTGCCATGTGTCACCTGCTGCTGCATTTGGAAAAATACAAACTTTCATTCAGCTTGTACAGTACAGTAAGTGCCAAAAGTCTGGCATTGAGATTAATGCTTCCCGCTGGAGTACAGTAGAGCTAGAGCTGGAGATAATGGGTTGCTCACTCTTCAAATCCTCTATTCAGAAAAAGTATTAGAGCAATATGTTCTATAAATGGAGGAGGTGCAGATGAATGTCACAATCTCTCCTTCTCCAAACACAGAATTCCTTGTAAAGAAGTTTGGCATCTTTGGTCAGCTTAATTGTCCAGGCCAGGAAAACTTCCTGTGCACAAGATTAATCTTGCACTTATTAATCTTGGCACCAAGGCATGCCAAGAATATACACTTTGCTGTGAGAAGTTTGCAAACAGGCAGGTAAAAAAGTTTTTTTTGGGGGGGGGGGGGGAGTAATGTTCTGCTTTTATTCACCTGTTTACTGCTGAATGTAATGTGCCTGGAGTTCCTTTTCAAAAGCTCAAGTGAAGATGACAAATTATTTTCTTATCTAAAGACAGTGGATCTAGAATAGCGTTCCCTTTTCACATAATAATTAGGGTTTTTTTATTTATTTTCAAACCTTCAATGATAAAATGGTTTTTGGAAGCTGGCTGGTTTCTCTGGGCAGCAAGAACACATTCCTTTAGAGCAGTGGCTCTCAAAGTTGGAAGGTTCATACAACATTATGGATGTATGTAGACAGTTGTCCAAACCCTAGTGTACCTTCTGTTTATTGTGCTCATTACACTATATGACCAGTGGCCCTGCTTCATTCACAAGAGTTTGGCTTTCTTGCTGAGTGTATTGCAAAGCATCTCAATGGAACATGTTCCTTCTGAGCATAGCCTGATGCAGGTGGGGGTTGGGCTGCATCTGGCTGTGTACATAAATCTGAAACCAAGTCAGTAATGTATGTGGTGTACAACCACATGTCAACCTTAACAAAGGAGGATGTGACTGTCTTTGACACCTTGTTACGATTTGGCTGTGATGCCTCACTCTGCATTCATTCTTTATTATCACACTATATTATGATCTGTGCTGCTTCTCATTTTTACTGCATTGCTAGTCATGTCTTGCTTCTTTGCTAATCTTAGTCTATGCACATGGATGCTTTGCTCTTTCTTGCAAAACTGCCTTTACTTTATACAATTCGTTATCACTCGCCTCTAAGCTAAAATTTTTGTGCTGCCCAGCTGCTTCATTTTCCATTAGGTTTTACTATATTATTTATCATTGTGACCTCCAATTTAGAATGATCCATTTCCTTCCAGCTCATATGTTTACCTTTAAAACCTGTAATGAACTAGGCCCTCTGTCAAACACCTCTGTCTTTCCTACCATCTAGCTAATCTTGACAATGACACTGGGACAATAGCACCCAGATCCATTGCTGTAGACTTACAGGGGTTGATTTACTAAAGGAAAATAGACTCTGCATGTTTCCACTCTGCAAATGCAGTTGCTCCAAAACTTAGTAAATGAGGAGGAACTCTGCTGACTTCCATCATCCAATCATGTGCAAGCAAAAATGCTGTTTTTTTCTTGCATGTGATTGGGTATTCCTTGTAAAGTGAAGCTGTACCTCATTTACTAAGATCTGGAGCAACTGCACTCGCAAAAGTACACAGTCTATTTGCCTTTAGTGAATCATGCTCATAGAGCCTACAATAGGCTTTCTCCTACTGTCATCCATATTTATCCGCAGCTGGGCTTGGTATCCACTGCACCCAACACTGCACTTCTTCTTACTGCTGCCAATCACCACCAACAATATTACTAATTTCAGGAGGATACCAGGATAACAAGACACTACCTTGTTCCCTTTCATGGACCTACAGAAATCCAGGGACCACAGTTTCAGAAACACCACTTTAGAACCTGTCTTAAACTTAAAGCTCAGTTTATCTCTAAAGTAAAATTGCCATTTTGTTCAGATAGAATCAAGCTTCTTCAGTTCAACTATATGCCTTGCAAATATTTTGCAAACATTTTTGAAGGTCCTTACCTGCTTTTGTGAAAAATAGCCATAAGCAGTTGAATTAGTTTGTATGCTATTATTATTATTTATTTTTTTTTTAAGCAAAAATTCAGTGTTTCTTCAAAGATCTAGTAATAATGCTCTCAGATCTAGGCCAGAAGTTAATATGTTATTGATTGTTTCCTTTAAAACTATCAAATGCCAACAAAGAATAGGAATATGAAACGTAACATTAAAAACCTTGTCTTAAATTTGGCACAACAGTTCTTCTGTTTTGTTACAGTTTCTTTTTTATTGAAGTTGTTCTTGTCTTTGTTTAAATGATGTTGAACCAATAAACTCATTATATTTTTTATTTTTTTTACAAATATTGATTAATATTGTATATTTCCTGTTATATTCTGTGCAGTGTCATTAGTTAATGAAAATTGTGAAAAATCTATATATATATTTGATAAGAGGAATAACAGGTGAACAAATCTATAATACACTTCATCTTACAGGACCTGTATCGTCACCTGTCATCGGATGATTTGGATTCAGTAGGAGACTCAGTTTAAAAGAGAAAATGGAGCAGTGTGTCTGGTTTGTGACTCGGTGATAGTTAAAGCTGATTAACGTAACATTAAGTTAAACAAAGGCTGACTCTGGTTCATAAAGTACTTTGGAAGCATTTGGTATGTTGTATTTGATACTGAAGAACTGAAACATCACCCACAATTAAATAACATTTTGACTTCCAAAAATGATCTCATAATGACTACATCCAAATCTCTGCAGTCTTGCTAGGTAATGCTCAGGCACAGTTCCAGCATGCTGAGATTCTGAGGTTTGTCCTTTTACTAATATATGCAGTCTCCTGCAGTAAGTGGGATTCTTGGTCATAAAATATTACACAGAACACCGCCACATGAGACTCAGTAGAGGTCATTCCTGTTATGGAATTCACAGTCTTTACCATAACACAGTTGAGTACTGCCTGTCATAATTTTTTCATTTGCACTAACCGTTACATTTTCAGGACAAGCTTTCAGGGTATAACCCCTTTTTCTAAGGTTCAAGCAGTACTGATAAACTAAGTATTAGCAAAATGTTAACAATCTCTGAAAAGATGGAAAAAAAAAAACACAACACGTGGTAATTAAAATGGGAAAGTTAGTCAGATAAGGAAGAAAGTTATGCAATGGGAGAGGGACAGAAAAAAGTCATAGATATAAGAATAGCCATAAAACTGTTCAGCCTGTTATTTCTTGCTGCAAACAAAAGTATCACTGCAGTTCAAAGGTTTTCCTTTCTTGAGTAGTTTTAAAATCCCCTTTAAGAACCAAAACATTCATGTCTTCCATAGAGGTGCACATAGCTGGAAACTTTTGTCTTTTTTTTTTTTTTCAGTCATTTTTTGTTAGAGAATTCTGAAAACAAACAGCCTGCAACTGCGGGTAGCTTAATGAATTAGTTCAAAAGGGTTGGCCTTGCAGGGCGCAATAAAATCAATACATAAGTATACAGTTGGGGTGGAGTACAGTTACATAAAAACATGTAAATAGACAAAGTAATGCAGACTACCTGGTTCAAGAGTGGAGGTTTATATCTGGATTTCTGCTAGAATACCAGAGTACCCAATATTTCCATTTGGATTCAAAGACCTCCGGGGAGGTAGATCGAAGAGCTATCAGTTTTCCAAATGAATAGATTGAATTGGTTACCGAAATCACTTCTAACAGATTGGGTGCCCTCTCCTTCTTCCAATGTCTGGTGATCATGAGACAAGCAGCCACTAGAAGAAAACTTTCATTTTGATTACAGGGACACAAAGAAATAAAACCTTGCAACAATAATGCCTGCAAACTGTGCAGTCACATTATTCCATAAAAAGTTTCACACACTCAAAAGGAACCAGCAGTATTATAGGATCATACAGCTGCGCCTCCAGTAATGTGATGTATCTCATTCAATGCAGGTACAACCAGGGATGTTACATTGGTAAGAATGGCCAGAAATTGCAAAAAAATAATGAATCTTTATAGACACACCATAAGGGTTTGTTCACACCAACGGTTGCAATGCAGAACGGCGGTTGGGGTGCGGTGTGGTCCATCCAAAATCAACATAGTGATAGGGGCGATAGGGAGACAAGGCATTTTCCCTGGTCCTGCGTGGAATGGTGCTGGTATAGCCACCCAACTCAGTTGGCCACCAAATTTGGTGTGAACCTAGCCTAAAAGAACACAAGGAAGATGATAACTGCATACCTGTTGGATGTCATTTCTCATAACCAGACCAGTGTTTGAAAGACATGAATGTTTTGGTTCTTCAAGGGAATTTTGACACAAAAGATAACAGACAGAACATAGGCCTCCATTTTTTAAAAATCACTGCCAAAGAGTTTTATGACCATACTTGCCTCTGGCTCTCCCCCCTTCCCTATCAATAGCTCTCCTTATTTGACTAGCTTTCTCATTTTATTTGCCATATGTTGTGTTATTTTTAACTTCTGTTCAAAGATTGTTGTTTTTAACATTTTTGCTGGTGCTTTGTGCATCAGTACTACTCAGACCTTAGAAGAAGAGGTATACACAGAAAGCTTGTCCTAATAATATGTAACCATTACTGCACATTAAAAAAAGTATTATGGTCAGTTCTAAACTGTGTTGTTTCAATTGCACTAATACGGCCACAATGGCCTTAGTCTTTACCATGAAACCAAAATGTATTAGGAATCCGGACTAAACACTTTCTGCTTTTCTAGATGGTTTCCCCCCCAGTAAGTTCAGTAGGTTTCTCTATATATTATGGAGAGAGAAACAATTTTATTAGATAGTTATACAATTTTTTGTAAAGGGAGATGGTTATACAATTTAATTAAGACCTGAACAAATTCTCCTGCTGAATTTTTATTACCATTTTCCATTCACAGAAGTATATGAACTAAATGTCTGGCTTCTATATTAATTATATTTGACATAATCCAATTTGAATTCTAGTGATGATTTTAAAATGATCATTGAAAAGATGATTAATAGCATTGAATTTGACATTTAAAACATATAACCAGGGTTTAGTGAATTAAAGCACAATTGAAGTCACAGAAATGGATATACAGGCATATAAATATTGTACTAACAACCTCATAGTGTTAATTCCACTTTCCTGTTGCAGCATTTGTGCAGCATGCCTAAAAATGTCTCTGCAGAATATTCACCAGAGTTGACTTTGTAATTAGAACGTGTTTGACACAACCCTTCTCTGCAAAACAAGTCTGTGTGAGAACTGTTACTCAGCTATGCCAGCACAGAACACTGCAGAGCAGAGTTATTTTAAAACAGTTACAATTAAAAATCAGTCACAAATCATAACATGCCAGGGCGCAGAGTGATAAAGAGATAAAATGGTGTGAGACCTCAATTGCACTTTTAACTATTTACCATATTTTCTGTAAAAAAAAAAACCCATAAAAATAGATTAAGCTATGTTTTTTTTTTTCTCTGTAAAAAAATCAGAAAAAGCTCAAACCACTCAGACATAGTATGTGTATGTTTTTCTCTTCATAATATGTTGATTAGCACAGAACCAAAAAGACTGCAGCAGTTTGCTTCCTCAATAAAAAAAAAACAATATACAAGCTAAAATTCATGTTGCAAATTGCAATATTTGCACACATTGCCTGTGCCCAGTTGCTCTTCATTTACTATGTATTTTATGAACCAGGCAGTCAGCTTTTGTCTTCATGTATATTGCTAACGTCTTTCCTATGACATCTGGATTGCCAGGAAATTGTGAACTAATAATACTCTTTGTGCTTTTCTTTTAACTGCTATTCTTGATCATGAATGTTAACAAGATGCTATGTGATTGCTTAATTTAATAATTCAGAATAATTTTATGATTAAAATTGTATTTGCTGAATCACTTTTTTGCGCCTTTTGTTTGACCTTTGCACTTTTTATTACTTGCAGAATGTTTTTTTAGAAACTAAACTGTATGTGTTTTTGGGGTGGCAGATTGAGTAATATTGCTTAGTAATCACTGACTAATAATGTGATTGAACATTCCGTAATATGAAGAAAAAACAAAAAGAAATTGGTCCAACTATTTAGGATATTTTAATTAAATGGTCATTTCTACATTTAAATGTTATACTCGTAGATGTATTGATTCAAATGTTTTATGCTGAATATATGAGACAGACAGACAGTATTTGGGCCTGAATCTCCTATAATAAACACAATTATATTATATTATATAATATATAACAAGAAAGTATCAGCGTTTTGCTCAAAATGTACCCCAAACACACTTGTTAGAATGACCAATTTAACTGTATAGTAAACGGCATTAAAGTAATGTTCCAAATGTACAAAAGGTATATTGTTCCTGGGCCTGTACTCAATTCAAACTCCCAAATAAGTTTAGTTACCCTATCTAGATATTTGAAGAAAACTCAGCCTTAATCTATGTATTTAGACCAAAGGATTCAGAAACTCAACATAAATTTAAATTCATAGAACATATTATATAGGCAGCTATTTTGTGATTTTGGGCAACAATGTTACATGATATTGTAATACTGTAATCTGACTTATATTCTGTGATGAACTACGTGAACTTACATGCATGACCAAAAGCGGGGGCATATAAAACTCAATGCATTTTAAAATAGATTTGGGTAGAGCAGAATTTTTCTAGACACAGTATGCTTTCTGATGATTTAGCCTATAAAAGTAGAATACATATAACCTCTAGGTAGCCTTTTGCAACAAAATATTTTATAACATAAAAAATGACAATTGTGCATAATTTTTTTTTGTAATCATGGAACATATAATTGAAACCACCTAAGTTAACAGTTATGAAAAATGATGTTGGAGTTGACTTTTTTGATACATAGATGTTGCAGTTTTTGCCAAAGTAGTGGCAGTTGACAGTATTTTCTATGAAGTCACAAAGAAAAGAGAATGCTGTGTGTGGGAAAATATCCCCCCCCCCAAAAAAAAAATATCACCACTATTGGCATGCATGTCAGATTTTATTTAATACAGATGTGATGTCTCTTTAGTAATGACCAAGATATCTCAACAATTTAATATTTCAGCACATTCCTATTGTTACAATTCTGCCCTAAAAATGGCTGCCTCTACTAATGTAATTAATTGGTATTTTTTAATACGTAAGTCTTATTTTCTAGATTTATAATATTCAGTTGCATTTCTGAAAATAATTTTACTAAAATGCAGTGCTTTTAAAACAAACTTATGTAAACTAAGGCTAAGATTAGCTGAAGTGTCTCTTGCTTATATTTATGTTATGTTACGTTTCTTTAGCTTGAATTGAGTTTAACTATTCTGTGGTGTAAATTGTAACCTTGTTTTATGTTATGAAATATGAATAGAATAATAACATTGCTAATGGCTACAGACATTATTCTTTGATTTAAAAAATAAATCTACTAACAAAATTATGTTTAGACATTTAATAAAACCACATTATGTATGTTGTCTTCTTACATGTGTATATGACGTTGTAAAGGCAAGTTTATAAGTGGAATTTCAAAGTACAGAATGCTTAGGTTGTAATTGGTTACTTGACGTTAATTAATATATACTAGATCTGATGGAAGCTAAGCAACCCTTTCGGTGTGAGGTAAATAAACTGCAAAGTACCTGCTGTGCTTACTGCTGTAAGTTAATTAATGTAGTGTTATTTTAAAGATCATTTGGCCTCAAATATAGCAGGTCTTTAAAATTATGAACAGTCCCTTTGCAATTGTCAAATTGTTTTGTAGGGTTGTGATCTGGCCAGTGATTTAATGTCACTGTGTCATTGCTGTATGTAGGACAGAAATAGTGCAACAACGGAAAGGCCAACATTCTCCAAAAAAGGTGGCATTCATAAAGATATATGAACTTATGCCCAACCTTTCTTCCCTTAAAACCAAAAACTTTGTCAAGTTGGTGCTAGCTCCAATCTATCAAATGATGGTTACCATTCAGGTGTTCTTATTGACCAAATGCTGGTCTCAACACTAGTTACTACTGAGGTGTTTTGATTGCCTGAATACTGGCCTCCACACTGGTTACTGTTTAAGTGTTCTGACTGCTGTGACTCCATGCTGGTCTTGACACTAGAACATTACAATTGGTTGCTGATTAGCTGTGTGGAGTTATTAATATGTTCCAGTTTCATTTTTGTGAAATTGTAACCACAGCTAAACTTTTGTTTCATTTTCAATACGATAGAGTGAGGAAGACTAAAGGACCACTATAAAAATTTAAATGTTCTTCAAGTTCATGTTGAAGAGCTTACTCATTTCTTCCTATCGTGTCATTGAGAAAAAAATGCTACAATTCTTGGTTAGTCTAACTAATTATATTGTACAAATTGTTCATATTTGAGGAACTAGAAACACTAGGATGAAAAGGGCTGCCATGGGTGTTCTAAAGCTTCCTGAGCCTGGGAAATTGCCTTTAAACAGCCTGAACCAATACACCTACCCTGCTACCTCCATTTGTAATTTGAGTGATGTTGAAAGAACAAGAACAGAAAATGTCTGTAGCCTAGAAAGCGAAAAAATTAATGTTTTTGCATGTATTGTATAATAAGGCCTTGTACGAGGACAAGTTCACATAAGACGTGTCTCAAGTCTGAATGAACTCCTGGTTAGGGTTTAACCATACTTAAAGCAGAGGGGTCCTCTGATCCTAGTCCTCGATATTAGTACAGTCATGTATGGCTGCTACTTCCTTTAACCTATCAGTCATATACATTACATTCTAAGCATTATAAAGCCATATTTCCAGCAACCATTTGCCTTTTATCTTCTGTTTGTACCCATATAAGTAATTTAAGGTTTAATTAAAAGAAACAGAGACACTACAATGGATTATATTTAAAAAATCCTCACAGAATATTTGAAGCCTGAGCGGTCCTGGGTAGATTTTTTTAGTTACATCTCTGTCTACAGAGGATACAAGGCAGCAGTTTGATCTCTGTGCTATATGGCCTCTTTTCTCTGGGCAGGAGGCAACAGAATAAATTACATAAAACAGCATTTGTCTGTGGTCAGCTTTGACAAGCAGGTATTGCTGCCATCTAGATGGACCACCTTGGAAACAGAAAACAGTGTTTAGCTGAGATTGCGGAACTGCTTGTGTGAACGAGTCCTCCATGTCTTTGCACTACATTTTTTTGTCCTTTTTCTGTATTGTTTTCTTTATTGTAATAAAAGTGCTAATCCAACAAAGTTGAGAGTCATTTATGACGGGCACAAAATAGTGCAATAAGTTAAGTGTAAAACTGACGAGTCAGCCAAGTATTGATGATCATATATAGATATATCATATCTATATCATATATAGATTTAACTGAGTAAACAAAGAAGGTTCTCTGAGCTGTGTTGTATGACTCCAAAAACCATGTGTGATGTTTGCAAAATATTTTGTTACACTGTTTTCGGGTTAATTTACTAAAGACAAACAGGCTGTTCACCTTTCAAGGGAATTTTCACTTTCCAAGGGAGTTTTTCATTTGCTTAGTGAATAAGGTGAAGCTCTGCTGACTTCCATCATCCGATTATGTGCAAGCAAAAATAAATTTCCTTAAATTTTTTGATATTTTTTCCTTTTTAATTGGATTATCATAACACATGATTGGGCATTCTATGCAAAGGGAATTTTCACCACATTTACTAAACAAAAGAAAAATGTCCTTGCAAAGTGAACAACCTATTTGCCTTTAGTGAATCAAACCCATTGGGGTTGCTTTACTAAAACTGCAGAGTGCAAAATCTGGTGCAGCTCTGCATAGAAACAGAGCAGCTCTAGGTTTTTTTTTGTCAAAGCTTAATTGGACTAGCGAAAGTTAGAAGCTGATTGGTTACAATGCTTAGCTGCACCAGATTTTTCACTCTCCAGTTTTATAAATCAACTCCATTTTGTCTATTTGACCTACAGTGCAAACTTTGTCCTCACTAGCTACATAATAGTATGGGATAAGGATTATGAGAAATAATATGTAGCACTGTCCCCATAGGGCTTGCTGAGTGTTGACTTCATAGGCCTCTCTCTTGTTACCCACAGCTTGTTGCCAGTAGTCCCCACTTAATTGCTGAGGGTCCCCATTAGTTGCTGAGGGTTACCACTTGTTTGCTGAGGGTTACCACTTACTTGTTGAGGGTGCCCACTTGGTTGCTGAAGGCTTTCCACAGGGTTGCTAGGGGTTTCCCACTTGGCTGCTAGGGGTTTCCCACTTGGTTGCTAGGGTTCCTCATTTAGTTGCTAGGGGTTCCTGCTTGGTTGCTGGGAGTTCCCACCCTTACTCCCGCTTGGTTGTTAATCAAAGACCAGTCCAGAGTATTTGGGTTTTTGTATTTTATTTGGAACTTGGATGGGAGAAGGGATGAGTGGGATACTCCAACTGCAACTATTCATAATAGATAAGGACAACTCTCACTTGACCTCACCAGATTATTTGAGGAAGCAGTCACACTGCTTTAACCATACAGCCACATGTATGGAAGGGTTAAGTCCTCTTGCTCTCTCTAGTAGCAGACTTGGTGCACTATCTTATCTTCAGATCCTTCCTGTTGTTTCCCTTCCACTGTTAGCTCTGCAGGACCTCTGGATTCAGCTTTTCTCTCTCTCTAGGCCCCTGGATGAACCACCCGGGGCCGCATGGCCTCCTCCACAGAGGAGAGGGTAGCTGCCTCTCTCCCTCCTCGGCTCTGTTCCCCGGCTCAACTAACTCTGAGCACATGTACGCTGGCCTTATATACAGTATGCCACAATGCAATGCAGTACTTTTCCTCTGCCAATTGCCAGGGCTGTAACAAAGCCTGTGCGCTCACGTGTCAGGTCCCCTCCCACTGTCCAATGTCTCCCTATTGGACCAGTGGGGGAGAGTCAGAACAAGCTGAGCTGCACCTGAGTACAATGAGCAGACCTAACCAATAGATCCTGCTCCCTGGTAGGCAGAGAGCACTCTTAAGTTTTAGCACCTACCTAGGAGGGTGCTACATCTATATGGATACCTAGTCCTGCAATAACTCATATAATCACATAAAATGAAAAGAAAAAAAATGTTTTGCTTGCACATGATTGGATGATGGAAGTCAGCTAAGCTTTACTTCATTCACTAAACTAAGGGAAATTCCCCTTGCAAAGTGAACAGCATATTTGCATTTAGTAAGTCAAGCCCAAATCATTTCATAGGCACAGTTTTATTTTATGAAGCTCTATTGCAAAAACATTTTATTACCCTTTGACTCTTCTTTCACCAGTTTTTATTGTCTGTGACCCAGTTTGGGAGATTTCACCATTACTACCTGCTCCTGTGACAACGGAAGAATAAATTAGAAAAACAGTTGTCCCTGCAACAGGAAGCTACAGACAGTAATGACCTGACAAGGGACTTGAATCCCATTTAATTGAAAAACATGTTTTGTTGTAGTTAGTGTCCCCGCTGGTGAGATTTCGTGTTCTGACAAAAAGTGAGAAGAAATCTCCCAAAAGGGACATTTGAAGTATTTTCTATCCCATCCTCACTATGTCCAAAACTAAAACAAAAAAAATCTTTAGCTGGAATTTGGCTTTAAAGCGGTAGAAAACCACCAAATAAAAAAAAAAAAAAAAAATCTTCTCCCTGAAAAAGAATGTCATAATGTGCTAGTATGTATTGTATAGTATGTATAGTATGTATCATTATGAAAGACTTACCTGAAAACGAAGACCCTCCAGTGGCACGCTGTCACCGCTGACAGGGATTCCCTCTTCACCTTTTTTCCTTCTGGGTTTGCCAGCAGCAGCCGCTTGATTGGCCAAGCCATGATGATGCGGGAGTCACGGCGGCAGAACGGCTCTCTCGGCATGCCATCCATTGAGAGCGTGGTGAGCATGTGCTGGTGACATAGCCGACGCTGCTAAAGTAAATATCTCCTAAACGTGCACCGTACCTACAGGTTTTACTGTGATAAACAACACAGGAGAAAAGCTCAGTGATTAACAGTGCTTGCTAAATAAAGTGACAATGTGCAGACAAATAAAATCAAAATAAAATTGTGACCCAAAAACCAAAATAATTGTATGCTGAGTGTCAAATAAATTGAACAATGTGAAACAAACTCCTAATAGTGTTTCCCAAAATAATTAAGGAATGGTGACAAAATGTATTTTAGTCCATGAATCAAATTGGTGCAATCCGTATTCCTATGTGGCCAATCTATCAGATGCACCTGTAGACTATACAAAGGTGTTTGTTGCACGTTCCTTTTCAAAGGTAAAACAGACAGAGATGGGATATAGATCCCTACTCTCCAGACGTCATTGACCCTCTTTGTCTTACGACAAGAGGAGTCCAATCAGGCTTGTATGGTCACCGTAACCAAACTTTAGATCTCCAGCCAGGATTCCTGTCCTCTCCACCCAGCGATGCAGGATATCCAAAGTGAGGGCTCTCCCAGGCGTTAGTCCATCCTCCTTACCTCACGACAAGGAGTCTAATCAGGCTAAGTAGTCACCGTGACCGGATGTGTATTCCCGACTAAGATCTCGACCTCTCCGCCCGGCAATGCAGGATACCACAGATGAGAGTTCTCGTTAGGCAGGATTTTACTGTACCTACAGGTAAACCTTATTATAGGCTTACCTGTAGGTATAAATAGAAAAAATGCCTTTACCACCACTTTAATGGTTTTGCCCTAAACCTCAAACAAACTGCCTATCAACTGTGGCTGGGCACTGGTCTGTTTGGTCTTGCCAGCAGTTAAGTATCAAAAATGTAAAGGATTCAGTGCACAGCAGGACCGTGTAACACATTTTTTCTTAGTTTAATAAACAGCACAGGATACAGCTATTTATCCTTTGCTGTTTAGAGGTAAATATATTTTTTATTGTTTGTTTCTATCATAAGGAGCAATACGATAAAGGGTTATACCCAACCAGTGCAATTTTTGTAAAAACAATGATATTGGGGTCCACATAAATAGATAAGAAAACTCACCTTTAGCATTGTGAAAAAGAATGGACAACCATTTCACAGACTTTATATCATAGTGCAAAAACAGAAAACATATAGGGCTAAAAATACCAGGGAACGGGATGAAGTAAGGAAGAGAAAAAGAGAGAAAGTAGAAAAAGAAAAAGGCTTAGGGAGGTCCGCAAAGGGAGAGAAAGAAAAAGCTTGAGCACCCCCATGACCGGACAATAAAAAGGCAAAAAAAAAATTGTTAGAGTTTGAAAAAATAGGATTATAGACTGGTCATATTATCCTTTGCTGTTTAATAAATTAAGAAAAATATGCTTTTGTCATAGAAATATAACAGAGCTTTCTGAACTTTTTATGCATTAGTTTTATCACAGTTTTATTCACAGTGATTTGGTATTGCTGAATTCATTCATTATAATATACACAGTGCAGGGTCCCATTGCACAGTGACTGCCTGTCCTAAATGACCTTGGCATACAGCATTATATTTCTACATTGCTACTTACATATGATACATTTTTTTGCAATGAATGTTAGTTTTGAATATGTAACTGATTACAGCTTTATTTTTACAGGACACACACTGAGGGTCTGTTATGAACACATGAACTGTTTCCCTTACAAAAGACTCTTAGTACAAGCTGAATGTAGAATTTGTAGTAGATCTGAATATACATATAATAATGTATTTGAGACATTTGAAAGACTTCAAATACTGTTGTGATACTATTATGATCTTTCTTATAATTCAGTACAGTCATTAGCTAGTTGAACAAGGTGCCTTCACTGGTACAGACCAACGATGTTTCCTTGAATCCCTTAAGCGGCAGTGAAATGTGCATTGCCACGTTATCTGTCTATTGTGTGAATGTATCCCAAAAAATCAGATAATTCATTTTCATTAAGGTTTATTTGCTTTTATTTGTTCTGTTAGACTGTAAGAACCTCTAGCACCTTTGACATGGCTTTGCTTTTCATTGCTAAAAATAGACCTAAAAGATCACAGTGTTTAAGGGGAGAGCTGACTCAGAGAAGGAGAATGTTACTAGGAGACATGTAGAATACATCCTTATAAAAAAACAATATGTATATAATTTTCCTCTCTACCAATATAGATTATGTGAGAGTTCAGACAGTTTACAGGGCAGCAGCTGTCAGACTTCAGTTGACTTCTGACTCTGAACTGAACTGTCTGGCTGTTTGGTTGACCAAATAAGCAAAGCAAAATCAGGGGACAAATATACATCTTTCTATCAGACTAGTGGCAAAGTTTAATATGCAGGCTCTTGCACACCCCTAATCAAGGCTGGTTCTCTTTAATATCAACCGAATATGATTTCTAAAGAAATTCTCTTGTAACTGTTAACTCCTCCAAGGAAAGTCGATTTATTTTGTAGAAAGTAACGTTGTCACTGTATTTTAATTTCACATTTCATCAGCCAGTGAAATGATGCAGTTTTAGTAGAGTGATTTCTGATTCAATAGAAAAAGGTTAAATACGTCAGTCATTATCTATGTATAAAGAGTTATGGGATATCTAGTTCAAATCATCCCCTAAGGTCGCCTACATAACACTATGCCATTACTTTCTGATATGCAGGAAACATTGATAGGCAGTCCAACTGAAGCAGTGCGCACAACAGGCTGACGACACAGTTTCTAATTGCAAGACAGTGGCTTAGCTTTGTCAACAAGTGCTGTTACTGTCAGGATCTTCAGGCAAGCAACAAATTCATTATTTGCCCAGGAAAACTGTGAGACATTCGGCTAAACATGCTAAAAAAAATGATTTTTTTGCTTTACAAAAACTTTAACTTGAGTCTGATTGGATGCTATGTATATACCTTCAGTTATCATTCCTCCACTAGGGAGTGCCATGTTGACCATCTCTATACAACCCGTAATACTGGGCTGTGAAATAAGTGCAGTATGGAAACAAATGCATCATGAATGTCACTGGGGTTTATTTACTAAAGGCAAATAGACTGTGCACAATTCACAAATGCAATTGCACTCATTTTCCCCACAGCTTAGTGAAGTTGGTGAAGCTTCACTTACTAAGGAATACCCAATCAGAGGCTGAAAACGGTACATTGTTTTGCATGGAAGTTTGGCGTTTTATATTGTAGACCTGTAATTCTTAGGAATAACTCACTTAAATCTGTCCAAACAAGAGTCTAGTAGACATCCTGGGTATGATAATGTTTGAAGCACAAAATCATAAATTATAATATCATAAATAACTATAAATAATTATACCAAATAATAATATAATAATAATAAAATGTATTCAAAAATGTAATCAAATAAAAAACACTTAAATTTGCTCAATTGCAGAATTGTCGCTGTCATTACTTGTCAGTGTTTGATTACGAATTTCCCCACAAATCACTATCTCTCAATTCTGCAAGTGATTCTAATTTGTGACGTAAAGGGACACTTTTGGTTGCCATGGACATTCTCAAGTTTCCAGGCAGAAAGAACAGTATATATCATATAAAACTGCAT
The DNA here is from genome assembly GCF_042186555.1 of Aquarana catesbeiana. Lineage (NCBI taxonomy): Eukaryota > Metazoa > Chordata > Amphibia > Anura > Ranidae > Aquarana > Aquarana catesbeiana. The sequence goes on from NC_133325.1 coordinate 104,357,467, forward strand.
GCAGGGCACTGGACAAAGCATTAGGGACAAAAGGGAGGGAGGTGAAATTATGTGATACAGTAATGTATTCTGTACGATTCCAGTGTACTGTATGTATTATGCTTCTTGCACTTTTCGAATTTGGCACCAGGCTCCGTCCCAATGCATCGCAACGCTCGCAGGGAACGGAGCCCAGCACAGTGATAGATCGAGCGGAGGACACAGCCCGCACACACAGCGGGGAGACATGGCAGGATCCCGGGGACAAGGTAAGTAACTTTGTCTGGATCCTGCAATGCAATCCCGAGTGTGGCTCAGGGTTACAACTTTTGATAGTGAAGATTCAGCCCGAGCAACACTTGGGATTACCACTAGGGAGGTTAAAAAAAACATAATTTTTGCTTGCACATGATTGGATGATGGAAATCAGTAGTGCTTTACCGTATTTACTAAGCACTGGGGAAAATTAGTGTAACTGCACTGGCAAAGTGCATAGTCAATTTTTTCCTTTATTAAATCAACCCCACCATCTTAGTTTTATACATACATACATTAATTATTGGCACACACAACACCCACAAATATATATTTAAAGAAAGAAGTGCCGAAACATAAAACACTGTGGCCTTTTAGCACTTTTATACATAGACATTTCAGTTTTGCTTAAGTATTGTTATTTTAATATACTGTACTGACAATTTTTTGCTATGACTTAAACATTGCTGTTTTGTAAAAGTTGAATGATTTGATAATATCAAACAATAAAATTATGTGGGAAATCAGATGTGTCCTCAAGTCATTGTGATTTTTTTTGTGTGCTCCATAAACTCAGTGAGGCTGACAGGACTGAGGTCTGAATGGTCCTTCTGATTCTGTTGTATACAAACAGGTGCATCTGAAATTGGTTAAAAAATCCACTGTGCTTGAAAAACGCTGTTTGACAGTCTTTGGGTAGTTTTTTAATTATTTGAATTCATAATTTCTATTTGTGGGCATTAAACAATAAAGATCTGTCTGCTCAAAAATAGACTGGTGAAAGTAATTTAAAGAAAACGCATTTTTTTTATTTGGTATTGATATTGTAAAGCTTGGCTAGAGAAATACATTTTTGGCATAATTTTGCTGTATTATACATCCATGATCTACTGGCATTTTGACAGAGTTGTGCACTCCTTTGCCAAAAATCTGCTGTAGAATTTCACAAGTGGCATTGACCACTGCTACATACAAGGCTTTTCTTGTGATTGGATTGAAGACAAGGGTAAAGGGAAGTAGTATGAGTTTTTACAGATGGGTTTCAGGTCAAAAATGTGCAGTGACAAACAGTACAGTTGAAGCAGTGCTGAGAAGTGTGGATGGTGAGGTGACTTTTAGTTACAATTAGCCTGGTTTCTGGATACACCATAGCTCATGATGATGCTGCAGGATAGAGCAAAGTTTGAAAAAAGCTATCTGTATTATTTCAAAAAAGCATTTGCCTCCCCCTGAAACTAGGGGGTCTGTGTATAAAAAATGTTGCTGTGCAAATGTGTCAATCAGTTGCACAGGTGTAACAAATCTTTTTTTTCCTAAGGTCATCAGTGCCATCTACTGGCAACAATGTCTTTTTTTTTCTGAATACCTCAACCAGGAAAAGTTCTGCATTATCGCCACTAGATGGTGCTAATGATTCTAAGGAAATAACCATATTAAACAAATTATAAAGGTTCATTGCACCTGTGCAAATGATTGACACATTCACACAGCAAGGTATGCTCCAGTCAAACCTGACAATTAAACTTTGAGATGTAGAGTATACAGGAAGGTCAGCCTACCTGCTCAGCATTTGACCGTTTTAACAAAGTTGCATAAATGTGCAACTTAAAGTCATAGCGACTTCAAAGTAGGTCATGCACTACTTTGGTCTAACGTTCATGCACCTTGAGGGCCATAGACTTCCATTTTAACCATCAAAAGTTGCATGAAAGTCATACCTGAATGTTTTACATGCAACAGTGGGTCCGACTTTGCAGCGGGACAACAGGTCACATCCAAGTTGCACCCATCCAAAGTTGCATTAAAGTTGCACTCCAAAGTTGCATGACTTTGGAGTCGTACAAGTGTGAATGGAGCCTTTAGTGTATCAGTCCAACCCACACCATGTTGCAAGTAATTTGGTTATTTAAGAACCCCTGCCTGTGATACAGGAGAGAAATTCCCAAACCCACCCACACTGCAGGCTCCTTTTTGTCTCGCATACAAAAAAAGCCAAATGTAAAAATCTCAGTATTAAGTTTGCTATAAAAAATTGAAAATGATCACTGAGCAGCGAGGACAGGAAGTTACATATCATATGTTTGAGGAAGTTTACTTTAATGGCTCTGCGAGATGTTCTCTGGTTTCTTGGTGCAGTTGATTACACAGAACTCAAACACAGTAAACTGATTGAACTTTCTGACTCTATCACAGCCACAGTGTTTGCTGGATAACATTAATAGTTCTTGGGGCCATCTCACAGTACAGGCCCCATGGTCCCTTGTGGTCTGGTTACTGTTGCGGCTTTAGTCCGCTGGAAAGAAATTCATGATTTCAAAGTCAGATACATAGCTCATGAGAAGCACACCTTTGGAACACTTCTTTTTGCAATATAGCAGTTTAACAGATTGTTAAGGCTGTATAAATACATTCTCTGCATGACTTTTACAGCAGGTGAATGTCACTTTCCAATTTCAAACGGGCGCTCAGATTTTCCCTGTAGCAACATTTTAGTTTAAAATGATAATACGTTTTCCTGCCATTAAAAGTGTCTGTTACACTGCATGAGCCTGTAAGCCGGTCTATCTCTGCTGAGTTCTGCATGACCTGAATTACTGCTCCTGTAAATGCTGTGTACATTTTCTCTGGTGCCAGTCATTTCAAGGCTCACTGCAATTGTAATCATCAAAGAAAACCAACCAAGGATTTATGCCTAGGATTTGTTCTGTTTTAATGAATTTGGAAATAACCTTTTAAGTTGCTAATGTTTTATGTGAAAATACTTGCTGTGGTATTTTCCAAAGATCGGTCTTCTTTTTACTTGCTAGAAAAATGTTAATTCTTTGGGGATGTACAATGTAATAGTTAAAGGATTATTCTATATGTAGCACTTAACTAATCTTCTTATATTATTGAAGATAACTCATGCATATAGCATGGTGAAACACAAGGCTACTTGCCTCCCACTTCTGAAAAGAGAAAGAGGGACACCTTCTAGCACAAAAAATTTAAGAATACACCCTGAGTTTCACAGGCCATGAAGAATTAATGCCCTAAAAATTATTGGTTAAACCCACAATTGCTTTATTTCACAACCCCATTTCATTTACCATGGCTTATGAAAATAGCAAAAACAGTCATTTAGAGGTTGGATCAAAGGTTTAGTGTGGTAAAACACCTATGGTTGCTAAAAATTGAATTTTTGTAGAGATCTAGACATCACACTAAAAGGTATCAACTGAGGAGGAAAGAGAGACAGATGGATTTGGTTCTAAAAAAGGTAAAGTCCCTCCAAAAGTTCAACATGGGACTAGAGTTAGACTAATCGTAGATTGGCAGGTGTATTGCCAAGAACAGTGGGTAATGACACTCGTATGATATGGTATAACAACTGTCACATCAAAGCACACTACTAATACCCCTCGAGGCAGCAACCAAACATTAAAAATGTTTAAAAGGATATAATTTTATTTATTGATGGTTAAAAGTAATTAACATGGGCTATCCTAAAATATGTGGTTCCAGTATGATATATTCACCATACAATATACATCAATCCTTATAAAATATCATTGATCATGGGTTCAAAACTAATTCTCATACAATATCCAGGTAAAGTCCCTCCAAAAGAGCTACATGGGACTAGAGTTAGACTAGTCCTAGACTGGCAGGTGTATTGCCAAGAACAATGGGTAATGACTTTCCTATAATGTGGTATAACAACTATCACATCTGCAGAACATCCTGTAACCTTTGGCCACATTTGGATAGAGAGGGGATGCAGAACACAGACATTGAAGACTTTGTTCCTTCTACAAAGAATTATTGTTGCTTCCAACAATTGAAAGCACTGTACTGTTGTTCTATGTAGCCTGACAATATTAGGTGATGCTTTTAGCACTTAGTACGTAATATAGAGAAGATCGACAGAGTAAAAAGAGCAATTGGTCCATCAAGTTCCTCCCCCCAACCCCGCGCACACACACACACACACACACAGAATTTTAAGTCTTATGCAATTGTTTACGTCTGTTTCCTAAATCAATATGAATGGTAAATTTGCTTGAAGCAATGCAGGTCAGAAGAATGTCCAGATCAGAAGGAACTCAAATGCAAGCTGAATGCACCTAAAGGTGTACTACACATCTACAAAAGGATGCAGTTCCCAGATAATTTAATTAAAAGTTATTTTTCCATAGGGTGTTATGGTAAATTACCTTGTAACCAATCATCCTGAGAAGGCTTCCTTTGTCCAATACATCCAAAAGGTATAACGGCACTGCTGGGTGCTGTGTGCATTGTGTGAAGTCAGTGTCCCCAGCAGGCTTGGAGCAGTGACAATAGTTGGTTATGCACATGTGTGGTATCACTTGATTTGCGTGCATGCTTATAAATCAACCATTAGCTCACATAAGAGAGTAGTCTTATGACCTCTGAAAGTCACGTGTGGCAACTCCTGCCATATAAGACAACCCGAGGCTTTGCTAAGGGCTTCGCACATGAACAAACCTGGCGTAGCAGCTGAGGGGAGGGAGCAGCAGCTGAGGTCAACATGGGCCGGGGTCTCGCATTCTTGGAAGTCTCAGATACCGATACCTATATCTGGTGTGTAAAATTAAACATGGTCAGAGTTTGCAGCCCCCCATCCCCAAACCACAACTTTCCCCTTACTGAATCTGTGCATTTTTCTCCTCACAGGCTCATCTAATTTTTCTCATTCAATGTGGCTGTGCGGGGCTCTTTACACATATTTCTGTCATCCATTGACATAGATTTGAGGAAAAAAAAGACAAGTCCCATTTGCCGTGTGCCAGAGTGACCTGTAATTCTCAATGGAGAACAAGTGTGGTGAGGACACTGCACTTTGTAGTCCATTGCTTCCTTGGAGCTAGTAACTGAAGGGCTGTACCTCTGCAGGAGCCTGAGCATTACACCTGTGATCCACTAATTGCGATTGCAATACTTTGCACATAAATGCACATTTTTTTAATTAACGTTGGTTTATTTATTAATTTTTTATTCCATTTACAAAAGATGGAATATGCTTTTAAATTTTAAAGTAAGGTCTTGTGACAGGGGCTCTTTAATTAGGTGGTAATTTAGTGAGCCCAATAAAAAAGTGCCAAAATAACATTTTGAGTGTGCTGGTTTTCCTCAAAAATAGAGATACTGTATTCATCATCATGGGCTTTTAGAGAAGGATCATTTTTTATTTTCTGTGCCTACAACAGAAAAGATTCTGAAAACCTTTGCTTTACTGTCACTGCTTTGGCAACCCCTCTGTTTTTAAAACCTACAATTTTTCCATCTGGCTTTATGTGTTAAAAGAACAATATGAGGCGAGAAAAGAAAATACTTGACTATATGTGGTCTGCAAAGTTTAATAACAATGTCCCCAGCTTGGCATTGTCCTTTTCACATACTATTTTTCCTTTATTTGTCATTTTTGCATTTGTTTTGTACTAGTTTTTTTCTTTTGCATTGTTGAATATACAGTATTTTGATTTTGAAGCTTTTTATATGTAATGTTTTTCTGTTTTATTGTATACCACATGTGCAATATAAGAATCTTAAGACATTAACCTGTAAAGAGAGTCTAACTAAATAATCAGAACATACAAGAAAACTTTATATAATATTTAGAAATGTAAAAATACATGTGCCTAAGTGTGCAAGTAAAGGTACAATAAATTATGAAAAAGTTCATACAGTGACACTTGAGAACTAAAGTAATCAAAAATAAGAGTACAAAAAGTAGGTATATATATATATATATATATATATATATATATATATATGTGTTTGTAATTATATACAATTTAAATACAGAATAAACTGACTGAATGTGTGCACCAGTGCCAAACAGTACTCAAACAATATAGTACAAAGTGGTAGCAGAACAAGCATACCTTATATAGGTAATGAGACAAGCCAAAGGCAAATGGTTAGTGAAGCTTCAACTCAGCTTCACTGAGAAGAATAACCAAACTTGTGTTAAGCCTATGATCAAAAAGAGGCCATGTATTTGCATCTTAACTTGTATGTGTGTGAACATCTTCAAAGTCATGCACATGTTGAAGAATTAAAAAAATGTTAGGCCCCTGAATGGATGCTGCAGGAATGACTCAGGTATGACTTTGGAAAACCCAGTTCTGCTCTTGTGAAGCAGTAGTGGCTCCCCCTCTTTTGCCTGGTGCTGTGAAATGTAGTTAAGGGAATGGGCAGAACATTTTTCAGGGTATCGGGCGCTGGACAGCAAACTAGCCACCCTTTGTATTGGTAGAAAAGTGGGTCAAAGTTGTATACCCATATCCCATGTTTCTATTAGATTTGAGTATTGTGCCATGGGAGCAGAAACACCCAACTTGGACACACAACAGTGAGAGGTATAGCGGTACAAAGTCTGGGACTTCCCATAATGTTTTGTGCCATTAGACAGTGTAGCCATCTGTTAACTTTAAAACCTTACAAGAACAGCTCTGTGACCAAATGAGAGGATACATCGAAGAAGCCAGTGAAGTGGATAAAACTTCAAGTGACATCACAATGTATGCCATATCCTATAGAGACTACAATTTCTTCTGCAAAAGGGTAATGTATTAATGGAAAAACAATTATGTTGACATTCTTCAGCACTTGCTGCTTTGACCCACACGTCATGGATGCAATAACTTTAACAATCAAATGCTCTTTAAATGTCATTCAGGGGAAATCAGTTCAATTTTTCTTAATCGGGTACAAAATTAACTAGTTACGTGTTTTACCAGTTCACTGCTAGTTTCTGTTGTATGAAATTTTAAATTACAATTTTATTTAGGGAGCATTTACTGTATATACTTGGATGACAAAATGTATGTATATATATATATATATATATATATATATATATATATATATATATATATATATATATATTTATATATATATATATATATATATATATATATATATATATATATATACAATGCTGTGAAAAAGTATTTGCCCCCTTTCAGATTTTACATTTTTGCATATTTCTCACACTTAAATGACTCATCATCAAACAAATTTTATTTTAAATGATGGTTTCATTTATTAAGGCATAAAAGCTGTCCAAACCTGCCTGGCTTCGTGGTAAAAAGTAATTGCCCCCTAAAGCTAATAACTTGTTGTGCCACCCTGGGCGGCAACAACTGCAATCAAGCGGTTGCAATAACTGGCAATAAGTCTTTCACATTGCTGTGGAGCAATTTTGGCCCACTCTTCTTTGCAGAGCTGTTTTAATTCAGGCACATTGCAGGGTTTCCTAGCATGAACGGCCTGTGTAGGGTCATAATACAGCATCTCAATTGGATTTAAGTCCGGGCTTTGAGTAGGCCTCCAAAACCTACATTTTGCTTTGTTTGAACTATTTGGAGGTGGACTTAACCCAAGTGCACTTGAGCTTGAGGTTACGAACTGATGGCCGGACATTCTCCTTTAGGATTTTCTGGTAGAGCTCAGAATTCATAGTTCCATCAATTATGGTAAGTCGTCCAGGTCCTGAAGCTGCAAAGCAGTTCCAGACAATTACGCTACCACCACCATGTCCGACTGTTGGTATGATGTTCTTGTTATGAAATGCTGTATTAGTTTTATGCCAGATGTAACGGGATGCATACCTTCCAAAAAGTAAAACACAGATTATTTGCCTAAAAGTCTTGGGGATAATCAAAATGTTTTTTGGTAAATGTGAGATGAGCCTTTGTGTTCTTTTTGGTCCGCAGTGGCTTTGGCCTTGGAACTCTCCCATGGATGCCATTTTTGCCCAGTCTCTTTCTTATTGTTGAATCATGAACTCTGATCTTACCTTAGGCAAGTGAGGCCTGCAGTTCTTTAGATGTTGTTCTGGTTTCTTTTATGACCTCCTTGATGAGTCGTCATCATGCTCTTGGAGTAATTTTTGTAGGCCTGTGGATAATGGCTCTCCCCGTAGTTCATTGGAGTTCCAAAGCCTTAGAAATGGCTTTGAAACCCTTTCTAGACCGATACATGTACATTACTTTGTTTCTAATTTGTTCTTGAATTGTTTTAGATTGTGGCACGTGTGGCTTTTTGTGATCTGTTAGCATGCTTCACTTTGTCAGACAGCTTCTATTTATGTGATTTCTTGATTCAACAGGTCAGGCGGTAATCAGGCCTGGGTGTGGCAAGTGAAATTTAACTCAGCTTTCCAAAAAATAGTGGTTAATCACTGTTCATTCATGATTCAGCATGGGAGGGGGCAATTACTTTTTCACATAGGGCCAGGCAGGTTTGAACAGCTTTTTTCCCTTAATAAATTAAATAATAATTGAAAACTGCATTTTGGATTTACTTGGGTTATCTTTGTGTAATATTAAAATTAGTTTGATGATCTGATTCATTTAAGTGTGAGAAATATGCAAAAAAATACAAAATCAGGAAGGGGGGAAATACTTTTTTCACAGCACTGTATATACTGCCTTGCCTGCTAATAGATTTGTAGTTCTGGCCAGCCAGACCTGTGATCCAGACTCTGCTGCCAATCAGCACAGATAGCACAGCTAGCTTTGGGACCTCACTTCTCTCCATTGCAGATAAAGGGGTTAATTTACTAAAGGTAAATAGGCTGTTTACTTTGCAAGGGTGGCTGTATTTTACAAGGCTATTTGTCCCAGAGCTTAGTGAATGTGGTGACGTTTCACTTTGTAAGGAATACACAATTGTGTGTAAAAAACATAAAAAACAGCATTTTTGCTTGCACGTGATTGGATAATGGAAGTCAGTTGAGCTCTACCCCATTCACTAAACTGTGGGGCACATTCCCCTGTAGCGTGCAACATCTCTTGCAAAGTGAACTGCCTATTTTCCTTTAATAAATCAAGCCCAAAGTGCATTCATGGCCAACCCAATATTTATTTAAAGCCCCTGTGAGGTTCTTTTGCCACCTGTGTCCCAGTTCTGAGATGTGTCTTCACTTCCTGTCCTGTAGACACAAGAGGAAAGGTCTCTAAAGTGAGGGAGGCAGTTAGACAGTTGTCGCCAACAAGTTTCTTCATCTGAAGATTTCTCCTGTGTTTCTTTTCTGGTGACAACTCAAAATTTTGGATTCTTCTTTACTTTTGTGCCAGTCAAGATCGTTAATAGGGCAAAGAGAGAGACTGTAGTAAAAACCTGACAGACATTCTAACTCCTCACCACTCTATCTAAATCTAAAAAAAACCTTTTGACTTTAGATACACTTTAAAACCTTTCTAAATGCATTTTTTAATTAAAGTAATATACATATTTTATGTACCTGCTCTGTGCAATATTATTGCACAGAGCAGCCCCGGACATCCTCTTCTGGGGTGCCCCACCAGGAGTCTCTTCGGTATCTGTCCCCATAGCAAACCACTTGCTATAGAAGCAGACGTACAGGCTTGATCCCAGATTGGGTTGTGTGCATCCATAGACACACACAGTGTGGCTTGGCCCTTCCCCCTGCTCCTCACAGCATATGACTGACACCAGCGGGAGCCAGTTTCCCTATGAGTGTAGGGAGTGGGGAGAGAAAACATGCAGCCGGGCATCAAATAATAACTTACATTTTAATATGGAAACCCATCAGTGATGACCTATAGACCCTAGTCTGGTTCACACATTTAGCTGTCACTTGTTAGTTATTTAAGGTCAAATTGTATAATTCTTTTTGCAGATTTACTTTAGCATAATAAACATTATTGGTTGTTCAGAGTTGTATCATCCTACTCACTAAAATGAAATAGAATCAGCTAACATAAAAGCTCGCATAAAAGGAATGGTGTTAATTAGCACCCTGGAGCATTAACACTACATCATTATATTAATTTACTTACTTTAACTGGGTATGTTTATCATTTTTGTCATCAAATATTACTTCTCGCAGTTTCAATTAAAGTTATCATTAAACATAACGCTATAAAAAGTAGACCCATTGAGGTATACATTGTACATGGTACTTCTAGTGATAAAAGCGTTGCCAAAGCTAACAAGCAGACATTTTCTACCCTTCATTAGTAAAATGACAGCTGGAATCTGATTGGGTGAAATGAACAACACCTTAAATTTTCATTTATTCCATCATTTTATTTTTCATAAATCAGCACATTGCACTGACCAATAATGGAAAAGCCCATTGTGATTTCATTCATCTAATCTTACAGTATGCAAAATTCCCCACCAGAGAGTACACTTTGAATCCTCTGTAATTAAAGCCATTCAACGGTGATTACAGAGTTTGCAGAGGAACAAAATCCCATCATGCAAGAAATTACCTTTTTTTGGACCAAAACTGAACACACTAAAAAACATTATCTCTTTCTGGTCGAGGGTAGATAGCTTCATAATAAACATGGACCAAAGAAAAGTTGGAGGCACTCCAAGCTCTGAATGCAAATGTTTTTATTCCATAAAAATCAGGGTATTGCAAGTAGATAGAACTTCTAACGCGTTTCATGCATACCAACTCTGAATATAAATAAATACGCTTTTATTTTTATCATTTCCAGGGCTCCCAGCACAGCGGCTCCTCTACCTCATTAGCATCCACCAAAGTGTGCAGTTCCATGGATGAAAGTGACATCTTAGCAGAAGGTAAAAATGTGAAATATTCATGCATACAAGTGTGCAGCGGTGCTCTGGTACAGAGATTTACGTGATTCCATGATGCTTTTAATGCAGTAGATTGCATTTTGTTGAAAGTAATGTATATTTCTTAAGCGTAACTATACCCTTTTGGGAAAAACATATTTATCACAACAAGCATATTAATGAATCTCTATTATATACTTATGTACAGTGCACCCAGAAAGTATCCACAACGCTTCACTTTTTCCACATTTAGTTTTATTACAACCTTATTCCAAAATGGATTAAATTCATTATTTTCCTCAAAATTCTACAAACAATACCCCATAATGAAGTGAAAGAAGTTTGTTTGAAATCTTTGCAAATTTAATAAAAATAAAAAGAATAAAAAAAATGACATGTACATAAGCATTCACAGCCTTTGCTCAATACTTTGTTGAAGCACCTTTACAGCCATAAGTCTTTTTAAATATGATGCTACAATCTTGGCACAACTATTTTTGGGCAGTTTCTCCCATTCTTCTTTGCAGGACCTCTCAAGCTCTATCAGGTTGGATGGGGAGCATCGGTGCACAGCCATATTCAGATCTCTCCAGAGATATTCAATCAGGTTCAAGTCTGGGCTCTGGCTGGGCCACTCAAGGACATTCACTGAGTTTTTCCATAGCCACGCCTTTGTTATCTTGGCTGTGTGCTTAGGGTCGTTGTCCTGTTGAAAGGTGAACCTTCACCCCAGTCTGTGGTCTGGAGCAGGTTTTCATCAAGTACGTCTCTGTGCATTGCTGCATTCATCTTTCCCTTAATCCTGACTAGTGTCCCAGTTCCTGCTGCTGGAAAACATCCCCACAGCATGATGCAGCCACCACCACCATGTTTCACTGTAGGGCTGGAATTGGCCAGGTGATAAGCAGTGCCTGGGTTCCTCCAGACATGATGCTTGCCATTCAGGCCAAAGAGTTTAATCTTTGTTTTATCAGACCAGAGAATTTTGTTTCTCATGGTCTGAGAGTCCTTCCGGTACCTTTTGGCAAACTCCAGGCTGGCTGTCATGTGCCTTTTTACTGAGGAGTGGCTTCCGTCTGGCCACCCTACCATACAGGCCTGATTGGTGGAGTGCGAGTGCTGCAGAGATGGTTGTTCTACTGGAAGGTTCTCCTCTCTCCACAGAGAAACAAAAGAGCTCTGTTAGAGTGACCATCGGATTCTTGGTCACCTCCCTGACTAAGGCCCTTCTCCCCTGAACGCTCAGTTTGACCAGCCACCCGCTCTAAGAAGACTCCTGGTGGTTCCAAACTTCTTCCATTTATGGATGATGGCAGCCACTGTGCTCTTTGGGATCTTCAATGCTGCAGAAATTTTTCTGTACCCTTCACCAGATCTGTGCCTCGATACAATCCTGTCTCGGAGGTCTACAGACAATTCCTTGAACTCCATGGCTTGGTTTTTTTGCTCTAACATGCACTGTTAACTGTGGGACCTTATATAGACAGTTGTGTGTCTTTTCAAATCATGTCCAATCAACTGAATTTACCACAGGTGGACTCCAATCAAGTTGTAGAAACATCTCAAGGATGATCAGTGGAAACAGGATGCAATTTTGATTGTCATGGCAAGGGCTGTGAATGCTTATGTACATGGGATTTTTTTCGCTTTTTATTTGTAAAAAATTTGCAAAGATTTCAAACAAACTTCTCTCATGTTGTCATTATGGGGTATTGTGGGGTATTGTTTGTAGAATTTTGAGGAATATAATGAATTTAATCCATTTTGGAATAAGGCTGTAACATAACAAAATGAGGAAAAAGTGAAGCGCTGTGAATACTTTAAGGATGCACTGTACATTTTCTGCGGTGTGTTTGTGGTCCTCTGAGTCCTATTACTAATAAACCAATCAAGGAATCTCCACCTCTGTGTTGGGCAGATGTGCCTGCGAGGAAAACAGACATGTTAGTGGCTTGCTAGACTGATTTACAAGGTCTGCATTTAGCAGGCTGTATTTTATTGGAAAGGCCTTTTCATAAAGCTATTGTGCCAAAGTAAGCCACTACAACCAGGAGTCAGAGGCAAGACATCCCCTTTGGATAACGAAAGTCACTCCCATTTAGATTTACTTTGTGCATTGAGATTACAAAACAGAGCAACAAAAGCAGATTTACACATTGGGAGTTAAGCGGTGACCTACTTTCATTTCCAATGGCGGGCATTGGTTGAAGCAACTGAATGTCCCCCAATATCTATTGATGAGATACTGAGCATTGGCGAAGATCGCTGACAGCGCGATGATTTATCCGTATACTCATTACTTGGCACATTGGATGGTCATTTGGTGTGTCATTTGGTGTGTCATTGTGTCATTGTATTTTGTCTGGTGAGTTTGCACTGCATGTGGGAAAGCTGGAGTGCTGCACGGACTTTGTTGGTTTGTCATCATCATCGGTGTCCCTTCCCTACTCACCTCAAACAATTTTTTTTACATACTACGCCATGAGTTTTTTCTGTTGTATTTCACTTTATGGAGGAAATGAGACCTAATTCATTCATCAGCAGCAGTGGGCTCCCTCAGAAGATCCACTTAAGCATCTTAGTGTGATTTACATGCAAGGTGTTTTCTTGTGTCTGGTGAGTGGCCATTTCTAACATACTTCTATCCAAGAAGGATGTTAGCACCTATTAATATATGGACTATTATACGGTTACACAAACGTTTGATCGACTTATCACTTTAAAGAGGATTCTTTTTTGCACTGGACTTTGTTGATCATTAGTTATTTTTTGTGTTATTCACTCCCCTTTACTCTCTGCTACCAGAGATGGGAACACCAAAAGCTTGCTGTAATAAATGTTTAAATGTTAAATGTAGAATTTAATGAATGAAATTAAAGCGGAACTTTACCCATAACTTGATAAAAAATCATGTTCTTTAGCAAGGGACATACATTCTGCTTTAATAATTATGCTATCAAAATTAGTGTGTGCTGTGAATAGCCACCAGCATTGCTCTCGTTTATCTTGCTGGAGGCTAAAATTTTGCTGAAGCCTAGACCCCCTGAACAGCAGTAAATCATAAAGCGGAACTAAACCCACTGATTTAATGGTTTCAACAGTTACGTTCTTGAAATGTCAGGATTGCTAACTGTCACATTTGCTTGTATTCTCAACCAAATTGTCAAACCATCAAATGTCTGGTGTCCTAACTGATCACATGTGCAGCACCATGACAGTTGCAGATCAAACAGAACCAGCTTCCTTGATTATAACGGATAAGCATGTTTAATTCTGCTTTAAGGCTGCCAGCAGATCGGACTTTACAAATTCGACAGTGTCTGAAAATAGAGCGCAACTGAGCATGTGCAGAACAGGATGAGACCGTGTATTACTGAATTTTAAACAGTCTAGGCACTTATTTTTTATGTTTTACATTACAGCTCCACCTACAAAAGGGGCCAGCCTGAAGTGATCTAGCAGGACTTAATTTACTGACTAAAGTTCCACTTTAATGTTAAATTTTATTGGGAAACAAACAAAAACAACATATATATATATATATATATATATATATATATATATATATATATATATATATATATATATATATACAGTTGTGCTCATATGTTTACATACCCTGGCAGAATTTATGATTTCTTTGCCATTTTCAGAGAATATGAATGATAACAAACACAAAAACTTTTCTTTCACTCATGGTTAGTGTTTGGCTGAAGCCATTTATTATCAATCAACTTTGTTTTTAAATCATAATGGTAACAAAAACTACCCAAATGACCCTGATCACAAGTTTACAAACCCCAGTTCTTAATACTGTGTATTACCCATTTTAACATCAATGACAGCTTGAAGACTTTTGTGGTATTTGTGGATGAGGCTCTTTATCTTCTCAGGTGGTAAAGCTGCCCATTCCTCTTGGCAAAAAGCCTCCAGTTCCTGTAAATTCTTGGGCTGTCTTGCATGAACTGCACATTTGAGATCTCCCCAGAGTTGTAATGGATGTGACTATGAGTGTTATGATGAAATGCCTATTTGAAATATAACCATATAGATATAAGTGCTTACTTCAGCCTCTGCTATTAGCCTTAACCATATTCAATTAGATGTCTGCCAGCTTACCCTCCCCCTTCATGTGGAACTGAACTGCAAGAGTTAAGAACAAGTTAAAGAAGATTGCGCCTGTTTTTTTAAGAACTGGAAACAAGACACCCTATTTAGCTATGATAGTTTGCTATTCCCTTATATAGATATAACCCAGCTAATAGCTTAAACTTTGTCACAATAATGAATATGTATATCTTGTGGTCCGCATACGCTTGTCTTATTTGATATTTGATTTAATAACAAAATATCCGGCTCACAGTATATCAGCCAGAGTCCAGGAAGTAATAAAGGAGAAGTATCAAACTACTGAACTCGTGTATGTCTCAGTAATTTACTTCAAGTGTGCACACTTTTACATTGAAGGTCAATTTGGCCAGGGGGACAGAAACAAAAGTACCGAACGGTTCTGATTCGGTCCAAAACAGAGTGGCTCAATGATATTGAGGTCAGCAGACTGAGATGACCACTCCAGAACCTTCACTTTATTCTGCTGTAGCCAATGATAGGTTGACTTGGCCTTTTGTTTTGGATCATTGTCATGTTGGAATGTCCATGTACGTCTCATATGCACCTTCCTGGCTGATGAAAATGTTCCTCCAGGATTTTTTGATAACATACTGCGTTCATCTTGCCAACAATTTTGACAAAATTTTCCTGTGCCTCCCCAAAACATCAGCGATCCACCTCTGTACCTTTCATCATAGGCCTTGTTGACTCCTTTCCAAATGTAGCGTTTTTGGTTGTGGCCAAAAAGCTAAATTTTGGTCTCATCACTCCAAATGACTTTGTGCCAGAAGGCTTGAGGCTTGTCTCTGTTTGGCGTAATGTAAGCGGGATACTTTGTGGCATTTGCGTAGTAATGGCTTTCTTCTGGCAACTCGACCATGCAGCCCATCTTTCTTCAAGTGCCTCCTTATTGTGCATCTTGAAACAGCCACACCACATGTTTTCAGAGAGTCCTGTATTTCACCTGAAGTTATTTGTGGGTTTTTCTTTGCATCCCCAACAATTTTCCTGGCAGTTGTGGCTGAAATTTTAGTTGGTCTACCTGACCGTGGTTTGTGTTCAACAGACCCCCTCATTTTCCACTTCTTGATTAAAGTTTGAACACTGCTGATTGGCATTCTCAATTCCTTGGATATCTTTTTATATCCCTTTCCTGTTTTATACAGTTCAACTACCTTTTCCCACAGCTTCTTTGACAATTCTTTTGCTTTCCCCATGACTCAGAATCCAGAAACGTCAGTGCAGCACTGGATGAAAGATGCAAGGGTCTGTCAGGAGTCTGGAAATTCATTGGCCTTTTATACACACACACTAATTACAAGCAAACACATCACAGGTGAGGACGGTTACCTTTAATAGCCCTTCAAATCCGTTTGTGTCAACTTGTGTGCATGTTATCAGGCCAAAATCACCAGGGTGTGCAAACTTTTGATCAGGGTCATTTGGGTAGTTTCTGTTGATTTAAAAAGAGTAAACACAGTTTATTGATAATAAATGGCTTCAGCCAAACACTAACCGTGAGTGAAAGAAATGTTTTTGTGTTATCATTCATATTCTCTAAAAAATGGCCAAGAAATCATAAATTCTGCCAGGGTATGTAAACTTATGAGCACAACTGTATACACAGTATCTCACAAAAGCGTGTACACGCCTCACATTTATTTAAATATTTTATTATATCTTTTCATGTGACAACACTGAAGAAATGACACTTTGCTGCAATGTAAAGTAGTGAGTGTACAGCTTGTATAACAGTGTAAATTTGCTGTCCCCTCAAAATAACTCAACACACAGCCATTAATGTCTAAACTGCTGGCAACAAAAGTGAGTACACCCCTAAGTGAAAATATCCAAATTGGGCCCAATTAGCCATTTTCCCTCCCCGGTGTCATGTGACTCGTTAGTGTTACAAGGTCTCAGGTGTGAATGGGGAGCAGGTGGGTTAAATTTGGTGTTATTGCTCTCACTCTGTAATACTGGTCACTGGAAGTACAACATGGCACCTCATGGCAAAGAACTCTCTGAGGATCTGAAAAAAAGAATGTTTGCTCTACATAAAGATGGCCTAGCATATAAGAACATTGCCAAGACCCTGAAACTGAGCTGCAGCACAGTGGCCAAGACCATATGGCGGTTTAACAGGACAGATTCCACTCAGAACAGGCCTCGCCGTTGTCGACCAAAGAAGTTGAGTGCACATGCTCAGCGTCATATCCAGAGGTTGTCCTTGGGAAATAGACGTATGAGTGCTGCCAGCATTGCTGCAGAGGTTGACGGGGTGGGAGGCCAGCCTGTCAGTGCTCAGACCATACACCGCACACTGCATCTAATTGGTCTGCATGGCTGTCGTCCAAGAAGGAAGCCTCTTCTAAAGATGATGCACAAGAAAGCCTGCAAACAGTTTGCTGAAAACAAGCAGACTAAGTGAACCATGTCCTGTGGTCTGATGAGACCAAGTTAAACTTATTTGGTTCAGATGGTGTCAAGCGTGTGTGACAGCAACCAGGTGAGGAGTACAAAGACAAGTGTGTCTTGTCTACAGTCAAGCATGCTGGTGGGAGTGTCATGGTCTGGGGCTGCTAGAGTGCTGCCAGCACTGGGGAGCTACAGTTCATCGAGGGAACCATGAATGCCAACATGTACTGTGACATACTGAAGCAGAGCATGATCCTCTCCCTTCAAAGACTTGGCCGCAGGGCAGTATTCCAACATGATAACGACCCCAAGCACTCCTCCAAGACGACCACTGCCTTGCTAAAGAAGCTGAGGGACTGGCCAAGCATGTCTCCAGACCTAAACCCTATTGAGCATCTGTGGGGCATCCTCAAATGGAAGGTGGAGGAGTGCAAGGTCTCTAACATCCACCAGCACCTTGATGTAGTCATAGAGGAGTGGAAGACTCCAGTGGCAACCTGTGAAGCTCTGGTGAACTCCATGCCCAAGAGGTTTAAAGGCAGTGCTGGAAAATAATGGTGGCCACACGACACTTTGGGCCCAATTTGGACATTTTCACTTAGGAGTGTACTCACTTTTGTTGCCAGCGGTTTAGACATTAATGGCTGTGTGAGTTATTTTGAGGGGACAGCACATGAAAAGATATAATAAAATATTTACAAAAATGTGAGGGGGTGTACTCACTTTTGTGAGTTACTATATATATATATATATTATATACGCTGAGCAAAAATTATACATGCATACAATTATACATACATTTTAGAGTGGCCTTCTATTGTGGCCAGCCTAAGGCACACCTGTGCAATAATCATGCTATCTAATCAGCATCTTGATATGCCACACCTGTGAGGTGGATGGATTATCTCGGCAAAGGAGAAGTGCTCACTAACACAGATTTAGACAGATTTGTGAACAATATGTGAGAGATATAGGCCTTTTGTGTACATAGAAAAAGTGGTAGATCTTTAAGTTCAGCTCATGATAAATAGGGGCAAACACAAAAGTGCTGTGTTTATAATTTTGCTCAGTCTATAAATGTATATATATTTTTTTCTTTATTAATTATAAATGTGTGCACTTAAAAACAACAACAAATTATAATTTTTCTTTGTTGTAAAGGTTTTTATTTATAAAAGTAAAGGCTAAAGGCATTAAAAGTTTTATAGAATATAATGATTTTCTATAAAGGAACATTTTTTTGCTATAGTTTCACTTCAGCAGTGCATGCAGTCTTTTTAGAAATATGGTAAGTATAGCTCTATGATACCCTTGCTTGGGCAATGTGCTTAGCATTTCCACTTGCTACAAATTGGTACAGTAATCACATCCTCTGGTACATTTTTTTTTAAACTAGAGGCTTTTCTCCCCCTAGTGGCTAAATAGGATATATGTCTGCTTCATTCTTCACTGTTCTGTATAAGAAAAGCTCCAATATATGATGATCCAGAGTCATTTGTACTACTTTAATGAGTGGGAGAGGCACTACTAGTAGTTTTGCTTTGAAAAAAATACTGTATATTACAATGTATACGGAACATGTGGCAACATTGAATATATGTATCTCAAAGAGTAAAAACACTATATGTAGTCCAGTCTTAGGGCTGTTGCAAATTAGGTGTTGGGAAGATGATTCTTGATTCATCAGATGGATGATCTGATTTTTATTTTTTTTTTTTATCATTTAAAAAAATGTTGTTGTGGCAACATATAAATATGAAAAATTGTATATGATTACTTTATATTTACCTATTATCAGCCAGCAGGTGGAACTCTAGGAGCTCTAGGCTTTATTTCCCATGCTAACCTTGACTGTTTTGCTAAAAAAATAAAATAAAATAAAATAAAAGGCCTGCTTACAAAGCCAAACAGGTAAAGCTCTGATAATACACACAGCTTGCTCAAAGAATTGCTCAGAGAAATGGCCTACACCACTCCTTGCCTCTCTCTATTTTATGTACACACTTTAATTAGGGAGACGCAATGGGTTTGATTTGTGATAAATGAGGTAAGGCTTCACTTTGCAAAGAGTACCCAATTAAATGCTAGGAAAATTTAAAAACTGCATTTTTGCTTGCACATGATTGGATGATGGAATTCAGCAGAGTTTCTGCTCATTTACTAAGCTCTGGAGCAGCTGCACTTGCAGAGTGCAACTGTACTTTGCAAAGTGCAGTCTTTTAGCTTTCTTTAGTATATCAACCTCAGACTGAGAGCATACAGCGCCTGCTCTGCCTTTCATTTTAAAAAAAGCTGCATTGTTCAGTATTAACATTGTTATAGGTGCACCCTATACTAAATGTTTAATATTTTTTTACATTTTTTCCTTAAAGCATATTTAAACCGAAAAACAAAAGTGTGATATATTGCAGATTACCAGTCCTTAGATGTGGTGGTACTATTAGTTTCAGCTTTTTTCACCCTATTGCTAATCAGGTGATCCAGCCATTAACACACTTGCTGTCTTAGGCTCGATTCACACCTATGCATGTTGCTTTTGAGCGTTTTTGGAGGTTTTTTTTTCATGCTTGCCACGTTTTTGAGCCGCGTTTTTGCCGCGTTTTTGCCGCGTTTTTGCCGCGATTTGCGTTTTGCGTTTTTTTTTTTTTTTTTTTTTTTTCATTTTTTTTTTACAGTCTTAAAAAAAAATTACAAAAAAAAAAAATAAAAAAAAAAATAAAAAAAAAAACGGCAAAAACGCACCAAAAACGCATCAAAAACGCATCAAAAACGCTGCAAAAACGCAGCACTTGCGTTTTTGATGCTTGTCCATTGAAAACCATTACATGCAAAACGCTGCTTTTTGCATGAAAAAAAGTCCCCGACCCTTTCCAAAAACGCTGAGATACAAAAAAGCATTGATGTGAACATGTTCCATAGGAACCCATGTTAAAAAATTCCCGTGCATTTCTGCAAAATGCAAAATGCATCAAAAAACGCGCTAGTGTGAATGGGGCCTTAGAGTGGCTTCTTTATCTATGGTGGGACAACTGAGACACACTATTAAAGAGGGTAGTGTCAGATAGACTAGTAGGTTTAGATAGACTTTACATAAGTGACTAACAAATTAATGTCTAGCTCCAGTTAATACTTTTAAGCAGTTACAGAAACAGTTTCTCCTTTAGGAATAAATAAAAGCTGACCACCTGGCCAAAATAAAGAAAAACATACATATAAAAAAAGGAAAAGGAATGCAGCCACCACATTTAAGGATTGGTAGGCTGCAATATACCTGTATATATATTAGATGTTTGCTTTTGGGTTTAGATACACTTTAAGATAAAGTCATAGTACGTATTTTCTAACACGTCATTGAAGAAGAATATCCTTTTTAATATGCATGCTGACAGCCCCACATACGTGAAAACAACAACAGATCTAAAACTCAAAGCAGTATAGTAGGGGATGCAGACTGTCCCTGTACCAATATTTTTTCAGCATGCTTTCCTTCTATGGTTTTAAAAAAGAAAATATGATAAAATAAATCAATTTGTTTTTTTAATATACAGGTACACCTACCTGAAAGCAGAGCTTTAATGGGCTACTGTATTAAAACTGTTGTAATCTGATAACAGTGTTTTAATATGCTTAATTATGTTTGTTAATATTTACATGCAGACCTAGCTTCCCACCAAAGGTCACCGGATCTGGGACAATCCATTTCCAGGGGTGCCTACAAAGATGACCTGTTATTTACAAGATTTCCTCTATAGAGAAAACTGGTGCTGCAATGGCTCAAGCCCTGGCATGTTTATAATTTGTCCCAACCCCTGTAATTTTTGTTGGAAAAAAATTATCATCCTGTAAATGTAGAGAACAATCTTCAATCTTAATATAGGCATATGAAATAAAAAGAAGGCATTTGCTATATTTTTTCATAGGGGTACTTTAATGTATACTGACAAATGACATTATTACAGTTGTAACTAATTGTCTTATTTACAAGGCCAACCAGTCTTAAAGTGGTTGTAACCCTAAAAAAAAAAAAAAAAAAAAAAAAAAAGGAAAAAGAAGAGAGATCATGTTCGCTTTGTTATTCACTTTATGGTCAACACTGAGAACAAGGGGGCACTCTTTACGTCTAGAGGAAAAGAGATTTCATCTCCAAATACGGAAATGTTTCTTCACAGTAAGAGCTGTGAAAATGTGAAATAGACTCCCTCCAGAGGTGGTTCTGGCCAGCTCAGTAGATTGCTTTAAGAGAGGCCTGGATTCTTTCCTAAATGTACATAATATAACTGGGTACTAACATTTATAGGGAAAATCCGATTGCCTCTCTGGGATCATATAGAAATTTTTTTCCCTGCTGTAGCAAATTGGATCTTGCTTCTCTTGGGGGTTCACCTTCTTCTGAATCAACTGTGGGTATAGGATTGGGTATATGGGATTGTATGATATTTTTTATTTTATTTTTGTATTTATTTATTGATTTATTTATTTTTTATGGTTGAACTAGATGGACTTGTGTCTTTTTTCAACCTGACTAACTATGTAACTATGCATGTAACTTTGAACTATGCTTATAGCATATTAAACAGCACAGATTAAAATGAAGCCTGCAAATACCTTATCTTTAATCTCTTCTGGTCTGTCACAGCGGTCACGTGACCTCCCCGCCTGACGTCAGAGGGGGATCCCTGCCCCTCCTTCTGTAGCCCGTAGATTGGAGGAATAGAGCAGCCGGAGGTCAAGTGACCGGCCATAAAATATCAAAGATAAGGTATTTACAGGCATTGTTTTTTTTTGTAAATTACACAGTGTAGGAGAGATTTATAGAACAGAGGAGTTGGCTATAATTGTTCTTTACCTTTACAACCACTTTAAGGTACTACTGAGTTTATTTTAATAAATATCTTAACATATGTCATTAATAATGCTGATAGCTGTAAACATAAGTCGAGCTACTGGAAGAAATTGATTTACAAGTAGTAGACACCCTTCTCACATTTATATTACAGACTTTTTGGATGAAGGGTTCCAAGTACCAGTGTCTATAGCAGAAAGATACAAAGTCGGAAGGACCATAGGAGATGGAAACTTTGCCATTGTTAAAGAATGTGTAGAAAGGTAAGTTAAAGTAATTGATTGTTTATCCAAATTTTATGGGATCAACTACTAGAAAGTACAAGCTATACAGCTACTGATGGGTCCAGGATGTTCCTCTTAAGGCCACACTTGAAACTGTGACATCCCCTTCCTCCAGGCTTGGTGCAAATCCTCACCCATTACTAAACCCTTTTTTTCCCTTAAAGCTATTTGTGCGATTAGGTTCCCCGAGGAATTTGATAGTTGCTCTAGTTGTTTTAGGGCAATACATGATATTACTTAATGACAATTCCTGATTTTCGATAGCTGTCATTTTAGTCAGGAGTGGCTGTACATTGCAATTCCCAGCTGCCATTGCCAGTAATTGCTGGTAATCATGACTGGAAGGAAAAGGGGGTGGCGGCAACAGGGGGAGAGGAACTGAATGTAGAAGATTTGTCCTAGATTTTTTTAGGGCACATATACTACATTTAAAATATGGTACAGGTCAGAAATAATCAGGCCAACCATTGTTGAGTAGGGGCACACTACACTACAAAATGATGTAAGCACTACATGTACTTAAAGTGTATCTCTAGGCACATTACTTTTCGTTCTGGATAGAGAAAGGAATGGTTATAAGCTCTGTCAGATTTTTACTGTTGTCTGTGCACGTGCTGGGTAAACTGCCCTATCTATTCATCTTCATGACCATTGTCGCGAGGACAGGACATGATGGGAAATCCAAAATATTACAGTTGTTGCCAGACCAGGGCATGAGAAGAAATTTTCCAATGGGGACACCTGTTCTGGTGATAACTGCCTAAAATTGGCCTTCCACTCTCTTTGTAGAGATTTTCTCTCATTCCTTGTTGTGTCCCTGTGAGAGAAAGTGAAAGGAAACCTCTCCAGTGAGCAGTATAGCCCTGACAGGAGTTCTAACCATTCGGTGATTAAGAAAAAAGTAAGAAAAAAGTTTTAGCTTTTTCTGGTAACCTGCTGGGGACCCACTGAGAGTAGCCTTGTCTGTTGAGAACAGCCTAACCTGATCCAGTGGGGCCTCTGAATGTCTTTTTTCTTCTCACTACCTATATGAGCTAAGAATAAAGTTCTGGCACCTCTTGGATGTTCTTATCTTCCTCATGCTTGAGTGTCCCAACAGCCTCCTGCTCAGACATCTGTGCCAATAGATGTGTCTGTTCTGACCAATAGAAAGGTGTGCAGTGCTTCCAGATGGAGGGTTGATTGTATTTAGGATTGTCCCAAGTGCTCTAAATGCTATTTAGATAAAATAAGCTTTGCATGTTACCTCTGGATGCCTGCTTTAGTTTCTCAAAACTTCAAAAGAGAAGTATCCCGCCAGGTCAAAATATCCCATACATTACTAGGGAGTGGGAGCCATCCACAAAAAGCCTGAATCCAAAAACCATAATAAAATTGGACCTCAGCTTAACGTAATCCTACTTCTTATCTTTTTATGTGATAAAGAAGTTATATTAACTGACACTTTTCAAAGATTATAGAATAATTCCTGACAGATGATGTTACAAAATCTTTATTCATACTCATTATAAAAAACATATAACAAACAACTGTTAAAAACTTTTCCCATCATGTGCCTCAAAGTACAAGTACTGTATTCTCTATATGAGAGGTCTTAAAAAAGTTTCCACACTTTTTTTAATAGGGTTACCTTCATATTATCAAAAATGGAAAATAATGCAGATCATGTATATATATATATATATATACTGTACATCCCCACTGAACTGGCTTTGCTGAGTCTGCTATTAATATTTTTGGTAATTGTCTCCTATCTCCTATCCAACTGTACATCCCCACTGAACTGGCTTTGCTGAGTCTGCTATTAATATTTTTGGTAATTGTCTCCTGCTGCCATATCTTTAAACTTCCATATTTACTGCTAGCTCTATAACAAACACACTGCAATAGCAATATTACTGGTGATTGATTCTCAACTCCATGTGGCTTGAGTGATCAAGAGAGGTAATTAGCTTTACGACCCTAGCCTGTGTCTGGCCTGGCCCTGGCCATCTCCTCCCCATATTCAGGTGTCTCACATCAGACCCAATAATGACCAACTGAGAAATGCATCCCAGCTTAGGCTGTCTATAAATTTATGGCAGCTTATGGGGTGGCGCAGACAGGGGCATGGCGCAGACATCATGGCTCTTTCCTGAGTGGCTCTGTCACGAGTGATGCGCAGTTTCACCGACGCAGTTTAACGAAAGCAGGATAACTAAAGCTGCATGAACAACAGGAACTCTGCTCCACTCTGCAAGACGACAAGCAAACCAACTTTGAAATTTATTTTATATTAGGTTAGTCTCCCACTCTCTAGCCACTAACATGCTCCTTATTCTCTTCCTTCTCACATTGGTGTCTTCTATCCTCAAATTATCTTTACTCTACCCCTCCTCTCTTCCCTGCAGCATGCACATATCACCCTCACTCCTACCCTCTCCCTACTATGGCACCCATCATCTCCTGCATTTGCTGCACCCACATGCTGACATAAACTCCAGGGCCACTAGACACGTGCGCTCATGCACATCCCACTCCCACCTTGCCTTCCTCACCCTCCTCCTTCTCCTAGTCTCAGGTGATATTTCTCCTAATCCTGGTCCGCCATTTTCCAAATGCAAGCCACATATCCAATACCCCTCCCCCTCTGGCAACCACCGCAATCCACTCAGTTCAATTTCTATCCCCCTACTTCCTCAAAGCACCCCACCAATCTCATGTGCCCTGTGGAACGCCCGCTCCATCTGTAACAAGCTAACATCTGTACATGACCTCTTCATCTCTCATGGCTTGAACATACTGGCCATAACAGAAACCTGGCTGCAAAATTTTGACTCAGCTTCTCCTGCTGCCCTCTCCCATGGTGGTCTCCATTGGACTCACTCCTCCAGACCCAACAGACGGAAAGGAGGTGGAGTTGGCTTCCTTCTGTCCCCACAAAGCACCTTCCAAGTCCTTACTGTCCCTCCCTCTCTATCCCTCTCTTCTTTCGAGATGCACTGTATTCGTCTGTTTTCTCCCATTTCTCTGAGGATTGCAGCAATTTATAGGCCTCCAGGACCGGTATCGCGCTTCATTGATGACTTTGCTGCCTGGCTACCCTACTTTCTCTCCTCTGAAATACCCACCATTATTCTTGGTGACTTTAACATTCCTGTCAATGTCAACAGCCCAACTACAGCAAAATTTCTCAACTTAACCTCATCTTTTGACCTAACCCAATGGACACATACTTCCACTCACTCCAATGGTAATACCCTTGACCTTGTATTCTCCCATCTCTGCAACCCTGGCAACCTCACCAACACCCCCTTTCCTCTATCTGATCACAACCTCATTACTTTCACTGTATCCTTGCCTCCAACCACCCATCCCTCCAAGCAGCAAACAATTACTTGTAGAAACCTTCGCCACTTTAACCCTTCTCTTCTCTATTCTGCTACTGACAACCTATATGACATAATCTCTCCGCTGTCCTGTCCTGACCTGGCCACTTCTGTCTACAACAGTTCACTCTCATCATCACTAGATGCACTTGCTCCCCTAACCACACGCAGAATTAGGCCCCGACCGTTACAACCCTGGCAAACTGACAACACTAGAAATCTCAAGAGACATTGCCGTGCTCTTGAACGACTGTGGCGTAAAACCAAATGCCTGCAAGATTTCACCCTATATAAATCTGCCCTTCTAAAATACAATTCATGCCTCCATGCTGCCAAACAAGCCTACTTTGTCTCTCTTTTTAATTCCTTGTCATCCAGTCCCCGTCGGCTCTTCTCAACCTTTAACTCTCTGCTTCGTCCACCACCCCCTCTACCCACTAACTCACTCACTGCCCAAGAGATTGCCAATCACTTCAAAGACAAGATCAATGCAATTCGTGAGGACATCTCCACTGTGCGTACATCTTCCCCACCCATCATACCTTGCCCAGCAGCACATTCAACCCTCTCCTCTTTTGAATTGGCTACTACGGAAGAGGTTACAAAAATTTTCTCGAATGCCCACCTAACCAATTGTCCCTTGGATCCTGTTCCCTCTCAACTACTACGGTCACCCTCTTCTTCTATCCTATGCTCCCTCACCCACATCTTCAATCTCTCCCTTTCTAGTGGCATTTTCCCCTCCCCTCTAAAACATGCACAGATCACTCCCATTTTTAAAAAGCCCTCACTGGACCCTACCGACCTGAACAACTTAAGACCCATCTCATTACTCCCATTCACCTCTAAACTTCTAGAACGCTTAGTCTACAACCGTCTTAGCTCCTACCTCAATGAAAATAACCTTCTTGACCCCTTACAGTCTGGCTTTCGCTCGCAGCACTCCACGGAAACTACCTTACTAAAACTCACTAACGATTTGCTAACTGCTAAAACCAACAGCCAGTACTCCATACTCCTACTACTTGACCTCTCTGCGGCCTTTGATACTGTTGACCACCCGCTCCTTCTCAATAAACTACATTCCCTTGGCCTCCGAGATTCTGCTCTATCCTGGTTCTCTGGCTATTTATCACAGCGCTCCTTCAGTGTCACCTACAACTCTGTCTCCTCCTCTCCATTGCCCCTTTCTGTGGGGGTCCCCCAAGGCTCGGTTCTTGGACCCCTTCTCTTCTCTATCTACACCACCTCCCTTGGTCACCTAATAACTGCCCACGGCTTCCAATACCACTTATACGCTGATGACACCCAAATCTATCTGTCTACTCCTCACCTCACTCCTTCAGTCTCCTCTCGCATTACTAACTTACTAACTGACATATCAGCATGGATGTCGCACCACTTCCTTAAACTAAATCTCTCTAAAACTGAGCTATTAATATTCCCCCCCGCCCGTGCCCCCCTCCATGACTTTTCCATCAAAATCAACAATGCAACCATCAGTCCCTCCCCTCACGCCAGGGTACTAGGTGTAATCCTAGACTCCGACTTGTCATTTCAGCCTCAAATCCAATCATTGTCAAAAGTTTGTAGAATTCACCTCCGTAACATCTCTAAAATTCGCCCTTTTTTAACAAATGAAACCACCAAGCTCCTCATTCACTCCCTTGTTATCTCTCGCCTTGACTATTGCAACTCCCTTCTCATTGGCCTACCGCTCCATAGGCTATCCCCTCTTCAGTCTATCATGAATGCTGCTGCCAGACTTATCCACCTTACCAACCGCTCAGTGTCTGCCAACCCTCTACTTCAATCCCTACACTGGCTCCCAATCACCCAGCGAATTAAATTCAAAATTCTAACCACAACATACAAAGCCATTCACAACTCTGCCCCAAGCTACATCACTAATCTTGTCTCCAAATATCACCCAAATCGTCCTCTCCGCTCTTCTCAAGACCTCCTGCTTTCAAGCTCTCTCATCTCCTCCTCCCATGCTCGTCTCCAGGATTTCTCCAGAGCCTCTCCCATCCTCTGGAACTCGCTACCTCCATCTATCCGGCTAGCCCCTACTCTTGCTACCTTCAGGCAATCCCTGAAAACTCATCTCTTCAGGAAAGCCTATCACGTCTCCAACTAATCTCCTACCACTTCCACCAGCTCATTCCCCACAGTTACAACCTTTTGTACCACCTGCCCCACCCTATTAGATTGTAAGCTCTTCTGAGCAGGGCCCTCTTAATCCTATTGTATTGTATTGTATTGTATTATATTATAACTGTATTGTCTCCCTTTTATATTGTAAAGCGCTGCGTAAACTGTTGGCGCTATATAAATCCTGAATAATAATAATAATAATAATAATAATATACATATATATATATATATATATATATATATATATATATATACATATATATATACATATATATACATATATATATATATATATATATATATATATATATATATATATATATATATATATATATATATATATATATATATATATACTCACTGCAGGTGAAAATGGTATAAGGTATTGGATGCACATTGTGATAATCCGCTTAGGCTGGTAAAGACGTGGCCCACAGGAGGAGTGTGGGCCAAAGGACCTTAATAGTGCTCCGCTCAGTGATATTTAAATAGAGCCCCACTTCACAACCCCTTCACACCTCAGATATAAATGGCCACACAAGAAAGGGAGTGAATCCCACAGGGTTCCAGAATAGTATTTAGTTTCATGTGAATAACTTTTATCATCTGTGTACTATTAATATGTTTATAGGAACTTCTGATGGCTGCTACTGTAACTTTACTGAAATACACTTAACAAGGCAGGGAAATGCCCGATATTCCCAGAGACCCATCTGTAAACCCTGGAGGACACTGTGTGGGTGCTATGGAATCTAAAAAAAAAAACAGTGCCGGGAGCTGTATAGATTTAAATAGGTTCATCGCAGTCTGTTCATGAATATATACCATTTTATCAAAGCTACAAGATTGCCACAGAAACAAAACACTGAGCAGCATCGTTCCCCCAGGAAAAGGACTAACAAATATGAACTGAAACGAACTGTAAATTTCACGGGAGGGGAGACAATGCCCATGCAAAGGTTCAATATTTCATGCCATCAATAAACACAACGCCAGATGGAAAAGTGGCTGCATTATTACCCTGGCAGTTGTTTTACATGGTTTGAGGGATGTAAAATAAACACCTGTTTCTAAAAAAAAAAAATAGTTAAATTCTGTGCATTTAAATTTCTGGATTTGACTACATGCACAGATTTCTGGCTGGTATTTATCCTCAGAAGCAGGGGTATTTAATTAAAATTCAAGGTCTGGTCAGTAAAATTTTATTCCAGATCTCATCTTTGTGCTATGACTCAGATCCCAGTATATATGTAGTCATTTTATGTCTATCGAAAAATAAGCAATGTACAAATTCCACAGCATTTCAATAATATTTATTGTCAATTTTCAGTGTGCCCCTTACATCGGGTGTACCAATCAGGGTGCCCCCTTACTTCAGGTGTCCTCATCAAAATGCCCCCTTACATAAGTTGTCCTCATGAGTGTGCTCCTTACATCAGGTGTTCCCATCTGAGTGCTCCCTTAAATCAGGTGTTCCCATCAGAGCGTCCCCTTACATCATGTGTCCCCATCAGATGCCTGCACTAGTATAATGTTACTTAGCATGGGAATCTGCAGAGGATGAATGAAAAACAACAGAATTTTAGGTGAAAGACCTAATTTGCTGTGCATCAAATATACAGCAAACCTACTTTTTCAAATGTTTCTGATTACTCTAGATATGACTGCACAGTGGAATTAGTTTACTTTTGATATAAAGATAGCAGGTATGCCTTTAAGTTCACCGATCCAGTAACTGAATCCATAAAAACTGTTAGTTATGCTTAAATGCGTTTTTGTACTTCTTTTTCAACTGCTGATCCTGCCAGTGACACTGATCTCTATAAAGAACCATGTGATCGGCTATGTCCAATCACAGCTGGTCACATGTAAATGCAGAAGTGCCAGTAATCGGCTCTCATCGCCTCACACTAATGCCCCGTACACATGGTCAGATTTTCCGATGGAAAATGTCCGATCGGAGTGTGTTGTCGGAAATTCCGACCGTGTGTGGGCTCCATCGGACATTTTCCATCGGATTTTCCGACACACAAATTTGAGAGCAGGATATAAAATTTTCCGACAACAAAATCTGTTGTCGGAAATTCCGATCGTGTGTACACAAATCCGACGGACAAAGTGCCACGCATGCTCAGAATAAATAAAGAGATGAAAGCTATTGACCACTGCCTCGTTTATAGTCCCGGCGTACATATTTTACGTCACCGCGTTTAGAACAATCGGATTTTCCGACAACTTTGTGTGACCGTGTGTATGCAAGACAAGTTTGAGCCAACATCCGTCGGAAAAAATCCATGGATTTTGTTGTCGGAATGTCCGAACAAAGTCCGACCGTGTGTACGGGGCATTACAGAGCATGTGGCGAGGAGAGCCGATCAGTGGCATCTCCTCGCATTGGACACCCAGACAGGTAATCAGGGCACGGATCATCAGTGCCCTAAATACAGTAAAGCCCCCCAGTGCCACCAATCAGTGCCCATCCGTGACACCAATCAGTGCCTATTAGTGATACCAGTGTTGCCTTTCAGTGCTCATCCGTGCCTGCTCATCAGTGCTGCCCATCAATGTGCATCAGTGCCTCCCTTCAGTGCTGCCTATCCGTGCCCATCAGTGACACCTATCTGTGCACCTATCAGTGCCCACCAGTGCCGCCCATCCATGCCCATCAGTGCTACCTATCCGTACCCATCAGTGCTGCCTATCCATGACACCTATCAGTGGCCATCAGTGCTACCTATCAGTGCCCACCAGTGCCACCCATAAGTGCCGCCTATCAATGCTCATCAGTGCCCATCAGTGCAGCATATTAGTGCCTCCTCATCAGTGCCCATAAGTGCCACCCCATCAGTGCCCATCAGTGCAGCCTATCAGTACAGCCTCATCAGTGCAAATCAGTGAAGGAGAAAAATTACTTATTTACAAAATCTACTGATTTTGAAACTAAGAAAAACGTATTTTTTTTCAAAACTTTCGGTCTTTTTTTTATATAAAATAAAAAAACCCAGCAGTGATTACCACCAAAAGAAAGCTCTATTTGTGTGAAGGAAATGATTAAAAATTCATTAGGGTACAGTATTGCATGACCGCGCAATTGTCATTCGAAGTGCCACAGCGCTGAAAGCTGAAAAATGGCCTGGGTAGGAATGGGGTGAAAATGCCCTGTATTGAAGTAATTAAGCTTATGCCATTTAAATACGTTGAAGGATTCTTTTTGATATTAAGCGCACAGCTACATGGAATGTAATAGCACATGTAATGCATCAGTTATTATTATTTTTAATTGTGAGCTTCAAAAATGAACTTAAACTTTTATATATTGAAATGATTTACTTGTACAAATTTAAATAATAATAATAATCATTATTTTTATTATATATGAAGTATTTAAAAAAACACATGATTAAAAGCGGAAAAAGTAGGCCATAATAAATAGTTTGGACATCCAAGAATGTTATAAATTATATGTTTGAAAAAAGAAGAATAAGATCTTTGTTGTACTTTGGGATCAGTTTGGGGGTAGACTGAGTTAAATTTTTGTTAGTAATTATTAATAGTGCCTAGGCTGTAGTGCATTAATGAGTCATAACAATAATAATGTGCAGACAGGAGTGATAGATGTTCAAGGCGGAACATATCCCTTTATTGTGGGGGCTGTTTTGTAGGATGATTAATAAAAACAATTAGGAGCAGCTGGGCGGTACAGCTCATCTCTGAAATATGGATTGGAATTAGAGGTACATCAATTCTGGGTGCAGCTGGAAGAGATCTGTAAGAGTCCAAGAATATTATACAAAATTAAAGCTATACTTAAGGGTTCAAAAATGTTCAATCATTTGTAATAATTTATTGTAACACAATGAACAATGTCTACCAACGTTTGTGTACCATTGACATCCTTTATGTATTGACCAGTGTTAAGGTTCTGCTTATCTAAATCCTAATAGGATACCCAAATGAGAATAGTATTTGGACCCCTTGGTGTCGATTTTGGTAAGAGGACCCCACTGTTTTCCTGCCACTGTCCCCTTTCAAATAGAGGCTAAGAGACTAACTTTTTGTAAAAAAAATAAAATAAATGCACATCTTTTTGTAGGTAAAAAATGTGCATTCATTATTGTTTTACTTTGCAGCCTGTAAAGCATTAAAACCCACAATTAGCAGACCGCGGGTGCAATGCCAGGATCCTGCCTGCAGACTCTCAGTACACTGTCTTCCCATACCTCCCGTACGGGCAGACAGTTGCTGAAGTCCAGGAAGAATAAATGAACTATGAGTATCATTAGTGTCCTAACAGTTCATTAAGAACTAAAAGCCGTCTGCCACAATGGAAGACAGTAGTTGTAGTTCATTCATTCACAGGAAACCAAATGGATGGTTCGGCCGTGTGGGCAGAGTCCCGCATGGTCGTGCTGTTTTTTAATTGTGACAGCGGGTTCCAGGATAAGAACCTCTGCCCACTGTCAGAATGAAGATTCAGGGTGGTGTGCTCAGGTGCTTTTTGGTTACATGTTACACCCTAAATATGGGTGTAACATGTAACATGTTGCCAAACTTGACCTTGCTAGGTATGGATTACATGGATTGTTACCAACATGTGGTGAACATTTCATGTCAATAGCACCTTTAGAAATATGTTTACCTAGACAAATGGTAACATGTTCAATACTTATTTTACCCACTGTATATTAACGTGACAAGAAACATTAACTGTACAAGTTTTACCTTTGTACTATAAATGTTCTATGTGAGCCCCGTTGGTGACATGACAGATGAATGCCGTTAACCATTGTTGTCACACTACATGTTTTTGGACATGATTACAGAACGGCTTATCCCACAATTAGAGTAAGTTCTGCCCAGCCTAGTCTTTCAGCAGGATGGCACTCCACCTCATTTCCACTTGGACGTTCACCGATACCTGAATGATATCCTACCAGAACATTGAATTGGCAATGCAGGAAAGAACAAATAACTAAACTAATGTCGCTCTGGCCCTGTGATCGACAGACCTAACACCTTGTGACTTCTTTCTGTGGGGGTACACCAAGTACATGATGTATGTCACCCCCCCATGTCACAGGACCTGTAAGACCTCCCGAGATGACGTATCACAGAAGCAATGAAGTCAATATCCGAGGACATGCTAGCACAAGTCTAGACTGAACTGGAGTACCATCTCGACATTTGTCATGTCACCAATGGGGCTCACATCGAAAATGTGTAGTGCACAGGTACAATTATTGTGTCTTTTCATGTTAATACAGTTGTGTTAGGTTTATTGTGTTATAAATAAATCAGCTTTACTTTTGCACCATCCTTTTTGAATGACACTATGGGGGAGATAGTCTCCGCTCTAATTCATCCCAAAGGTGTTCTATCAAATTAAGGTCAGGACTCTGTGCAGGCCAATCAAGTTCCTCCACCCCAAACTTGCTCATCCATATCTTTATGGACCTTGCTTTGTGCACTGGTTCAAATTATTTGGTAGAGGGCAGATTATGGTGTGGAGTTGTGTTTCAGGGGTTGGGCTTGGCCCCTTAGTTGCAGGGAAGGGAAATCTTAAGGGGTCAGCAGACCAAGACATTTATGACAATTTCATGCTCCCAAATTTGTGGGAACAGTTTGGGGATGGCCCCTTCCTGTTCCAACATGACAGCGCACCAGCACACAAAGCAAGGTCCATAAAGACATGTATAAGCGAGTTTGGGGTGAAGGA
Source organism: Aquarana catesbeiana (assembly GCF_042186555.1). Taxonomy (NCBI): domain Eukaryota; kingdom Metazoa; phylum Chordata; class Amphibia; order Anura; family Ranidae; genus Aquarana; species Aquarana catesbeiana. The sequence goes on from NC_133325.1 coordinate 104,391,163, forward strand.
ACTTAACTGGCCTGACCCCAACCCGATAGAACACCTTTGGGATGAATTAGAGCTTAGACTGTAAGTCAGGCCTTCTCATCCACATCAGTGCCTGACCTCACAAATGCGCTTCTTGAAGAATGGTCAAATATTCCCATAGACAAACTCCCTACGCCATCTGTCTTCTAATGTGACATACAGATGAAGTCTGTGTATTTTGCACTAATATGACTGATGTTAGCATACTTCGAGCATGCTGAAATGTATTTATTTATCCAGTTCAAGTACAGTGATGATATGCAGTACAGGATGTGTAGCAACTAGTTCATGATAACCAGTTATTTTTCAGTTGAGTAAAATCACATCAATCTACCTTGCAACTCCTTTGTGGCCTTGACACCAGCAATTCCCAACCATATGTAACCCTAGCCCTACACACACCACCACTTTCAATTTGTTCAGCATTATTACCACACCACATACCATTACTGTTTCCCTTTATGCTCATCCAGTGCAAATCCACATCATTCTAATTTTAACTCTTTCCTTAGCTCTGGAACCCCCACAAATGCCTAATCTTTCCCTGCTGGACTGATGACTTTCCACTCAGACTGAAGATCATCTGCTCCTCCTAGACTTCCCCAAACTGATGAGCACCCCCTGAAACCCAGACAAATCCACAACCCCAACCACGCATGACTTTCCCCATACTGATAACAGCACAATGACACAATACATTTATTCAAGACATCAAGATATATACAATCTGTAATTTTAACATCCAAGCACAATATTTTATTTGCACACATTTCTAGCATTTAACAATGATTTACCTAGTTTATTTTATGTAAATTCTGATATTCACTTCTAATTATATTTTACTTGTCTTCAAACTAGGTCAACTGGCAGAGAATATGCACTGAAAATCATCAACAAAAGCAAATGTCGAGGAAAAGTAAGTTCTTTCTCTTAATAGCAAAATCAAAGCTTTGCTAAACATAACAAAGGCAATGTATTTCTATCCAGATGTGGTCACTTACAGCATCATCTTGTGATGTCTGCAGTCCTAACCCTATGTAAGCTCTGCTATGGATGGTGTTGGATGGATGGAGCTTACACAGCACTAATGCCATGTCTTCCTGCTCACATGACAGTTTCAGTGCTTGGTGATTGGCTGCTAGACCCAGACACTTTATTATGATGGGAAAGGTGGGTATAAGTGGGTTGATTTAGGGCTTTAATGATTTAGGGTACTCCCATATTATCCCATTAGGAGAACGGTAGAGTATTTTATGCATCTGTTAAAATCAATTAAAAAAGCATCTTCACAATTAAATGATCCAAGTGCTTATTTTGGTTGAAATATTTGTTCTTTTATGTTACTGCTGTATTTTAAATACAATTGCATGTAAAATGTTTGTTTGTTGGATTTTCTGTATGATTGGTTCCTAAAATTAACTGTAAGCTTCATTTAGGTGCTAACAATATATAATAATAATGACAATCCTTTATTACAGCCTACACTCAACATTTTTATTATCATATTTTTCAAAATCATATCTAAACCTGTTTGTTTGCAGGGCTCATTTAAAGCCAAAGTCTATTTATTTATTTACGTATATACAGCACCATATACATTATTTATGTGCCTACCAGGAGCTGCTTCTGTTAAAAATTCTTCCTGATGTGCCTCCTCAAAGCCACCGAATACTGTCCTGAGTGGATGTCTTCCAGCGCTTTGAGAGTTAACTGTAGTCTCTGTTACTGAGAAAAGTTGCACCAATCGCCCAGTCCTTTCTGTTCTCTCCTCCGTTCACAGAATTCCTGCTAGAATTTGTTCACAATGTGAATGGAGTCGGAGCAGTTAAATGACAGGAGACCTCCACCACCCATTCACAGAATGAGATGCTTTGTGGGACAATAATAATAGGAGTTTCATGAATGGTGGAGAGGGCAGAAGGGGGTGGGTAAGTGGCAGCGGCAACATTTAACCTTTACAACCACTCAGTACAGTATCCAGCGGCTCTGCAGAGGCGCAACAGGGAAGATTTTTAGCAGAAGCATCAGCTTGCAGTTAGTGTGATACACACAATTACACATACTTTTGTATGTTTTATCCACTCTTATAATGAGCAGTCCTGAAGTCAGGGGACTGGAAATGTAATTAGAGACTTGAGAGGAATTATGAGTTTTAAAATAGACCTACATTTTTCTAATTATAAAACTCACAAAAGGGTATCTCTTCAAGCTCCAGTATTATTAAATATATTTGAATTCTAGTAATCTATTACTATACCTCCCACCCAGACTATGGGAATAGTTATGCCTCCCTTTAAAATAAAGGGGCACTGTAGGGAAAACTATTGTATTCTGATTAGGGGTGGGCGAACGGTTCGGCCCGAGCATAAGTTCATATGCGGTGTTCGCGGAAAATTCGAAACACCGTTAAAGTCTATGGGACACTAACATGAAAAATCAAAAGTGCTCATTTTAAAGGCTTATATGCAAGTTATTGTCATAAAAAGTGTTTGGGGACCTGGGTCCTGCCCCAGGGACATGGATCAATGCAAAAAATTTTTTTTAAAACAGCCGTTTTTTCGAGAGCAGTGATTTTTTTTTAATGCTTAAAGTGAAACAATAAAAATGAAATATTCCTTTAAATACCATGCCTGGGGGGTGTCTATAGTATGCCTGAAAAGTAGCGCATGTTTCCCGTGTTTAGAACAGTACCGCAGCAAAATGACATTTCTAAAGGAAAAATTGTCGTTTAAAACTGCTTGCGGCTGTAATGAATTGTCAGGTCTCGGCAATATAGATAAAACTCATTGAAAAACAGAGTCCTTTTGGGTCTGGTATGAATATTAAGGGGAACCCCGAACCAAAATTTTCAAAAAATTGCGTGGGGGTCCCTCTAAAATCCATACCAGGCCCTTCAGGGCCAAGCTAGACATTGCAGGAGGGTGAGGATCTGTGCATACAGGATAAAACAGCCTTTTTACACAATGCAGAGGATTAACCCCTTACATTCCACTGTGAGCATAACAAGCATGCTATGCCTCATATACAGACAGATTTTACTGTTGTGGGTTTAGTAACACTTTAATGCATTCTCTACAGTAAAGAGGAGCTCCAGGCTCCTTCAGAAAAAGATAAAAGTCAGCAGATACAAATACTAGTTGCTGCTGACTTTTAATATTAGGACACTTACCTGTCCATGCATCAAGCGGCGTCTTCACCCCAGCCAATTTTTAATCGGCTCTGGGGTACAAGAAATGGCCGCCGCCATTTCTTGTAAGGGAAACTGGCAGTGAAACCTTGCGGCTTTACAGCCGACTCCCTACTGCGTATGTGCAAAGCACACTGTGCTTTGTGAATAGCCCATTGGCGGGGGAAGGAGGAAGGGAAAAGTCACAGCAAAGTCACCCGGAAGTGGGAGCAGATGCCTGTTATAACAAGGTATCTGCTTCCCCCTCAAAAGGTGCCAAATGTGGCAACAGAGGAGGCAAATAAGCAGAGCTTCCCCTTTTGGGTGGAGCTTAGCTTTAACGTAAAACATGTCCCACTCTCTGTACACCCCCACTCCCCCCACCCGACCTAATGGGTGAACGGGGAACGGGACCAAACTGCGTTGTGTGTGTCTATGGATGCATGGCTCGTAACCCCCCACCAAAAAAGGTTATACTAAACTTTAGCTTTAACTTCTGCCTTCCCAAGCTGCACATGCCCATGTTTCCTTCCTTTCCTCACCCCTCAAGAGTTAAGAAAAAGACCCAATATATTTGGGTATGGGAGAGCATGTAAGTCCCTCTTGTTCTTCCCATGTGGCAATCAATGCTAGTGCTTGATAGTTGGCTGATCGGTGCTGTCACATGAAGGCCAGGGGTGAATCCAATAAAATCAACCTACTTACCCCTTACTCTTGTAAAATGATCACATTTATCAGGAGAACACCAACATATTTCTGGCAGTCAATAAATGTTATGTAACTTATCTAATCTACAATGTATTCCTTTTTATAATATATGGGAAGGAGACTTAGCCATATTTATAATCAGTGAAAGTTGTTCATTTTATATACTCAGATGCTACTAAATTACGTTAAAATTTTTAACTTGTTTATCCATGTTACTTTTGTTTTTCTCTGCCATTCTACATAGCATATTTTTTTTTCTTTTATGACCAGTTTATATAGATTTTTTAATGGCCATTTGTATTTAATAAATGTATAATTTGTTGCTACTATACTTGGTATTAAGTATAGTATAGCTGTTGGGCATTTATATAAAAAAAATATATGATATTGAAATGGAGAATTCCTGACTGTGGTTTTGCTCTTATTTTCTGTTTTTGGTTAAATTTTACCTTCATTGTTTTGGGAAAACCTAAATAAAGAATGAAAAACATATATTGAATGTGCTTTTTAACCTGTTTTATAACTACAGCCTTTAATATATTAAGCCACGTAAATTATAAAATACACATGATTAAGTTACTGTAAAGGAAATCAGGTGTTGCAATGTCTATAAGGACTGTACTCAATAGCCAAATGAAAATGGAAATCAATCATTCATAAAGTTCCCGGTATAGGAAGAGCCCTGCACTACATTATCCCCATGCAGCCAGGAAGGAGAAATCTGCTTTTATAATGAGCAGTACTGAAGTCAGGGGACTGGAAATGTAATTAGAGACTTGAGAGGAATTATGAGTTTTAAACTAGACCTACATTTTTCGAATTATAAAACTCACAAAAGGGTAACTCTTTAAGTTCCAGTATTATTAAATGTATATTTAATTCTAGTAATCTGTTACTATACCTCCCAATATATATTTTATTTCATTTTACATGCCTTTATTTATATTCTTCTCCACATTTACATGCAAACCAAGCTGTTCAGCAAAAGCAGCAGTTACAGGGTTGGGACAAACCACATAGCACTGGCAGGGTTATCTTTTATTTCTATGCTTTAAAGTTGTTTAAAAGGCAAATCATTTTTGTCCTTAATGCATCCTCTGCATTAAGGTAAGACATGTCTCACTACCTGTCCCTCTCCCTGACCCTGCTGCTGTCAGTTGAATCAAGTAAGGTGGAAGCGGGGGGCAGGCCGAGCTGCATTGTGTGTGTCTATGGATGCACACAGCTCGGCTCAGAAGCAAGCCTGCACCTGTGCCCCCATAGTAAGCTGCTATGGGGGCACACTCAGGAGGGTAGGAGCGGACAGCACCGGGGGGGGACCCCAGAGGAGAAGGTAAGGGGCCACTCTGTGCAATAGTATTGCACAGAGCAGGTAAGTATAACATCTTTTTTTATTCTAGAAAAAAAACTAGCCTTTACGACTACTTTAAACCTTCTTTGCCAGAAGCAAAAAAAACTGTGGTTTATCTGATTAAAAGTGTTAACTGGAGTGTAAGACTTTAATGTGTTTTAACTCTATTTAGATATACAAAAGTGAGTACACCCCTCACATTTTTGTAAATATTTTATTATATCTTTTCATGTGACAACACTGAAGAAATTACACTTTACTACAATGTAAAGTAGTGAGCGTACAGCTTGTATAACAGTGTAAGTTTTCTGTCCCCTCAAAATAACTCAACACACAGCCAATAATCTCTAAACTGCTGGCAACAAAAGTGAGTACACCCCTAAGTGAAAATGTCCAAAATTAGCCATTTTCCCTCCCTAGTGTTATGTGACTTCAGAGTGTTACAAGGTCTCAGGTGTGAATGGGGAGCAGGTGTGTTAAATTTGGTGTTATCGCTCTCACTCTCTCATACTGGTAACTGGAAGTTCAACATGGCGCCTCATGGCAAAGAACTCTCTGAGGATCTGAAAAAAAGAATTGTTGCTCTACATGAAGATGGCCTAGGCTATAAGAAGACGGGCAAGACTCTGAACCTGAGCTGCACCACAGTGGCCAAGACCATACAGCGCTTTAACAGGACAGTCTTCACTCAGAACAGGCCTCACCATGGTCCAGCAAAGAAGTTGAGTGCACATGCTCAGCATCATATACAGAGGTTGTCTTTGGGAAATAGACGTATGAGTGCTGCCAGCATTGCTGCAGAGGTTGAAGGGGTGGGGGGTCACCCTGTCAGTGCTCAGACCATATGCTGCACACTGCATCAAATTGGCCTGCATAGCTGTCGTTCCAGAAGGAAGCTAAAGATGATGCACAAGAAAGCCCACAAACAGTTTTCTCAAGACAAGCAGACTAAGGACATGAATTACTGATACCATGTGCTGTGGTCTGATGAGACCAAGATAAACTTATTTGGTTCAGATTCTGTCAAACTTGTGTGGCAGCAACCAGGTGAGGAATACAAAGACAAGTGTGTCTTGCCTACAGTCAAGCATGGTGGTAGGAGTGTCATGGTCTGGGGCTGCATGAGTGCTGCCGGCACTGGGGAGCTACATTTCATTGAGAGAACCATGAATGCCAACGTGTACTGTGATATACTGAAGCAGAGCATGATCCCCTCCCTTAGGAGACTGGGCTGCAGGGCAGTATTCCAACATGATAATGACCCCAAACACACCTCCAAGATGACCACTGTCTTGCTAAAGAAGCTGAGGGTAAAGGTGATGGGCTGACCAAGCATGTCTCCAGACCTAAACCCTATTGAGCATCTGTGGGGCATCCTCAAATGGAGGGTAGAGGACTGCAAGGTCTCTAACATCCAACAGCTCCGTGATGTCATTATGGAGGAGTGGAAGAGGACTCCAGTGGTAACCTGTGAAGCTCTGGTGAACTCCATGCCCAAGAGGGTTAAGGCAGTGCTGAAAAATAATGGTGGTCACACAAACTATTGACACTTTGGGCCCAATTTGGACATTTTCACTTAGGGGTGTACTCACTTTTGTTTTCAGCGGTTTAGACATTAATGGCTGTGTGTTGAGTTATTTTGACAGCAAATTTACACTGTTATACAAGCTGTACACTCATTACTTTACATTGTAGCAAGTGTCATTTCTTCAGTGTTGTCACATGAAAAGATATAATAAAATATTTGCAAAAATGTGAGGGGTGTACTCACCTTTGTGAAATAATGTATGTGACATAGTAATGCACAGTAAAAGGTGCACATTTTTCGGCATGTTACTACAACACACAGCAGACTAATACTGTGGTGTGTTCCGGTGTTATTATTGTAATATTCTACATTGCACTCTGATGCAGGTGAAGCACCTGCGCTACAGCTCACCAAAACACACGTGCCATACATTGTGGTGTATTACAATGAAAAAAAAATGTGATGCCTTAACGAAATGCAGGTAAACATGCGATACAGTATGCACACTGTCATACAACGCTACAGTGTGACTGTCCATCTAACACTCAACATTTTCATTATCATATTTGTCTAAATCATATCTAAACCTGTTTGTATGCAGGGCTCATTTGAAGCCGAAGTCAATTTTTTAATTTACATATATACAGTACCATATGCATTAGTTATGTTTAAAGGTGTGTATCTCATTGCCTACCAGGAGCTGCTTCTGTTAAAAATTCTTCCTGGTATGCCTCCTCAAAGCCACCTAATACTGTTCTGAGTGGATGTCTTCCGGCGCTTAGAGATAACTGTAGTCTCTGTTACTGAGAAAAGTTGCACCAATCGCCTAGTCCTTTCTATTCTCTACCCCATGCACAAAATTCCTGCTGGTATTTTTGCACAATGTGAATGGAGTCAGAGCAGTTAAATGAAAGGACCTCCGCCACCCATTCACAGAATGAGATGCTTTGTGGGACAATAATAATAGGAGTTTCATGAATGGTGGAGAAGGCAGAAGGGGGTGGGTAAGTGGCAGCGGCAACTTTTAACCTTTACAGCCACTCAGGACAGTATCCAGCAGCTCTGCAGAGGCGCAACAGGGAAGATTTTTAGCAGAAGCATCAGCTTGCAGTTAGTGTGGTACACACTATTACACATACTTTTGTATGTTTTATCCACTCTTATAATGAGCAGTCTTGAAGTCAGGGGACTGGAAATATAATTAGAGACTTGAGAGGAATTATGAGTTTTAAACTAGACCTACATTTTTTTAATTATAAAACTCACAAAAGGGTATCTCTTTGAGCTCCGGTATTAAATATATTTGAATGCTAGTAATCTATTACTATACCTCCCAATATAAAAAAAAAAAAAAATCTGAAAAATGTAAGGCTATGCACTCAGACTATGGGAACAGTTGTGCCTCCTTATAAAACAAAGAGCCACTATAGGGAAAACTATTGTATTCTGCTTGTTGTTAATACCTGTAATGATATTATCCAGCAAATATTTTTTTTCATTCCCCATGCCTTTAATCATATTCTTCTCCACATTAACATGCAAACCAAGCTGTTCAGCAAAAGCAGCAGTTGCATGGGGTTGGGACAAACCACATAGCACTGGCAGGGTTATCTTTTATTTCTATGCTTTAAAGTTGTTAAAAAGGTTGTCTACGGGGTGACAATGGTGCTGTGCAAGCAGCTGAAAGATGGCAAGTGGTTCAGATGTGAAGTTTACAATTGCAAAGCTGAACAATGCCAATTACCAGCTGCGGAAGTTTTAAACTAGAAATTATTCTAGGCAAGGATAACTTGTGGCAAGTGCTGAATACAGACAGACCCACAGACGGAGAGAAGGAGGACTGGGATAGGAAAGATAGGCAGGCAAAAGGGATTATAAGCTTGCTAGTGGAAGATGACCAGCTTATCCACATAAGAACAGAGAAAAGGTATGTGGACTTCATTCTAAAAACTGCATGAGCGTTCATGCCTCAACAGTAAGCTGTTTCTACTTGTTTCTACTAAGAAAACTATATAAAATGAGACTAGAATAAGGGCAGCATATGTGTAACCACGTGAAAGCTATGCTAGAAATCATAGAGCAGTTATGCGCCATCAGAGAGGACATCAAAGATAACCATATTGTTGCCCTGCTTCTCTGCAGCCTTCCAGAGACATATACTGTTCTTATTAATGCTTTAGAAACCAGACCCGAGCAGGAACTCTGAAGATGTACAAAGACACAAAGCACAACAAAGAGAGCTGAGCCTGTTTTTGCTGTAAAAGGACTGGTCACTTAAAAAAGGACTGTTCTATCTGGAAAGCTGAGCAGAAAAAGCTCAAGCTATCCACAAAAAGAGTCAAAGCAATCACAAAGGAACTGCAGACACATTATGGAGTGGCACCTTAAAAGTAACAAAGAGTGGCAAGCCACAAGGCTGGTGCGTAGACTCAGGTGCAAAAAGCCACATGACTTGCGATGAGACCTTCTTCGCAAACATTGATTACAGTGCAAAAGACAGTTTTCCTAGTAAACAGGGAAAAGCATCACATTAGAAGGTAAAGGCCAGGGCTTCCTGAACTGTATTACACCACAAGGCAAGCACAGTATCCTTGTAAAGAAAGTGCGGTATGTTCCAGAACTAGAAGGCAGTTAAAGAGGAAGTAAACTCTCCCCCACCTATGCTGCTTTTCAATTAGACCATTATATTAAATTCTTCTAACACATATACAATATAATTTAGCCCCAATCGCATGTTCCTTACTGTGTTTGAAGATGTTTATAAATTTGTTTCTCTCAGGTTAAGCCAGTGCCATATTAACTGTTGTTCTCCGTGTCTGTAATAGAGAATACTTCCTCCCTTTGCTTAAATCTCACACATGCGCAATCGTTTCTCAGCCAAGCCTCCTTCTAGTTCCAGAGGCTGAGCATGTAGCAGGCATGTACTGGCCATCGGGACTACAGGGAGTTTCCCGGTGGGCCGATGGCTCAGTGGGCCGGTTTCAGTGAAAGCCTGTCAAAGTAATGGCTTTCTTGGTTTACCCTCAACTTCACGCAGTGATGTGAGAAAGATGAGAAAAATACAGAGGAGAATAAGTGAAATAATAAAAGAGGTTAGTGAGGACTCCTTATGTTATGCTACTTATGTTTTTTTGCACAATTGCGTATAGTTTATATACTGTTTTTGTGCTTGTTTGCACAATTAAAGTGCGCCGGTCTGGATGAAGTCCAGGGCCAAATTTCTGTCCCAGTCCAGCCCTGGCATGTAGTCTTGCAGTATTGGAGCGCAGTGCCGCTGGGAGCGGATATGAAAGCCACGGCACACTGCTCAATGGACTGATAGCACAAAGAGCATGCCATGAATTGCGGAAGAGATGCACATGCGACGGTGACGTCATAACGTAATGTGATGGATTACCAGCAAACCGAGCAAGTAAGCTGAGGACAGCGATCAATAGTGCTTTTAATGCAGATTTATATGGGCTAAAGTGATAGGAGAAAGTTTACAACCATTTTAAGTTCCAGGGTGATGAATACACAATTCACAACAATAAGCGATTCCTCACAAAAGGAAAACTGGATGATCACCCCTGCAGGCTCATCACCATGGATAATCAAGCCAGTATAGTCTCTAATGACCTACACAGCAAATGTCTTCACTTATGGCACAGGTGACTGGGGCACAGAAGTCCCGAAGCTATACAGGACATTATAAGGAGAGGCTTATCAGAAGATTTGACAATAATGCCTTGCAAAGCACTCATGAAATGCAAGTGCTGTATTGAAGCAAAAGCCACACATGCTCCTCTTCCACAGGCATCTCAAAGAAAAACTATCCAACCCCTGCAGCTCATACACAGTGATGTATTTGGTCCAATGAAAACTCCCACGTCAGACGGGAACAGATATCTACTGACTTTCATTGATGATTATTCCAGGTACACAAACACTTATCTGATGAAACACAAGAATGAAACATTAAAGAAACTTCAAGAGTTCGTTGCCATGTCTAGCAACAAATTTCAACAGAAACCAGGAATAATACGCACTGACAATAGAAGTGGGCCCTTTCCTGAAGAGACAAGGAATAGTACACCAGACAACCACACCAAACACTCCTGAACAAAGCGGTGTAGCAGAAAGGAAATATCGCGCTCTTATAGAAATGGCCACATGCATGTTGTCGGATGCCAGCCTAATCTCAAGTACTGGGGAGAAGCAGTCATGACTGTAACCTATCTACAGAACAGACTACCCTCAAGAGCCATTAAAAGTACTCCATTCTAAATGTGGCATGGATCAAAGCCTAGCATAGGGCACATCAGAGTGTTTGGATGTAAAGCATATGCCTATATTCCAAGTGAAAAGCGATCCAAGCTGGAGAACAGAGCCATAGAGAGCATTCTAATAGGCTACAGCAAGCAAACTAAGGGTTACAGAATCCTACACCCAAAGACTGACAAAGTGACAATAAGCCAAAGTGACAAACACCAATCCCTGAAATTTGTGAAGTGAATAAACCCAGCAAACCAGAAGAAAAGGTCAACCAAAGCGAACCTGTGCGGGAGTCAGGACGGGAGGTGGAACTCACAATCCTAAATCAAGTTCGCAACCAGATCCTGCTGAACTGTCTGAAGTCAGAAGATCCACTTGGACTACAGGGGATACCATCCCGCAAGCTGTCATAATCTGTCAAAACACACAGCATACTTGTACCAACATCCTGGAAAGACATAGAAAAACTGCCAAAATGTGAAGCCAATAAATGGAAAAAAGCAGCAGAAGAAGAATTAAAGTCACTTCAAGAAAATAAAACCTGGACACTCACAGAGCTCCCTCCTAATCCCAAAACTATAGGAAGTGAATGGACTTTCAAAGTAAAATCAAACGCAGAAGGGAATATCCACAAATACAAAGCCAGACTAGTTGCCAAGGGTTACTCCCAGATATTCAGTAAAGATTACGATGAAACATTCGCTCCCGTCGTAAAAAACTCCACCATCAGAGCGCTTCTTAGCGTTGCAGCTGGGAAGGGCATGCAAGTGAAGCACCTAGACATTAAAACTGCTTTCCTATATGGAGACATTAAGGAAGATCTCTACATGGAGCAACCACCAGGGTTTGAGCAAGGAGACAATCTTGTGTGTAAACTTCAGAAGAGCATCTACGGTCTTAAGCAATCTGCAAGGATCTGGGTTTTCAAGAATCAAGAAGACAGATGGATATACATTTTTATCTATGTTGATGACATTATAACCTGTTTTGAACAAGAAGGGGATTACAATCAGATAGTTTACAAGCTGACAGAAAATTTAGGAACATTAGCTTCTATCTGGGAATCCAAATAGAGAGAGAGGAAGATGGAAGTTATCTTCTTAACCAATCTCAGTAAATCTCTGAAATCTTGGAACAATTCCATATGCAAGATGCAAAGGAAGTAAAAACTCCTATGGAACCAGGCTATCTAAAGAGCAATGAAGCAGAAAACTTGCTAACCAACAATGATATGTATCACAGAGCAATCGGTAAGCTACTATATATTGCCAGCGTGACAAGACCAGACATAGCTGCAGCAGTGGGCATACTATGCAGGAAAGTTTCAGCTCCCTGTCAGCGTGACTGGAACGCATTAAAAAGAAGTGAGGCAATACCTCAAAGGAACAATTCAGATGAAGTTATGGTTACCAGCAACAACGAATCCAACACTGGTTGGATATGTTGATGCTGATTGGGCTGGGGACTGCGCAGACCGTAAATCCACAAGTGGATTCATCTTCCAGTATGGGGAAGGAACCATAAGTTGGTCTAGTCGAAAGCAAGTAACTGTCACTCTATCTTCAAATGAAGCAGAGTACATTGCAGCAGCATACACATGCCAAGAGGTGATATGGATTTGTCAACTTTTTGTGGACATTGGGATAGACATGTCAAAACCAATTTCCATTTTTAAAGACAACCAGGGATGTATAAAGCTAACGCAATCAGAAAGGGTGAATCCTAGGATCAAACACATCGATGTCAAGTATCACCTACTGAGGGACAATCAAGAGCAAGGTGCTATTGACATTCAATATTGCCCATCAGAGGAGATGACTTCTGATGCACTCACCAGGCCTTTGCAGAAGAAGCTGAATGTAATTTGACAAAACACATGCTGTTGAGAAGGGGTTTGGAAGTACAACAGCATAGTTGCTAATAAACTGACAATACTGTATGTATTATACCTATCTATCCAGCAGGTGGCACTGCAGTGTTATAATGTGTATTCTAAGGTAATGTATTTAGAGGAAGTATCTTTGTTCCTAAGTGTCTGTAGTTGTATCCTCCTGTTTCCTGTTCCATGATAAAGACATGCTTTGATATCCACCATGAAAGTAAAGGTATACTCTGCATACAACAAGCTTCCAGCGCATGATTCAAAAACCTGCTAATAATAAGTCAGGCATAAAAAAAAAATTGCCATGAGCTCAAGAAGAGTGGTATAGCTGATTTTAATTACTAAAGGCCGATCTAATAATATTTTTGTTTAGAATTAATGTGTCTGCCCTTGGGGTGTCTGAAAGATCTTTTTTCTCTTCCTTTGTGAAAATATTGGCCACAGTTGTCCAGGAATTTTGTTTTGTCTTCCTCTAACCCAGTAGTTCTCAACCTCCTAGTGCCGTGACCCCTTGATAAAATTTCCCAATTTGTGGGGACCCCTAACAGTAAAATTATTTTCGTAGCTTGGGTTGTCAGCACGAAAGGCAATTCAAGTAATTTGCACCCCTAACCCATGGACATTTAGCTCTCCCTGAGTCCCTTCCACTCGTACAGTATTAAAACCCCTTATGGTACATTTTAGGATGTACTACTCTCTTTTTTCTCCTTTCTTTCCCGTTTATCTCTCTCTATGCTAATTTCTTGGGTTTTTTTTCCCCATCCCCCTCTCTAGCCCTGTTTTTTATTCTTTTTCTTATTCTTTCTCTCCCTTTTTCTTTGTTCCTCCCCCTTTTTTCCTCTCCCTTCCATGTATTCTGTTTTTATCCCTTCTCTTACTCCTTGGTGGGGGGGGAATGGGATGAGTGGCAGTGCTGGCAGGTAGTTGGGATGAGTGGCAGTGCTTGTGGGGGGGTGGGATGAGTGGCAGTGCTGGGGGGAGTTCTGATCAGCCAACTTAAGTGCTCTTGATCAAGATCATCTGCTGATCTGAGAACTGTAGTGCAGACTTTTAATGGCAACTATAATCACAGGTAGTGTTACTCATGGTGTCTTTGGCTTCATTGTGTCTCCGGCGTTGTGGTGTCTTGTAGCCGTGACACCTATGCCAAAATCAGGAGATAGGGTCTCCTCCAGCCCCTCCCACTTCACATTCCTCACCAGTCAGCTGACCTCTAGTCTCTGCCCCCCAGCCAGGCTGTGAACTGAATTGGCGGCTGCGAAGAGGCTGAGTAGGCGGCCGTGGGCTCCAGGAAGAGCCCAGCTGGGCACCTGCAAAAAGGCTGGGGGAGCAGTGCGGGCTTCAGGAACAGCCCAGGATTCGTGACCCCTGGCAAATAGTCATTCGACCCCCAGGTTGAGAACCACTGCTTTAACCAAAGCTGGGTGGTCTGTTATTATTAGGTCCATTAACCATGTAACTCTATAGAACAGCTTAAAAGGAAGACTCTGGCCAAAATAAACAAACAACTTTCTTTTTGTGAATGGACAAGCTCTTTGTTCTAACATTTTGTTTCAATTTCTGAAACTGGAGTGGCTGTTAATTTGCACTTTATCAGGCCACTTGCACCAGTCATCAGGAACAATTTGATGTCTGTGCCTGCCCCTGTCTGAAGAGAAATACATATTGTTAAAGTAACCTTGTCAGAAGGTTAACAAAATTAAAGCTCCCGCAACTGATCCTGTTTGGCTCCTCAGGTTGGTTGATAGCAGGGCCCCCTACTGGCCACTTTAGTTCCTCATGCTGAACCCAGTCACTGCAAGGCATGGTAGTGATGTAGGGGTCAGGAGGAGAAACCATAGCGGTCAGCGGGCACATCCAGTAAGTGTGGCATTAGATTTGTACCATGATCTGTGCTATGGAAATACATTTCAGCAAACAGGACACCGGACACAGGTTAATATAACGCTGTTTTCAAGTGTAGTGCGATTATAATTTTTATTAACCACTTGACAGGGTCACTTTAAAGAATTCTAAAACCAAGAGCAAAAATGCATACGTTTTCCCTTTTTTCAAGCTTTGTCTAGAGATTCTGCCAGTAACACACTTCCTGTTGTAGGGTGACAACACTCACTCACCATATCCTGTCGAGGAGAAGTGTTGTCACCCTAGGGCAGGGCTATAGAACACCACCTCCCCCATCCTCTTTTCTGTAACATAGGGGATATGCTCTGAAGTGCAGTGACAGAACTGGAAATTATGTTAACTGATAAAAGTCAGCAGAGGCAGAAAGCACAGGATGTTAGGAGCTCACAGGATTTCTGTCAGAATCAACAGGTAATTTATTTGCATTTATTTAACAGATATAACAAAACACTTTCAATGGTATGGTATCAGTTCAATGGTATGGTAACAGTCAAAACAAAAGTTCATTGTTATAGTGTTATGGAGGCTAGCATTGCTGACGTCCTTCTGAAAATATGAAGTGTTTCTAAAGGCAGAATGTTTTTAACCTTAAAGTAATTGTAAAGGTTCCTTTTTTTTTTTCTAAATAACAAACATGTTATACTTACCTGCTCTGTGCAAGGTTTTTGCACACAGCGGCCCAATCCTCCTTTTCTGGGGTCCCCCGGTGGGGCTTATGGCTCTTCCTTTTCATTGAGTGCCCCCATGGAGAGCCGCTTTCTGTGGGGGCACTTGTTTGGACATGCACCCGAGTCCCACTGCTGCATCTATTGACACAGACAGCAGGACTCGGCCCTGCCCCCCCTTCCCGTGTCACTGGATTTGATTGACACCAGTGGGAGCCAATGGCTCAATCTCTCCAATGAGGACCGCAGTGAGACAGCGGCTCGTCGCTGGAATGATTGGGTTCAGGTAAGAATGACCGGGTTCAGGCTCTGGGGCGGTGCTGTAGCATAGAAGGTTTTTCACCTTAATGCATAGAATGCATTAAGATGAAAAACTTTGAGACTTTAAAACTCTTTTAATGCATTTCCTGCATTAAGGTAAAAAACCTTCTAAGTGCAGCTTCCCCCCCAGCCCTTGCTTATACTTACCTGAGCTGAGCCCAATCTTAATCCAGTGATGTGCATGAAAGCCAGGAGTGCTGGTGGGGGCCCAAGAAGAGGAGAATCGGTGCTGCTCTGTGCAAAACTATTTCATAGAGTAGGTAATGTACACTGCTGCTGGTAAACAGATGTGTAGGAGCAATTGGGCATTTTTTTGCTCCTGAAATCTCCTCTATGTTATCTTATCAGTACCCCGAAAAATGCATTCAGAAGCTGTGGTTAGAGGCATTTCAAACGCCAAACGCAGCTAAACGCATTAAATCGCGTTTAGCCACATTTTGTTTACAGGCGTTTTTCATTTTTGCCTATTTTGAAAAAAAAAATAAAAAAAAAAATTTTCAAATGCTTCTAGACGCAAATGCGGCTAAATAGGACTAAATGCGGCATGTAAACGCGGCTAAGTGGCCGTTTTTAGACGCCAGTTTCTAGCTGTCAAGTTAAATCATTCAGGAGGGGTTGAACAACGTCCCGTGTACATGAAGCCTAATAAATACTTGTATAACATGTTTGTTATTTTTTATATTTTTTTAAATGTTATTTAAAAAAAGAAAAACTGCTGTGAGTCGCTCCGCACAGCAGGAGTGCACCTTAAAGTGGAACTAAACCCCTAGAAATACTTACCTTCTAGTGATGTGGCGGTTAAATCCCTCGTCAGCCTTTGTCATCTTCTTTCGGCCACTTCTGAGTGCTGAGGTTTCAGCCTCTTGATTGGCCGGTAGGGGAATGATGTCATGTGCACAGGAGGCAGTCATTCCAGCACGGCTGGAGTGTGCCGGGAATGCAACCTGAGTATAAGAATGTGAGCAGGCAGGTAGCATGTCTGCCATAATGAGCTGCCTGCTTGCAGTTTTTTGTACTGCTGAAGTTTAGTTCAACTTACAAGTTCTTTAAAAAAATAACAAAAATGATAGAATGATCTGGTTTACACTTTGTGTTATGACACTGCTGTCACAGCAATCTGCAGTCACGGAAGGTGTCACGATGTGCACTGAGGTATTGAATTGAAATGTAACTTTCTATCTAATATTACATAAACTTTTATTATATTAAATTATTGTATTTTTTTTTTTTTTTTATAGGAACATATGATCCAAAATGAGGTGTCCATTCTGAGAAGAGTGAAGCATCCCAATATAGTGCTGCTTATTGAGGAGATGGATATGCCAAATGAACTGTATCTGGTGATGGAACTAGTAAAGGTTAGTCGATAACTATTTTTTTTGTGCTGCTTGTACAAATGACTGATTCATATATGCTGTAGGTAACTTGGAGCTGGTGTTATAACTTCTGTAATGATAGAGTGCAGTTAGTTGCTCAGTATAGTGCCTGTTGGTATAAGTTTCTCAGCTATCACACCCCCCAGTGGATCATGAGCAGTAGCATACATCTAGTCATTACAAACAATATTGCCCCGTACACACGGTCGGACTTTGTTCGGACATTCCGACAACAAAATCCTAGGATTTTTTCCGACGGATGTTGGCTCAAACTTGTCTTGCATACACACGGTCACACAAAGTTGTCGGAAAATCCGATCGTTCTAAACGCGGTGACGTAAAACACCTACGTCGGGACTATAAACGGGGCAGTGGCCAATAGCTTTCATCTCTTTATTTATTCTGAGCATGCGTGGCACTTTGTCCGTCGGATTTGTGTACACACGATCGGAATTTCTGACAACGGATTTTGTTGTCGGAAAATTTTATCTCCTGCTCTCCAACTTTGTGTGTCGGAAAATCCGATGGAAAATGTCCGATGGAGCCCACACATGGTCGGAATTTCCGACAACACTTTCCGATCGGACATTTTTCATCGGAAAATCCGACCGTGTGTACGGGGCATTAGACTGCTATAAGCTCCTGCAGGATATGGACTCCAGGACTTTCTTGCTGCACCATTGCATTTGGCAGATGATTTTGAATAACATGAGGTTTCCATTGATGGTCAACTTAGTGCCAATAGGAGTCCTCAAGTGCAGCCCCAACACGTTCAGAGTGCTGCACAATAGTTTTCATAAATTGTGTTGCAAAATGTCTTCTGTATGTCTTGTGGTTAAACATATGTCTTACCATGTGTTAACGTAATGCATGGCAACTTAACATGACCCCAGCTTACTGTAACTGGCACCAGCACTTCAGCGGAGCACAATGCACATAATGTGCTGCATTAAAAAGTCACGTCCAGTTTTTTTATGTGTTCTGAATAACAGGTGGTTGCTTACACAGCTAATGCAAATGTTACCTAGAATGCATTTGGTGGGACCCTAGGGTAAACGGGAGAGTTTTTTTTTTTTATTAATGTACTAAGTTTAGGATTATTTCTAATGATCTAGTGTTGGCTGCAATCAGCCAGCAATAAATCACTAAAGCAGTGATCTACTGCTGCATGGAGAGGCTGGATAGAGCTGCTTCAGCTCTACCGGAGCCTTCATTCTAATGCAGCGTACACACGACCGGACTTTCGGTCAGAGTAGACTCTGACAGTGTTTCCGACGGAGTTCCGCTGCAACGGACTTGCCTACACACGATCACACCAAAGTCCGTTCATTTAGAGCGCGATAACGTACGACGGGACTAGAAAAAGGAAGTTCAATAGCCAGTAGCCTATAGCTGCCCTTGCGTCGTTTTTGGTCCGTCGGACTAGCATACAGACGAACAGTTTTCCCGATAGGAATTGAGTCCGTCGGAAAGATTTGAAACATGTTCTATTTCTAGGTCCGTCAGAATTTTAGAAAGGAAAAGTCTGATGAAGCCCACACACGATCAAAATGTCTGATGGAATGATTCCGTCTGACTTTTTCTGCCAGAAAGTCCGGTCATGTGTACGCGGCATTACAGGAAGTGCAGTGACATCACTTCCAATGTAAACACAGTGAGGTTGATTTACTAAAGGCAAATAAACTGTGCACTTTGCAAAGTACAGTTGCTCGAGAGGTTAGTAAATAAGCAAAAGCTCCTCTGACTTCCATCATCCAATCATGTGAAAATAAAAATGCTCTTTTTTTTTAATTTTCCTTGCACGTGATTGGATATTCTTTGCAAAGTGAAGCCTTACCTCATTTGCTAAGCTCTGGAGCAACTGCACATGCAAAGTACATTTGTCTTTAGTAAATCAACCCCAGTGTGTAAGTATTGTTCCACCTTGTTTTACATTGCTTGCTGCCATTGTTCCTATGTAGCACTGGGTAGCAGAAGCAAAAGTCCAGAAACAAATCGATTCACCAGCAAGGCTTAGTGCCTAGGCTCAGTGACAAATGGTGGTTCCATTGCTAAAGCCAGCTGGAGCCACTGTTGCTGAGTATGCATCCTCCTTTGCTCCAGACCTTATTGAAGGTCTGGAGATTTAATTCATTAAATGTGGGATTAAGACACTCTAGTGCGATTTCTGATGCGACTTGAGTCACACAGAATGGCATGACGGTGGACTTACCATTGTTTTCAATGGTGGCTGTTCACATCAATGCAGCACAACTGCGATGCCAGTTTGGGGACGGCTTCTGTGCTACTTTGGTATGATGCAGTGCGATTTTGTGGCCCTTAGATCCGAATGGAAATGTATGAAAAACGCATGTACAAGTCTTGGCAAGCCGCTTGTTGGGTATCAAGCGTTTCAACAGTTTGTGTTGTGTTACAGTTTGTAACGATTTACTTTAAATATTACTAGATTTAATACTGGGATTCAGGGGTGGCCCATCCATTAAGGGTGCATGGGCACCGCTCCCTCTCTCTAGCAACCCCCTCTATGACTAATGGATAGATTCATGTTACGAGGAGCCAGAAACACAAATAGAATGTAGTGAGGAAGAGATCGGTTCCCAAAGTGAAAATATGGATACAATGGAGATAATTAACCTTTCTGATTTTGATTTACAAGGTATATATGACTATTACGTCGTGGTCTCTCTTTTTCACCTTCTAACCATATGAACCACTTTGAGGTTTTTTAAGGACCTTAATTTCTTCCTCAGGAAGATCTATTACAGACTTGTACATACAACAACATCACATGACTGTAATAGTCAGGAGCCCCTTGGGGACATTAGGGAACATCAAGCCTTGGATGACCTTGTCTCTGATGGGAGAATCCTCCTCAGACACAGACGAGGAGGACTTTTCCCAAGACAAGCAAATCTTAACATCGAGTCTACCAAGATACCACAATTCAGGAACAATCACTGGCTTGCAATTTTTATTGACTTAGTCTAATGCCACATACACACGAGCGGACTTTTCGACCGGACTGGTCCGATGGTCTATCCGACAGACTTTCGACGGACTTCCGACGGACCTTCCAAACAAACGGACTTGCCTACACACAATCACACCAAAGTCCGATGGATTTGTACGTGATGGCGTACAACCGGACTAAAATAAGGAAGTTGGTAGCCAGTAGCCAATAGCTGCCCTAGCGTCGGTTTTCGTCCGTCGGACTAGCATACAGACGAGCGGACTTTTCGATCCTTCGTTTAGGATACAAGGGATGTCCTCCAAAAGATTGCAGGGGTGGAGGTGCCAGAGGGCTCAATGCTGACCAGCATTGATGTTGAGTCCCTCTACACCTCCATCCCCACGAATGTGGCATCTCTGCTGTAGCCTATTTCCTAGACGAAAAATATCTCACCATGGGCTCCCAAAATTAGTTCATTTTGGACCTACTCGACTTTTCTCTCACCCACAACTGTTTTCAATTTGCAGGGATGTACTACCATCAACTTAGAGGTACCTCCATAGGGGCACCATGTGCACCTGCCTATGCCTGCCTTTATCTTGGCAGGTGGGAGCAAAGTAAGGGCTATGGGGGTTATTTACGAAAGGCAAATCCACTTTGCACTGAAAGTGCACTTGTAAGTGCAGTCGCTCTAAATCTGAGGGGTACATCTGAAATGAGGGGAAGCTCTGCTGATTTTATAATCCAATCATGTACAAGCTAAAATACTGTTTTTTATTTTCCTTGCATGTCCCCCTCGGATCTACAGCGACTGCACTTTCAAGTGCACTTGCAGTGCAAAGTGGATTTTCCTTTAGTAAATAACCCCCTATGTGTCATCACTGTATTTACATCATCTACAGCTCTGGATAAGATACATCGATGATGTTCTGTTAATCTGGGGTGGGACCAAAGAAGAACTGCATCAGTTCATTTCAGAACTTACTGTAAATGCCAAAAACATTAAACTTATGTTTACCTTCCATACTGAAACGTTATCCTTTTTAGATCTATCCATTTCTATTGTCAAGTAAGTGATGAAGTAACCTACAGGTCAGAAGCAGAGGACCTTTACAGAAGGTTTAGAAATAGGGGCTACTCTCATAAGACAATTAGACGGGCTCGGAAAAGAGCATCATCTGCTAAAAGGGAAGATCTTATTCAGCCAACAGAAGATAGACTCCTGTCAGTTGATAACTCAACTGTCCGTAAAATAACTAGCTACGGCTCTCAGTGGAATGAGGTTAGGTCTATTTTAAACAAACACTGGCATGTCTTGCATAGATCTGATACTTTGTCACAAATTGTTGGTCCTCGTCCTCTAGGAGAGTGATAAATCTTCAAGACAATTTAGTCCACTCAGAATTTGTTCGGACTCCGACGACAAATTGGTTATCCGACAGGTCCTGTCTGCATGGCATGTTCCCTTGTGGACATTGTCGAACGTACGGCTAGCTTCATCGATGCTGATGCACAAAAAACTTACCCCATAAGTCAGTTCATCATCTGCAGTACCTCAAGGGTGTTATACATCCTTGAGTGTCCCTGTAAAAAGCTTTATGTGGGAAAGACCAAGCGTCGGTTGCGCATCCGCATCGGTGAGCATCTTGCTGGCATTAGGAATGCCAAAACAAATGACAAATCTGAACGTCCTCCTGTAGCCCAACATTTTCGATAGGTTCCATCGTTTGTCGGCTGAGGGTCTTAAAATTAGGGAATTTAAGAGAATTTTTGCCCTCACTCTATCCAAGGGGAAGGGGGATTTTGATACTGTCTTCCTCTGTAAAGAAAAAGAGTGGATATTTTGTTTAAAAACTATGGCCCCCAAGGACCTCAACCCTCAATATCAACAATGATCGCGACATGTGAACATCTCCCTCCCCTCCCCCCAATTAACCCCCGCACCCCCTTCCTTCCCCCTTCTTCCCCCCCTCTTTTTGTTATAGAAATTAGCTCTCTCTTATCTGTTCTTTTCCTTCTCTTGTCCCCCTGTATTTACTACAATACATATAGTACTGAGGCAGGGGACTGTGCTGCTATCAGGAAGCTATGTGCGGCTCTCTGACAGCCCCTCCCACCGGGCATGATCTGCCTGCATTGCATAGATAAGGACAGAGACCCAGTGATGATGTCATTGGGTCTAAAATGGGGCATGTAGTGAAAGCGGAAAGGTTTTATTTTAAATTTCTATTCGCATGTTGGGGGCCGGGTACAGGGAAGGCAAAATATAGTTCTCTCCTGTCTATTCTCTTCCTTCTCTTGTCCCCCTGTATGTACTACAATACACATCAGACTACCATCTAATATTAATAATAATCTCTTTTTGATTGACACATTGTTCTTCAATTACTCATTAATTTCTTATATTTATTTTTCAATGTATTCAATTTCTCAGTTTTGCTGTGGATATCAAAACCTATATTTCTAATAAAGTATGGGTGCTTGTGTTAGGTGGTTTTATATAATTAGATCCACATATTGGCCATTTTGTCATTATACATGTGGGAACTAGCATCACGATATATACCGGTACTTTTTGTCTATACAAGTAAACTATTTATGGGTTTTACAGTTTGCATCGCTACATTTGTAATCATTTTTATGAACCACTAGAAAAGTTTTTCCTGGCATGTCTCTATAGGACTGTGCTAAGTGATGGAGCCAAATAAAATGGGAGGTATCTAGTTTACCCCTTATTAAACTCCAGTTCTGGACTTTCACAGTGCCCTGATGAAACGCACGTCATGTGAGTGAAATGCATTGGTGTTTCAACATCATTTGATGCGGCGTCACCTGCATTTGCACGGCTCCTTTCATCTGCCTCCCCACCTGATCAGTTGATCAGCTCTCCGCATGTACAGCCATCTGCTTTCACGGCACGCACCAAGCTGTCTGAGCTTTGAAGATTGGAAAAGTGCTATCAGCATCTTACACACCTCCACGTCCGCATCAGCCCTCATGCTGATCCACTGATCCGGCGGTCCATGGAACTCTGAAAGAGACTTTACTGGCGGCCCACTACCTATATGAACAGACCTGTCAGTGAGGAAGGAGCATCAGCGCGGCTTTGGGTGAGCTTGTTCCAGGGACTCAGTTCCCGTTCTTTTCATCCTCCACTGTACTGCCACTTCCACCGCCGAGTGGATGTCCCCTCACTTTCACATATCAGGCTGTAACATCAACAGCTAGTCCCCTTTGCCTCTGTTCCCCTGTCAGCCTTTATACATGCTAGTTGATCTGATCCTTCATCTTCCATTAAGTGCCTGCAGGCACCTGTTTAATCAACAAGCAATCCACACAATTCAGATGGATTGTTTCCCCTCATTGTTTTCAAGGACTATTTTTGATGTGTCTAAACCATAGGTCTAGCTAGATTCATAATTGTTTCAGCCATCATTGCTTTCAACTAAGTGCCTCATCCCTGCATATGGTTGACTGCTGGTATGATAGTTGGTAATGCATGTGAGCCCGGGTCTTTTTCTTTGTTTTATAATACTATTGAATCTATCCTTGGCCGCCGCTGCCACCCCCTATTCAGGCCTCCGGCTTCATTTTGGACACCTTGCGCCAAAATTCCGGTGGCGTGGGGTGTTATATTGAAGCACCTTATTAAACCCATAGGCTCTAATAGGCTTTAAAAAAGGTGGACTTGGAGCGCAGTGCATTGCGCTCGCAGTCCACCCGAATGTGTTTTAAAAGCAAATGAATATTTGCTTTTCTAACACCTCTCCGCCAATCAAGGAAGTGCGGGTCTAATACCAATCACCTGATTGGCTGAAGGTACAGACGCCCCAGAAGCATGGAGGACACAGGAGTCATCCCACAGCTCGCTGCTGCCACCCGCTGCCTGACCCGCCACTAAGAGGGGGAAAGTGCCGGGCAGGCAGCAGGCGGGCGGGGGGGTCACAGCGATGGCATTTGATGGGCACATGTGGCGGCATTTGATGGGCATGAGTGGCTGCATTTGATGAGGCACAAGTGGCTGCATATGATGGGCACAAGCGACTGCATTTGATGGGCACAAGTGGCTGCATATGATGGATGTAAGTGGCTGCATATGATAGGCACAAGTGGCTGCATATGATAGGCACAAGTGGCTGCATTTGATGGGCACAAGTCGCTGCATATGATGGGCACAAATGGCTGCATATGATGGGCACAAGTGGCTGCATATGATGGGCACTAGTGGCTGCATTTGATGGGGCACAAGTGGCTGCATTTGATGGGGCACAAGTGGCTGCATATGACGGGCACAAGTGGCTGCATTTGACGGGCATAGTGGCTGCATTTGATGGACACAAGTGGCTGCATATGATGGGCACCAGTGGCTGCATTTGATGGGCACCAGTGGCTGCATTTGATGGGCACTAGTGGCTGCATATGACGGGCACTAGTGGCTGCATATGATAGGCACAAGTGGCTGCATATGATAGGCACAAGTGGCTGCATTTGATGGGCACAAGTCGCTGCATATGATGGGCACAAATGGCTGCATATGATGGGCACAAGTGGCTGCATATGATGGGCACTAGTGGCTGCATTTGATGGGGCACAAGTGGCTGCATTTGATGGGGCACAAGTGGCTGCATATGACGGGCACAAGTGGCTGCATTTGACGGGCATAGTGGCTGCATTTGATGGACACAAGTGGCTGCATATGATGGGCACCAGTGGCTGCATTTGATGGGCACCAGTGGCTGCATTTGATGGGCACCAGTGGCTGCATTTGATGGGCACTAGTGGCTGCATATGACGGGCACTAGTGGCTGCATATGATGGGGCACAAGTGGCTGCATTTGATGGGGCACAAGCGGCTGCATATGACGGGCACAAGTGGCTGCATTTGACGGGCATAAGTTGCTGCATTTGATGGGTACAAGTGGCTGCATATGATGGGGCACAAGTGGCTGCATTTGATGGGGCACAAGTGGTTGCATATGATGGGCACAGTGGCTGCATATGATGGGCACAATGGCTACAATTGATAGCACAGTGGCTGAATTTCATGGGCACAAGTGGCTGCATATGATGGGCACAAGTGGCTGCATTTGATGGGCACAAGTGGCTGCATTTGATGGGCACAAGTGGCTGCATATGACGGGCACAAGTGGCTGTATATGATGGGCATATGTGCTGCATTTGATGGGCACAAATGGCTGCATATAATGGGCACAAGTGGCTGCATATGATGGGCACAAGTGGCTGTATTTGATGGGCACAAGTGGCTGTATTTGATGGGCACAAGTGGCTGCATTTGATGGGCACAAGTGGCTGTATTTGATGGGCACAAGTGGCTGCATTTGATCGGCACAAGTAGCTGGATTTGATGGGCACAGTGGCTGCATTTGATGGGGCACAGTGGCTGCATTTGATTGGCACAAGTGGCTGCATATGATGGGCAAAAGTGGTTGCATATGATAGGAACAGTGGCTGCATATGATGAGCACAGTGGCTGCAATTGATGGGCACAGTGGCTGCAATTGATGGGCACAATGGCTGCAATTGATGGGCACAATGGCTGCAATTGATGGGCACAATGGCTGCAATTGATGACACAGTGACTGCATTTGCTGGGCCCAATGGCTGCATCTGATGGGCATAATGGCTGCATTTGAAGGGCACAGTGAGGCTGCAATTGATGTTTTTTTTTTTTCGAGTATTTTTCAGTTTGTGCCCCCACCCCCCCCCCCCCACCCCCAATTTTTGAACACCAGCTGCCACTGCTGGGATTACCTTTGAGGTCACAGTACAACACTTGGGTTTTCATGGCTGTGGCCATCAGCACAGAGTCAGGAGAAACAGAACATATGTTCGGGTTAAAACCTTCAAAGGTGGGTTTTCCCCTTATTATGGGAAAAACTTTTCTCCTGTCCTTCTTTTCACTACTGGAAGTGAGGGGAAATCTCCCAAATGGTTCCATAGTCAGCAAAAAAATCATAAATGAGGTTCCAACTCTTCACTATATCCAAAACGTTGGCCAGGTGACACTTTAACGTTATTATAAACCACCAAATTGAAGAAAAGTATTTTGTCATTCAGAGTAGCCAATCAGATTCTATCACAGAAGAATAGACATGAATATAAAATAAGCATACAATTAAACATTAAAATACTATATAATCACAAACAGATATAAAGCATCAGGTATTCTAAATATATCATCACTGTTATTTATAGTTGCTTTCATAATGTTAATAATGAAACATCTATTAATGGAACTAAAAGATTACCAGCCAAAATTAAACTGATGTCAGCAATTAACAAGGTCCATTGGTGTTAAAGTGCAAACTTTGCACATGAATCTAATTTCCTCAGCAGTATTGTCCAGAAAATAAATATCTGTGTTTTTCCCTTTTTTTCACTTTGCTTTAGTGACAATGCGTTTATTTTCTTACAGCAGCTTGTCTCAAAAATGACAGATTTTGCTTGCATTATTCTATGTGTAACTGAGTGACAAACACTGCCATCTAGTGGATTCATATCACATTACATGTTCTCTCTGAGCAAGCAGGTGGTACTAATCATTGCTAGGCAATCTGGGACCAATTTCCAATGATGCTTCCATCATCCTAGCACTATCCATATCAGAGTATTCAGTAAATAATATTCATTAACCTATTTCATTTTTCATCTTTGCAAGAGTTCCCAGCCATATCAGATATTAGCAGAGCTTTGCAGGTTGACAGAGATCCTACTTATGCCTCAGGACCTAATCAGGCACAGATCCATGTGATATCATGTTACCGGCCTTACACTTTAATCCTGCCTATTGCCAATGATCTCAAACATATCCGTTCTGTCCCTCCTTCTCTGTTCACATCTATCACACCCTGGACTTACACATAAAACAGCGCTCGTATATCAATGCGTGCAAAGCTTTGTCTTTTGAAGTGAAAGTTACTGGTCCTGGAATTAGGGGATCATTTAAATTCCTTTTGGAAAAACTAATGGTTACTGTTATGTGGCAAGCTGACATTCTAGATGCAAACGGGGAAATGCTGTATTCCATATGTGGAGATCTATGAACTCAGAATATCTGCCTTACAGACCAGCAGTGCTAAGCAGTTTTCATTTAGTGTCCCGAAATACAAATATGCTTTTGTTTTTGTTTTTTTTAGACCCAGGTTTTCTTTTGCCACAATCTGAGGACTCCAAAATTGAGACTCACAGATTGCATACATAGAATATCTCTACATTGGAACAGTCAGTTTGAGGCCTTTAAGTTCTACTACTGTCCACAGCTTACATTGCTGCCCAAGTTCTTGAAGACCAGACTTTGACAGAGTTCCCTACAGATGGACAAATGCAGTCATTGGTTTGCATTTGACTTATTATATGGTTTAGTTTATATTCATGGTTCACAGCAACTGTCCGTGTTAACTTACAGTCAACCCTACACAAAAAGTATATTAGTTTGATCAAAAGATTCGAGCACCGCACCAGAATGTTGAGATCCAACATTCCAAATATATAGTGAACTTAATAGCCAACATGTTTTAGGGACCACACTTCTCCTTTATCAGGGCCTAACAGAACTGCTGTTGAGGGACTTGAGCTGTAGCATTTCATGGGTCTCACTCCACCCTCTTCATCAGGGCTTAGCAGAATGGTTGTTATGGTACACCAGTTGCAGACAAAATCTGGATGATTGTATATTAAAACGATCTTGCTCCCCTTTGGCAGCAGGTAAGTGCAGCATCTTTATATACAATCATCAAGATTTTATCTACTACTGGTGTACCACAACAACCATTCTGTTAAGCCCTGATGAAGAGGGTGGAGTGAGGGCCATGAAACTCTTTGGCTTTTAAAGTGGATCTAAACCCTCCTATCCTTTACAGCCAAAGATGTTGCCATCTTAGATTCTATGTGATCTGCAGTTGTCATGGTGCTGCACATCTGATCAGTTATGTTACCAGCCATTTGATGGCTTGACAATTAGGCAACTGTGACAGTTTTCATTCATGGCATGCCTTAAAACTAAACTATTTGGGGCAACTGCCCTTGCAGAATACGTGCAGAAAAACTGACATCTCTGCACCATGGTGTGAAGGAGGCCTAAGGCCCTTTTCACACTTGTATGACTTGTCCTGCGACTTGGGACTACAACGTTGTTATGACAATTCATTCCCCTTGATTTCCAATGACTACCATTCATATTAGTATGACTTCAAGTGGTGCCGACTTCAAAGTAGTCCCTGCACTACTTTGGTCCGACTTTGATGTGAGTTACACAGGCATTCCCTGAAATTGCGGCAAAAATCACGTCAAAATTGCGGTCGCAAAATCGCGCAACTTTGAAGTTGTGGTAGTGTGAAAGGGGCCTAAGTGTTTTGGATTTTAACATTCCAGTGTGGCACTCCAATTGGTCCAACTAATATACTACTTTCCCAAGGCTTTCCTCAGTGTATGGAAGCAGCCCACACATCATCCATATTCTCCATCCGGATAATATTAGTACCGTTTTTTCATAATACCAAGTGTAGATACCAAGAAACATACAGCTAGGGTTCCAGCACCATCAAATTCATTATCTCAACTATACAAAAAAGTGACAGAGAATGGAAGCTTAAAGTATATTTAAACCATTCTATTCCTGTTCTGGTGGCAACATATTTGGATTTACCTCACTTTCATTCCTGGTGACACTGGGGATCATGATAATTAGAGATAGTGATTCTTTCTAACAGGGACACAGACGGCAACAAAAATCTCACCAAATCTGAAAAAAAAACATTTTGCTTTTAGTTATCTTTTAATGTACAAATGTAGCCAGGCTGTGGACATTCACATAGTGTCATATTTTTAAAGCAGAACTGAATTAATGCTGTAAGAAACAGCAAGCAGGCAGGCATTTATTTGTGGAAGAGACATGCATTAAAATGCCCCTGCCCACTGTCTTCTTTGGCATTGTAAACTGAGCTGTCCATGCGCAGCTCAGGTGAGTTGGTTTCTGCGTGCTGGACAATGATGGCCAATAAAATTGACCAAAACCTGGCACACAGAAGAACATGCTTGCACCAGCAAGGGAGCATTTGCAAGATAAGTTTAACCCCTTTAGTTCCACTTTAACAAGCAGTAAACAAGCTTTAAAGCTAAATTCCAGTTAATCTAAAATCCTCCCTTGCAGTGGGATTGCCTCCTATTTCAAGGATTAAAAGCTCTTTTATGTCTAGGGTACCAGAAAAAGCACTACTTACTTACTTAACCAAACTTCTGGTTCCACAAGCTCCCTCCATGCTGCTCGACTGGTGCCCCCAGCGTTTCCATCCCTATGCACGAGAGGTCAAATTCCCCCTGATATCAAGTACAACGCTGGGGCCCATAGCCCTGGGTTGGATGTGAGGATACTGCTGAAATGTAGGGTAGTGCCAGCTGCCAGAGAGATGGGGGGGATCAGGTAAGTAAAACTGCTTTTTCTGGTACTCTAGATGTAAACTAGCATTTAACATTGCAGTGCATGGGCATTCCCACTACAATGGAGAGTTTTGGTTTTCCCCAGAGATGGGCTTTACAATAAACCCTCACTGTGGTTATAGGCTTTACAATAATCTCTCACTGTATTTACAGCCACAGTGACGTGATTATTCTTCAAAGTTTACAACAGAAGAAGAGGTCATTTAAACCTGATTTCAACACTTTCCTATCTTCCTGTCCTCCTTCTCTATATTAACATTAGAAGTTAGAAGGTTGACAGGCTGTCTTCTCACTGCTGGGAGGGGAAAGGTGAGCAATGAAGAAAAGGAGAAAGTAAACCTGAGAAACTTCAGCTGCAAACTTTGAGGAAGAATTACTCCGCAGGGTATGCAGCTATAGAGGTCAGTGAGGTAGTTTTAACACTTATTTTCTGCTTGGTAATAAAATGTAAATATTAAAATGTCTATAGCCTGGTTGCTGTGATATGATATAAATAGTTTATAACACAAGATTTGTTGACAAAACATAATAAATAATTGTTTTAAATGATGATCATTATAAGGTATTGTCAATTATTTTAATCCTCTGGAATCCTCACAACCGCCTAATTGCATCAAATTTGGCCAATCTTCTTGACAGTTGATGCTCATTGCCAGCAAGGAATTCCCATCCAGGGTACTCTGATACTTCTTTGCAAATGCACTCTTATCAAGTAATATTAGGAACTGACATCCTTGTTACTCCATAGCAAGCAAAGATATGTGCACGGCTGTTGTTTGACTAAAGCTCAAAGGGGCTACATTGTATGTCATGCCATCCAAAATACACACCTCTGCCTGCTAAATGTGTACCATTGTGAGTATGGAAAAAAAAAACAAATGTACGAATTTACGAATGTACGAATTTATGAATGCCGTTCATAACAAATGACCAGAAAAACGAAAAAAAAAAAAAAAAAACGAATGAAACGAAAACTAACACATTTTTTTGGCAGTGGACATGTCTATTGATATGTTGCTTGTATTGTGTTTTTGATGACTTTTTTTTTTCCTTTCATTGCCAGGGAGGGGATCTGTTTGATGCTATTACTTCTACTAACAAATACACAGAACGAGACGCTAATGGGATGCTTTATAACCTAATGAGTGCCATCAAATACCTGCACAGCTTGAACATTGTTCATAGAGATATCAAACCTGAAAACCTGCTGGTAAGAGCTGATGTTTTACGTCCATTTTTCAAAAAGTAAAAACCGTCTATATTGTTTGTAAATATTTCATGATTAGAAGATAATGCACTGTATATATGGTAATATTTTTACCTGCTTCGGCAACATCAGACAATGTTCTCAGCTCACCTACTGACCTCCAATGATAATAATGATTTAATTATAGTTTATAAGCATCAGCATATTCTGCAGCATGCCATATAAATAAATAAAGGGCTAAAAATTACAAACTGTAAATGAACGATATAGTAAAAGGAGGAGAATAGGGCCCGACCTGAAAGAGATTACAGTTTAAGAGATGAGGGAACACTAGATACAGTTTGTGGGCTCGTTACACAGTTGGTATGGAAGATGGCAATGACAAAAGGCAATGGATGTTAGTAACACAATAATGAGTGATTAGGGTAAAGCATGATATGGGTATGTCATTTTATACAGGTGGGCTTTCAGGTAAGGTTGAAGCAATAGAAAGTGTATTTAAACCCTAAAAATGAACATCTCTTATTTGCTACATTTTGGTCTGATAAAAATACCATAGAGCGTTTGTTATGTCTGTTCAATAAGTACAATAAAATACCCGTTGATCCTGTAAGAAATCAAGTGAAGTTTCTGTGTACTTTGTAATGCAGTGACCACATCTAAGGATAGATAAGATGCAATATATTAAAATAATTCTAAATGTTGTAATAAAAAAAAAATAACAAACATGGTATACTTACCTGCTCTGTGCAAGGGTTTTGCACAGAGTAGCCCAGATTCTCTTCTTTTTAGGTCCACTGCCGGTGATCCTGCCCCCCACCCCCCTGCCGAGTGCCCGCAATAGCAAGCCTCTTGCTATAGGGACACTTAAGCAGGCTCACTCCTGAGCTGCGCCCCTGTGAATGGACATTGTCCATTCAAACAAAGAGTGTCGCTTGGCACCCCCCCCACTCTCTCCTCATTGGCTCACTGGCTGTGATTGACAGTAGCAGGTGCCAATGGCTCCCGCTGCTGTGTGAGCCAGTATAGAGAGAGAGAGGTCCGGTAGAGCCGCTGCTCTCATGCACATCGCTGAATCAAGATGGGGCTCAGGTAGGTATAAAGGAGGTTTGGGAGCTGCACCCAGAAGGTTGTTTACCTTAATGCATAGAATGCATTAAGGTTAAAAACCTTCTGCCTTTAGAACCACTTTAAATTTTTGTTCCTGGGTTTAAATACATATTAACGAAAGCATGTGAGAACTTGAAAAAGGGATCTTTGGAGGTCCCAAAATGACAGCTTGTGATGCCTGTTACCTTATGTAAAGAACAATATTTTCACAATACCAGGGTGTGCAGATGATGATCCTTATTTTACCATGATTGTAGGTGGTGCCATTCTTCACTTCACTACAGCACTCTACATAACTGTGGCAATCCTGTAAGGTGTGCGATAGATATAATGCAACTTCTCTAGGAATTTGGGAGCTGCCATTGCTGACTTGTAATTTGAAGTTGCCGCTTCCAAGGTTTTTAATCCTGATTTTAAATTTGCCACCAAGTAAATCATTAAATGGTAACAAGCAAGCAATTTGGGTGACTTTAAGACTTCATTGGGTATTTGCATGTTCTTGGTCAGTGAGTCAGAAGGTAGAGAAGCCATGATGATAATGACAGTCCCAGTCCCTACACCTTTGAAGCCTCATGCACACTTGATGTTTATTTATTTATTACAGGTACTTATATAGCGCCAACAATTTACACAGCACTTTTTATTATTATTATTATACAGGATTTATATAGTGCCAACAGTTTACGTAGCGCTTTACAGCTTGAGGGTAGACAAATACAATACACTTTAATACAGTAGGAATCAGAGGGCCCTGCTCCTTAGAGCTTACAATCTAAGAGGGAAGGTCAAGAGATACAAGAGGTAATAACTGTGGGCGATGTGCTGATTGAGAAGATAAATGTACAGTTGTTATGTGGGGGCCAGATAGGCTTCTCTGAAGAGATGAGTTTTCAGGGATCGTCTGAAAGTAGATAAAGTAGGAGAAAATCAGACAGGTTGGGGTAGAGCATTCCAGAGGATGGGAGAGGCTCTGGAGAAGTCCTGAATGCAAGCATGGGGTGAGGTGACTGTAGCCCAGTCTTAAATCTGCTGTCTCACGGTGAGTGCATATTTAGGGACAATGTTACATAAATGTTTTTTAAGTGACAAGGGAGTATGAGAGCAGGAGGTCTTGGGAGGAGCAAAGAGAAAGATTAGGTTGGTATTTTGAGACTAGGTTAGTGATGTAGCTGGGGGCCAGATTGTAGATGGCTTTGTAAGTTATATTTGTATCTTGAATTTAATTCGGTGGCTGAGTGGCAACCAATGGAGGGATTGGCAGAGGGGTATAGCAGACGCTGAGCGGTTTGTGAGATGGCTGAGCCTGGCAGCAGCATTCATAATGGACTGAAGTGGGGATAGCCTATTTAGAGGTAAGCCAATAAGGAGGGAGTTGCAGTAGTCGAGGCGGGAGATGACAGGGAGTGGATTAGAAGCTTTGTGGTGAAATTGGTTAGGAAGGGGCGTATCTTGGAGATGTTGCAGAGGTTGAGGCGGCAAATTTTGGATAGCGATAGGATGTGGGGCCGAAAGGTTAGTTCAGAGTCCATAATTACACCTAGGACTTTGGCATGGGGGGACAAGTTGATAGTTGAGCCGTTGATATTGACAGAGAAATCATTGGAAGCGGCACCTGAGCAAGGACATATAATGAGCTCGGTTTTGGATAGGTTGAGTTTGATGTGACATCCAGGCTGATATGTCTGCTAGTAAGTTGGTAATGCGTGAGGAGACAGATGGAGAGAGCTGGGGGTGGAGACATAGATTTGGGTGTCATCAGCGTAGAGATGATATTTAAAGTTGTGGGAGGCAATCAACTGACCCAGGGAGGTGGTGTAGATTGAGAAAAGGATAGGTCCAAGAACAGAACCTTGGGGGACCCCATTGGAGAAAGGAAGAGGAGAGGAGGAAGTAGAGTTGTAAGTGACACTGGAGGAGCGGTGGGATAGGCAGGATGAGAACCAGCGAAGAGTACAGTCACGGAGACCAAAGAGGTGGAGTTTATTGAGGAGGAGGGGGTGGTCCACTGTGTCAAAGGGAGAAATGGAAATTTGATCCTCTTAGGGGACTTTAAAGGGGACACCTACTCATAAGTAATAGAGTATAATAAAGAGTGTAATAGATGTAGGTATGATTGCAAAAGTTTAGGTGTTTATTGGGGTAAGGATACGGGTAAATTGGGGGTACAATAGATGAGGCATAAGGTACAGGATACAAGTTATAAACATGGAAACATGGCAATACAACATGCAAAAGATCCACAATCATGGGACTCCAGGTGTGTATGGAGCACACACCCAGAGAGTACCCGACGCGTTTCGAGATAAACTCTTCCTCAGGGGTGTCTGATAGGGATCAGCAAGCACAGAGGTATGTCATATTATGTTGCTTGGAGGGCATGTATTACTGCATTGTATCCAATGAAGCACTCAAAAGAAAGGGGGGGGGTTTGGTTGGTTGGGGGGATAAAAAGACACACCACTGGACCTCCACGGATTGCTTGCCCCCAGTCCACGTCAGGCCCATGACACCAAAAACCCGGCAGGGCGGCCTAAGAGGGAGCTCCCCAGCAGAGGGCGCCACAGAGCCACCGTAGAAAAGAGTAATTCTAAGTATGCTCCAATCTGGAGAGGGCCGAGAGAAGGCCCTTACAGGCAGGAGACTGCAGGTCTCCAGAGGGAGGGGTTTTGTATTTCTTGAGGTCCGGCCTGGTGAGCAGGTGCACTGGTCCTGTATGCTGTCCTAGACTGTGTGCATCCGATTCCCTATGAGGGTAGCTGTGTCAAAGGCAGCAGAGAGATCCAGGAGACGTGGTACAGAATAGTGTCCACTGGTTTTAGCTGTTAGTAGGTCATTTGAGAATTTAAGGAGAGCAGTTTCCGTGGAGTGTTGAGGGCGAAATTCAGACTGAAGAGGATCAAGAAGTTTATTCATGGTCAGATGGTCACTTAGCTGATTGTAGACCAGTCTTTCAAGAAGTTTGGAGGAGAAGGAGAGTAAGGAGATGGGACGTAGGGAGGGGTTTTGTATTTCTTGAGGTCCGGCCTGGTGAGCAGGTGCACTGGTCCTGTATGCTGTCCAGACTGTGTGCATCCGATTCCCTATGAGGGTAGCTGTGTCAAAGGCAGCAGAGAGATCCAGGAGACGTGGTACAGAATAGTGTCCACTGGTTTTAGCTGTTAGTAGGTCATTTGAGAATTTAAGGAGAGCAGTTTCCGTGGAGTGTTGAGGGCGAAATTCAGACTGAAGAGGATCAAGAAGTTTATTTATGGTCAGATGGTCACTTAGCTGATTGTAGACCAGTCTTTCAAGAAGTTTGGAGGAGAAGGCGAGTAAGGAGATGGGACGTAGGTTGTTAAGATTGGTGGGGTCCAGTGAGGGCTTTTTAAGTATGGGGGTGACTATCACATGTTTTAGAGAGTTTGGGAAGATGAGGGAGAGGTTGAAAATGTGAGTTAGAGAGTGTAGAATTGAGTGAGAGGGTGACCGTAGCATTTGCAAGGGAGCAGGATCGAGGGGGCAGGTGGTTAGATGAGTGTTCGATAAAAGTTTAGCAACCTCATTAATAGTAGCAGGGTTGAATGAGGGAAGTAATAATTGTATCTGTGGACATGGGGTGTTGCATGGGGGAGGTTTTTGCGCATTGGAGATCTCCTCATCAATTGTATCAATCTTAGTTTTGAAGTGATTGGCGATCTCCTGGGCAGTGAGTGAGTTGGTGGGTGGAGGCAGTGGAAGACAGACAGCACTTTACATATACTGTATATTCACATCAGTTCCAGCCCTCAAATAGCTTACAATCTAAGGTCCCCAAATCACATTCATACCTTCACATACAATGGCCAATTTACACAGAAGTCAATTAAACTACCAGCATGTCTTTGGAGTGTGGGAGGAAATCAGAGTATCCAGAGGAAACCCACGCAGGCACAGGGAGAACATGAAAACTCAAGGCAGATAGTGCTGTGGTTGAGATTCAAACCAACAACCCTAATGCTGCCAGGCGGACATGCTAACCACTGCATGCTAGCCACTGTGCTGACTGGTGCATGGGGCTCTGGCGTTTAGCTTCAGGTAGAGGGCACAGGCTGACAGCTGCTGTTGCTGGTTGGTGTAACTAGTGCTACTAATGTTTAGAGCAGTATACTCCCAGGGACGAATGCTTGAAGTGCATCCTGCTTATGTTCTGGGCATTTGCAATTGGGTAAATACAATGTACATATTCCATAGCATTCCAGAAACATTCATTGTCAGTTTTCAATGTGCCCCCTTTTATTAGGTGTCCCAATCAGAATGCCCCCTTACATTAGGTGTCCCCATCAGTGTCCCCCATCAGCTTTCTCTATCAGTGTGCACCCTTACATTAGATGCCCCCATGAGAGTGCACCCTTACATCAGATATCCCTATTAGAGTGTCCCCTTACAAGGTTTCTCCATCAGAGTGGCCCTAAACTTTTTAGAAACACGCAGGCAGAAAGCAGTATCCAGGAGTCGGAGCAAGCTGCAGATCGGAATGAAGAAAGTTCATCTCCCGTTCTTCTGTGATGCTGGGGGCGGAAAAAAAGATTAAAAAAACCCTAAATTGTAGCCTTAAGGTGAAGTATCATGGAGAGATAGAAATCAGCAGTCTTTATGTTGTTACAGCCATTTACATTGTGTATAACCATGTTTTTGTTGCATTTTTGATATTTACTTTATGTAGGCCATTAAGACATTCATTACTATGCAACAGCTCATAAATAGTATTCTATTGTTTGCAGTGCTCTAAAATGCTGCTGAGGCTGATGCACCTCCTTACATTTGGAGCATTGCATCTCACACTTTTTCAGTTTTTCAAATTCTTATCTTTGAGGGAAAGGTACCTAAAAAAGTTAAAAATAGAAACTAAACTAAGTAACTTAGTTTAGTATCTTGCCCATAGAGCAGCGCAGGAATGCTGGCTCACGCAGAAATTATTTTCCTGTGAACCGTCAAGCTGGCACACAGTACAGCGGCTGTGTAGGAAGACAGAGTTGGACATGGCGTGGACTTGGAAAAGGCCACTTATAACTATGCCAGTTCTCACTAATGCCAGCTTAACATTTAGTATAATAATAGTGTTCCCATTAGTGGCTACAATTTATAACATTCTTCTCATTGAAATATATACTTAATTATAGATTGGAGGTTTTTATGGCAAGGCTGTAGCAGTCATGTCAGCAGTCATTAATAGTGTGAGACACAATAGGAACGGCACTCACCAAGGAGCTTGGCTGATCCATTAGTTGTGAAGAAACCTTTCCTCAGAGTGAGACTTTGACAGATTCAGCCTGCAGCATATTTTCACATAGAAGAATGCCTAGGACAAAAATCATCCATCAGCAATGGATTCAGCTTGTCTTAAAATTAAATACCCAAAGAGTGCAAAAACTGAACAAACTGTCCATTTAAAGGACCAGATACCTATATATGAACAATTTACTTTAAAGAGGAACTCTAGGTATAACAAGATAACCATTTATTCCAATTTGTACTCCTTGGAAAATAATACAATTTACTTTTAAAAATCACAGAATGTAAATATCTAAATAAGAGGTATTAGCCTTTTGTAATTCCTCATAAAGCTGCACTCAGACTGGGACAGGAAGGGGAGGGACTAGAAGACAACAGGTATGCTGCATACAGATTTGCTGACAAGGAGCTTGTTGATAGAGAATAGTATGAGCAGAGGTGTGATCTGTTGCTGCTTCTTTGCTCTCCAGTGACCATCTGGGGGCAGGGAGGTGACCTAACATTAAAATGGAAGGAAGACCTAAGTGTAACTATTCTTAAAAATGTTTCCTCCCCCTCCTCCTACCTATCCTGGTAACTTGTATTATCTGTATAAATACATATTTTTAATCTGTACCTGTCTAATCGTGATCCTGCAGTACAGACTCAGGCAGCACTTGATAACAGCTAGGAATTCGGGGAACCGTGACGTCACCCATAGACTCCCATCACCCATGGCCCAGACTTTGTCAGTGCTCCCTCCTCTCCTGTGCAATAGTCGCTCACAGGGGAACTGGGGCTGCGGGGTCATGTGACCAGAGCCGATTAAAAATAGGTACGTATGTAGGTAGGTACACACATTTTTAAAAAGTAGAAAAGAAAAGTCAGGTCATCAGTCTAGCAGAGCTAGACTGAGAAGATAGAAATATACTATAAACTCAAGGCAGGTACCACAGCACCCATATAAGTATTTCAAGTGCGTATTTAGCTGTCTGCCTGTGTTTATACATTAAGTGAAAGAGGAACCCACAGCATTCATAAATATATACTAGTGCACACATAAAATTATATATATATAGTGCACATTATATACAGTTTACAGTATATAGTGCACACTGGGTCCGTTCAATTAAACTGGGGTAAAGAAAATGAGATATGAGAAAGTGAAATTTGTGCCCATAGTGACCAGTCAGAAATCTTGTTTCATTTTTCCAGAAAATGATAGTTGAGACCTGATTAGCTTCTTATTTTCTATTCTCCAGTTTAATTATTCAGCAACAGTTCTCTTGTTTATTGTGACAGGGGGCAGTATGTGCAGGAGAGGAGTGTGGAGGGCTATGACAGGGGGCAGTATGTGCAGGAGAGGAGTGTGAAGGGATATGACAGGGGGCAGTATGTGCAGGAGAGGAGTGTGAAGGGATATGACAGGGGGCAGTATGTGCAGGAGAGGAGTGTGGAGGGCTATGAAAGGGGGCAGTATGTGCAGGAAAGGAGTGTGGAGGACTATGACAGGGGGCAGTTTGTGCAGGAGAGGAGTGTGGAGGGCTATGAAAGGGGGCAGTATGTGCAGGAGAGGAGTGTGGAGGGCTATGAAAGGGGGCAGTATGTGCAGGAGAGGAGTGTGAAGGGATATGACAGGGGGCAGTATGTGCAGGAGAGGAGTGTGGAGGGCTATGAAAGGGGGCAGTATGTGCAGGAAAGGAGTGTGGAGGACTATGACAGGGGGCAGTTTGTGCAGGAGAGGAGTGTGGAGGGCTATGAAAGGGGGCAGTATGTGCAGGAAAGGAGTGTGGAGGGCTATGACAGGGGGCAGTATGTGTAGGAAAGGAGTGTGGAGGGCTATGACAGGGGGCAGTATGTGCAGGAGAGGAGTGTGAAGGGATATGACAGGGGGCAGTATGTGCAGGAGAGGAGTGTGAAGGGACATGACAAGGGGCAGTATGTGCAGGAGAGGAGTATGGAGGGAGATAAGACAGGGGGCGGTATGTGCAGGAGGGAAGTGTGGAGGGCTATGAAAGGGGGCAATATGTGCAGGAGAGGAGTGCGCAGGGCTATGACAGGGGGTAGTATGTGCAGGAGAGGAGTGTGGAGGGATATGACAGGGGGCAGTATGTGCAGGAGAGGTGTGGAGGGCTATGACAGGGGGCAGTATGTGCAGGAGAGGAGTGTGGAGGGATATGACAGGGGGCAGTATGTGCAGGAGAGGTGTGGAGGGCTATGACAGGGGGCAGCATGTGCAGGAGAATAGGGTGGAGGTCTATGACAGGGGGCAGTCTGTGCAGAAGAGGAGTGTGGAGGGCTATGACAGGGGGCAGTATGTGCAGGAGAGGAATGTGCAGCTCTATGACAGACGGCAGTATGTGCAGGAGAGTAGGGTGAAGGGCTATGACAGGGGGCAGTATGTGCAGGAGAGTAGGGTGCAGGGCTATGACAGGGGGCAGTATGCGCAGGAGAGTAGGGTGAAGGGCTATGACAGGGGGCAGTATGTGCAGGAGAGTAGGGTGAATGGCTATGACAGGGGGCAGTATGTGCAGGAGAGTAGGGTGGAGGGCTGTGACAGGGGGCAGTCTGTGTTAGAGGAGCATAGAGCAGACACTATGTACGGGAGAGAAGTATTTGTGGTATTACACTGTGCCTTATGTAAAGAAGAGGATTGTGGGTTGTATGATGGGAGGCAATATGTGCAGGAGAACAGTTCAGAGGGTATGCCATGGAGAAGTATGTCAAAGAGAAGAGTGAAGTGGGAATTATAGAGGGCATTATGTGTAGAAGACAAGATTGGAGATTATGACAAAGCAGTATGTGTTAGAGGAGAGCACAGCAGACAGTATGTGCAGGGGAGAAGTCCTAAGGGTAAAGACTGTAAGCAGTATGTACAGAGGAGGAGTCTGGATTGTATAAGGGGAGTCAATATATGCAGGAGAGTATACTATTAATGCTGGAGGAAAGTGTGCAGTGTAAGACAGGGGAGGAGTGCAGAAATTAGTACAGGAAAGAAATATGTGCAGAAGAGGAGTACAAAGGGTATGCAAGAGTGGGTAGTGGAGGGTATGACCAAGGGCAGTATGTGCAGGAGTGGAGTGTGGTGGGTATGACAGAGGTGCAGAAGATTTTACATTGGGCAGCATGTGCAGTAGAGGAATCCAGAGGTATAGGATTCCTCTGGAAGACGCGCTATCACATGAAACAGCTATCGAACAATTGTGGTTCACTGCCTGAGGTTCCTCCGCCACTCTTTTATGTAAGTTTCAGTGGCTTTCTATTTTACTCTATGCGAGAGGTTACTGTATAGATGCCTGGCCTCCATTTTTCCTGTGACGGCCAGAGTTGTTATGATAGTGTCTTTCTAATGTAAATGCCTGACTGGCATGGTGTTTTTAATAAATCATAAATACTACACTATGGTCAGTATCCTTTTTTATGTTTTCGGCTGGATGTGAGTATCGATGAGACGGACGGTTTATTCTAACCTTGTACAAGTGGTTATCCCTTATCATTGGCAAAAACTTTACATGGAAAAACTATGATTTCCTGGTACAAGGATTATGCATCTACAGTGCCTTGAAAAAGTATTCATATCCCTTGAAATGTTCCACATTCTGTCATGTTACAACCAAAAATATAATGTATTTTATTGGGATTTTATGTGATAGACCAACACAATGTGGCACATAATTGTGAAGTGGAAGGAAAATGA
Source organism: Aquarana catesbeiana (assembly GCF_042186555.1). NCBI lineage: Eukaryota > Metazoa > Chordata > Amphibia > Anura > Ranidae > Aquarana > Aquarana catesbeiana. The sequence continues at coordinate 104,431,986 of NC_133325.1, forward strand.
TAAATGGTTTTCAAAATGTTTATTACAAATAAATATGTGAAAAGTGTGGTGTGCATTTGTATTCAGCCCCCCTGAGTCAATACTTTGTAGAACCACCTTTCGCTGCAGCTGCAAGTCTTTTTGGGAATGTCTCTACCAGCTTAACACATCTAAAGAGTGCCATTTTTGCCCATTCTTCTTTGCAAAATAGCTCAAGCTCTGTCAGATTGGATGGAGAGCACCTGGACCGGCAATTTTCAAATCTTGCCACAGATTCTCAATTGGATTTAGGTCTGGACTTTGACTGGGCCATTTTAACACATGGATATGCTTTGATCTAAATCATTCCATTGTAGCTCTGGCTTTATGTTTAGGGACGTTGTCCTGCTGGAAGGTGAACCTCCGCCCCAGTCTCAAGTCTTTTGCAGACTCTAACAGGTTTTCTTCTAAGGTTGCCCTGTATTTGGCCCCATCCATCTTCCCATCAACTCTGACCAGCTTCCCTGTTCCTGCTGAAGAAAAGCATTCCCACAACATGATGCTGCCACCACCATGTTTCTCGATGGGGATGAGCAGTGTTAGTTTTCCACCACACATAGCATTTTGCATTTAGGCCAAAAAGTTAAATTTTGGTCTCAGCTGACCAGAGCACCTTCTTCCACATGTTTGCTGTGTCCCCCACATGGCTTCTCGCGAACTGCAAACAGTACCTCTTATGGCTTTCTTTCAACAATTGCTTTCTTCTTGCCACTCTTCCATAAAGGCCAGATTTATGGAGTGCACGACTAATAGTTGTCCTGTGGACAGATTCTCCCACCTGAGCTGTGGATCTCTGCAGCTCCTCCAGAGTTATCATGGGCCTCTTGGCTGCTTCTCTGATTAATGCTCTCCTTGCCTGGCCTGTCAGTTTAGGTGGACGGCCATGTCTTGGTAGGTTTGCAGTTGTGCCATACTCTTTCCATTTTTTGATGATAGATTGAACAGTGCTCTATGAGATGTTCAAAGCTTGGGATATTCTTTTTTAACCTAACCCTGCGTTAAACATCTCCACAACTTTTTTCCTGACTGGTCTGGTGTGTTCCTTGGCTTTCATGATACTGTTTGTTCACTATGGTTCTCTAAAAAATCTCTGAGGGCTTCACAGAACAGTTGTATTTATACTGAGATTAAATTATACACAGGTGGACTATATTTACTAATCAGGTGACTTCTGACGGCAATTGGTTTCACTAGATTTTAGTAAGAGGTATCAGGGTAAAGGGGGCCACACGACACACTCAGATATTTATTTGTAAAAAAATTGAAAACCATTTATCATTTTTCTTCCACTTCACAATTATGTGCACTTTGTGTTGGTCTATCATATAAAATCACAATTAAATAAGTTTACATTTTTGATTGTAACATGTCAAAATGTGGGAAAATTTCAAGGGGCGTGAATACTTTTTCAAGGCACTGTATGCATGTATTTCCGTCCTCTGTCCATAACTTAGAGACAGCATTATCGTCTGGTGAGTGTGCACCTATACCTGTCTGTGAAGGCACAGCACTTTGGAGATATTGTGTGGTGAAGGAGTCATTTATGTGGACTGTTGCATTTTCCTTGCACGAATATTCTGACTTTTTTTTCTTTTCTTTTTTTGCTTCTTTAGTTTTGACTTTTTTTGTACCAGTATATAAATCAGATTATCACTGGGTTTTTTCACTAGCACTGCTTTTTGTGATGACTAAAAGGTTAATGCTTTTAAGCTGGGGAACTGAGGGGTTAATGCTTCTTCTTTGGCAGCTGGGATCTCACTGGGGAAAGACCATTCTGTGTACTAAAGGTGTGATGCCACTGAGAAAAAACTGATTTGTGTGATAAAGCTGTGATGTCACTGGGGAATGACCAGTAACAAGCATAATGGCAAAGTAAAGTTCGATATTATACACTATATAACCAAAAGTTACATGAACATGAACTTTAATGGCATCCCAGTCTTAATAGGTAGGGTTCAATATTAAGTTGGCCCACTCCTTGCAGCTTTAACAGCTTCAACTCTTCTGGGAAGGCTGTCCACAAGGTTTAGGAGTGTGTCTATGGGAATGTTTGACCATTCTTCCATAAACTTATTTGTCAGGTCAGGCACTGATGTTGGATGAGAAGGCCTGGCTCGCAGTCTCCGCTTTAATTCATCCCAAAGTTGTTCGATCGGGTTGAGGTCAGGACTTTGGGCAGGCCAGTCAAGTTTCTCTACCCTGTGCTTTGTGCACTGGTGCGGAGTCATGTTGGAATAGGAAGGGGCCATCCCTAAACTGTTCCCACAAAGTTGGGAGCATGAAATTGACCAAAATGTCTTGGTATGCTGACGCCTTAAGAGTTTCCTTCACTGGAACTAAAGAGCCAAGCTCAACCCCTTTTGAACAATGTCATGCTCCCAACTTTGTGGGAATAGTTTGTTGATGGCCCCTTCCTGTTCCAACATGACTGCGCACCAGTGCACAAACCAAGGTCCATAAAGACATGGATGAGTGAGTTTGGGGTGGAGGAACTTGACTGGCCTGCACAGAGTCCTGACCTCAACCCGATAGAACACCTTTGGGATGAATTAGAGCGGAGACTGTGAACCAGGCCTTCTCGTACACAGCAGTGCCTGACCTGCAAAGGGTGGGCCAACTCAATATTGAACCCTATGGACTAAGACTGGGATGCCATTAAAGTTCATTTGCGTGTAAAGGCAGGCGTCCCAATACTTTTAGTAGTATAGTGTATATAAAGAGGATATAGGATGTAATACAAATGCATGGCTTGGCCTATAAATCGTACATTTTTTTAAAGTGCACATGTAGCCCAACTCTAAGCTTCTGTTAATCTTTCCCATGCAGTAGGGTACCACACTGCATTGGTTAAATGCTTGCTTTTTCTAGGTTCTGTAGGCTTCCTCCTCTCTGTATAACATGTCCCCATTTTGCTGACCAGCCATTTACATCTTTTTGATGTCATGATAAACATTGCAGGACCAGCAATTCTGCATTGAGTGGGATGACAGAGAGGGCCCTTCAAAAATTCCTGAGTGTGGGACAGCGGAGGGGAGCATCAGCTTCTGGAGAAGCAAGGAATAACTGAAGATATTGTACTTATTCCTTTCTCCTCTAGCTAAACAAGCACCCTGCCATTGCAGAGTAAGTTTACCAGCAGTCCACAGTGAGATTCCCTACCAATGGGGAGTTTTCCCTTCACTGCCTATCCCAGAGACACAACTTGGAGTTAATAGAAACCTCCCATAGTGAGGGGAATTCCCTTCTTTTGTCCCAATTAGATTTCCTCTCACCATTTGTTTTGGGGGCAACTCTAAAATTTTGTATTTCTCCTCACATTCTCTATTTCAGTGACAATGTTTACTAGTACAAGTAGAGGGACTGAGACAGCAATACAAAATTGAAATTTGGTGCAACCCTTTCCCACTGTAATTAAAAACTAAAATAAAGGTTTTGCCCAAAGATACATTTTAAAAGAGAAAAAGCTTTATGGCCATACTACTCTTGTGGGTCACTGGAGTGCACTTTTGCCTGTGGCCCAGAATCAACTGATAACATTCTAAAGCCCACTGTCAGCTGATGTCACAGGGCCGCTCCAGGTTCTGGAAGGATCCTGACCATTTTGTCGGGTTACACCTCCAGCCTGGCACTCAAGTGAGCGCTGGGGGGCAGAGCGGAGAGCAGTGACTGACAGTCATCGCTCTCTGCTCTTAGAAGATTGAGAACTGAGTGATCAGCGGTTATGTGATTGCTCAGAAGCTGTCTTAGAGCCAACGCGGGAAAGCTGCAGCATCACACAGAGTATGTGTGTTTGCCATCACTTCTTTAATGTGATGGCATGTGCATTGTGTTACGCTGCAGTGCAGGCGTGTTGTTCACTACTGTAATAGCGCATTAGAGCGCCAGTAAAAATTAATGACACCATACCACACTGAGCACAGTAAAATTCATAAAAGCATATATTTTTATCATTAATAAAATATTTACTAAATAAAAGTTAGGGTTGAACAGACACTTCACCCCCCCTTCCCTTTTTATTTAATTGATATCAACAGTTGGATTTCTTTTAAATTAAAATAACAAATAGGTCATACTTAACTGCTTTGTGCAACAGTTTTGCACAGAGCATCCCTGACCCTCCTTTTTTGAGGTCCCCCGCCGCATTTCTGGTTCCTCTCCCCCGCTGAGTACCCCCATAGCAAGCCACTTGCTATTGGGGCACTGGTGCATGATAACTTCCGAGCCCCGATCTGTGTGTCCATTGACACACAGAATGGGTCTCAGGCCCACCCCTTTCCCCCCACCTCACTGGCTGTGATTGACAACAGTGGAAGCCAATTGATCCTGCTGCTGTGTTTGAACCAATGGGAAGGAGTAGAGCCGAGAGCCTCTACTCTCATGCACATCTTTGAAATGAGATTGGGCTCGGGTAAATATAAAGTAGGGGATGGGGGAAGCTGCATGCAGAAGGTTTTTTTTTCCTATAATGCAGAGAATGCATTAAGGTAAAAAAAACTTCTGCCTTTAGAATCACTTTATACGCTTTTACATCAAATGTACAATACCAATTGGTGGAACTGAAGAAATAATTCAAATTTTATCCAAAATGTAATGAGGCTTGACAGTCTTCTTGTGTGGTTTCAGCAGGAAATCTGTGTGTATATAACATTAATTGTTGATCTTGGTCGAGTTTTGCAGAGAATAAGCAGCACATTTTAATTGGCTCGTTTTGAAGCTACACATGCTAAAGCATATATCTTTGGTTTAAAAGCATGCTCTCTTTATAGCCGTATAATAGGCCTCCAACAACAGGTTCCTTGTGTCACGCCATATGCAACCCAGTCTACAAAGGCATTGCAGGCCATTCTCCATCTCCGTAGTAATAGCTTACATATGGTGCACAAAACTTACAAGTTCTGTTTCATTACTGTTGTTCAATTACCAGAGAACCCACTATAATGAGCAACCGAAACTAATCTAGCTCTCATTTCCATTGTTTATTAGTGTATAAAGTAAAACGAGACTGACGGTGTTTATTGTGAATACATTGCTAGAAATAACTTTTGGGTATTGTTTGGTTTAATTGTTTAGCAGCAAACGATATTATTTATTCCTTTCAGTCCTTTGATTTTCACAAAACCAGACCATGCCATCTTCACAGGATGATTCACTCCACCCAGTAGTGATAATTTATTTATAGGTGGAGCCTGAAGGGAAAGGTCAGCTTCTGCATTCGTATATAATAAATTCGTATACTAAAGCAGGGTATACACAGAGAATAAAGAAAAAGCCAACACATCCCTGCATCCACACAAGCGATGTGGATGCAGGGATCTCCCCCACCACACTATTGATGCCTCCCTCCCCGGCCAGAATACACAGATCAGTGCAGCCATTGGCTATAAGAGCTGATCGACTTCAGGTTTTCCAACAGGGATGTTCAACAGAAGCCATTCTAACGGCTGGCTTCTGTTGAACAGACAGCGGTAGGCACAGAACTCAACTTAGCCAATTCCATGTATACCAACCTTTATATAGTAGAAGAAAGAAGTCCCTACCGAAAAACCTGACCCTATTCTTGTCTACTTGGATTTTTATGACCATCTTTTGTTTTGCAACATATCCTGTTGCATTTGCCACAATTCCATAAATTAAAATATTGCCAAAATACCATGAGCAGAATAATATTGCCAAAATAAATTAAAAAAAAAAAAAAAACATTAGGGAGATTGGGACACCTTCCTAATGGTCATAGCAGGTATGCATACCTACAAACATTGCAAAATATCAAACACTGATTTTTCACCAATAGGGTCCCTAATAGATACGAGAAATTGTTTCTACCAAAAATTGAAATATCAGCTTTGGATGGAGTGATCCTGTAAGGGTACCTGATAATTACATCATAATTATGTGAATGTTTTATTCTGTAGGGAATGGGAACTATCAATGCTAAAAGTTTCCACCCATGCAAAAAAAGTGTATACAAAACTATTTTAAAAAATTATTAAGCTCACAGCCTTGAACAATATTAAAAGTGAAGTGCGGGATTCTAAAAAAAAATAATCATTCATACTTACCTGTGTAGATGCAGCACCGTATAGAGATGCAGCTGTCCCCCACCAGCTCTACCCCGATTACTGAGCACAGCAGCTCTCTGCTCTACCACTCCAGCTCCCACTGGAGCGCTGGGATGTGGAGGGGGTGGGATACCCTAAATTCACCATCTAGGATGAGACCTGGCTAAAAAAAAAAACTCCAAAATGGAGGGTCAACAAAAACAGCTGGGGAATGCCCAACTTTTCCAGAACCCTACAGTTTATCCATTTGGGATTTTGTTTATCCAAGCCACATCCTTAACAATTAATTTAGGAAGAAGAAAAAAGGCAAGAATTTAAGTTAAACAGATAAATTGGTAAAATGTCTAGATCACTCGCACGGTATGTATCACTAAAAAATATTAGTAATATTCAATATTCAACAATATTCAAACAAACTTGTGAGTTCCCCTTTTTAATGGAACCTACTGTAGGCTTATTAATGATGCTGTTTGGAGAGATCCCTATTTTTGCTCACTACTTCTCATAGCACATATGAAAACAGGTATAGTAGCTTGTCCATTGAGATACATTATTACTCTGCAAGCTCCATTATGTCCACAAGGTGGGTGCAGAATATAGGGACCCCTCTTTGCTATTATGTGAAAGGATCTGATGCAAGGGCCTGCTTTTAGTTTACATTGCTTTTACCCTCTTTATAAAAATACTATTGTTTATAATTCTTAAACCACATTTTCTTGATATAAGAGCAGTCTAGAAAGCTTTGTGTTGATTGTAGATTTAGGATTTTATTGTAATTCTATAACAATGTGCAGCATGTCATCCTGCTGTGACAGCACACAACATCCTCACTAACATATCACTGTTTTCATTAAAGATTTTCAAAGAGAATTTTATAGCCAGTGCTACATGTATTTTTTCAGACAGATGTGTTTAACTAGATGTGGTTTTTTTAAAAAAAATTGTAAAATCCGTTTCTTAAGTGTCATCTGCTCAGACATCCTTCGCTGGCAGTGACAAAGACAAGTGTGGCTCTAACTACAAGCAAGTCTAGTGCAGATGATGAGATCCAGTTGTATGTGTTCATTAAAAACTTGCGTGCATGCCAAGTATTGCATCAGTGACTAGTGAACCAATTTGCTCTCCAAACCATCAGAACAAGAATAGGAGCTGTGAACACAAATAATTCCAAACATTTCTCACCCTGTTCAGAAACAGTTATATAGTTCCCTATCTTAGGTGAAACTTTACCGTTTTACAAAGCCCCAGAAAGTAGAATTGTAATTTCAGTTTACCAATCGGGTGTTAAATTTTATTTACCAATTGGGACAGTAAACAGTTTTAATGTGATTGTTTGCTATGGGCAGACCATGATTTGAGGCATCACATGCCTACATCTAGGGCTACAATATTTTAGGGGGTGGCAGCTTTATTTTATATACTTAGATTTTATCACGGTTAATGTTTTTCTACACCTACAAGGGCACTATAGTAGGAACAATTATTTTTAATCATTAAGTGCCATCGAGTCAATGTTAACTCCTGGCATTGACATGGATAGCATTTTTCTAGAATGAGCTCTCATCTGTTTGGGTCTTAAGTCTTTGCAATGCAATGTTCGTAATATCAGAGACTGTATTGAATCACCTTATTCATATTTAACAAACAATAGGAAACCAATATTTTATTATATGTAATTACACATTTATTATATATGAGTCCTAAATGGTACGGCCACTTAGATTTATGGTTATGGGAGCTATAAAAGAAAGCCCTCAGTATGGAAAAATAGTAGTACCCCTAGCGGAGTGAAAACGTTCATACATAAAGAGGAACTTCACATTAGCATGGTTTCCCTAAATGTCAACTCTCTAATACTTGTCCTTGTATGATAGTAAAAAATAATAGCTTTTTAATCCATTGAGGCCAGCATTGGCTTCCTTACAGCTAAAATTTTCATTGCACTACCCTGCTTCAGTGCTGCCACCTTGAAACTCCTGTTGAGAGAGATCTCTTGCATGGACAAATACACCCTGGGTCTTTGCCAGGTCCCAAACACCTTGCAGAGACCTACAGCATGCCTGTGCAATGATCTCACTCATGCGTAAACACACGAGCCACTGTCATGCCCTATATACCAGACAGAGACCTGCAGCATGTCTGCACATATGCATGATATCCCACACTGAATCACTGGCCAACCTACATTATCCTCACCTAGGCAAGGAATCTGAAAGTGGTACTATTAAAGACATAAAAAAAAAATGTTACATTTCCCAAGATGAAAAAAGTATGCAAAAGAGGGAGGGGGAGGAAGGTTAATTTCATGATTGAAAGTCTGCTTTAATGAAAGAGGAAAGTTCAACATATTATTATAAGTATATATAAAATTCCTAATCATAGTTTCATCTGTTGTACATGTGTCATTATGAAATTAATTTGACTTTTTCAGGAAAAATAACATGACATCATGTTTCAGAGAAAATTGCTAAAGACTGCTAGCCAAGTCTGATCCCTTACCCTAAGTTACCTCCAAATGACACATATGCAGTGTATACATTTACATACATTGAGAGGGATGTACATGGAGCATACTTATAAAATATGCATTTTTTTGCACCTCATTTTTACACCTAATTCACAGAACATAGATATTTATCGCAAGGTCCATGTCAGAATAAAGACCCTGTCACTGGCAGGACAGGAACGACAGGATTGCTATACAGGGCTAAACAGGGTGTAGAAATCCTCCCCTATTTCCATGGGTTCGTTTCTTGCTGGCCAGATTAGTGAAAAGTCACTCTTTTGCTTGCAATTCACATGCTGCAGTGTTTTCATTGGCGAGGGAGCAAAGTCTCTCTCATCCAGACAGCGATTTAGCGACACATGGAAGTATTTCCTTTGCAGTTTTTAGTGATCCCTTTGATAGCATGCCCTCACCAGTAAGTGGATCATTAATGTGACATAACCCTAAAGTAAATAATCATCATTATATTATGAGGCTTGGATAGAGGAGGGAGGGGTTTTATTAAAGTTTTATTAAAGTAGAACTATAGACAAAACTTTTTCTTCATTTTGGATAGAGCAAGGGAGCGTTATAGTCCCCGGCAATTTTTTTTTCACCATTTGTGTCTCATTGTGGAGATTTCACTTCCTGTCCCATAGCCAAACAGGAAGTGTGAGGAAATACCTGCAAATTAAGGAAATTCCTTGGGGACCCCCAGGTCACCATAACTGGTGTCCCCATTGGAAGATTTCCCCTCTATTACTTTTCTGGGGATAATCCAACATTTGGGATTTTCTTTGACTTTCACATTTAATGGTAAACAGGACCAATAGAGAGGGGGAATCTCCTTAATGGGGGCACAGACGGCAATAAAAACTGACAGGTTCTAATCCCTCTCCACTAAATCCAAAATTTAAAAAAAAAAAACTTGCCTTTAGTTATACTTTAAAACTCCGTCAGTTTTTTTCTCCTGTGAGCCCAGGCCAGCTTCAAGATGCTCCCTCAGGGGGTAGTGTCATTGATGCCTTGGGCTCACAGTAAGTGGGTTGAATGATACTTGGCACCATACGTCCCAGAAGAGGACCAACACCAAATCGCAGAGCAGTGAGTCTGTGAGAGAAAGGTGAGTATTTAATCTAGAGCTGATGTTTTTATTTTCTGAAGTGATAGGCAATTGATTAAAACAACTGAAACTGGACTTTAATACAACAAAAACATGGAAGAGCAAGCATATAAATATTTTAAGTTACATAAAAAACCCTACTTTACTTCACCCTAAAACTGACTGATGTGGAGCCTGGAAATTAGCTGTCTGCCTACCTTCTCCATCTCTATACTCTTTCCAGACATAGGTACAAAAAGTCCCTACTGATACACCTTTTAAATGCAGCAATAGTACGCATACTCACCCTTTGGAGGCATCCTTCAGCTTATGGTTCTCTAAAATGAATGAGATCAGACCAATGGAAGACCTGACTGTCTCCCTCAAACACCAGGAGGAAACATTTAAACAAGCATAGTTTTATAATATAGAATTCACATACAAAAATAGAGAGTCATTCTTACCAAGGGTTGTTTTTCCTCCACTCTTGACTACTCATAAAGGCCTCCACCATTCTCGCTCCCTCCCCTCCGACCCAGTGAACTTGCTTCCTCCTATCTTCTCCCTGCATTTGCACTTATTTCCATTCCTCCTTACCTTTTTCCCCAGTCTGTACTCTCTCCTATACTTCTCTATTTCTGTTCTTGCTTCTATACCTGCCTTCTTTGCTGTTTTTAAAAATAAAAAAAAAACTAAAGCATGGATGGTTCCCACGGTGTTTCATACATGTCTTCTACATATACAAATGACACACTTGTGTATATGCAGCTACACTGGTTGACACTGCTTATCTGTCATTCAGACTATGGATTGCCTTGAATAGTTTGCTACTCTCATATTGTATGTGTTGAGCTGATTGTCTTCTTAACGACCTACGACCTACAATTTAAAAATGTAATTTGATGTAATGTATTGTATTGCTATCCTTGATGGTGAAAAAAAAAATTTACTGCAGTAATAAGAATATTTGCTTACTGAAATTACACATTTCATTCCATTTAATATCATGAGCATGAAATAAAGAATGAAGATTTTTTTTAAGTTCATCTTCACCATTTCATAAACCTAGAGTAAAGATATTTTCCTGGGGGCAAATGGAGGTTAGCGCGTTATAATTGTTTCCATCGTCAGCGTTTCCCTGCCAGGAGGAGGCAAAAATGGTAACCTGGCATTCTCTGTTGTTCCTTCCAAAGCAAATGATGACATATTTTGCTGATTGTCAGGTAGCTGGCAGGACTAGGCAGAACTGTGTTGTTTTTCTTTTCGCTAGCTTGCAATGTGTTTAACATATGTTTCTCTGGGCTAAATTGTCATAAATAGCAGAGATAATGAGGCAGCTATTATACTTGAAACTCTTACAGCACCAGAGCTGGAATAAGGCTGCAGAATTGTTCTCCTGATTAAATTATTATGTTCTCGTGATATAATGCAAAAAGTATCCCAATTAATTGGGAATGACTACTGAGAAGTGTTGCAGGTCTGTCCAGCAGGAAGTCAAACCAAGCGTGAATTCTCTGGTTTGGCGATTCCTCTAGCTTTTTATCTGGATGAGCTGGAATGTCTTTGCTGCCTTTAAAGCAAAAATGCTTTGATTTATGGTTCAGTAATTATCAGTAGATTATCTCTGATGGTTCTAGAATGTTTTCTTATAAAAAGTGAGAGTGAAACATTCTGTCTCTGTGCACATTGTTTGAATAAATACATGTACCATAGTTGTATGCACTTAAACTGTACATTCTCTGTATAAAATCCCCAGAGGCTGAATAGTCCATGTGTCCTCTTTGTTTCTATTAGGTACCTAATGTATGTACATGTAAGAAAATCATATTTTTCAGCCCCTTAACATTTTTTTGGTGATGGCAATTTAAGGCATCCACCAGTCTCTTACATTACTTTAGGACTAAAAAATAAAGGGGATCTTCAAGTTGGACATTTTTGTGGTAGCTGGAGCAGAGCCATGAAGTAAGGTGGAGTTATCCCAAAAGTACAGATGAGCTTGGGTTCTGCTCTGGGTCCAGTCCAAACCCATGTTCAGCTAAACACAGAAGTCAGCTATCGGGGCTAGGCCAATGAGCTGCAGCTAAGGAATTTTCATACCACCGCTGCGTGTACACAAAGGGGCGGGGATGCTTGCGACATCATTGACCTAATATGGCCATATTTGGTCAATGACATTAACTGTGGTAGGGAATCCCCTGCCTGCAGCTCATTGGCTCAGCCGAACCCAAGTTCATCATTACTTACTGAAGACTAGGGATGAGCTTGGGTTTGGCTTTGGGTTCGGTCCAACCCATGTTCAGTCGAAGACAGAAGTCAGCTGTCAATAGCAGTTCAGTGAACTGTGGGCAGGGACTTCCCTGTGCCACAACTGCATGTACACAAAGGCTTGGGGATGCTTATGACAACAATGACCTAATATAACCATGTGCTTTGGCTGAACTTAAGCTCACCACTACTCCAGACTAGGGGTGAGCTTGTGGCCATATTAAGACAATGATGTCATGAGCATCACCCCTCCCCCTCTTTTGTGTATGTGTAACTCTAGGGTGGGATTCATCCCTGGTTCAGTTGTTGAAGGTCAAACTGAACTAAAGTTCATCATTACTCAAGAATAAAGATGCTATGAGGTAGCCAATGAGTGATTTAGCCCACCAGAGTTTTATTTATATATCAGTTTTATCCTTCTCTCTATTGCATTCCCTAAAGAGTCCCCAATTGACTCTATCAGCCTATCTGTACACATATTTAGGCTATGATGCATCTGTCTGCTAAATCTTACCTCCAATTGGTTGAAGAGGAGTCCTGCCATCTGAGGTTCTTTTGATAATATTGCTTTGCTTTCAGGGGATTTTGGTAACCCCTTGTTATGAATGAAGTTTCACTTAGTATTGGAATGATGTGTGGGGGCAACTTATGTTCAGTGCTGTCTAAACCAATGAGGGAGAGTCCCAGGACAGCTGAGGCTATCATGAACCTCGCTGGATCGGAGCGAGGTGGAGATTGGGAGGGGGGGCTACTGCACACAGAAAGTTTTTTGCCTTCATGCATAGAATGCGTGAAGGTAAAAAACCTTCAGCCTTTAGAACCACTATAATTTACTTCATTTAAACAGGTGACTATAACTTTCAGAAGGAGATCAGTAATGGCAGCTTCCTTGTTTGTTTTATGAAAGCTTTACTTTAAATAGCTTTACAGTAAGAACCTGTGCTGAAATGATGTGTGGGGGCAACTTATGGTCATATCTGAGTGTTTAGCATTTTTACCTTGAAGCTCTGAGACCTTAATTTCAATCCAGTATGAGACACCATCTGCATGCTATTTCCATGTCCGTATTAGTGTCCTCCTGATGCTCCAATTTACACCCAATTTACACCCAGATTTTTAAGACGTGCTGATAGATACGTTTGCTTATTCCGTAATGGCCTGTGTGTGGTTGGAACTTTAAATTGTGAGCTTTGGGTGACAGGGCTTTATGTACTCGTATAAAATTAATCATATCAGTGCTGGACAAAAATATGTAAGCAATGTTTGTCCTCGGTACACCAGGATCCATCTGACTGAAGATAAACTTTTTTTTTAAATTACACTAATTGGAGGTTTTCTGCCCCACCTACTGTGGCACACATACTGTACTTAATGCATAAAAGATCATATTCATTATATATCTTGTCTGGAAAAGGAAAGTGGATAAAGCTGAACATGAGAAATGGTTACAAAAAGAGACAGATGCAAATGATGAAGTTAAAAAGAATATTGTTCAAGCCATGTTCAGGCTGCGTGGCATTTACTAAGAATTTCATATATATATATATATATATATATATATATATATATATATATATATATATATATATATAGATAGATAGATAGATAGATAGATAGATAGATTATATCATATCATATTTACATTTGGTTGCTAAGCATTTTTTTCTCTTGTCTAGGTGTACGAACACCAAGATGGAAGCAAATCACTAAAGCTTGGAGACTTTGGATTGGCCACTGTGGTGGATGGACCTCTATACACTGTGTGCGGGACCCCAACATATGTAGCTCCAGAAATAATTGCAGAGACTGGGTAAAGTATTAGTAACTTTTTCAAAAACCAAGCCACTTAACAAAATGCCTTCTCTGCATTAATATTGTTTCTTCTCTGTCACTGAGTTCCATAAATATATCCTGCACCATGCAGCTTTATGACAGTTACAATTATACTGTGAAAGGTGATAGCTAGAAGCAATCTTCACAAGAATCTACTGTACAGTATTCGCTGTACTGCATTCACAGTGGGCTTGGATGTGTAGAATTTGTCACAGCAAACATCTGTAATTTATATATAGTCCTGCACGCCTGTTAGATGAAACAAAGGCAGCACAAGGGCTATACTGTATCTCATATATTGTTAGCGAAGCTGGGAAAGATACAGACCATGTACAATCTTCCACAAGTTCTTTCAGTGTTGGTCCAGGTTAAGGTCACTCAACTCATGTAAGCTCATTCAGTAGAGTAAAGAGCAATGTGTAAAGTACAGTTAGCCAAAGCAACCAATCAGAATTAATTTCTCTCTGATCTTACTCCAGAAAACAGATATCTGACTGGTGACTATGGTTTGCTACATTAGCACATCATCACTGTGTACATGTTTCATGCTAGACCAGCCATTCTCAACCAAGTTCCCATGGAACCCTACCCTAGGGTTCCTTCAGAGGTTGTTAGGGGTTCTTCCAGCTGTGGCTAATTGATCTCCCATCCGATGGTGTCTGCATAGTTACAGGGCCAATTGCACTTGGCAGAGCCAGCAACATAACTCCAATTATCTTTTTAGCTGTCTGTAAGGGTGGCATTCTGACCATCACTATAAGAATGGAATTCTTCCCACTGACTATCAATAATTTGTTAAACTAGGGGTTCCTAAAGACTTGAAAATGATTTTAGTTCCTTTGGGGGAAGGATTGAGAAAGACTGTGCTATACTGACAGCAGCCAGTTAAGCCTTCTCCTCAAAGGTAAACTGACTGAATGGTGCCCATATAATGACGTCTGGTCAGCAGTACTGTAAGACAATTCCCTCAGGAGGTGGATACTCAGCAACCTTGGCTCGCGGGATGTGGGTTGAATAATTCTGGCCACTATTTAACCCAGAGGATTGAAGACATCTAGTGGCAGAGAGGAAGTACTGTGGGGAACAGCTCTGGGTTGAAGAAGAGTATTGCAGCAAAAACAATTTTGTAATTTAAAGTTTCTTTTTTTAAAATAACAAACATGTTATACTGACCTGCTCTGTGCAGTGGTTTTGCCCAGAGTAGCTCCAATCCTCTTCTTTTCAGGCCCTCTGCAGAGCTCCTGGCTCCTCCCCCTGGAGCAGTGCCCACAGAGAAACCAGCTTGCCCTGAGGGCACTGCTGCATGCTCGATCCTGAGCCACTGCTATATGCCTCCATAAGACACATAGAGCCTCGGTTCAGCTCCGTCCTCCGCTCTCTCCTCATTGGCTCACTGGCTGTGATTGACAGCAGTGGGAGCCAATGGGCTTTCGCTGCTGTCTCAGCCAATGAGGAGGGAGAGTTGGCGTGCGCTGCACACAGAAGGTTTTTAACCTTCATACATACAATGCATGAAGGTAAAAAACCTTCAGCTGTTAGAACCACTATAATTTGCTTAATTTAAGCAGGTGACTAACTCTCAGAAGGAGATCAGCAATGGCAGCTCCCTTTTTTATTTTATGAGAGCCTTACTTTAACTAGCTTTAATAAGAACCTGTAGCGGTTGTCCAACTATCCTTTTTTCATTTTTCACTGATGGCCACTTACCCTCTGCTCTAGTGCACAGACTATTGTTGTCTCTTTATAGTTCTTACAAAGATATACTGTTTAATGAAACTGCAATGATACTGTGTATGATATTGCATATTCTTTATTATTGTGTCAGTTTAAGCTTTAATAATTGACTACAATTGTAATTATAGTTTACATACACATGCCACTGCCATTCTTTCTTAGCCCGCCCCCCCCCCCCCATGAGTGCAAAATCTGATGCAGCTGTGCATGGCAGCCAATCGGCTTCTAACTTCAGATAGTTCAATTAAGCTTTGACAGTAAAACCTGGAAGCTGATTGGTTTCTATGCAGATCTGCACCAGATTTTGCAATCTCCAGTTTTAGTAAATCAACCCCTACATGTCTCTGTAGGTTTATATTTATTTAGAAGGAATATCTGTCCAGTTTTAGATAATTGTATTCCATCTGTGTCTATAAAAAAGCATGGTGCCTCATCCCTAGGGCAATACAAAGAAAGGAAAATATGTAATGTAATATGTAATGTTTAAGGTATCATTCAAATAATTACAAATTTCAATTCATACAATTCTTCACAATTTTACTTATACAAAAGTCTTTAAAAGTAGACTATTGGTGGTCACCATAGTTATTAAAACAACCCATCATATCAGTACATATATCAATAAAAAACATCAAATCCACATATAGGCATGAGGAAGTCTGTAGTAGTGAAAAATTAGCCCAGTGTGTTTCAACATTCAAATATTGTGTCTCTTCTTTAGGGGGTTGGTGAATTGATGAATTCTGGAAAATGCAAAAAATATAACATTAGTCCAAAAATAATATAAACAAGTTGTACAGAAAGGGTTGTATACTACAACTCACGGTGATCAAAAAGTCAAGTAACAACTGGAATGAACGTGTTCAGCTGATATCAGCTCCATGATGTTGGACTGGGACACAAAGGAAACCACTATTGCTGCAACCGACTGAATCAACAAAAAAAAGGACAAAACATAGAACTATATTGATGAAATGTCCAAAACATTAACTTCAATCAAGTCCCTAAAAAACAATCTAATACTTGCATTTACAGAAATAAAGATGACCACAAAGCGTAAGCAGGACATTGTCTCCCACCCAAATCTAATTGAAAAAAGGGAATAAAAAAGAAAGAGTGGAGGAAAAAAAGAGTTTAAACTTCCATACGCTCAATGGACATATAATAGTGTCACGCTTACTCCAAACACAGGTGGTCAGGCACTATAGCTAGCTGTGTTCTTCACCTATAGCAGCCCCCTTTCCCAAAAGGCAAGCAGGCCTACCAGCACTTGGTTGCCCTCAGGTCTTATACATAATGCTATAGTGCCTGGCCACCTCACCAGGTCAGGCACGAACTGAGCACAGCGAACAAGTATTTGAACTGAACACATTGAACAGGTACTTGCAGTTAGCAGCCAGGTAGAGTGGTCAGTGACAATCCGGGTTCAGGGCAGGCTGAGTTCTGAGCGTAGTCGATATCTGATCCAAGGTTGTCAACAAGGGAGGCAGAGGAACAGGGCCGACAAATAGAGAGCTTGAAGTACATGTTGCACACACTTTCACAAGCATGAGACTGCGGGCTTAACTGACTTAAATCAGGTTTGGTCTCCACCCAGAGACTGGCCACTTCAATCACCTTGCAGGTGAACAAACAGACAAGGAGAATGCATCACAGCCAAAACCAGGATGCTGGAATAAGACCAGCAGCTGTGATGGAGCAGGAGTGCTACATGCTCCTGACAAATACAATATATAATCCATTAGAGCATACGGGATTCCTCATTATAATAAGTTAGCTGATGACCTCTCTTGACTTGAGTTTAGGTCAGTTCCAGAAAGACCCAACGACCCAAAGGCCATACCCATCAACAGAGCAGACAAAAAAAGGGGAGGTTTAGCTTTATTTTTTTAATCTCAACCTGTAACATGCACAGGAATAAATTTTATGGTAATCATTTTACCATTTATGGTAATCATCCCTGATCATTATAACAACCTTTAATAACTAAAGATTGATACCGATACCAGATGTGGTCCATGCCCCTAGGATTACCACACATTACGATCTGACTGTACAATCTTTGTTTAATCAACATTATATTTAAATCTTTGTGATATGAGGACCTACCTAATCTAGCTAATCAAATTGTACCCATTCAAAGATGTCTCTGCACTACATAGATGTTGCAAGATCTAATGTAGATTGTAAAATCAGGTTGTGACCTATATGGTGAACTGTACTGTAGGTTACTATTAAGCCTAGTACACACCACTGTATTTTTTTTTTTGTTCAATGGTCACAATCACAACGGTAACAATCCAATGTTAGTACAGCGATCTCCCCTGCTGTTCTATTGTGTTCTGACAGGGGGATGGCCCTGCCAGAACACTCAGGTCAGCGCTCCTAGCCAATGGCTGAGTGCGCTGATCAGGAGCCAGTCAGCTGCTGGCCAAACGGCTGACTTCTGTTGGATCAGCTGCCATACACACGGGCTGAATGTAAGCCGGTTTTTATATAACCAGCTGATGTCGCCTGACATTCAGCCCGTGTGTACTAGGCTTTAGGCTTGGAATATGCACTCTTGCAGACCCACCTTATGGGAAAGAGTATGTACACTCCAGTGGTGGCTTCCAATGACAGACACTAAACGGAGAATAGTGATTAAAACCAGAGAACCGAAGTGTCTGCATGTAACTACTCCATTCCACATTTTAGAGAGCATCAGATTATGACTGGATGACAGTGATGTCAATTTAATTATTATAGGGAGTCCTCAGACACTGTGCTCGTATTAAGTCTCTAATTGTCAGGACTTCTGGCTGATTACTAATATGTGTTTTTCCTTAGGTATGGGTTAAAGGTGGATATATGGGCAGCTGGCGTAATAACTTACATCCTACTGTGTGGCTTTCCTCCATTCCGTGGGTAGGTATCTGCATGGATTCATTTTTGTATAATCCTATAAGGGCCTAAGCCAAGCACTTATATTTGAATAAATACTATAATTTGGAAATGCATTGAAAAATTGAACTATATTTATAAGGTAATACAACTGGACCTAGGAAAAAGAGCTGGTATGGTGTGGTTTATTCAGTTCTTGATTTCTTATTTGTAGTAATCCATAGCAGCCAATCAGAACCTGGAACATGCTGGTCTATTTTCAGAGGCTTCTATTCTGTTTGGTTATTATTGGTTATTGCACCTAAGAATTCATACTTGATTGTAAAGAGATTTGTTTTAAATAATAAACATGTCATACTTGCCTTCTCTGTGCAATGGTTTTGCACAGAGCAATCTGATCTTTCTATTCTGGGATCCCCGCCAATGCTCCTCCTCCCTTCTGAGTGCCCCCCATAGCAGGCTGCTTACTGTGGGGACACGCCTGTTTGCTTATGCACATCCATTGACACACACAGTCCCACCCCTCGCTCTCTGCTCGCTGGATTTGATTGACAGCAGCAAGAGCCAATGCTGCCCCCGTGTCCATGAGGAGAGAGAGCAGCGCCACTCTTCCCAGGCACAGTGCTGATTCAAGATCAGGCTCAAGTAAGTATTTTGGGAGCTGGGGGGAGCTGATCATAGAAGTTTTTTTTATTCTTCCTGCCTTTACAACCACTTTTAATGTATATTATTTTATTCATTGTTCAAGGCTGCAGATACACTGTTACTTATAAATGAACACCAAAGCCTTCTGGAAAGACCTCAGGTTTCTTTGCATTTTCAGAATTTCTCTTGTCAAATTTGTTTATTAAAGTTTAGCAAATCACAAAGATAGGTTCAAAAGCAGTGCTAGAAAGTAACATGGCAAGGTATAGTTTGTTAGATCAAGTTTTTTAGTTTCGAGTTGACTTGTTTAAAAATTTTTGCAGGTATTGGGATTGGAAGGGATTGGAGGTAATATAACATTTTTGGTAGTGTTTGCATCTTGAATGCTGTTATTCTACTGATCCAGGATAAACAATTTTTTTGGATGGATTGGAGGTCCTGAGTGATTTGATCTAATAAAGTAGGGTAATTGACCTCATAAAGCTTAATTGTGGGGTAATTGATACGGTTCCCCAAGTATGAGATAGATGGATTATCCCAGTTGTACATATATTTTTGTCGTAAATCGTCAACTTGATCTGGTGGAATATTCATTGGTAAGGCATAGCATTTGCTGGGGTTTATTTTATAATAGGATACTACTCCAAAGGCCTCTAAAGTATTCTTAAATTCACTCAGAGAGGTATCAGGGGACGAGAGTGTTAATATGACGTCATCTGCAAATAGACCCAGTTTATGTTCTATTTGTACAATTTTAATACTATTAATTTTGGGATTAGTTCTGATGATCTCTGCAAGGGGTTTGATTATTAATGAAAAAAGATAGGCGATAAGGGACAACCTTGTCTGATTCCATTAGATAATGTAAAACTACTTGAAATGTTTCCTGACGTGAATACCTTAGCCGATGATACCATGTAAAGGGATATTATGGCTTCATGAATGAAGCCGGAAAATCCAAACTTCTTGAGGGTTTCTGCAATGTAACCCCAATGAACCCTGTCCAATGCCTTCTCCGCGTCTAAACCAAGTAGCAGAGAAGGAATTCGCTTGTGTTCTATATGATTGATCAAGTCAATCATTCTTCTAGTGCTATCGGGGCTTTGACGACTTTTAACAAACCCCACTTGATCTGATTCAATGAGGTAGGGTGTTATTTCTAGTAAGCGGTTGGCTAGGACTTTAGAGTAGATTAATGAAATGGGTCTATAGTTGGAAGGTGACGTTGGATCTTTTCCTTGCTTAGGAATTGTAATGATAACAGCTTCAAGCATCTCTTTGGGGAATGCTTGATTATTCGCAGCGCAGTTAAACAATTTGTCAAGGTAAGGTGATAAGATTTTAATGAATGCTTTAAAGTATTCACTAGATAAGCCAAACCACTCCTGGGGCTTTATTTGTTGTAAGAAATTGAATAACTTTATTGATTTCATCTATAGATATCGATCTGTTTAGTTTTTCAAGGGTAGAATGATCTACAGTTGGGAGGTTTACTTTTTCTAAAAATTGAGCTATGTCCGATGGTTGAGGTTGGTGAACATTATTGGAAAATATATATGTGAATATCGCGCTGTCAGAAAGGGATGTGAGCAGCTAGCACAAACAAGTGATCTAAACCTGTGAGAGATAAATTATAAAAAGGGAAGTGCAGCGCTAAAAAATAAAGACTAACATAGATATGTGATATACAATGTAAATATATCCCAAACGTATGCATAAGTTAGATTAATAGATATATATAGTAAACATTCAAAATGACACATCTATTGGGAGTTGAGTCCCAAGAAACATCCACTTGGATGTACATATATCTAACACAAACTACTATGCAAAAGTGAGTCCAAAAAATGTCCGTTGAGGTGTATATATGTTAAACACGCAAAAGTGTAGAGAGATAATAAGGTGTTGATAGCAGATCCACCACCATATGTAAAAGTGGGGGGCTTACCAGAACAATTGGACACAGATGGGTATACACCCACTGCACCAATTATGCTTGTATAGATGAAGATCTCTGTAGATGTGGTGAAGATAACCAGGGTACTTGTAGAGAGTATATATGACAGGGGCAAATCCGGTCAAATATCCACAGCCCTATGATATCACGTAGCCTGTTACACAGCAGCATCCGCACAGCCAGGTCCCATTCCTATAGGTGGGACCTGGCTGTGCGGATGCTGCTGTGTAGCTCCAAGCATGTGCCCCCTGCATTTTCAGAATTTCTCATCAAAAATTTTAATTTGAGGTTCCAAGTGGGTTCCATTTTTATTGCTGAGTGTCAATAAAATTTGAGAATCTTATCACATAGTTGTCCACAACAAAAAAAATTATTGTTATTTCATGCAGGAAATTCAACACAGTTGGAAAGAATGACTGTAAGCATTCAGTTAGTAATTTTGAATAGCTAGAAGGAATAAGCATTGTGCAGTTCTGATCAATTGCATACATATTCATCACATGTATGCCGGTTTCTTGGTTTCTTAACATAACAAAAATTCTATAAATGCTTGCATTCAAATTTCACACATCATTTTTTTTTCTCTGGGGTTGCAGTATACATCTGCCTTGGAATGATTGTAGAATTCAATTCTGGTCAATTCTTTGTGATATACTGATATGAGGATTATGCATTATTTTTTTTTATTACTATCTAGCACAAAATGCATTTTTTTATACCTTTTCCGTGTCATTTAGAAGCGGAGATGACCAGGAAGTACTTTTTGATCAAATCTTAATGGGACAAGTGGATTTTCCATCACCTTACTGGGATAATGTGTCTGACTCTGCAAAGGTAACAGGAAAACTAGTGATACCAAAATCAGAATGTGGTTCATGGTTCAATGGAACTGTGTCAGAAGAGTGCAGTACTAACAGGGGAATACGAATATGATTCTCTGGTGTCTTTGCCTATTTTCATACGTAATAAGTGTGACATCCTTTTCCTGTAGAACAGGGGTCTTCAAACTTTCTAAACAAAGGGCCAGTTTACTGCCCTTCAGATTTTAGGGGGACCGGATTGTGGCCATTGGGAGTAGAAAAGATTCAGAAGACAGTGTGAAAATACAATGCCCCATCGTTGGTGTCAGTCGGAGGAATTGTACCCCATCACTGATATGAGTGAGTGGAATTGTGTCCCATCATTGGTGTCAATGGAAGGAATTGTATTCCACCATTGGTGTCTTCGGGCCCCCCTCATTGGTGTCATTGGGAGGAATTATTTCCATCATTGGAGTAATTGGAAGAAACTGTGCACCATCACTGGTGTCATTGGGAGGAAGTGTGCCCCATCATTGGTGTCATTGGGAGGAATTGTGCTCCATCATCAGTGTCATTGGGGGAATTGTGCCTCTGTAAGGGGAACTATGCCCCAATGTTGGTATCAATAGATAAAAAAGTGCCCCGAGGGCCAAATAAAAGCAAGCAAAGGGGCACATCTGGCCCCTGGGCCTCACTTTCGAGATCACTGCTGTAGAAGGTGTGTAATTATGTCATTGCTTTATCCAGTAGCAGATTAAGAATAATGAATTTCATATCCCGATCTTTGATCTTTGAATTTATAACCAGCAGTGCCTTATCTATAACCACCAGTGAGCCCATAGGTTATACCCTGCTGGCTTCAAATCATAGTAATGTAGCGGTACTAGTTATAATGTAAATAGCCTTTTAATATGCTTTCAGGCCCCTGCA
The DNA here is from genome assembly GCF_042186555.1 of Aquarana catesbeiana. NCBI lineage: Eukaryota > Metazoa > Chordata > Amphibia > Anura > Ranidae > Aquarana > Aquarana catesbeiana. Next base: position 104,454,697 of record NC_133325.1, read on the forward strand.
TGCGCCAACACTGTTAAGCTGAGTACAGTACATATTATCCAATCAATAACCCCTATAAGCAGCTGCTGGGGGCTCTGATGAGCCCTAAGAGAATAAATCACAGTTGGTCAAGTCCTATTTGTAGATATAGTATCCTGTTTCTCAATTTAAAATGATAGAATATATCTAGTCTTATGGATGATTAATAAATGGTATTATATGGTATTATCATGATAGCATAGACTAAAATTATTCATAATGATTGGGACTTTGATACCATAAAGGTTAGTTGACAAATGTTTTTGTATTTGTTTTATAGAGGATATATATATATATATATATATATATATATATTAAAACAGGATGTTATTATTGTTGTTTAAAATTGAAGGATAGGGAAAAATGGACTTTAACGGCACGTATAGAAAAATATAGCAATTTTAATGGTTCACATACATTAACTACATATACAGTGCACATTCAATAAAACACATTTAAATATTTAGTACAAGAAAAGGACCCATTGATTGACCCAAGAGATGGATGCTGCTTGTATACTTCCTATGGGGCTATACTTGGTATATATCAGAAAAATCCCACACTGAGATATGGCATCCGCTGTTAGGGTGTTCAAGAGTCCTAGAAGAGTTAAAAGAGTTAAAAAATGCTCAACATGTTTGCCGACTAGAGTTTCGCTTCTTCAGGAGCTTCTGTATCTCTAGTTGGAGAAATAGATTGCAATTAGAATAGGATATAAACATTTTAATATATAGTTATTGTAATGTATAATGTGTACGTATTTTTCCCTATCCTTCAATTTTTCAATATATTAGGATGTGGCACTTGTTTACTCAGGGTGTTTGATTTCCACCCCAGGGCACAGCACTCAATTTTTCTCATTATTGTTGTGTACACAGGACAGGTCATGATAGCAGACGGGGTATAATATGATGATAGGAAAGTATTTTGATGTTGCTTTAATACCCACCTCCATCTTTCTTTTTTAGGGACTAATCACCATGATGCTGCAGGTTGAAGTAGACCAAAGGTATTCTGCTCTGCAGGTTCTTGAACACCCATGGGTCAATGTAAGTGCTCAAATATTATACAATGGCTACCGTTTTTGAAACACATAAGGCAGGACAGAATTAATATATATGTTTTCTTTGCTCTTACCTTTGTCATAATATGTTGATAAAATAAGAAATTTGTAAATACATTTTTCAAAGTTTCACATTATGTAATAAAACTTTGTGCTAGGTGTGTAGATTTTTCTTGTACTAAAGTGATTGTAAACCACTGAAATGAAAAATAAACAAAACATATCTTGCTATAGTTTGTACTTGCCTTGATCCAAAGCACCTAGTGTGATTTCTGTCTCCTTTTTCATTTCCCTGTTATCTGCATGAGTCACATCTAAGAGCCTATGCTGACATCAGGCAATCCCAGGAGAGGGCCCCACCCCCAACCCCCTCAAGCACTCAGCAGGTGATTGACAACCTCAACTGTGCATGTTTCCCTATGAGACTGTGTAGAGGGGGTATGTGCCCATTCCCTCCACTCAGCTCTCCTCTCTGTACTGCGCCGTGTGTGACATCATATCCCCCCCTCTGCCTTCTGAATCACAGAAATGCTGTGTAAAATGTGTGCTTTAGGAGGCTGTAGAGAAGAGAGGGCTGCAGTTAAACAGGTACAACTTATGTAGGAGGTTTTTTTTAATCTCTGTGTTTCTCCAGAGGCTAGTCACTTCAGTGGATAAATGTAAGGGCTTACAAACACTTTATAATAGCTTGAGAATTGATTCTTAGAATTTTTCTTCCTAAAGCTAATCAGTGTGAAAAAGCATAACTCACTTTTAACACATTTTCAACCTCCAAGGGTAGCTCAATTTTCATAGAAAAAATCCTGCTTGTGTGAAGAACTCTGTACAAGTCAGATTTTAGTGCAAGTCAAATTTTGGGCATCCTCTGCAACAAAAATGTAATTTTTGGTCAGATACTCCCTAAAGGTGAATCACTTCTAAAGGGATGTAGACACTGCAACACATAAAGTGCACCAGCTGGTTAAGGTTAATTGGTTACTCCCATTCAGAATCAGTATCCAAAGACACAAATTGGAACAAACAGCTTTTTCTTCAGCACAGAAATAGTAATCTACAACAAAGTTTATTAAAATACATACAATATACATAGAGCACTCAGAGGGGATTGTTTTTCGTTTTTAGTTCTCAATATCAGATTATACAATTTTGTTAATGTATTTAATATTAACTTTTATCTATTTTGCTTTTTTCTTCAATTTAAGATTACTAATAATTACAATTGACCAATTTTGTGATTGTGTACCAATATAAACAGCCACTACACTAACCTGCACATTAACAGTAATAACACCTGTGTGCTAAAATAATTAATTTATGGTATATCATTATTTCATTGTGTTGTGTTGACATTAATTGCTGTCAATGACTATCTACACTGATATAAACTTTCTATATTTGATTTAAATTGCTAGGTTATAAAATACATAACAATAAAACCATTTCAAGCTATATTTCAAAGTTTTTCATTACAACAAAGCCAAAGCCTGTTTTTGACATAATTGCCTTGCTGAAATAATTTGCACTCAGTAGAAAAAGATGAAAATCAACATACCGTATCTATGCCTAGCCTTAATTTGCAACTTTTAAAATAAATCTGCACTTCTTTTTATTTTACCTGACAATTAAGCACATGTTATAATCCAAACCAAATCATAGGACATTTCTCCTCCTGAATATTCGTGAGAGTACATCCATCAGGAATCTGCAAATCTGATTTTTACACTCTAATTAATGAAAAATCGTTGTAACCAATGTTATTTCATAAGCTGTTTGTTTAGACAGCTGTTTTTTTTTTTCTTCTATTGAGATGAAAGACCTTTCTAGCAGATCTATTAATCAGCTAGCAACACACACATAAAGCACTTTAACAAGCCCTAGTTGGATAAATCAATGGGGTTAATTTTCTGAAGCAGTAGAGAATGTTCACTTTTGTAAGTATGGTGAAGCTGTGGATGTTTATTTTGAATGCCCAATCACGTGCAAGGGAAATAAAAAAATAAAAATAAAAAAAAGGATTTTTTACATGATTTACAAAAACAAAACTTCACCCGGTTAAGTTAGTTAAGTTAAAGTGTATCTAAAACAAATAAAATCCCTGTCAGTGTAGTTGGGAATAATACTTTATTTACCTCAATAGTGAAAGCGTTTGGAGAGAAGTAGGTCCATCATGTTTCTAACTTAAAAAGAGAGAGAGAGAGGGAGATAAAAAAAAACTTGTCTTGTGTTTTGGGAGATTTTCCCTCTGCTCCTATTCAAGCGAAAAAAAAAATTAAAATGTTGGATTTCCTGTTACTATCAGTTCCAGAAATTATGGTCGCCAAGGCATCTAGGAGTGGATTTGCTAAAGACAAATAGACTTTGCACTTTGCAAGTGCAGTTGCTCCAGAGCTTAGTAAATGAGGTAAAGCTTCACTTTGCAAAAAATGAAGAAGACAAAACTGAGCTGAAATTGATGGGTAATGGCTGCAATGAACCACATGTATACTCAAAAAGGTTGCTGACGATTTATTCCAAAGGTTAAAATAGTACAAATTGCCTCTGTTAGCCATTTTCCAGTGACTCGACAAAGCACGCAAGCGTGCAAAATCGGTGGTCACGGCAACAGAGACGCCTTGCTCCACATTGGCCATGGCTGGTTTCTTCTCCGACTCCTCAGGTCCGGCTTGTCTTCGGTGATGCCCCCTTCCTTAGACGCACACCATGGAGCTTTTCCCCTGGACACAGTCAGCTGCTTGGCTCTATTCACATCGCCAGTGTCAGTGACACCATCTTCCTGGCTCAACACACTACACACTGCAGCTGGCGTGTCCTTGTGGCTTTCCATGGTCAGTGTCCCTTGGTTGGTTGTCCCGGCCGGTCCTAGTGATCCATCAGTGCCTGAGCCAGCCTTACAGCCTTATGGTAACGTTGTCATTCAAATTTGTACTGTTTTAACCTTTGGAATAAATCACCAGCAACCTTTTTCAGTATACATGTGGTTCATTGTGCTGTCGACCCTTTTTGTCTTCAACATTTCAGCATCTGATCCTTTGCCATTAGACAGCAGCACGGTTCAGCTGAACATATATTGCATCATGTGGTTTTCCCTGTGATTAGCGCCTGGGACTCAACCTTACTTTGCAAAGAATACCCAATCACATGCAAGGAAAATAAAAAAACAGCATTTTTGCTTGCATATGATTAGATGATAGAAGTCAGCAGAACTTCCCCTCATATACTAAGCTCTGAAATAAATGCTCTTGCAGAGTGCAACTGTACTTGCAAAGTGCAAAATTTATTTGCGTTTAGTAAATAAACCACATTGAGTGGGCTAATCTTCATATTTGGGACACAACAGCAAAAAAAACCTGACAGAGGTTCTAACCAATCCCTACTCTATCCAAAATGTTAAAAAAAAATAGGATTTTCCTTTAGATACACTTTAATATGCACTCTTAAATAGTATTTGACTTTAAATCAATTTTCTACTCCTCTAGATTGGTCTTTATATGTTACTGCTGAATCTGTCAGTGTTCATTTTTTCTAATATAATGCTATATTTGCTGTGTCTATTTTTACCACTTCAAGACCAGGCCTATTTCTGACATTTGTTGTTTAAAAGAAAAAAAACAGGTACTTAGAGCCCCCAAACATTATATATATATATATATATATATATATATATATTAGCAGAGACCCTAAAATGGTGGTCATTGCAATATTTTATGTCACACTGTATTTGCGCAGCAGTCTTTCAAACGCAATTTTTTTGGAAAAAATAGACTTCAATGTATTAAAAAAAAACTAAGAAGTAAAGTTAGCCCAATTTTTTTGGATAATGTAAAAGATTATGTTATTTTGAGTACCGTAAATAGATACCTAACATGTCACGCTTTAAAATTACGCACACTCGTAGCATGGCGACAAACTACGGTACTTAAAAACCCCCATAGGCGACGCTTTAAAAAATTTTAATGGTTACCTTTTTAGAGCTACAGAGGAGGTCTTGTGCTAGAATTATTGTACTTGCTCTAACGATGGTGGCAATACATCACATGTGTGATCTGAACACTGTTTACATTTGTGGACACGACTTATGTATTTTTTTGAGTGTAAGCAGGGAGGGATGGGGCGCTTTAAAAAAATTTTTTTTTTTCTTATTTATTTTATTACATTTTTTTTTACACTGTCCCTTTAAAAAAAAAAAATCTTATCACTTTTATTGCTGTCACAAGGAATGTAAACATCCTTTGTGACAGTAATATGTGATGACAGGTACTCTTTACTAATTTTTTTTAAAATGGCGCCGTTGGCTGCCCGAGTAAACTAGAAGTGATGGTGGTTTCTACACCGGAGTCCCGATCAAAGCCAAATCTGGCTTTGTGCGGGACTCCGGCTAGCCGGCGGAAATGCCGGCTGGTGGCTCGGGTCTCCCAGTGGGACAGGAGACCCAGGCAGAGCGGCAGAAGGCAGCGGGAGGTGAAACATCCCCTCCCACTCCTTGTAATAACAGCCGAGCGATTGTTATTACAAAAAAGGAGACCGTTGGTTCTAAGAAATGGTACCAGGGTGATGCCTGTAGCTGCAGGCATCACCCCGGTACAACCACTTCATCGTGATTTTGCGTGAAGTGGTTAAATAATTATCTGTAGGGTCCAGGTATGGAAAAGTTTGCCATGAGCTCTTAGCTCCGCATTCCTTACTGGCGTGGTATAAGGTATTTAATGAGACCTCTATTGGGTATTCTTTACAAAGTGAAGCTTCACCACATTCACTAAACTCTGGAGATACTTGGTGCAACTGCACTGGCAAAGTGCACATTCTATTTGCCTTTAGTAAATCAAACCCTTTGTCACCTTGTCCATTCAGGGCAACATGACAATGTCTTTATTACGGGTTTTCTGTTATATTCATCTAGTCAGGTCTTCCCCATTGCTCCTTTCTCTGTTCTGTTTGGCGACAAAACCTATTGCTTCTGGGTATGGCATGTAACCTTGTCCCCTGTGTTCACAGGTCTAGTGGCCAATCTCTAGGCCTGAGCACTGCCAAATGACCTAGCAAGGAGTGCCACCTTTCCCCATAGCTTCCAACACTAAAGGATACTAGGGATTTTAGTGCTGGCTAAGACTAAGTTAGGAGTGGTGAAAGAGTGCTGACAAGGTGAGTATCAGGGGCTTGGGCTGGAGGCCCTTTTCAAAAACACTTGTCCTGAATGGTCCATACAAGTCTCTTTGTCCTCAATGGCCAAGGTTTAAGTGAATCTTTAAATAGAAGCAGCCAAACTGCTATTTGGTCACCAATACCATCAAAAAGTATTAAAAGAATAAAACAATTATTTGTGCGTTGTTTTATAATTGTTCCACAATTCTTTGATTTAGCAGCACACAAGACAGAATCAACAAAATTATAATAACTCTTTCTATACCTGCAGGATGATGGTCTCCCGGAAAATGAGTACCCACTCTCAGTGGCTGGAAAGATAAAGAAGCATTTCAATACAGGTCCAAAGCCAAACAGCACTACTGCCGGAGTCTCCGTCATTGCAGTAAGCATACCCACAATACATGGCCTTTCTATAACTTTTTTTTTTTTTTTTTCACAGCTTTCCTTAATGTTTTGTAAATTATAGTTTTTTCTTTCAAAGTAACAGTTATTTCTTTCTTTTCATTTAAAAATTAAAATTTCTTACATAATGTCACTGGGTTATGGACATGCAGGCAGCTTACACTCTACTAATTATGGACTCAACTTCACAAAGAGTCTAAAAGAAAAAGAAACTGCCCGCTTTTACTTCAGCCACCAATCAGATTTGTCCATTTTTGGTGGAGTGGGTCTGTCTCTTTGTCTGGACAGATCAAGCACAATCTTTCTGCCAGATTTTCATCAGCAGCAGCTTTTATAAAGTCCTGTGGAGAAGCCACTAGAGCATAGACATTCCGGTGTTCTACACATAGAGGTGGATTCTTCATAGGAATATATGGAGAAATTCAGTTCAGCAGATGTGGGCATAATCTTGGCTGAAAATGTCAGTTTTCCAGGGTCCAGGTATGGAATCAAAACCTGCCACATTCTACCAAAAATAAAAATGGTGTCATAGGTGAAGTTGCCTTTTAATATCCTGCATTGATAGTCAATACTTTTATTTATAAAGGACTACATTGTTAAAACAATATTACACTTGTTCTGGTGACAGCTGTCATGAAGGGAAATTCTCTTCAGTTTGTTGAGATTTTCTCTCACTTCCTGTCGAACTTCTGGGACAGGAACTAAAGGGACTTCTCTCCAAAGGGAATGAGATAGCAAAGAAATTAAAGGACGGGGACTTTAACCCTTTCCCATTTTATCCAAAGCCTGAAAAAAGTTTTGGCTATACATACACTTTCTTTACTATCCACATTTTTGCTAATTACCTTCCTTTTGGAAGAGGTTGGGGTGTGTGTGATGCCTGAGCCCTTATCTAAAATCACTTGCACTGTCAGAATGGTTGTTAGGAGAGGTGCTGCCATAGTCACTAATTTGAGTGCCCATGACACATCCCTTAAAAACTACCCCACACAATCCACATTTCCCCAGTGAAAGTTACCAAGCTGTGGGAAGCCCCTTTGTAAGTAAAGGAAAAATATATCTATCTTTCCTCCAAGAGAGAGGATCAGATTACCGTATTTTGTTCCATGGTGAAGAACAAAAGATCTAAAATCCTCTAAAAAAGATTTGACTCTTTTTTAATAATGTAACTAAGCCCCGATGCTTTAAAATAATCATTAATACCAGTAACCCTTTCACGTGTCATTTTCCTAGTTTCCGATAGAGGCTTATGTAATTAAAGAGAGGAAAGTGCAGAAACCCATAGCAACCAATTAGAAATGAGTAGCTATTATGAATAGTCCTATTAAATAAGACCAAATAATTAAAAAGATTTCCCCCCTATCATAGGCCTTTACTGGGGTTCACACATATAAACTGTGCTGTTGGGATTATAGAAACCATTCTGTAATAGCAATGCATTTTATTTTTATTATGAAGTGGCTTTAGACGCATGAAATATACCTGTTCTCATTCTTTTATTTTTCGTTATTGCTTAAGTGGTTGGCTTTCTACTTATCTTAATACTATGCACATCTTCTTACTTGCATGCTTCTTGGTGATTATTCTTTGCACACATACACATTGCATACTCTCTGCTCATTGCTCATATGTATTATGTTCTCATTGCTTACATGGATAGTGACTGAAAGCAACAGCACTCTATAGCGTATCAAAGGACCGCCAGCACGCTTGTCCATGAGAGGGTTTGGGCACTTCCTAACAAACCAATTACGCATTTCTTTTTTGTGTTATTATTATTTGCTCTTCTCTAGCCACTGGAGTGCTGTAACAAAGACAAAAGTTATTTCCGAATACTAATGTTGGACGTTTTACTGATTATGTGTTTCGTAAATGCTTACCTATTTTAGGTGGACAGCTTATTATCATGAATTTAATCTGGATACATTTATTTATACTTGTGGTTCACCTATTGTTGTTTTACTGTTGTATTATTTAAATGCTAAATACTAAGACCACTGACATCTACACCATGTAAGTAATCCAATAATGTTTCAAGAACTTGACTTCCCCTTGGCTGAAGCAGTTATAATATTTTATAAAACTGACTAGGATACGGAGTTACTAGATCCTACTGGCCAAATACAATGGCACATGATCTGGTGGAAGGTGATCACATTCTAAAGAGTGGTCATGATATGCAAAGTGGTCACTCGTAGCAGTCAGCAACCAATCAGCTTTCAGTTTAGAGCTGTGCAATCAGGGGTAATCTTATGGGTTACTAGTCTTTGCACGTTGCTCTTTGTCTCCTTGAGCATGGTAGAGTTTTCTGCCTAAAATGTTTAGCCATCTTCAACCAAAATTATCGCCAGCTAATGTTTCTCCTTTAATTTCAGGGGATTTACAGTGGCAAACAAAAAATAAATAGTTTTCATGATAGATGTATGTTGCTGGCTGCACCCGATTATATGCAACAAGGTATATGGTCAATATATGTCTGTAGGTGACATGCAGGGTAGGCACATAGAGAGCCTATCCAAAAAGAGATTCCAAATCCATAAAGTAGTGAAAACATTAGCTTAACCTCTATTGATATGGCATTGTTCACTGGATATAGGATTATTTTAGGGTGGAATACCAAATGAGTGTCCTTTCATCTCTTAAGGTATATTTCTTGTCACTCACTAAGGATGAGCTATATCTGGTTGCTTAATGAACCTATTAAACTAGTGGAAAGTACACATCGAATTCTCTAGAACAATGTTTCTCAACCTTTTTTTTCCGTCAAGCCACCCTTTAAAATTATACAGAATAATGCAGAAAACTAAACAAATAGTTTTACATATTATAACAGCATCCACACACATAGGACTCCCAACATTAGAAGTGATTTATTTGTCCAAAACAAATAAGCCTTTACACACTGGTACTGACTAGTATTCCAATGTTTACCTTCTCCCTCAGTTTTTCTCCCTTGCCCAGTGCTTATGGACAGGAGCAGGTGAGGGGCAAGCAAGAACACTATGTAATGGTGCACAATGAAAACCTGTGGTTTTGTGTAGCTAAAAAGGCAGGCTTGATCCACCCACTGGCTTGTATACAGTTTTAGGGCAATTTTTAGGTATTTTTCCAAGGCACCCTTGAAAAAACCTTTTAGTAATAGACGGAGGCTATCAACAGCAAGACATGTTCCTGGCTCTGTTGCCATGCTTCTTGGAGTCTGGGTGTTTATGCCCACACTCCTCTTGCCACCTTCTCCGTAACACAGTTTAAAATTTCAACGGGGAAAGTGATGCTTCCATGTAATGATTGTGGCAGAAATGCAGACCTGTGAACCCAGGGAGATCTTGCCATGGCAGTCACCAAAAGACATAAGAAACATGAAAATAGCCCCACTATGTGTAAACTGTAGAACAAAGTTGTCTATAAAGATAGCTAGGTTTTTGTGTGGACACAGAGGGTATCTTAGGGGTGTTCTGTTTCAAATGCTGCTGTATGCTACTTAGACCCAGTCTGGCTAGACAATATGGTCATCTGCTGTCTTGGCACCATCCACAAACAGCTTAGACAAGTTGAAGTTAAATCCAATACAATTTAATTTCAGCTAATTGTAGTAAAGCACACAGAAAATCACATTATGGAGTCCTATAAGGTTAGCACACTTTACCTAATTCCCTTGGTGGGGGAGCCCTTCACTAACCAACATGCCAAAAATATTCAAAAAACAAAATGGATTTGGGCTCCAACCCCACCCCTGTACTCAAATTATGTGTAGTCACAGTAGTCTGTGACTACACATAATTTGAATACAGGGGTGGGGTTGGACCCCATATCCTTTTTGTTTTTTTAATATTTTTGGTAATTGCAGTAAAGAGGATGTGTTTCCAGTCTTTTGAAGTGTATGAAGAGAATACCTTTACCTAAGCCCTTTCTCTACAAATAATTAACAATGACTGAGGGAACATGGAAGAAATGGGGAAGGTCTAGGTCTAGCTAGGACTAGCAATAAACAGGAGGGGAGGACAGAGGAAGATACCAAAATCACATTAGTAAATACGCTGTAGTGGCGAAAAAACACCAATAGCTCTCAGCACATTACAGAAAACCTCATGCAGTTCAATACACAACTAATAAATTACATGAAAGTGGGGCAGAACAAATGGCACTAATTGTATCATTTAAACCCACGACATTCAAAGTCTCTCTGTCCTATCTCTTTTTAAGTGTAAAAATCATCAATGTGCCGTTTCCGATTGCAACCAGATATCTGCATTTAGCACATTATTGTGGTTAAATTAATGTAAGACGATATCTGATTAGTTATTATGGGTTATTTCAAACCTTTGTTTCTTACATAGGCTGATAAAGAAAGTCTGCCAAGCTTATTTGAGTTAAAATGCCTACAAAGCAACTCTAGAGTAAAACTCTATTAGCTCACAAGTTTGCATAAGAGAAGGCATGGACAGTGACCTCCAGCCTGTGTCTTGGGAATGCACTATTTGTAGCAGATGTGGATGTGTCAAATCCAAACGATGTCAGAAGCAGTTGGTATCAATGCGAAGAAAATCGCGGCTGGTACCAATTACTGTTTATGTATGATTTACCAGCTACAGTGTAACTCAATACCATACATTCCAGATTAATTATAGTTCTCTGCAGGATTCGTGAATGCTATAAATTTACACATCTCAATAAAGACATCTTACAGATCTAGGTCCCTTGATAATATATATGGTTACTACTGTACAGATCATATGCAGTGCTAAAATGCGAAGGGGAAGTTATTTTTTATGTAAGCGCTGTATCATTTTTCTCCGATGTCTTGAATGCAATAGAGCACTTTTGTGTGCTACGTATATCATTTTTATTGGTATTGAGTAAAAGGGAATCTCTTAAAAACCCTACTTTTAACATACACTCACTGGCCACTTTATTAGGTACACTTTGCTAGTACTTTGTTGGACCCTCTTTTGCCTTCAGAACTGCCTTAATTCTTTGTGGCATAGCTTCAACAAAGTGTTGGAAACATTCCTCTGAGATTTCAGTCCATATTGACATGATAGCGCCACGCAGCTGCTGCAGATTTGTCGGCTGCACATCCATGATGCCAATCTCCCATTCCACCACATCCCAAAGGTGCTCTATTGGATTGAGATCTGGTGACTGTGGAGGCCATTGAAATACAGTGACCACATTGTCATGTTCAAGAAACCAGGGGTGAGATGATTTGAGCTTTCTGACATGGTGCATTATCCTGCTGGAAGTAGCCATCAGAAGATGGGTACACTGTAGTCATAAAGGGATGGTCAGCAACAATACTCAGGTAGGCCGTGGTGTATAAACAATGCTCAATTGGTACTAAGAGGCCCAAAGTATGCCAAGAAAATATCTCCCACACCATTACACCACCACCACCAACATTAACCATTGATACAAGGCAGGATGGATTCATGCTTTCATGTTGTTTATGCCAAATTCTGACCCTACCATCTGAATGTCACAGCTAAAATCGGGACTCATCAGACCAGGCAATGTTTTTCCAATCTTCTATTGGTGAGCCTTTGTGAATTGTAGCCTCAGTTTCCTGTTCTTAGCAGACAGAAGTGGCACCTGGTGTGGTCTTCTGCTGCTTTAGCCCATCTGCTTCAAGGTTCGATGTGTTGTGTGTTCAGAGATGGTATTCTGCATACCTTGGGTGTAATGAGTGGTTATTTGAGTTACTTTTGCCATTCTATCATCTCGAACCAGTCTGCCCATTCTCCTTTGACCTCTGACATCAACAAGGCATTTTCCTCCACACAACTGCCACTCACTGGATATTTTCCCTTTTTCAGACCATTCTCTGTGAACCCTAGAGATGGTTGTGCATGAACAAATCCCAGTAGATCAGCATTTTTGTAAATACTCAGAGCAGTGCGTCCGGCACCAACAACCATGTCACGTGCAAAGTCACCTAAATCCCCTTTCTTCTCCACTCTGATGCTTGGTTTGAACTTCAGCAAGTCGTCTTCACCACATCTAGATGGCTAAATGCATTGAGTTGCTGCCATGTGATTGGCTGAATAGCAATTTGTGTTACCAAGCAATTAAAAAGGTGTACTTAACAAAGTGGCCAGTGAGTGTATACTATTTTATGCAATAGGGTCGATTTACTAAAGGAGTAGAGGCTGCTCACTTAGCTTAGTAAAAAAGATAAAGTTTATCCAATGTTCACTTTGGATACTCAAATTTTTGCAAGGGAATTTAAAAAAAAAACAGGATTTTTGTTTTACCATAATAGGATGATGACCCGAGCACAGCTTCACCTAATTCAATGCTCAATTTCTTTAGTAAATCAACTGCATTATCTCGACATCCATTTATATGAGTAAATCACCTTTTCTCTGCTATGAATTTCCATCAGCAAAGAGGCTATGGGCCCTTAAACATGTGGTTCTGCTCCAATCTATGCAGCAGTTATACAATAATATGAACATGACAAAGCCTCATTTTGTGGTTAACACAAAATAAAAGATTGAAATAAAATGTGGCATTGCGAAAGAGCTGTAAAATTCACAGGGAGAACAATTTGTGCTCAGAGCTTTTATAATTCAGTTTTTACTAGCAGAAGCCAAGCTAGAATAACAAATAACACTCTTCATATTACAAGTAGCATTTAATGGCTTATTTCATCAAAAAGTGCAAAGAGCTGTGTAGTACAGTCACTAACAGTACAAGCAGAACTGGCAGTACAAGGACCAATTATCTATAAAATTAGACTGGTTGAATCTAATTATTCCAACTATGGGCCCTTACCCACTTCTGTAGGCAGTATAAAAGTAGACACTAAATAAGTGAAAATGAAAATGTGTCTGTACAATGACCACAAATGGCATTGTTTATGCTCAATAAAGGACAATGTTCAGACCCAAGTGCCCAGATTAAAGTGGTATTAAACCCAAAAAGCAAACATTTTTTATACTGCATTTTTTAGATATGATTGATGGCTGCATTCGTTTTCTTTTTTAGGCTTTCATTCTTTTGTTTTCACCTGTTATCTGGTAAGGAAGTCTGCTGTTTTTAACAGAACAAGCTGTCCTGCAAATGTAGCAGTAAGAGCAGGGGTGTTAAACTCAATTTCATTATAGGCTGCATCAGCAGTATGGTTGCCCTCAAAGGGCCAGTTGTATCTGGGGACACTACATACAGAGTGCAGGGTTTAGGAGTGTGTTACATACAGAGTTCAGGGGTGTGCTGTGTACAGAGAGCAGAGTTCAGGGGTGTGCTGTGTACAGCGTGCAGAGTTCAGGGGTGTGTTTTGTACAAAGGGCAGCGTTTAGGAGTGTGTTACGTACAAAATACAGAGTTCAGGGTTGTGCTGTGTACAGAGTGCAGGGTTTAGGGGTCTACAGAGTGCAGAGTTTAGGGGTGTGCTGTCTACAGAGTGCAGGGTTCAGGGGTGTGCTGTCTACAGAGTGCAGGGTTTAGGAAGGATTTTAGGAGTGTGTTATGTACAGCATGCAGAGTCCAGGGGTGTGCTGTGTACAGAGTGCAGGGTTTAGGGGTACACTGTGTTCAGAGTTCAGGGGTTTAGGAGTGTGTTATGTACAAAGTTCAGGGGTGTGCGGTGTACAGAGTGCAGAGTTCAGGGGTGTGTGGTGTACAGAGTGCAGGGTTTAGGGGTGTGCTGTATACAGAGTGCAGGGTTTAGGGGTGTGCTGTCTACAGAGTGCAGAGTTTAGGGGTGTGCTGTCTCCAGAGTGCAGGGTTTAGGGGTGCGATGTGTACAGAGTGAAGGGTTTAGGGGTGTGTTACGTACAAAGTACAGAGTTCAGGGGAGTGCTGTGTACAGAGTGCAGGGTTTAGGAGTGTGTTATGTACAGAGTTCAGGGGTGCGCTGTGTACAGAGTGCAGGGTTTAGGAGTGTGTTATGTACAGAGTTCAGGAGTGTGCTTTTTACAGAGTGCAGAGTTCAGGGGTGTGCTGTGTACAGAGTGCAGGGTTTAGGGGTGCGCTGTGTACAGAGTGCAGGGTTTAGGAGTGTGTTACGTACAAGGTACAGAGTTCATGGGTGTGCTGTGTACATAGTGCAGGGTTCAGGAGTGTGTTATGTACGGAGTACAGTGTTCAGGGGTGTGCTCTGTACTGAGTGCAGCATTTTAGGAGTGTGTTACGTACAGAGTACAGAGTTCAGGGGTGTGCTGTGTACAGAGTGCAGGGTTTAGGAGTGTGTTATGTACAGAGTTCAGGAGTGTGCTTTTTACAGAGTGCAGAGTTCAGGGGTGTGCTGTGTACAGAGTGCAGAGTTCAGGGGTGTGCTGTGTACAGAGTGCAGGGTTTAGGGGTGTGCTGTGTACAGAGTGCAGGGTTTAGGAGTGTGTTACGTACAAAGTACAGAGTTCATGGGTGTGCTATGTACAGAGTGCAGGGTTTAGGAGTATGTTATGTACGGAGTACAGTGTTCAGGGGTGTGCTCTGTACCGAGTGCAACATTTTAGGAGTGTGTTATGTACAGCGTACAGAGTTCAGGGGTGTGCTGTGTACAGAGTGCAGCGTTTAGGAGTCTGTTATGTACAGAGTACAGTGCTCAGGGGTGTGCTCTGTACAGAGTGCAGGATTTTAGGAGTGTGTTATGTACAGCATGCAGAGTGCAGGGGTGTGCTGTGTACAGATTGTAGAGTTCAGGGGTGTGCTGTGTACAGAGCTCAAGGATTTAGGAGTGTGTTATATACAGAGTTCAGGGGTGTGCTGTGTACAGAGTGCAGATTTCAGGGGGGTGCAGTGTACAGAGTGCAGTGTTCAGGGGTGTGCGGTGTACAGAATGCAGGGTTTAGGGGTGTGCTGTCTACAGAGTGCAGGGTTTAGGGGTGTGCTGTCTACAGAGTGCAGAGTTTAGGGGTGTGCTGTCTACAGAGTGCAGGGTTTAGGGGTGTGCTGTCTACAGAGTGCAGGGTTTAGGAGTGTGTTATGTACGGAGTACAGTGTTCAGGGGTGTGCTCTGTAACGAGTGCAGGATTTTAGGAGTGTGTTACGTGAAGAGTACAGAGTTGAGGGGTGTGCTGTGTACAGAGTGCAGGATTTAGGAGTGTGTTATGTACAGAGTACAGTGTTCAGGGGTGTGCTCTTTAGAGTGCAGGATTTTAGGAGCGTGTTATGTACAGGCTGCAAAGTTCAGGGGTGTGCTGTGTACAGAGTGTAGAGTTCAGGGGTGTGCTGTGTACAGAGTGCAGGGTTTAGGGGTGCGCTGTGTACAGAGTGCAGAGTTTAGGGGTGTGCTGTCTACAGAGTGCAGCGTTTAGGAGTGTGTTATGTACAGAGTCAGAGTTCAGGGGTGCGCTGTGTACAGAGTGCAGGGTTTAGGAGTGTGTTACATACAGAGTTCAGGGGTGTGCTGTGTACAGAGTGCAGTGTTCAGGGGTGTGCTGTGTACAGAGTACAGCATTCAGAGGTGTGCTGTGTACAGAGTGCAGGGTTTAGGAGTGTATTATGTACAGAGTTCAGGAGTGTGCTTTTCACAGAGTGTAGAGTTCAGGGGTGTGTTGTGCACAGAGTGCAGGGTTTAGGGATGCACTGTGTACAGAGTGCAAGGTTTATGAGTGTGTTATGTACAAAGTACAGAGTTCAGGGGTGTGCTGTGTACAGAGTGCAGGGTTTAGGAGTGTGTTATGTACAGAGTACAGTGTTCAGGGGTGCACTCTGTACAGAGTGCAGGATTTTAGGAGTGTGTTACATACAGCGTGCAGAGTTCAGGGGTGTGCTCTGTACAGAGTGCAGGGTTTAGGGGTGCGCTGTGTACAGAGTGCAGGGTTTAGTGGTGCGCTTTGTACAGAGTGCAGGATTTAGGTGTGTGTTATGTACAAAGTACAGAGTTCAGGGGAGTTCTGGGTACAGAGTGCAGGGTTCAGGAGTGTGTTATGCACAGAGTACAGTGTTTTCGGGGTGTGCTCTTTACAGAGTGCAGGGTTTAGGGGTGTGTTATGTACAAAGCACAGAGTTCAGGGGAGGGCTGTGTACAGAGTGCAGGGTTTAGGAGTGTGTTACGTACAGAGTACAGAGTTCAGGGGTGCGCTGTGTACAGAGTGCAGAGTTCAGGGGTGTGCGGTGTACAGAGTGCAGGGTTTAGGGGTGCGCTGTGTACAGAGTGCAGGGTTTAGGAGTGTGTTATGTACAAAGTACAGAGTTCAGGGGAGTTCTGGGTACAGAGTGCAGGGTTCAGGAGTGTGTTATGTACAGAGTACAGTGTTTTCGGGGTGTGCTCTGTACAGAATGCAGGGTTTAGGGGTGTGTTATGTACAAAGTACAGAGTTCAGGGGAGGGCTGTGTACAGAGTGCAGGGTTTAGGAGTGTGTTATGTACAGAGTTCAGGGGTGCGCTGTGTACAGAGTGCAGGGTTTAGGAGTGAGTTATGTACAAAGTACAGAGTTCAGGGGAGTTCTGGGTACAGAGTGCAGGGTTCAGGAGTGTGTTATGTACAGAGTACAGTGTTTTCGGGGTGTGCTCTGTACAGAGTGCAGGGTTTAGGGGTGTGTTATGTACAAAGTACAGAGTTCAGGGGAGGGCTGTGTACAGAGTGCAGGGCTTAGGAGTGTGTTACGTACAGAGTTCAGGGGTGCGCTGTGTACAGAGTGCAGGGTTTAGGAGTCTGTTACGTACAGAGTACAGAGTTCAGGGGTGCGCTGTGTACAGAATGCAGCGTTTAGGAGTGTGTTACGTACAGAGTTCAGGGGTGCGCTGTGTACAGAGTGCAAAGTTTATGGGTGTGCTTTGCACAGTATGCAAACCAACCCCAACTCTCCTTCCCACAAAACTTCCTCGTATCTTTCTCTTCTTTCATGGCCTGGCTCTAGTACATCCCTGTGTAGGGTAGATCTTCCTCGCCTTGCAGGGAGATCGTTCTCTCTCTCAGATTCTGCCTCTGCCCCACCATGAATGGGTTAAGGGATTTGTTAGTTCCTTGTGCCACTGAGAGCAAAGCTGTCCCTTGTCATCACAGAAGGCTTCTGTGTTGACAAATGACAGTGGGGAGCGGAGGGCGAGAACCGGAGGTGGCGGAATGAAGTTTTGCTACACGCTGGATGCAAAACTGGGTGCAAGGGCTACATGTCAATGCCTGGCGGGCCAGATCCGGCCTGCAGGCCTTGTGTTTGACATGTGAGTTACAGGGTTGTGACAAACCATTTAACACAGACAGGGGTGCTTACAATGATCTGTTGTGTAATTGCTTAAAAAGTGTTAGCTGGAGTTCAGCTTCCATTTGTTTAATGTATATAAATCCGTTTATACATCTAACATCCCCCTCCCCTCCCCCCAAACTGACAGTGCTGCTGTCCAAGGGTTTCTCTGTTTCTCCTTCAAGCTGACAGTAGGCACCCTAATACAGGAGATGTACTGGACAGATCACCAGGTGAAAACAGAGAAAAAAAAGACTAAAAAAAGAAAATGAATGCAGCATTACATTACATTTGTGTTTTTGGGTTTAATATGGCTTTAGGATTTTACATGAATAAATGGCTTAATCTGTCAAAGTAAATCCAAGTAAAAGTGGTGCATCAGACTTTGGTAGACTCTTGAGGGTTGTCTGGCATGACCTTTATATATGTTGGAAACTCAGCTGTGAGATCTCCTCTCCAGTTTTACTGGTTCTACTACTGCAGCACATCTATTATGAACTGAAAAGACAAATGTCCCAATTCATCAAACTGCTGGAGCACTTAAGTGCCTTAAAGTGCACTTAAGCCATGCTAAAGTGACCTCAGCCAAAATTGACATATATTATTTTACAGTGCCCTAAACACTAGTTAACAATCCTTCAGAGTAATTGCATCTTCAGGGTATTTTTGCATATCTTAAAGGGGAAGTATACAATGGCAATGCTATGGGGGAGCGGGGGGTGCAACTCGCACCCGGGTGACACCCGCCAGAGGGGTGACACCATTCTGAGGGTGGCGAGGATCCCAGGTCCCGGAGGCAGGGCCTCACTTTAGCTGGCGCTAGCCCTGTGTTTTTTTTCACTGCGTTCACTTCTAATACAGAAGCCCGGCTTTTTAGAAGTGATCGTGCAACTCTGCGGCAGTACGGCTGCACTGAATCCTCCAGCCTGGGTGTAGCAGAGCTCTTGTCATGTGAGGGGGGAGGGCCAATGACATTCCTGGTGCCAGGGGCAGGAATCCATCCAGGTGGGTTTCCGCCAGGTTGACTGCTGCGATTGCCGGCACCAACAGCATCTTCCCTGCAGCTATTCTATCCACATCCCGATTCCAGCAACAAACAGGTCAGTTCCGAATGGATGCTATTGCCTGCTCCAAAGTTTCATTGTCTGCAGGAACAGATCCCCCATACCATCGTCTGCCATCATCAGATAGCAGCTCAGTCAGTCCAGCTAGCTATCCACCTCCTGCCTCTCGCCCCCCCCCCGCATGGTGAGCCCTCCACATCCCTGACTGAGATCTGTCTGGACATGTGGAATCTGCTCAAACCTTACTGACGCCTCCTCTCTCCTGTCCCATCTATTGTCACTACTACAGGTGGGGAGACATGGGGGGAACCCCTATATTATAGGGCGGCACAGTGGTGTACTGGATAGCACTCTCGCCTAGCAGTAAGAAGGGTCGCTGGTTCGCATCCTGACCACGACACTACCTGCCTGGAGTTTGCATGTTCTCCCTGTGTCTGCGTGGGTTTCCTCCAGGTACTCCGGTTTCCTCCCACACTCCAAAGACATGCTGATAGGTTAATTGGATCCTGTCTAAATTGTCCCTAGTATGTATGAATGTGAGTTAGGGACCTTATATTGTAAGCTCCTTGAGGGTAGGGACTGATGTGAATGTATAATGTATATGTAAAGCGCTGCGTAAATTGATGGCGCTATATAAGTACCTGAAATATTATACGTGACATGGGGGAGACGCCTATATTATACACCCCATACCTAGAGTATAGACCAGGGGCTGCATTACAGTGGAAAGAAGTCCCAATCAAGAACCTGCCTAATATATCAGAGGGACAGGCCTAAACAGATAGGTGGGTATTGGGGGGATTTGTGCTAGGAGAGGGGATTGGGGGATTTTTGCGAGGAGGGGGAATTTGTGCTAGGAGGTGGGATTGGGGGATTTGTGCTAGAAGAGGGGACTGGGGGGACTTATACAAGGAGGAGGATTTTGTGCTAGGAGGGGGGATTGGGGGGATTTGTGCGAGGAGGGGGGATTTGCGCGAGGAGGGGGATTGGGGAGATTTGTGCGAGGAGGGGGATTGGGGGGATTTGTGCGAGGAGGGGGATTGGGGGGATTTGTGCAAGGAAGGGGGATTGTGCTAGGAGAGGGGATTTGGGGGATTTGTGTGAGGAGGGGGGAATTTGTGCTAGGCGCAACAGCAAGACAACATGGTGTCACCCCCTTGGGAGGCGGGGGTGACACCATATTTTACCGCACCAGGTGACACCCACCCTAGTGATGCCACTGGAAGTATAGCCAAAGTTATTTTGGTTATACTTCTCCTATGGGTCACAGGAGTACAGTTCCTTCTGCATTCTTGTGACCCATTTTCAGCTGACAGCGGACTAAAAGATGCTGTTGGCTCATGTCACTCAGTTGGTCCAGCCTCAGGAAAGATCCCAAATTTACAGCCGGGATCCACCCAGATACCTGGACCGGCTGCTGGATCAGCCTCTCAGCATGCCGCATGAGATAAAAAATCCCTTTTGTGGCAGATTGCAGTCCTTAGAAGTGGTGATTGCATTCGTTTTCCTTTTTTTTCCAAGTTAAGAACATTTTCAGCAAATACATATAGTACCTATTAATCTTGCCAGAAATGTAGTGTCTTTGTGATTTCCTCTAAACTTCACCAAAGACTATCTCCCTGTTTAGCTAACTTCAATAATCAACCAACTGTCCTGCCGCACATGTAATGGAGATGAAGAGATATGGAAATGTTTGTATTCCATATAAGGCTGGCCATACATTATACAATTTTTCTTGTACAATTTTCCTTTAGATTTACCAAAACCACATAATATGAGGTCAAACCCAAACACTTTAAATGTGTATGCAATCAGACAGGCCTTATCACTACATAGTTGAAGGTAAATCTAAAGGAAATTGAACAAGAAAATTGTATAATGTATGGCCAGTTGAAGGAGAGCAGCCTAATGTGACAGCCATTTCTCCCCCTATAGATAGAGTGGAGGAATGACATAACTATCCAGAGACAGCAATTGTGATATTTACAGGATTACAACCTGAAAATAAAGCAATGAAGCTTGAAAAAAGAAATCAGATGCAGCCACAATACTAGTAATCTGCAATACATATATATATATATATTTTTGTTTTGAGTTTAAATATTTGCTACACCTCCTTACTGAGCATGATGTCTCTAATATCTCTAGGTGAAATGGGTAAACAAGGAAATCTATAAATAAGGAGGCAGCATCTTCCCAGTTTATTTTATTTATTCATTTCAGGTACTTATATAGCGTTGTCAATTTATGCACTGCTATACACATATATATCAGTCCGTGCCCTCAAGGAGCTTACAATCTAAGGTCCCTAGCCCAATCATTATCATCCAATTTAGACCAGAGCCAATTAACCTACCAGCATGTCTTTGGAGTGTGGGAGGAAACCCACGCAGGCACAGGGAGAACATGCAAACTCCAGGCAGTTCTGTGGTTGGGATTCAAACCAGCAACCCTAGTGCAGGCTAGGTGAAACTGCTAACCACTACACCACTGTGCTGCCCACGCGGTTATATATTTCTATAAGTACTTTATATTTGTGAAGTTTTCACATTGCACCAACCTTTATTTTAGACATAGGACACCTTTCCTTATGTGTTAAGCATTGTATGCATAGCACAGAAGTGTGTAACAACAATGGAGGCATTAGAGAGGCAGTGAAACAATCTGTGTATACGTGGATAAATTTAATTCTGTTAATGAATGATACATGGACATATACATTTCAGGTCTTCTTTTATTATATCATTCGATACCAGCAGCTAAACTGATGGATTTCAGCTGAAGAATCTGTGTAGGACACTTACAGTATCAAATATCCTGATTTACAGTCCCGCGGATAGTCTTCCCTTCTGAGTTCCCTAATGGAAAGAGTCTGTGAGGGTTATATGAGGTCCTCAGCTTGGCTAAGAGAAAACATCTCTGCTTGGAAAACAAATGAAGCATCTTGTATTCTTGTATGAGAGAGGGATGCTTTATCGTGCTGGCAGTGTTGGATTCCTTGTATTACATAAAAAGGGATTAAGAGCTCTTAGTATGACTAATGAGGATATACAATATAAAGAAGGAAGCTCGGGATACTTGTCTTGTCTCTCTTTTGGATACAAGAGTCAATCATATGCCCCCTAGACCCCTTTCACTGTGCTTTTCCTGTGATCTCAAATGTTCTCGTACTCCACCCCCACAAAAAAAAACAAAAAAAAATACATGTCTACAGTCTATAGTTCATATACAGTACTTGAAATAAAAAACAAATGTACTGTAGATTATATGCAAACATACAGTGAAATTGAATGAAAAGGGGTTTGCTTGGTGCCTTATTCTGGGACCTCTGAGGCCTTCCCACAGATTATTACTATATAGAGTTTATATAGCGCCAACAGTTTGTACAGCGCTTTATGAAATTAAGGCAGACATTACAGTTACAATACAATTTTGTACAAGAGGAATCAGAGGGCCCTGCTCATCACAAATTGTAGCTTGTTCTCTTAGGTTTAATATATTTGCAACCTTGTAAACATTGACCATAGGCAGAGATAGATATATAGATAGATATATAGTGCCAACAATTTGCACAGCACTTTAAAATGTTAGGGCAAATGGTACAGTTTCAATACAATTTAATAAAGGAGGAATCAGAGGGCCCTGCTTGTTAGAGCTTACCATCTAAAAGGGAGGGTCAAGTGATACAGAAGGTATTAATTGTGGGGAATGAGCTGGTGAAAAAATTATTAAAGTACAGTTGTTAGGTGGAGGTAGGATAGGCTTCTCTGAAGAGAAAAGTTTTCAGGGATCGCCTAAAAGTGGATTGAGGTGGAGATAGTCAGACAGATTGGGAATTCTTAAGGAAGAGAGGCTCGGGAGAAGTCCTGGCGAGTATGGGAGGAGGTGATGAGGGAGCTAGAGAGCAGGAGCTCTTGTGAGGAACGAAGAGGACGATTTGGTTGGTATTATGAGACTAGGTTAGTGATCTAGCCGGGGGCCAAGTTGTGCATGGTAGTGTACATTATTGTTAGTATTTTTAATTTAATTTGTTGGGTGAGTGGCAGCCAATGGAGGGATTGGCAGAGAGGGGTACCAGACGCTGAGCGATTTGTAAGGTGGATGAGTCTGGCAAGCATTAATGATGGACTGAGTAGGGTATAACCTATTTAAAGTTAAGCCAATGAGGAAGGAGTTGCAGTAGTCAAGGTGAGAGATAACCAGGCAATGAATTAGGAGCTTTGTGGTGTCATTGGTTAGGAAGGGTCGTATTTTGGAGATGTTGCGAAGGTTGAGGCAGCAAGCCTTGAAAAGTGATTGGATGTGAGGCCAAAAGGAGAGTTTAGAGCCCAGGACTACACCTAGCAGTCTGGTATGTAGAGATGTCTTGATGGTTGTACCATTGCTCTTGGCAGAGAAGTCAGGGGTAGGTTATGAGGGACACGTTATGAGGGTGTCATTCTTTAAAGTGTACTTTTCACTTTACTTCTTAAACTCATGAGCTCCTAGAAAAGTGGCTGATAGGTGTTTTTGGCCCTTACAGGATTTATAGTTGAATTACCTACAGTGGAAAGGCCCCTCAAAAGCTGCCCAACACCTACTGCCTTTGGCATATTACAGCCCAGGCCTTGGATAGGGGAGTAGTCTATCTGTTGTCTGGTCTAAGTACCATTCACAGCAATCTATAAAATAGAATTCAACATATTAACAAGTTTTGGCCAACTGCCAGCTGAGCATGGTGCCACTGATTGGGCATAGTGAAGTTAGTATTTTGTAATTTCAGGCATACAAAGGTAAGTCACCAGTGTTAAAAGATAAAGCATACAAAGGTCTTTCATTCATAGAGTTTACAGTAGCATAATCAGGCTGATATTTGACAGCGTCACAAGTCTAACCGGTTGACACCCAGTATTGGAAAATTTAGTACTTTTATTTTAAATATTGCTCCTATAATGAATTTTCTCTGCATTTAACGATTTGGAATCTCTTTGCATGTCCACTATGTGTCTATGTATTCCCACCATTGCACATATTAGCCCACACATCTGGTCAGACCTAGATACACATTCTTATATCAGTAACCAGAATACTGTATGTGTCAATTCAACACTTGCTTAGTTTTAAATAAGAGTGAGAATGGGCTTGAAGCCCTGTCTAAATTTTACTGCTATCTAGGGCCCCACTAGGGAAGTTTCCCCCCACTTTCCCTTCCTCTGCAGTGGGGCATAGACAGAAATAAAATCCTCGCAGAGGTTCTACATTTCCCCTACCATACAAAATAAACGCATTTTTTCTTTCTCTCTGTTTAGCTGTTGGAGAGTTCCCTTCTTGTGCGGTAAAAAATAGTCAACTGCACAGAAAATGAGGGAAAATCACTCCGGATGCCCCGGATGGCAGTAAAAACCTGACCGGATTTCATTCTATCCAAAACTAAGAAAAAGAGGTGTTTCTGGACATACACTTTGGGGTCTATTTAAAAATGTGTCTCAACATTCAACCAGACAGCAAATAATCCCAATAATGTGTATATTTTCTAAGACTGTCAGCTCCTTCTAGTGGCCATCATGTAGTATTTGTCAAACCTCTTTAGGTTAACCATACTCCAGGCAAGCAATATGCAGCATAGCATTGCCTGGTTGTCAAAATGTGATTGCCCATACACATGGAAGATAAACTATATTACCAAAGGTATTGGGACGCCTGCCTTTAAACACACATGAATTTTAATGGCATCCCAGTCTTAGTCCAAGGGTTCAATATTGAGTTGGCCCACCCTTTGCAGCTATAACAGCTTCAACCTCTTCTGGGAAGGTTGTCCACAAGGTTTAGGAGTGTGTCTATGGGAATGTTTGACCATTCTTTCAGAAGCACATTCATGAGGTCAGGCACTGAAGATGGACAAAAAGGCCTGGCTCGCAGACTCCGCTCCAATTCATCCCAAAGGTATTCTATTGGGTTGAGGTCAGGATGGGTTGTGCAGGCCAGTCATGTTCCTCCACCCCAAACTCGCTCATCCATGTCTTTATGGACCTTGTTTGTGGACCAAATGCGGTCCAAATCATTTGGTGGAGGGGGATTATGGCTCAGGGTTGTTTTTCAGGGTTGGGCTTGGCCCCTTAGTTCCAGTGAAGGGAACTCTTAATGCATCACCATACCAAGACATTTTGAACAATTTCATGCTCCCAACTTTGTGGGAACAGTTTGGGGATGGCCCCTTCCTGTTCCAACATGACTGCGCACCAGTGCACAAAGCAAGGCCAGAGGCTCTAATGAGCTTCAAAATAGGGTGGGCTACAACAGCGAATGAATATTCACTGTTGAAACACTGATCCTCAATCTGGCCAATCGGGAAGCAGGTCTGATACCCGTCACCTGATTGGCTGAAAGGAAAGGCGATCCTATTGGATGCCTGGGAGGAGAAGCACGGCGGAAGCGAGGAGAAGAGCCGCTGGCCGATGTCTGGATGCCCGATCCCCACCACTGCTCCTCGGATGCCCTCCACCTAGATGGGGTAAGTGCCAGTGGACCGACCGGCAGACAGCAGGGGGGGGGGTTTGATTGTTTTCCGCCCCCCCAACAAAAAAAACCGCGTGTAAAAGCAGGCGTCCCAATACTTTTGGTAATATAGTGTATGTCTATTTTCATGTATAGCATACAACTGGTTACTAGGTCAGTTATACAAAGACTATATATGTGGTTATTCCCTGACCAGTCTGATTGTCCTGCCTGTTATCAGAGGTTGTCATATTTACATGCAGTATGACTATTTCATGAGACAAGGAAAAGTTGGCAAATTGAAATCAACAAGGTGACCAGAGGTTACTGCACAACACCATTGCTCTTTGCACAGCCTTGTTGAGAAAGCTTGGATGTTTAAAGGACATCCTAAGAGCAGTCTGTCAATGACTGCATATCCAACCATACCCAAAGCTTAACTGTCCTGATCTGTGTTTATTCATAGTGAACAAATCTAAAACTAGCAGTACACAAACCATATGGCAAACTGTGAGTTATCTGTGTACCCACATGGCTTCTGTCTTCTACGTGCTATTCTGTCTTCTAAGCTTACAATTTATATTGACTTTATGGGTGTCCCCTACAGCTTATACACATTAAAGGGAATCTGTTACAAAGCAACACCTGTATGACAAGGCTTCGCTGGAAGCATCCACTCTCTGATTAATGGATGGAATACTAATTCTGGAGAGACGGCTCTTGCAACTAGTCTGACTGGCTGCTTCCATCACAGGCTTTTCACATAGGTGTTTAACTGTAACAGAATACCTTTAAAAGTCTACCATCTCAGTGCCTTACTAAAACATTAACAAATTATAAAGATTTACTATTTTAGTTTAAAAATAAGCATTAGTTGTATACTATATTATGCAAAATAATTAAAATTTTTGGAAAAGCCAGCAAAATTGTACAAAATGACTTGTGTTTGCATTGTTGCTCTCCAAGTCATTAGGTTTGGGCAATGCTTTCTTTGCGCTTTACAAGCTCTGTTGGCCACAGTATTTCAGAGCAATGGTTGTACCAGCAGGAAAGAAATGTAGCCAGCAGGTGGCAGGATTGAACCGTGAATGCACTTGCTGTATTAGGTCCTTATAATATTTCTTGAGGATGAGGGTTACTTAATTAACCTTTTGACATTAGCTTAGAATTTGCTTGTAAGGGGTTAACATCAGTCAGGAAGCATTTTAATAATGCAAATTTTTTTTGCTCATGATAAGAACTAACTCCTGTGGATAAATCTAATGTACATAAATTATCATTTAAAGAAAAAAAAACATAACATTATTCCAAAGGGTATATTTCTGATGTAAAGATTACCGGGTCGCTTAACCCCGGAATACCTGTAATACCTGATATTAAACCATTTTAAAATGTACATAAACTGGTCCCATATGACAACGTAATCATTTCAAAATAATTGTCTTAGTAATTGTCTTAGTTATTGAAGATATAGATGTTGTAAAAACATAAAGGTAACATGTCAAAGTAGGGTCCATCCATTGCTGACTTGTTTTTAGGGGTGCAAAGCCCAGGGCTGTCATTCATATCCTTGTTTGCTACTCTTTATTACTCGTCATTTAATAATTATTGAATACTTATTGTTTAATAATTATGCACTATATAAAAATAGTTATATGGATCAATAATATTAATAATAACAATAACAATTATTGTTATTATTATAAAATTATACAGTAATTATATAATAAAATATATATTATAGAAATAATGCTATATATAATTATCTATTGAATTTATTATTTATTTATTTATTTATTTATTTATTATTCATTATTCTCTTTATTACTGATTTGTAACATGCATGCATCTGTTGTGTTGGGACACCTGATAGATATGCACAGGCTTCTCTAAGGCAAGTGACTCACCAGTAGTGATGAGCTTTGGTTTGTCTCTAGGTTGGGTCCAAACCCAAGCTTCTCACTATATACAAAGGATGACGACTTTGAAAAATGTTCCCTAAGAAATAAGTCAGCAATGGCAGGTGCTCTATTTTTATTTTGACTGGTTTCTTTTTTGCCTTGTAGTGACAATGTCATTAATGTCATTGGATAACACTGTAGCTAGCTAACGCTTTTAGATCTTGGGTTTATTAGGAAAAGTACAGATCTGTATATAATTGTTACATTTTGGACTGTCCACTTTAAGAGAATAATTAATGGCCAAATAATTGTATTGTCCAATGTGATGGTCTACAGCAGTGTTTCTCAACTCCAGTCCTCAAGGCGCCCCAACAGGTCATGTTTTCAGGATTTCCCTCAGATAAAAGGGCTGTGGTAATTACTAAGGCAGTGAAACTGATCAAATCACCAGTGCAAAATAATGGAGAGCCTGAAAACATGACCTGTTGGGGCGCCTTGAGGACTGGAGTTGAGAAACACTGGTCTACAGCACTGTAATTCAAATATTACAAACAAAACCAGCTGAGATGTCAGTGTAGGCCATGGATTTAATGGTAAATAGACAATACCTGTCATTAATTTTTAACTATTGCTTCCTTACAACAATCTAAAACAAGCACATACCTGTGCGGTTGGTGAGCACGCTCTTATAAACGTATACTAGGGGACAGACTGTACTTCAGCCAAGGATGTTTATCATGTCTGTGATGTGTCGTTTACACAGGGACTCATGTAAACAACTGCAGGAAAAAAGTGTCGGTGTCATATAGCAACTATCTGTAAGTTGGAAAATTTAAAAATCACACTGGATGGTTGCTATGGGCAGTACATCTGCATTTTCCTTCCTCCGGTTTTCCTTTATTAGGCCTTGTGTGGTTTTGTCTTCAGTGCAGGTCGGTGGTTTCTTTGCTCTTGTGGCCCTCCTTCCTCACTGAAGAGATCAGGCTGACATCTGTAGTACATGGTATAATTACAGGGTCATTTGGAATAGAGTATTACTAGCTAAATGACGATCCACTGAGTTGCCCCATTTCTCTCTGCTCAGCTGGACCACGGTTTTACCATCAAGAGATCAGGGTCTTTGGACTACTACCAACAGCCAGGAATGTATTGGATAAGGTATGAGATGGTTGAGCGCCAAAAGTCAGTGTTTCCATGGCAAACGTGCTGGCAGTCTCCATTAACCAGTCCCTTCAGTGGATAAACATGCTTTTTTTATTTTTTTTTCTTACCCAGTCCATATGCTGCTTTATGAGTTTAATCTCAGTCTTTGTTGAGATTTCGCAAACCGCCTGCTCCATCCCCTCCCGTCCATTATCCACGCTGACATTGCCAGCTTTTCTTCATTAAACATGCTGAATATTTCCTGTGGTTTAAAAGACAGTATATATAGAAATCCTGTGCTGTAACTTAAAATAGAGAAAAACTAGGTAGCCCTACCTTTAAAGGGCTGTTTACAATTCATCCCATCTACTGAAAATATGCAAAATCTAGTCTGCGTCTTTGTAAAGAAAAAAGAAAGAAAAAAGACAATATACTGTAGTTTTAAACCATGAAATACACAACCCTTTCCTAATACCTTATTACTAACAATGCATAACATGACAATGCATTGAGCATCAGCCACTCCAATGACTATGTGTTATAGTATGAAGTTTATTGTCTGATTGTTTGTATTGTTTGGATATAGTGTTTATCATGTTTTTAGTTCCTACACTGCAAATCATGTATTTGTTTCGAAACTTTCTTTGATTTTAATCCAGTTTATATAACATTTTTTTTCTCTAATATTTTTATAACATGTTGTGTTTTGCAATTTGTATATGCAATGGTAAATAGCTGATAGTACAAAATATACATATTATTGTACCAGGATTGCTGGATCTGATGTAATATTCATATGCTTATCCTTTCAGACTGATATGTTTCCATTATGTTTTTCTATATTATCCATGTCTTATACCCCCTAAAATTTGAAATTATAATTGGGGCAGACCTGAAGATCGAAAAGGAAACTTGGCTAAAAAGAAATATGTAAGCTGCCATCAGTGAGTTACTTTTTTAGGTGCAAGTTCCAGGGTTTCCATTCTCACCCTTGTAGTACCACCTAATAAATCAATGAACTAAAACAAGTATCCGCGTTGGGAGTTCTGCTGCATACATGTCTAGTAGGGTGAGGATGATGGTCTTGAAGCTTGAACATATATATATATATATATATATATGCAAGTCAGCAATGACAGCTCTCATATTTCTGTTGTGACATGTCCCCTTTAACAGTAGCAGAAATAACCCCAATACATCACAGGTGAGGTCATTTCCTTTTTCTTGTCAAGCAGAAGGATATTTATCTATGACTGGTTAATATTTGATATCAGTTATGTGATGATATGCAACTAGCTTACTCGGTTCGGGTACATAACCCCCAGTTTTGGGTTACATCATTGCAACAATGGCTCATAAAAGGTGCTGGACTGATACATATTGTCTTGCAACCTTCTGAGCAACCAGAAAGATGGAAATAATAGGATAAATAGGTCTCCATAACATAAATTACAGTATAGTCACAGAGACAACCATTACTGTGGAGGACCTCCACTTATCCTTGAGGGATATCACACTTTCCAGTATGCAACATTACCAAAACTGGTGATAGTTCATAATCTTTTTTTTTATTATTATTTTTAATGAGCAAATGCAATTGACAATAAGAATGGCCACAATTTTTGGCCGATAAAACAAGATAATATTAAAAATGTACATTTTGTTAGTGCAGCTTGGTGTTGGTACAGGGGTGAATGGTAAGAAGCTCTTGAATATATGGCGGCCGGTCCAGTAGTTAAGAGGTAGGGGAAGATGGGGGAAGCCTCAGTCAATAGATTACAAAACATATTACGGGTTAAAAAACAATAGCTCATAGTCTTTATTTATTTTCTCTTGAACCCCATATTACAATGAGAAATCACATATTTTTTATGAGGTCAGATATTTACAGCATAAAAAAACAGAAACTGTCTGGTTTCTGCCTCTCGTGCTAAGACCAAATGCCAATAAATGTTTCAGTCAAGTGTTGCTAGGATTGTGAAAACCTGCAGTATCTTTGGGCACCTCGAAGAGAAGGCGAAAAGACCACGGTACATATGGACACTTCACCAGGTGACACCCAAGCCCATTCACTGTATATACTGCACATATATGTTGCTCTCTTTCTACCTACAAAATATGCCATAATTACTGTAGCATAAGAAACAGTCTTAGAGACACACACAAACCTTAAGACAAAGGATCATTAAGTATAATTTTCTGAGTACAAAATATAGACATAGAGCTAATATATTTCTGTGCCTACCTTAGAGAACTGCTTAAAATAGTTGAGTACTACTTAGCAACCAGCAGCTGTTAACTCAATGATTGAATGAAAGCTTTAAAGAAAAAGTGGATGACCACACACTAGTGCATAGAAAGTCCAAAAGCTTTATTGAAGTAATCCAAAGATCCAAAACATTATAGCAACTCGGGAGTGCTATGTTATGAGTAAGCACTCTCAGCGTGAAATACGTCAACTGTCTCCCCTGTCTTGAGATGCTATGATGTTTTGGGTTATATCAATAAATCTTTTTGACTTTCTATGCGCTAGTGTGCGGTCACTTACTTTTTCTTTGAAGCTTCTACAGTTGCAAATCGGACCGTCACCTTGTTCATGGACATGGGGCTAGATTGCAGGTTGACTGAACCTGGAGAGGTGCATTGTGCTCAATGAATGTGTGGTCTGAAATATATAAAAACAGCACAGCTTACGGAGGGCAGCAGTCTGGAGTATGTATCTTATAGCACAACTTTCAGTATGCAGTAGTCAAGACCATGTCTGGGGTATGCACTGTGCAGAGTGGTCAGTGTTATGCCTCATTGCACTGGTGGTTAATGAAGAAGTGTCCCCTTACATTTGTGGTCGGTGTAATGTCTTCTTATACTGGTTGTCAGTGGAGAAGTGCTTGTCTACATTGGAGGTCAGTAGAAAAGCCCCCCCTTCAATGGTGATCAGTGTAGTGCCTTTTTACATTGGTGGACATTGAAGTACAGTGGAGTTCAGTCATAAATTTCCCCTTATTTTACTAATTATTTCATCCCCTACAGATTTTGTAAGTTTGCCCACTTACAAAGAAAAGAAAGGTCTATAATTTGTATCATAGGTGTATTTTAAAGGATAGAGACAGAATATCAACCAAAAATCCAGAAAAAAACAAGATACAAATGTTATAAATTGAGTTGCAGTTTATGATAATTAATGTTATTTACTTTATCTGTCAGTGGTCACAATGTTATAGCTGATTGGTGTACAGTATATGCTCCCATATTTTGGTTAATACATAACGTGTCAATTTATTTTATGCAGACTGTTCCTCCTGGCCGATGGTCATTATCACAGCAGCGGGTCAGACAGTACAGCTTCTCTCCTCCAATGTAAATAGCCAATGATCTATTTAGCTAAGCACCCACTGACCACAAATGTAAAGGGACACATCTTCACTGAGCATCAATGTAAAGGGGAAGTTTACCACTGACCTCAGTTCTAAGGAAGCATGTCTCCATAGACCTCCATTGTAAGGGGGCACTTCACCATGGACCACCAGTGTAAGAGGGCACTTCGTCACTGACCACCAAGGTAAGGGGTGCCTTCTCAAAATGGCCGCCAATACAAGGGGATAATTTCAGACATACAGTGGGGAAAATAATTGTTTGATCCCCTGCAGATTTTGTAAGTTTGCCCACTTACAAAGAAATGAAGGGTTTATAATTTTTATCATAGGTGTATTTTAAATGATAGAGACAGAATATCAACCAAAAATCCAGGAAAAAAAACACAAAGTCAGTGCGGCAAAGTCAATCTGTACCTTTAGCCGAGAAACAGCCCCAAAGCATATTGTTTCCAACTCCGTGCTTGACTGTAGGGATGTGTTCTTAAGGTCATAGTCAGCTTTTTTTTCCTCCAAACACGGCGAGTCCCCCTCCCCAAGAAGGAACATGTACAGTCATGCCAATAAACATCTAAATGATTTAGAGAAGGATTGAGAGAAAGTGCTGTGGTCAGATGAGACCAAAATTGAGCTCTTTGGCATTACCTCGACTCGCTGTGTTTGGAGGAGGAAAAGTGTTGACTATGACCCTAAGAACACTATCCCTACACTCAAGCACGGAGGTGGAAACATGATGCTTTGGGACTGTTTCTCTGCTAAAGGTACAGGCTGACCTTGTCAATGGTGGCAAACTGTGAAACTGTGATAGGTAGTGAGAAAGTGAAATCACCATTTTACTCCCTTAGAAACCCTGAAGGCGGTGATTGGATTTCCGGGTCCTGTACACGGCTAGGCTCCCAAAAATACTCACACATGTGGTACTCCCATACTCAAGAGAAGCAGCAGAATGTATTTTGGGGTGTAATTCCACATATAACCATGCCATGTTTGAACAATATATCATTTAGTGACAACTTTGTGTAAAAAAAATATATATTTTCCCAAAACTTGTGGCAAAATATAAAATATTCCATGGACACAACATGCCTCTCAGCCTCTCAGCAAAAAATAGTGATAGGTAGTGAGGAAGTGAAATCACCATTTTACGTCCTTAGAAAGCCTGAAGGTGGTGATTGGTTTTCGGGGTCCTGTACATGGCTGGGCTCCCAAAAAGTCTCAACAAGTCTAAACAAGTGGTATTCCCGTACTCAGGAGAAGCAACAGAATGTATTTTGGGGTGTAATTCCACATATGCCCATGGCATGTTTGAGCAATATATCATTTAGTGACAACTTTGTGCAAAAAAAAAAGTTTGTAATTATCCTGAAACTTGTGGCAAAATATAAAATATTCCATGGACTCAACATGCCTCTCAGCAAATAGTTTGGGGTGTCTACTTTCCAAAAAGGGGTCATGGGGGGGGGGGGGGGAGGGTTTGAACTGTACTGGCATTTTATGCACAATATTAGAAGCTTATTTCATACCCACTCTTCTAACCACTTGAAGACAAAGCCCTTTCTGACACTTTTTGTTTACATAAAAGAATATATTTTTTTTTGCTAGAAAATTACTTTGAACCTCCAAACGCAATATATTTTTTTAAAGCAAAGGCCCTACAGATTAAAATGGTGGGTGTTGCAATTTTTTTTTTCAAACACTATTTGCGCAGCGATTTTTCAAACAAAATTCTTTTGGAAAAAAAAACACTTCACTTTTTTTTATTTTAATGCACTAAAACACACTATATTACCCAAATGTTTGATGAAATAAAAAAGATGATCTTATGCTGAGTACATGGATACTAAACACAACATGCTTTAAAATTGCACACAAACGTGCAGCGGCAACAAAGTACATACATTTTTAAAAGCTTTCAAAATCCTTTACAGGTTTCCCCTTTAGATTTACAGAGGAAGTCTACTGCTAAAATGACTGCTCTCGATCTGTCCTGCGCGCTGATACCTCACACCAGACCGACGCTTGTGTTCACCTTTGCACGTGAGCACGGGGGGACAGGGGTGCTTTTTTTTTTTTTTTTAAATAAATTATTTAATTTTGCTTTTTTATTTTATTTTTAAACTGTTCCTTTCTTTTTTCTATTTTTTTATCATTTTTATTGTTATCTCAGGGAATGTAAATATTCCCCTATGATAGCAATAGGTAGTGACAGGTACTTCTGTATGCTGCATGAAAAAAAAGAGATTGATCGGTGGGTATGCCCACCATTAGAATACCGCCCTTCATCCACCCACTTCTAATGATGGGCATACATGCACCGTTTTTGTTTTAACTGTGGTGGTGAAATCACCTCCTACAGCGATAGACTCACTGATTTACGTATCATGAGAGCAAATGCTGTTGCTGTCAAGATAAATAAATCAGTGCTGCAGCTGAATGGCGTACCTGCTAAGCAAATGATGGTTAACAATAAAACAAAGTAACATTACAGTATAACAGTAAGACATACCATACCTGTAAAGCAAATACAATAAAACATAGTAAAAATAAAACACTTTTAAATGCAAGCTGTGCCTAAAAAATATATGCCGAAGCATGGGGGCAATCCGCCCCTAATGTTAGGAGCAGATCGCTCCTCCACCCCTGCCCCTATGCTTCGGCATATATGCTCTTTTATTAACTGTGGTGGTGAAATCACCTCCTACAGTGCTGGAGTCACAGCTTTACGTATCGTGGGAGCAAACGCTGTTGCTGTCAGAATAAATAAACCCATGCTGCATCTGAATGGCATACCTGCTAAGCAAATGATGGTTAACAATAAAACAAAGTAACATTACAGTATAACAGTATACCTGCAAAGCAAATACAATAAAACATAGTAAAAATAAAACATTACAGTCCTAAAATACAGTAACAATAGAGAGAGAGCAATAGATATAGAACAATAGAGAGTGAACAATAGAGCAACAGAGCAGACAATAGAGAGCGAACATAAGAGAGAGAACAATAGAGAAAGAAGAAAAATAAAACCATAACTAATTTTGGGGGTTTTTTTTGGTTTTTTTTGTTTTTTTGTTTTTGTATGGTGCGTGCGTGAGTGTTAGCGCTACTGGCACTAATCTGACGCTGCCTGGGGCGACGCAGACCCTGACTGATGCTAAAACCTAACCTTTTTTTTTGTTTTTTTTGCACTTTTATATAAACTGTAAATGTTCCAGATTAGGGTATTTAAAAATGTGATGGCCATCTCATCTTTTGAGACCCTGTGTAAGTGTGCCTTAGGACTGTGCAATGCTGTACCCTACGCTAATACTCCACTAGTGTGTGTTAGCGTTCGAAACATTCACCAATGCAAAGACCAGGTTGGTCAGGACAGGAGGGACAATAAAAGCGTGTGTCACGCCTAAATTCGCACTTTCTACAGACACAACATCTTCTTTGGGCATTTCTTTGGGTAGAGGTACCAGGGAGGACATACGGAAAATGCCTCTCATGCAGCCGGCTCACTGCATTTGGATTGGGAAGTTGGGCCACAGCACCGTCTGGAAACAGAACGGCTGTGATTATCTTTTCCTGGAATTTAAGGAAGGATCCAGTTCGTCCAGAAGCTTTGTATAGCACATAAGCATTCAGCAGAGCCAATTGGAATAAATATACAGACACTTTTTTATACCAGCGTCTGGCCCTACGGGCAATTAGGTATGGCGCCAACAACTGGTCATTGAGGTCCAACCGTACTGTATTAAGGTTATATTCGTGGACACAGGGGGGTTTCTCCACAACACCAGTCGCCGTAGGAATTTGGACCATCGTCTGCGTGAAGGGAGGACAGAACGAAAACATTCTTCTTTTCCCTCCACTTCACAGCGAGCAAATTATTACACTTCAAGCAGGCTCTCTCCCCAGCCTAAGACAGGAATCTACAAGCCGCTGGAGTAAGCCCCGGCGATTAGATCGCACGGTGCAACATGCGCCAATTCCTTGATCAAACAAGTGACTAAAAAGTGGCATGCTCGTGTAATAATTGTCCACATACAAATTGTACCCCTTTCCGAATAAGGGTGACACCAAGTCCCACACAATCTTACCAGTGCTCCCTATGTAGTCTGGGCAGTTCTCCGACTCTACGTAACCATCTCTTCCCTCGTAAACCATCAAACTATATGTATAGCCTGTTTCCTTGTCACAGAGCTTATACATCTTGACCCCATATCTGGCATGCTTGTTGTTTTAATAACAAGCGGCCAGAAAACATAATCAGGGACTCCACAATGCAGACAACTTGATCAGGAGTAAACAAGGCTGCAAAATGCTGGTTGAAGTGATTTACGAGGGGCCAAATTTTGTAGAACCAATCGTAGTCAGCGTCACCCCGAGGGCGACAGAGTTCATTGTCATTGAAATGCATGAACCACAAAATCTGCTCGTATCGTGTCCTGGTCATGGAGGCAAAGAACATGGGCATATGATGAATTGGGTCAGTGGACCAATATGACCGCAACTTACTTTTTTTAGTTATACCCATGAGGAGGGATAGGCCCAGGAAGGTCTTAAATTCGGAGACCGTAATAGGTCTCCAATCTCTGGCAAGGTTCAACTGGGGATTAGCGGTGATGAATTGACCAGCATACAAATTGATTTGGTCCACAATAGATCTATAGAAATATTCCATGAAAAACAGCGAATAGAAATCAAGGGACGTAAAATCAACTGTTTCTACCTGAATTCCGAGTTGTCAAGTGAATGGGGGAAGTACGGGTGCTGCAGAAGTGGTGGGCTCCCAATTCAGATTGGCAAATGCAGCAGGAAGGGCACTATGGGGTCGACGGGCCTGTCTTTGAATTCTTGGTGGCTGTGGGACACTAGATGTGCTAGCCACCTCACCAGCTTGAACTGCACTTATGGGACTCGCCACGTCACCACGTGTTACTGCAGTGCTGGATGTACGACCAGGATGTACTAGGCTGCTGGTGCTTGCCAGTTCACTAGAAGGATGAGTTTAAATTTACTGGTTTAAATTTACTGGTACACTAGTGAGAATCACAGGAAAAAAAAGCACCTGACTGTCAGCGACTGCTTCAAACACTACCAAAAAAAAAATGTCAGCGTTCGCAGGGATCAGGCCTGTCTCTGCAAATGCTGCAGATATGTGTTTAGTGTTTTGTAAGTGACAGTGATCGATTAATACTGCACTTGGGTGGGCTGGACTGGGCTCGCCTGGGTGGAGGGGCTAAACGCAGCTGCTAGCAGGTATCTGGGCTGATCCTGCTAACGTTGCGTCATTGGGAACCCTAAACTATTGGAGACGGTGATCACTGGTGACAGGGGGTGATCAAGGGGTTAAACCTTTATTACGGGGGTTTAGGGGGGTCCCTAGACCTATCTGGGGCTACTACTAAGTACCCTAATGCTGATTAGTGTCACAAATGACACCAGTATAGTGATCAAAGAAAAATATGAAAACTGCACTGGGTGACACAGTGACAGGGAGTGAAGGGGTTAACTGGGGGGTGATCGGGGGTGAAATGTGTGCCTATATGTACTGTGTCAGTGTAGTGTTGGTGCAACTCACGTTTGGATGTCTTCTCTCCTCTCTCTGGAACAGAAAAGAGTTCCACGAGGGGAGATGACATCACTACCCCTGTTTTTGTTTACACTTACACAGGCAGGGGAGGATTTCATTCGTCAGGACCGATTAGCAGGTCCAGGCCAATGAAATCATTCTGATACGAATCTGATCCCCACGGCCGACGTAAGGTAACGTCGCTTCATCCACCCCTGCCATTCTGCCGCAGTAAAACTGCGGCGGCTGGTCGGGAAGCGGTTAATGCTGCTTCACATTATTAGAGACAAAGAGAAGTTACTGTTTTCAGTGAGACAGACACTGTCTGGTAGACATGCAGTTGAATAAGAAGATCAGTATTCCACAAAGCAGAAGGTTGGCAACATTATTCCAGTGTATTAACCACAAGGTTTACAAGGTTTTAGCAGTGACAGATGGATTACAATCATAATTGTGGTAATGTCGTAATAACTACCATAGCCTTTATAGTGATATTTATGCATCATGGTCTGGAGGTGGGCAATTAATATGTATAACTGCTAGACGCCATAAAGGCAGCAAACGATGATATACAAATATGTTTGCAATGGGCTCCAATAGACCTAATTTAATAAATTGAAGAATGGGATGGTCAGGCAATTTTTTTGGTATTAAAAATTTGGTGTGTACTCCACTAGGGATGATTCGAACCCCCCCCCGGTTCGGTTTGCGGCAGAACATGCAAACAGACCAAAAATTTGTGCGAACACGCGCACCTCGTTAAAGTCTATGGGGCTCGAATGTGAAAAATCAAATATGCTAATTTTAAAGGCTTATATGCAAGTTATTGTCATAAAAAGTGTTTGGGGACCCGGGTCCTGCACCAGGGGACATGAATCAATGCAAAAGAAAGTTTTAAAAGCGGACGTTTTTCTGGGAGCAGTGATTTTAATAATGTTTAAAGTGTAACAATAAAAGTGAAATATTCCTTTAAATATCGCGCCTGGGGGGTGTCTATAGTATGCCTGTAAAGTGGTGCTTTTTTCCCGTGTTTAGAACAGTCCCTTCACAAAATTACATTTCGAAAGGAATAAAAGTCATTTCCTGCTTGCGGCTATAATGCAATGTTGCCCCCAGCCCATTACCAGGCCCTTTGGGTCTGGTATGGATATTAAGGTGAACCCCGCACCCAAATTTAAAAAAAAAAAGGCATGGGGCCCCCAGGCCCTATATACTCTGAACAGCAGCAGTATACATTTGATCCCCGTGTTACAAACAAGATAGGGATTGTAGGTTTGTTCTTAAGTTGCATCTGTTTGTAATTTGGAACAGGTACATTTTGTAAGTATAGCTCCAGCCGGAAAATCTATTTTTAAGCTTTTTGGATAACATAGGGAAGGGTTATCATCACCCCTGTAATATTTGTTTTGCTGTCTGTGCCCCTGTTCAGAAGATTTCTCCTCACTTTCTGTCCCAATGAATCTCCACGAAACGAGGGCAAGCAGGCTCTGTGTATGCAGTCAACAGTGCTGGTCATGGACATGGTGCATCCTCTGCTGGTGGCCGTGGGGCACACTTTTAGTTTTTTTCTGCTGCTGGCCGTGTTATTGAGCCAGAACAGGCAGAAGAGTTGGTGGAGTGGATAACAAAGCTGTCCTCATCCTCCTCATCACCCAGGCTCAGAGTAGTTTTCCTTCCTATGCAACTGCCAAAGTGGCCTATTCCACCAGCTCCTTGTCCACAGTCACTCAACACATGGAGGAGAGGTAAGCTGACAAACAAAGATTACTGCATAACCATGACAGCTTCGTTCAGTCAGAGGAAAAGCAGCGGAGAAGGTGGCTGGCTGACCGATGCCTTTAGACAATTTTTCAGTCCTCAGCGCCAAGGTCTGATCGGTTCAAACAACCATCGCCAGCGTCTGCATTACATGGTGCGGGAATATCTAGGGGCAAGAGCAGACTTGGAGACCTTTCAAACAGAGCCTCCACTGGGTTACTGGGTCTTGAGGATGGACCACTGGCCAGAACTTGCTCAATATGCAATTGATCTACTGGCCTGTCCTGCATCCAGCGTTCTTTCTGAACGCACATTAAATACTGCTGGACGGTTTGTAACGGATCATAGAGTGCGCCTGTCCACAGACTCCCGTGATAGGCTCACATTCATAAAAATGAATCAGTCTTGGATCAGCAGCAGCTATTAAGCACCTGATGCTGATGTAACTGATTGATTTTTCTATGGATGTGGGATCCTTTGAAGACTGCCTATGCTGAGTGACTATCCTATTCCTCCTCAATCTTGATGATGCTAGCTTCCAACAATATTTTTGGTTTAGGGCACCACCACCACTGCCTAAGGCCTATTTTTTCTGTCCCTGTTTAACAGGGGCATGTAATTACAATTTCTGATCTAATATTTCACAGCAGGGCCCGTTCCTGCGCCCAACAAGAGTATCTGTGAGGGGTTACAGTGTTGTGGCACCAAAAAAGGCCCAATTTTTCTGCCCCTGTCCCAGCAGCAGAAAAAAAGGACAAGCGTGACCCACGGCCACCTGCAGAAGATGCACCATGTCTATGACCAGCACTATGGACTGTAGACACAGAGCCTGCTTGCCCTATTTTAGTGGCCTGTGAGTGTCTGCCTCTTCTTGGTGGCCTTCCGGACATGATGGGGATTTTGTTTTGTAACACCACACTACACTGTATTGTGTACAGTGTACACCACCAGAAAAGTAGTAGCAACTGCACTATGGGTGCAAGGTATTGTGTACACCACCAGAAGTCTAATAGCAACTATGGGTGCACGGTATGTATTGTGTACTGTGTACACCACCAGAAAAGTAGTAGCAACTGCACTTTCGGTGCACGGTATTGTGTACACCACCAGAAGTCTAATAGCAACTATGGGTGCACTGTATGTATTGTGTACTGTGTATACCACCAGAAAAGTAGTAGCAACTGCACTATGGGTGCACGGTACTGTGTACACCAACAGAAGTGTAATAACAACTATGGGTGTACTGCATTGTGTACACCACCAGAAAAGTAGTAGCAACTGCACTATGGGTGCATGGTATTGTGTACACCACCAGAAGTCTAATAGCAACTATGGTGCACTGTATGTATTGTGTACTGTGTACACCACCAGAAAAGTAGTAGCAACTGCACTAGGGGCGCACGGTACTGTGTACACCACCTGAAGTATATTAGAAACAGTACACCAGGAACAGCCTGCAGTGAGATATAGCTAAACTGTATGCAGTGGATATATATATATATATATATATATATATATATATATATATATATATATATATATCTATACAGTATCTCACAAAAGTGAGTACACCCCTCAATTTTTTGTAAATATTTTATTATATCTTTTCATGTGACAACACTGAAGAAATTACACTTTGCTACAATGTAAAGTAGTGAGCGTACAGCTTGTATAGCAGTGTAAATTTCCTGTCCCCTCAAAATTACTCAACACACAGCCATTAATGATAAACCGCTGGTAACAAAAGTGAGTACACCCCTACGTGAAAATGTCCAATTTGGGTTGAATTAGCCATTTTCCCTCTCCGGTGTCATGATAGTCTTACAAGGTCTCAGGTGTGAATGGGGAGCAGGTGTGTTACAT
Organism: Aquarana catesbeiana; assembly: GCF_042186555.1. NCBI lineage: Eukaryota > Metazoa > Chordata > Amphibia > Anura > Ranidae > Aquarana > Aquarana catesbeiana. The sequence goes on from NC_133325.1 coordinate 104,495,585, forward strand.
TTGGTGTTATCGCTGTCACTCTCTCATACTGGTCACTGGAAGTTCAACATGACACCTCATAGCAAAGAAGACTCTGAGGATCTGAAAAAAGAATTGTTACTCTACATAAAGATGGCCTAGGCTGTAAGAAGATTGGCAACACCATGAAACTGAGCTGCAGCACGGTGGCCAAGACCATACAGCGGTTTAACAGGACAGGTTCCACTCAGAACAGGCCTCACCATGGTCGACCAATGAAGTTGAGTGGACATGCTCAGCGCCATATCCAGAGGTTGTCTTTGGGAAATAGACGTATGTGTGCTGCCAGCATTGCTGCAGAGGTTGAAGGGGTGGGGGGGTCAGCCTATCAGTGCTCAGACCATACTCCGCACACAGCATCAAATTGGTCTGCATGGTTGTCGTCCCAGAAGGAAGCCTCTTCTAAAGACAATGCACAAGAAAGCCCGTGAACATTTTGCTGAAGACAAGCAGACTAAGGAAATGGATTACTAGAACCATGTCCAGCGGTCTGATGAGACCAAGAAAAACATACAACACAAGAAAAACATTTGGTTCAGATAGCGTCAAGCCTGTGTGACAGCAACCAGGTGAGGAGACAAGTGTGTCTTGCCTACAGTCAAGCATGGTGGTGGGAGTGTCATAGTCTGGGGAGCTACAGTTCATTGAGGGAACCATGAATGCCAACATGTTCTGTGACATACTGAAGCAGAGCATGATCCCCTCCCTTGGGAGACTGGGCCACAGGGCAGTATTCCAACATAATAACGACCCCAAACACACCTCCAAGATGACCACTGCCTTGCTAAAGAAGCTGAGGGTAAAGGTGATGGACTGGCAAAGCATGTCTCCAGACCTAAACCCTATTGAGCATCTGGGGGGCATCCTCAAATGGAAGGTGGAGGAGCGCAAGGTCTGTAACATCCACCAGCTCCGTGATGTCGTCATGGAGGAGTGGAAGAGGACTCCAGTGGCAACCTGTGAAGATCTGGTGAACTCCATGCCCAAGAGGGTTAAGGCAGTGCTGGAAAATAATGGTGGCCACACAAAATATTAACACTTTGGGCCCAATTTGGACATTTTCACTTAGGAGTGTACTCACTTTTGTTGCCAGCGGTTTCGACATTAATGGCTGTGTGTTGAGTTTTTTTGAGGGGACAGCACATTTACACTATTATACAAGCTGTACACTCACTACTTTACATTGTAGCAAAGTGTAATTTCTTCAGTGTTGTCACATGAAAAGATATAATAAAATATTTACAAAAATGTGAGGGGTGTACTCACTTATGTGAGATACTGTGTATATATATATATATATATATATATATATGCAAGACTAACTATATATATATATATATATATATATATATATATATATATATATATATAAAATACACTGCAGCTAGCTAACTGAATCACTTGCCTGCCTGAAGTATATTAGAAAGAGTACACCAGGAACGACCTGCAGTGAGATATAGCTAAACTGTATGCAGTGGTTATACTGTATATATATATATATATATATATATATATATATATATATATATATATATATATATATATACAAGACTATCTGTATATATATTGAATACACTGCAGCTAACTGAATAATCTGCCTGCTCAATCTAAATGAGACTCTCTCTCCGTCCGCGCCAACAACACACTACATGGGGCCGACATGCAGACGGCCTTTTATAGTGTGGGGCATGGACTTAGTCCCTCTGAGCCATGATTGGCGAAAGGAACCCTACCTTTGGGTAAATATGGCTCTCTTAGCTGAGGGCACTGTGATTGGCCAAAGAATGCAGGTCATGGTGCATGCTCTGGCCAATCATCATACAGCAATGCACTGCGCTCCCGCAGTGCATTTGGGTTGTTACGAGCCACTCGAATTTGGCGCAAACGGCCCATAATGTTCGGTTTTCGACGAACGGGCGAACAGCCAATGTTCGAGTCGAACTCATGTTCGCCCCGAACAGAAAGCTCATCCCTATACTCCGCGCCTATTGTAAACACTAAAAAATCAAGCAAAGCTGCTCCCCTAAATGGGTATTATTAATACTCAAAATTGTAATTGTGCAGTTTGCAGAGGGTGCTTTTGTAATAATACGTGGTGATATAAATGTGAATAAACCAAATGCAAAATACCATAAATGATATACTAAAAAATACAATAAAGTGGAAAAAATTTAAATTCATGCATGTGATATAGATAGTCGCTCATAACGATCTAATGGCATTGCAGCCAAAGGTGATTCCTTTTATATAAGTAGTCCCAAACAAAAGTTCATTTAGTGCTCTATAGAAAATTCTTCTGTGCTGATAGTTTTCCAGAGAAAATAGTGAGTATTCCTTCACCAGACACTGTATAAACACCCCACATATTCTAGGTAAATATTCTGCTTACCAGAGAGATTTGACTCCTTTAATTAAAAAGCAAGTCAAAAGAAGCTTTGACAGGATAATGCCTGCTACATTGGTGTAACCTGGAGATATATGGAACTCTCCTTCCTCCTCAGAGATTATGCATAGGATATGTAAAAGAAAGTATGGAATCCCATAGCGTAATCCTATTTATTAAAATATAATAAAAAAATACAAGAGCCGAGTGGCCGCTTACATGTAAATGCGCCTTGACTCAGCACTGGGGCTGCTGGCTTTTCTATGCTGGATGGCGCCTCGCTTCCACCTCCTTGGTTGGCGTGCGTTACACCAACCCGATCAGAAACAACCAGAGGGACTGGAAATTGCATAGAGTAATTGGAACTACATATATAAAAGGAACCACCTTTGGCTGCAATGCCATTAGATCGTTATGAGCAACTATCTATATCACATGCATGAATTTTAATTTTTTCCATTTTATTGTATTTTTTAGTATATCATTTATGGAATTTTGTATTTGGTTTATACACATTTATATCACCATGTATTATTACAAAGCGCCCTCTGCATACTACAATTTTTTTTTAGGGCACGCTCATTTAGTAAGGCAGCACACAGAGCGGTAAACCCTAACAGACAGTGAGAGTTCAGATAATTGAAGCCAAATCAGTAAACCATTCGCACTGATTGTTACTGTATTAGGTGTGCATTTTGCACGTTTTTTTTCTCTTTGCGCTGGTTCAGCAAATAAGCAATGTGTTACAAAACATGATTGGACTCACTTAGTAAAGGGTTCTTATTCTTAAGTGAAGTATCCCAAGTCAACCAATCAAAATGCAAGACCTGTCTTACTTCAGCAGAGGACATTCTAATTGGTTGTTATAAGTTTAGGATCTTAAGATTTTGGTTTATTTAAAAAAAAAAAAAAATCGGTACCTCTAGCATGAATACCCACTATGTAGGGAGCTGTAGAATAGAGTTATTTATGCTAGTGTAAGAGTACAGTTTATGGATGCTGTGTTCTGGGAAAAGCAGGCAGTTATTTACCACAGGAAACATATGCTGGTGACTATTGGCTTTGTACCCTAAGCCTCTTACAACAAATCATTCTAATTCAAATCTTGTCTAATCTTCCAGACACAGTTGACACCCCCATAAGTTTCAGCCAGCTGCTGAGGGTTACTGTAGAAAACTCAATCCTAGGCTTTTCTTTGATAAACTGCACACTCTAGTAAGGAATCCTTTACCGATCAGAGAATGGACAAAGTCGGCACATACTCTGTCATAAAAAAAGTGTAATTTCATATTCTCACAGTTTTCAGCATTACTGATTGCACACCAAATCCACCTTAAGGAAAATGGCTCTTTAGGGTGACTTCATTGCATTTATTAATATGGCTGTTTTTCTAGAGAAATGTACTAACATAAGTCCTTCTTTTTACTCTGGCTACATATATTGAATTTGTGATTATAGTTGAAAAAGTTTTACTTTTTTTTTAATTTAAATCGGCTGTTTAATGATTAATTTTAGTAACTGTGGTGGAGTGTTCATACCCACATGCATACATTGCAGCAGCAAATATAACCACAAATTCTTATTGGAACAGTTGCACCTAAATGTGTTTAATAAACATGTAAAGCCCAGTATGAACTGGAGTTCCCATCTTTGGTCAGTAGGAATACAAGTGTCCACACTTGTGCCACCTACCCTCCTGCACCAATCACAGCACAGTGTGGAAAGGGCACTGCAGATTTTGACTTTAAAAAGCAGTCCATGGCACAAAAACCCACATTTTGTTTACATATATCTCTATTCAGTTTTACAGTTTACAGATTGAGTGTAAAATATTGTAGTATGCAATAAATAGCAACAAGATATAAAAAAATTAGGAGAGGGATAGAAGAAAAGTCAGAAAAGGGGCAGGGCTGTAAGAAAGAGAGAACAAACAAGTTGCCAAATGTTGGTGTGTTATGCCAAATACATTTTGGAAGATATACAACAGAGTTGGGCTATAGGGGGGTGTTAACAAAGATTTAGTGGGGACAAGGAGGCCAAGGTCATTAGGGTGTCTTAAGGGAGGAGAGGAGTGAACAAAGAATGCAATTCAGATGCTATAGAGAGATGATAATTAGCGTATGGCAGAGTCAAGGCACAAAAAGAACCAGAGTTCCTGTAAGCTTGCCAACAAGTCCATGAGCAGCAGGTCTTCTCTGGGTCCTTGCTGTGTGCTGCCACCATGGTTTCCATATTCATCATTTCATTGAGTGTCTGGGCCCATTCTACAATTTGTTGATCTCCAATGATGGAACAATGGTAACGAGTAGCTAAGAGGCAGCCTCTTAGGATGCCTTTCCTGATTTTGAATAGGGACCCAGATATCATTGACAGCAGAGCCACTCAAGGGGGAGGCTAAAATGCCTGATATGCCTGATATGTTATTGTATGTGGTAAAAACCGGCTACCAGATCACCAGTGTGATTAGGCAAAAGTCCCATCAAATGTGCAAGTAGGTAACACACTCCCCTGACCATATTCAGCAAAAGTTTGTGGTTGATGGGTAGATACGGCTTAGCTCAAAGGGAGTCTGATACCAGAGGGAGAGGATCTTGTAGCTTCTTTTTTTTTCTGAAAGTAGGAAGACGTAGACCAGGGATCTCCAAACTACGGCCCTCCAGCTGTTACGGAACTACACGTCCCATGAGGCATTGTAAAACTCTTACATTCACAGACATGACTAGGCATGATGCGAATTGTAGCTCCTGAACAACTGGAGGGCCGTAGTTTGGAGACCCCTGACGTAGACATTTTATGGGGGAATGAGACATTTCTTCCAGTCTTCTTATAACCCATATTTACTCCCATCAGAATATTTTGGCAAATATTGGTATCAATACATTCAAATACACATTGTGGTTGATTTACTAACGGCCATAGACTGTGCATTTTGCAAGTGCAGTTGCTCCAGAGCTTAGTAAATGAGGTAAAGCTTTGCTTTACAACGAATACCCAATCACCTGCAAGAAATTTTTTTTAAAAAATGCATTTTTTGCTGGCACATGAATGGATGATGGAAGTTTGCAGAGCTTCTTCTCATTTACTAAGCTCTAGAGCAAGGGTCTTCAAACTATGGCCCTCCAGTTGTTCAAGAACTACAATTCCCATCATGCCTAGCCATGTCTGTGAATGTCAGAGCTTTACAATGCCTCATGGGATGTGTAGTTCCGCAACAGCTGGAGGGCCGTAGTTTGAGGATCCCTGCTCTAGAGCAACTGCACTTTTAGAGTGCACAGTCTAAGTTGCCATTAGTAAATCAACCCTACTATACTGTATCTATGCAAATAGGTATATGTATATCAATAGATAAAGTGTTAAAAGAATCACAATTCCTACCCCACCTCCAAAACATATGGTGAATAAAATAGCTAAAGATGCAATAGCAGACCAGTACAACCCAAAGCATTATAAGGAAAAATATTCTTTAATGCGCGTCCTTGGCTGCCTAAACTGTAAATTAGTTTTAAAAAGTGTGAACACCTCTCTCTCTTCATAATATAATAAATATGGTTATGAAACCATAACTTTGTGAACAATGCTCCAAATTTAAACATACACAAGCTGATCTCAATTTATTGATATATATACATATATATATATATATATATATATATATATATATATATATATATATATATATGAAATAATGCATGTCTAAAATCAAGTAATACGAAGTGCATTACCCAAGTATGAACTTTGGTTAAGAGTTCAACAATTGTTTCTAAACATGTAAAAGCAATTTTTTTAAGGCAATTTAAGACACCCAAAGTCAGAGTGTTAAATGCAAGCATTTAGACTTTGAGGCTTGCAGAACAACCGCTAAAGCATGTCTTTAAAAATACTTCCGACATTCCCATTAAAATATCTATATCAAAGCCCGGACTGGAGCTAAAGGTTTCCCCAAAAAACTTAATTTAAAGTGGGGTTCCACCCAAAAAAACAAAACTAACTGAAAAATTGTAAAAAAAAAACAAAAAAACATTTGAATATTTTTTTTTTTTTTACTTACCTCTAAATGCCTGTTGCTAGTTGGTCCCTCGTAGTCTGCCTCTTCCTTTGTCTGGGCTGTTGACATCACTTCCCCCCAGGCACAGGAAGGGCTCGGCTCTGCTCCCTCCCTCCTGTCAATCATCTGGGACCCATAACAGGTCCCAGGTGATTGAGCGGCCAATCACGGCGCGCGGCGCCGCTTGCGCATGCGCAGTGGGTGCCAGGTAGTGAAGCCACAGCCCGGCGCCCACAGTTGAAATGCCGGCGCCGACGAGCGGAGGGGGGGGACGAGCGGGGCTTCAATCCCCCGCATCGCTGGACCCAGGGACAGGTAAGTGTCCAATTAAAAGTCAGCAGCTGCAGTATTTGTAGCTGCTGACTTTTTTTTTATTTTTTTAATGGAGCCCCTGGGTGGAACTCCTCTTTAAGTTGAGGGAAACTTTTCAATGCTTTGTAAAGTATTTTGCTCTTCAAACTAGGGTTATTGGCTGTATGAAGCAAGGGCATAATTCATATTATTCCTATGTACTGTAAAGTGTGCAGTAACCCATAGCATTTCATGGATTGTTGCTGTATTAAGGCTACTAAAACAAAAATGTCCAATTAGTAGCCTAATTTAACTGCTTCTTGAACCTCTTTGTGTTGGCTCAATAAATAAACTTAATCTTCAATAAAAACTAATAAATGGTATTAAAGCTAAAGTCCGGGGATTCAGGTATTTTATAAAAAATGAATGCACACTATGAGGTTGATTTACTATATGCATATAGACTGTGCACTCTGCAAGTGCAGTTGCTCCAGAGCTTAGTAAATGAGGGAGAGTTCTGCTGACTTCCATCATCCAATCACATGCAAGCAAAAATGCTGTTTTTTTTATTTTCCTTGCATGTGATTTGGTGTTCTTTGTAAAATGAAGCCTTACCTCATTTACTAAGCTCTGGAGCAACTGCATTCGAAGAGTGCAACTGCATTCGCAAATGTGCATAGTCTATTTGCCTTTAGTAAATCAACCCCTGTGGGTTAAGTGGAGCGAGGTGTATTACACCCCCTGGGCTCTATTGTTTATATCTGACAGCTATACAGTACTCCCGGAAGACATATATATATTTCCAGGAGCCCAAAGTTGATCTTTCTCAGCTATGCATCTTAAACAGGAGAGTCGCTGCAGTTGCTATGCCCAGCCCTTCCTTCCTCCTGCCCATTCACAGAAGCCTTGGTATTATGTGAACACATTCACAAAATACCAAGGCTTCTGAGAATAGACAGCAGAGGGGAGGGGCAGGCATAGCTGCTCTGAGTGTATCTCCAGCAGAGCAATAAACTTGTCAATTGTAAATAATAGATATAGTCCCAGTAAATGTCATGCAGCTCCTTGGATTTAACTCATAGTGTGCCTTCACTTTTTACAAAAAAGGCTGAAATCCTGAAAGTCAACTTTAAACCCAAAAGCAAACATTTATTATATTGCAGTTTATCAATGTTTAGATGTGATGGCCGCATTCGTTTTCTTTTTTAAATCTTTCTTTCCTTTATTTTTATCTGGTGATCTGGCCATTATGTCTGATGTTTTTCGACAGAACAAGCTCTCTTGCAAATTTAGCACTTTAGAGTGTTGGGACAAATCATTTACCACCACTTATAATGATCAGCTTTCATTTATTTATGTAAATAAAAAAGGTTGCTGTAACTGTTTGTGTAACTGCAGCGTGAGTTGGAGTTTGGTTTCAGTTTGTTAGTTCATCTAAATCTGCTAGTACATCTAACACTAACATCCCCCCAGACTGACAATGCTGCTGCCCAAAGGTGCCCCCATGCTCATTCATCCAATTTGGGGGCACTCTAATTTAGGAAGTGTTTTTGGCCAGAGGGGAAAATCCTAAGAAAACAAAATGAATGCAGCCATCACATCTAATGATTGGTAAGCTGCAATATATTACATTTGGTTTTGGATTTATAACCGCTTTAACTATTGCTAACTAGCATGTATTATAAGATTTCCTGTGGAGTATGTCAGTATTCCGATACTGTCATTGGTATGAGTGCCCAGGTTAGAAAGTACAATGTACATTGGTTTGATGACAAATATATTTAAACTACAGGAGTAGAGAGGGCTCATGGTTAACGGCTGTTCCCCTTAGGTGAACATGGTATAACAGTGACAGGACTAGCAATGTGTCTTATCTCTGTGCTCTCTAGACCTTCATCTCTTACTGCTTTTGACTTAGAAACATTTTGTATATGCTGGACAGCTCAAACATGATTTTTTTTCAGCTGAACCTCTAGCTCTGCAGAGTCCTGGATGACTGCACTGAATACTAATGTTTCCCAGACTGACAAAGTGTGCAGCACCTGACTATATAATCTGTGCTTTGACATTTTGGGCATCAATCACTAGGAGGAGACCACCCAGCTGCTTACTCATTTACATTGCATTAGGTGACCTAAACACATGTACAGTATATCCACTCTATCCAGTATAGCACAATTGATAATGAAGTATATTTGCATTGCAGTTTTACAGCACTTTGTTTGCATCTAGAGACAGTTGCTACATGGTTGGGTATAAGTCATCTCTACTTTGATTGCATTTTTTGTGCACCTTAAAGAATTTAGCTTGTGATAAATGAACCTGCGTAGAATAAAATAGTCAGTTCACAAAAGCATATTGTATGAGCTTTTTGTATTTCCACACATATTTTGCTCAATTTAATTCTCACATTTTTCTTCTTTTTATACACATAATACCACATGCATCAGACAAATTTAGTGCATGCACTTGATTACTTACTGCAAACACATAGGGGTTGATTTACTAAAGGCAAATAGACTGTGCAGTTACCCTCTGCAAGTGTAGTTGCTCCAGAGCTTAGTATATGAGGTAAAGCTTCACTTTGCAAAGAGTACCCAATCACGTGCAAGGAAAATTAAAAAAAACAACAACATTTTTTCTTGCACATGATTGGATGATGGAAGTAAGCAGAGCTTCTGCTCATTTACTAAGCTTTGGAGCAGCTGCACTTGCAGAAGTGCACAGTCTTTTTGCCTTTAGTAAATCAACCCCATAATCTTATCAGCTTTTTTATTTAATTGTTGGCATTTCCCAAAGAATATTAAATGTTTTTTTTTCTCCTTAAAATTCTTGTGGCTTCAGGATGATAATGACTGTCATTTTTATGGGGTGCCTATTAAGGCCCATGTGGTGACAGTTAAATATTCATTTCATGCAGAATAATAATGATTCAACGCTGATGCAATATTCAGTTTTGTTAATTAAAAACATACTTGATGTGCAATAAAATTAACGGCGTTTGAAAAAAGGATCAACATTCAAGAGATACATAAATAACAAGATTTGCATGGGACTTTATAGGCATTCATTGATGTGTGTACACACAAATATAAGATCAAATAATTTTATTTTATACAGTAAATGGTAAAAACTTTTACATATAAAACAAAGCAAAGAGGATGACAATACAAATGCTCAAAAAAGTGTTTTTATGTAGTAGGTCCCAATAGTCCCACAAATCCTCCAACTGCCTATAATAGAGGAGATTTTAGCTTCTACCATGCTGTTTATAAGGAATAAAAATATATTAGGCAAAAAAAAAAAACTTAGGGAATAAATTTCAAGCTCAAAGGTTGGCTCAGTACATGATTACCCAGACCAATATAACTTCCAAATGGAGAACAACCATCTTATCATATGAAACTGTTACAAGGAGTCAACGCCGCACCTAGAGTATGCTGTCCAGTTCTGGGCACCAGTCCTCAGGAAGGATGTACTGGAAATGGAGTGAGTACAAAGAAGGGCAACAAAGCTAATAAAGGGTCTGGAGGATATTAATTATGAAGAAAGGTTGCGAGCACTGAACTTATTCTCTCTGGAGAAGAGACGCTTGAGAGGGAATATGATTTCAATATACAAATACCATACTGGTGACCCCACAATAGGGATAAAACTTTTTCGCAGAAGAGAGTTTAACAAGACACGTGGCCACTCATTAAAATTAGAAGAAAAGAGGTTTAATCTTAAACTACGTAGAGGGTTCTTTACTGTAAGAGTGGCAAGGATGTGGAATTCCCTTCCACAGGCGGTGGTCTCAACGGGGAGCATCGCTAGTTTCAAGAAACTATTATATATGCACCTGAACGACCACAACATACAGGGATATACAAGGTAATACTGACATATAATCACACATATAGGTGTGGGTACTATAGTGAATGTTTGAGTTTGATATACTCTTATACCCTATAAAACCTTTTTAAATGAAAAGAATCAAGATTATTAAACCATCAGTTTCTACAAAGCAAGTTGGACTTTGCCAGTTAAGCTCTGCTGACTTCATCGAATCAAACAAAAATGTTGTTTTTTTTTTAATTTTCCCTCATTGGGTATTTTTTGTAGAATTAAATCTCACCATAGCTGTGGTGAAAATCCCCTTGAAAGTACAACTTCCCTTTCAAAGTGAATAGAACTTTTTGCTTTTAGTAAGTCAACCCCTATGTTGCTAACTAAATTCATCTTTACTAAAATGTAAGACAGTTTACATACCAGGGACCCATCTGTTATTGCTGTCTGCAGTATTGTGTCCTGACCCACTTTGTCTCTTGACCTCTTCTGCAATGCAGCCTCCTGGCAGCAGTACATATTCTAAAGGCTTAAATGCCACTTTGCAATGGTTTACTATAGGTTTGCAGAAAATCATGTAATCATATGTAAATAATTAAAAAACAGCAAGGCTGTGTCAGGACATTTCACTACTATGCAAACAAATTGTAAACATTGGTATGGTATTGGTATTGGTATTGGTATTGGTATTGGGATGGTATGATATGGTAAATGGAATAGCCTTTTCATTTATCAAACATTTATTTATATTTATCAAAACATGTATTTCTGATTAAGCATATATATTTGATGCAAATTGTTAGAAGTCATATTGTGTAACAGCTGTTGTGTTCAATTGCTATTTACACCTTTATTTGCAAGATTGCTATCTTGGCCTTTTGAAGACCTGTTCAGCCAACCAGCCTTGAAAGTGACAAACTTATCTGAATGACCATTTGCATATCAATGAATGGTGACCAAAGACTCAAATGGGACTTCAAAATAATTTAGTTGGCCAGGTGCCATCCCTTCAGAATGTATATATTGTAATAGAAAATCCTTACTCAGAGACAGAGCAATTCTTTTGAAACCAACACTATGTACTGTGATGCTGCTAAAAAAAAAACCTTGGGGGTACTTTTCCATATTGTAATTTTTTTTGGGGTGTGCAGCCTCTTCATTTCTAAATGTGTGATTTCTCTATTTCCCCTACAACCTTTAACCTCCTGGAGTTTGTGACAGGATGTAGCAGGATATGGAGTGGCACAGGTGCCTGTGGTAGGTCCTGATACCAGATGACAGTTTCGATACTGCTGAAATGCTGTGGATGTAGGACTGGAACTTGGGCAGAATGCTGTCACACAGATGGAGCACAGGAACTCGCCAGTGCAGGAGTCAAAGCCATAGTCAAAGCAAACAAGAGTCGGCAACAACCGGGCAGGGGAGGTAAAAGCGGGGTTAGAAGCCAGGTCTAGGTCAATATCAGACAGGCAGAAGATGTACAACACAGCAGGCAGAGGACAGAGTCAGAGGACAATCTAAGGTTGACAACAGGAGATCAAGATCAAGCAAAGTCAGGAGGCAAGCACAGGATGATCAGGATACAAGTCTGATCACAGGTCACAAGCTGATGACCACTGAGCAATTTCCTTTAGCTCTTTAAATAGGCAACTGGGTGCCAAAAGCAGATGTGCATGCTAACTAATGCTAACTCGGGCTAACTCACCATTGGTAAACATGCGCAAATGCACGCACAGCCCTGATTCTGTGTACTGGTCCACAAACTGTTCTGTGCACAAGATCTTTGGGCATGGCCATGCACTCATCTTCCTGACACTGTTGAAATACATACATAAGAGTTATTTTCAGGATTTTCAGTCTACTTGCATATACAGCTCTGCCAGACACTAGAACCCGTTTGGTGACCTGATTTTCCCTACTACAGCAAGGCAATGCAGCTTGACCACCTTCTTGCCCCCAGCCTGTGTTTAAAAGTAAGGCCTGTTTCACATGGGCTTCAGCTTGTACAAGAGTAGTGTGAACAGCAAGCTTTTATGAAATTTTCATCAAGCTTTTCCCAAGATTTCAGCAAGCTTTGAGCAGCTATTTCTAAGCCTTTAAAGCGCCTTTCAGATCCTGTTTGGAAATCTTATACACAGATCCTAATGGGAGTGCTGATTGCCACTTTAAACAAGCTGCTATCAGGCTTCAGCAGGCTTTGAACAAGCTTCTGGTAGTGCTGAAGCCTGCTAGCAGCTTGTTTAAAGTGGCAATCAGCACTCCCTTTAGGATCTGTGTTCAGGCTGCTTTAAAAGCTTTAACAAAGCTTGCTAAAAGCTCTGCTAATGCTTTGTAAAAGCTTATTGTTCACATTACGCTTGTACAAACTGAAGCCTGTGTGAAACTGGACTAAATTGGAATCCCAGTGAATCATGTTCAATACCTAATTGGCTCCTAATGCTGTCTCATACCTGCTGCACAGGGTATCACAGGAGGCTGATATCAAGACGGATTTAGGTGCTTATTCTGGCTGCATTAAAAATCAATTTTTTTATGTTTTTATGATCACATAACTGCATTGGTTGGTGTATTTGTATATCTGTCTGGACTTCAGCTTTAGGTGTTCATAGTCAAATCTAATAATTATGTGGCCACCTGTGTTGACCAGCCATGTCTCGGTAGCCAGACTCCTTGGTTACAATGCTGCCAGTTATACCTTATTTTGGCAAGTCACAAGTACAGCTGGTTGCCTTCTCCATTAGATTGTTTGAATGCAAACAGTTTGCATTTGGCGTTAGTGTGACAGAACTGAATCTTATGTCAGCTTGGATTCCTTAATTCCATGTTTGCCTATTTTTCTCCAAACAGAAGAAGATGGCAGAGACTCGCACAGAACTGCATAGAAAACATAATTTACTGGCCGCCACTTATTTTGCAGTTTAAGCTTTCATAAATAATACATTAATGGATGCGCTGCTGTTTAAGAAGCTGCAATCCCTACCATTCTCATTAGCACTATGTGGTGTTATTTTTCACAGCGGCACTTCTGTGGGAATTTGCCATCTTTGTTAACACGCTGGAATTGATGGCTTTACGTGCGAAGGGTGCATTAGCGGCATCCTGTGCTTTTACAGCTGTCTACTTAACCGCCCGACATATTTCAATACATTAAAATTAAGGGAGTTATTACTTTGTAGTAAAATAAAGCCATAATGTTGTTTTAAGTCCCCCAAACTCTTCCTGTGGAAATGTAACAAAGCAGTTTTACATTAACTGCTACATGACTAATATAGCTCAGTGTTCTTTAATACAATTGTATATTACAACCAAAAGGAACAATATGGATATACACAAAGCATAGTAAGCAGACGCTGATTATATGGCTGTCTAAAGTGGAAACTGATAAGTCAACGTTCTGATTCATTTTATGGATATATTTTATTTATAAGAAGTGTCGTGTACACTGGGGAAAGAAACCAGACTAGTGTTGGTTACAAGCTTATAATTTTAAGGTAAAGTCTTCATTTTGCATAATACCCATAATACCCTCCCTCGACACACATATACGCTTGCAAAATTCCTCTTACTTATTCATATATACTGTGTGACAGGCTAGGCTACCTCTGCCTTGTTAGGAAATTCTAGTCTGACATTTATAATCCAAGTGATAGTTAAGATCCAACCTCAGTATTTTAGCAAAGGGAAGGAGAATTGTAACCACATGGTTGACATACCATGGAGAAAACCATTTGTAAAAACGAAAAAAAAGTGATTTAGTATTTGCTGCAGACGAGGGGGCAACTAGGAATATATATCAGATATATTAGGAAAAAAGATTTACAAGGAAACCATTTATATATTATTGATGGAAAACTGTAATGTCTTTTTATATGGTTACTAAGAGGAGGAGCTACATTTTAAAATAGACCTACCAGTTACTGTAAGTCTGCATGAATCAATTCCTGACACAAAATACAGCAACAGTATAATTTTCCAAACAACTACTTGAGCTCTGTTCCAGTGACTTTGTCGCTGTTTCACTAAAGGCAAATAGGTTGCTCAGGTTGAAAGGGTATTTTTGCTTTGCAAGGATATTTTCTTTAACATTGTGAATGTGGAGAAAGTTTGCAAAGAATACTCAATCATGTGAAAGGAATTTTTTTTAAAAAAGTGCATTTTTGCTTGCACATGATTGGATGATGAAGATCAGCAGAACGTCACCTCATTCACTAAGCTAGGCAGAAAATTCCCTTGCAAAGTGAAAGTTCCCCTGTAAAGTGAACAGCCTATTTGCCTTTAGTAAATCAACTTCTTTACCCTGACCAGGTGTCTCCAAACTTTTCAAACAAAGGGCCAGTTTATTGTCCCTCAGACCTTAGGAGGGCCAGATTGTGGCCAATGGGGGAAGAAAATGTCCCAGGCCTAGCATCGGTCAGAAAAAATATTTCCTCAGGGTGTGTGGTCAGTAGGAGTAGTGCCCCTATTAGTAGGAGGGATAGTATCCCATCATTGGTATCAGTGGAAGAATTAGTGCCCCATTGTTGGTGTCAGTGGGTGGAATGGAGCCCCAAGGGCTTGTCAAAGGCTAGCAAAGGCCACATCTGGCCCTCAACTACTTGAGCTCCATTCCAGTGACTTTGTGGCTGTTTCACTAAAGGCAAATAGGTTGCTCAGGTTGCAAGGGTATTTTCGCTTTGCAAGGATATTTTCTTTAGCATTGTGAATGTGGAGAAAGTTTGCAAAGAATACTCAATCATGTGAAAGAAATTTTTTTTTTTTAAAAGTGCATTTTTGCTTGCACATGATTGGATGATGAAGATCAACAGAACATCACCTCATTCACTAAGGACACATCTGGCCCTTGGGCCACAGTTTGGAGACCCCTAACCTAGACTGAGATGATATAAACTCCAACATTGCCGCTGTGCAGCAAATTACAAGGTGAGAGGCCGCAGCATGACACTGATCAGTGTCATATATTATTGAACATAGCCAAGAACTTCTCAGGCAACAGCATTAAAGCTGGCCATACACTGAATGAAATTTAAATCAGTGTGTGGTGGCCCCTCTCTACAGAAGTCAATTGTTTGATCAGCTTCTGACGAAGGGACATTTTTGAACATTTTCCTTGTTCAGCAGCTAGAGCAAATCAGCTGCAGTCACTGATCAGTGTATTCTGACAGCAGTGGGTACCAACGTCAGAATGCAATGTCCCAATAGGTGAGGTGATTCCTCCATCCGCCTTATTTGCCTACTGGCTGAGCGAAAATAAAAAACTAACTGTATATGGCCAGTTTTACATGATTGTGTCATCTCTGTCCAGCATCTCAGCCCAGAAAGTAGATGATGCCTGAAGACAGATAGCACTGTTTTCTGAAAAGAAAAACAGATAACGGTATTATCAGCGGAATCATTGTGATTCCTGAAAGATAAAAACAGTTGAGAGTGTTAAATTGGGTGAAATTACTGCGCTTACCATGCAACAGTGAGAATGCAGCGGCTAACACTACAATATGACAAAATAGAAAACGTGAATGAATAAAAGTGCAGCGCTATGAAAACGAAAAGTATATACCATATGTGGCAAGTATATATAAATATTTGTTGTGACAAACAAAATTCATGTAAGCTAGTGTGACAAGGCATGCGCAAAAATGAACTGCATCACCGAGTCAACAATATCTCATGAACTGCAATAACATATAAATGGTGACCCAAAATAAAGTGCATCAGTGCAAAGAAAATTCAATACATATAGAATAAATGCAAAGAAAAACACAAATACATAAGTGCAAAGCAATGAAAAATCACTGAAAAGTGAATAAAGTTCAATGAAAACCACGTCAAACTAGGTCTGCTGAAACGTCCACACTGAGAACCAAAGTGATCAAAGTCTGGGACATAGGCAAATAGAAGAACCAAGTCTGATGTCAAATCACCCGGGATAGTGCGTCCTCCACCAGGGGTAAGAGATGGGTACTCTTACCGGAGACTGTGGACCCACGTGCCAGCAGCAGCGAGTCAACCAAGCTTTGAGGAAGGAAATCGGAACTCCAATGCCGGTCACCGATAGTCCCAACGTTATACACCAAGATCCCGTCCAATGGATGTTCAAACATGGGGGGGTCATAAGAAGAAAAACGCCTCCACATAGTGTAGATCAAAAGGGTGGATTTATTTTAAAAATAGTACATAGATCGTAAAGATGCGTACAATTAAAGTGTGATCACAGGTTCAAACTCAATATGAAGAGCTAGGCTTCTATTTGCCTCTGTCCCAGACTTTGATCATACTTCTACCACTTTGGTTCTCAGTGTGGACATTTCAGCATACCAAGTTTGACTTGGTTTTCATTGAGCTTCATTCACTTTTCAGTGATTTTTCATTGCTTTGCACTTATGTATTTGTGTTTTTTCTTTGCATTTATCCTATATGTATTGAATTTTCTTTGCACTGATGCACTTTATTTTGGGACACTGTTTATGTTATTGCAGTTCATGAGATATTGTTGACTCGGTAATACAGTTCATTTTTGCACATGCCTTGTCACACTAGCTTACATGAATTTTGTTTGTCACAACACATATTTATATATACTTGCCACATATGGTATATGCTTTTCGTTTTCATAGAACTGCACTTTTATTCATTAACTTATTAGTGTTACACTAACACATTACTTATGCATTGTACATGAAAAAAGAGATGTAAAATGAGAATCAAAGTTCTGATCATCAGAGTTCACCATGTAAACTGATAACTAGGATATGATGTGAGTGATTAGAAGAGATTTTCTTTCACCATGGACCAGTTGTGGTCTGCCGCATCTGGGTGTATCCTTTGCCATACAATAGCATTACCATGAGTAGAAGCTAGCACATGTTGAGTTGACTAAAGCTGGGTATATACATATCGAAATTCAGCTGGTTCAGCAGGAACCGGATGAATTCCAACCTGTGTTCGGCCCTGTCTGTTCAACAGAAGGCAATCGTTAGACTGGCTTCTGTCAAACAATCCTACTGTTAAACCAGCATTCGATCAGTCGCTGCAGTTCAGTGTATTCTGACATGGGGGGGTGCCCTCTATAAGAATACAGTAGCGCAGCAGGAAAGAACCCTGCATTCACATCACCTTTGTTGGTGCAGGAAATTGTGTTCTTTTTCATTCAGCTTACTGGTTGAATGTAAAAAACAAAACAAAAAACAGTGAATTCCCAGTTTAGATAAACCCTATAGACCTTTGGTGATAAGGTGAGAGAGATACACCTGTATTATATGTACATATTTATATAAAAAAATTAAGATTTGTTAAATTACTACCCATCAGTTAAACTGGTGACAATAGCAAGTAGAAAGCAATGTTCTCCAAGGACAGAGCTGCCAAACTTATTCCCTCAAATACAGTACATCCGCAATAGTATCCTACAAGGGGGCATTGCAGTATGCAAACCAGATACTACCACCAGTTCTCTGAGATAAATCTGCAAAGGTGTATTAATATATTTGTGGCACTTTCGTTTAAGGTTACCTCAAGTAACTTACCTGCAAATAGTGTTCAGGTTTAAAGCCATCAAACAATCTCTGAGATATTAAAGTGGACCTTAATGCCCTGTACACACGGTCGGATTTTCTGACGGAAAATGTGTGATAGGACCTTGTTGTCGGAAATTCCGAAAAGAAAAGAAAAACTGTGCGCTAAAGGTGTAAAGGTAAGAATGCCAAATAATGTGCAAAAATGTAAATCCAAAATAAAATAAAAATATATAAACTGAAAAAATATATAATGTACTTACTACTTACTCTCAATGGTAGCTTAATCTGATAGTATTAAGAATCAGTGCAAATATGCATATGAATCAACAAATACAACATCTATAAATCATCAGATATGAATATATGATTCAAATAAAAACATAAAGTGCCTTGTGCAATGGATCTACAGCAGTAGATTATGATGTGCAATATACAATAAAAGTGCCAAGTGACCACACATAAGTGAAAATATAACAATTTCCAAAATTGTTATGTCAAGTGATCCGTGTTCAGTAATAAAGGTATTAAAATTGTCCATAAAATCCAACATGCTCCAAAAAAATCTGCTTTGAAAACCATGCTCCAGTGTGCATCCAGTGACCCCCCCAGGGAAAGCCGCACACCTCAGAGCGTGTGACTCAGCTGTGACACTGAGTCAAAACACATTTTGGAGCCCCTCCACGGCTCAGTATTTATATCCAGGTACACAGCTCAGGCAGTAGTTCCACAGTAAGGGAAGATGAAAAGAAAAGACTGGATAGTGTATTACCATTTATAAAAATTTATTGCAATAAAAACATTCCCCACAATGGGGTACTCACAAGCTTCGGGTGCATCAGTGCACCAATCTAAACACAGCCTCCAAATAACGAGTGTCAGGCACGGTGAAGTGTGCGTCACATCACACCAAGAGAGAAAGCTCCGTGTTCCGTCCTCGCCCCTCCCTTACGCGTGTTTGACACAAGGTCACGTGTCTTCATCAGGGGGATATTCCAACCGTGTGTGGGCTCCATCACACATTTTCCATCGGAATTTCCGACACACAAAGTTTGAGAGCATGCTATAAAATTTTCTGACAACAAAATCCGTTGTCGGAAATTCCGATTGTGTGTACACAAATCCGACGCACAAAGTGCCACGCATGCTCAGAATAAATTAAGAGTCGAAAGCTATTGGCTACTGCCCTGTTTATAGTCCAGACTATGTGTTTTACGTCACCGCGTTTAGAACGATCAGATTTTCCAACAAGTTTTTGTGTGACCGTGTGTATGCAAGACAAGTTTGAGCCAACATCCGTCGGAAAAAATTCATGGATTTTGTTGTCGGAATGTCCGATCAATGTCTGACCGTGTGTACAGGGCAATACTGTGAACCATTTAACCTTCTGAAAGTAAAAAGGCCTCCCTATAAGCAGGTATTATTAAATACTAATCTTGCCTTTATAAACTACACACAGTAGTCTGTCGGCTGTCATTGCACTGTCCAGTGAGATTGCACAATAGAAGCTATTTACATAGTTACAATTTATTTATTTAATTTTTATTAGAAAACAGCTTTATTAAAGAGGAAGTAAACCCTGATGTGTTTTACTTCCTCCTTATTTCCCTGCAAAGGTAAAGCATAATGGGCTACTATGCATCGCATAGTAGCTCATTATGTGTCACTTACCTGAAACCAAAGCCTGCAGTGTCACTGCTGTCCCCACTAGCAGCGAGCCTCCATCTTCGCCCCTCTTCCTTCCGGGGCCACAAACTCTGGCTCTGTGACTGGTCGGAGTCGCGTGACGTCATGCCGACCCCTTTAGAAATGGCACGATCTGCCCTTTCTAAAGTGCACATTCAGCATAGACATCGGCGCACAGCTTTATTGTAAATATCTCCTAAACCGTGAAGGTTTAGGAGATATTTCCAGCACCTACATTGACATCCCTCTTACAAGCCTGGATTGAGGGGGGCGTTGCTTGCATCCAATTCCATGCCACCCTCTTCCTGGCCATGAAAAGCTTTTAATGCAAGAATATAGCAAGGAATTTGTCAATGCCCAGGTCTGGAAGTAAGCCAATTAGGCATTACTAGGTCCAGGGCAATCGGTACCATTTCATCGTGTAGGAAGCGGGTCATCTGAAGCCAATATGTCTGGATAATCAGGCAAGCCCACAGCAAGTGATAGAAAGTGCTGGGGACTGAGACACATAGAGGACACATTGGATTGCAGTTAGGTTGGTATTGGGAAATCCGCTGGGGAGTGAGATAAGCCTGGTGTATGATATACTATTGTGTTAACTGGTCTGAGGGAGAGAGAGGTCCGTTTAGTGGGATCTGGGCCAAGTATAACATCTAATACAGAGGGTGTGGACAGGAAGGGGTAGGAAGCAGGGAACTGGGTGCACAGAGCATGATGAAGTTAAATGTGATTTGGGACATAGTTACACATTTAGATTGGAAAAAGACATTTGAATGTTCTATGTCAACCAACAGAAAAATAAATATATAGAAAACCTTCATGGTTGATCAAGAAAAAAAAAAAAAACGTATAATGCATGGTCCAATTTGCTCCAGCCAGGGAAAACCTAATTTGTTCCTGATCCCCCAGAAGGCATTCGGATAATCTCTGGATCAGCTACCCCTGGTGTTATTACCAATAAATATTAGTATCTGGTTATATTTTGTGCATTTAGGAATGTATTCAGCTCTTTTTAAAACAATCTACTGAGCTGGCCAGAACTAGTTGCTGTGGGAGTCCATTCTGCATTTTTGCAGCTCTTACTGTGAAGAAGCCTTTCCATATGTGGAGGTTAAATCTGTTTTCCGCCAAAATGTAAAGAATGCCAGCTTGTCCCTTTGTAATGACCTGAAAGTGAATAACTCTATACCAAGTTGACTGTATGGACCACTTATGAATATGAGTACTGGTTGACTAGTTTGAATAAAGTGATTACTGAAGCTTTTTGTGATCTGTCAGCGAAGGAATGCAGTTTCAGGCAGGTAATTATATTTTCTGTCCAGCTCGAAGGTCAAGTTATTCCAAATTTACCTTAATTTTTGTTGTGTTTGATTCATCTGTAAATCCTAATGCTTCCATATGTGATACTTAACCATTACATCAGTATTTGTATTCATCCATTGCATACAATCTAATTCTCTGTAACACCGCTTATTGCAGCTTACCTATTGTCATTGAAACAAAATGTACCCTGCAATTGTCTTGTCTGCAATGTTTTTTGATGAAGAATATTAATTATCCTGCTAATATGAAATGTCATTGCCCAAACCAATCACCATTAGAATACCTTATATAGCGATAGAGTATTGTACGATGTTAGCCATCAATTAATGCAGAAGGTTTAACCACTTTAAGACCGGGCCTATTTTTCAAACTTGTTTACAAGTTAAAATATTTTTTTTTTGCTAGAAAATTACTTAGAACCCCAAACAGTATATATATATATATATATATATATATATATATATATATATATATATATATACATATATATATATATATATATATATATTTTTTTTTTTTTTTTTTCTAACACCCTAGAGAATAAAATTGCGGTCGTTGCAATACTTTCTGTCACACCGTATTTGTGCAGCGGTCTTACAAGCGCACTTTTTTTGGAAAAAATACACTTTTTTAAATTAAAAAATAAGACAACAGTAAAATTAGCCCATTTTTTTTATATTGTGAAAGATAATGTTACATCGAGTAAATTGATACCCAACATGTCAAGCTTCAAAATTGCGCCCACTCGTGGAATGGCGACAAACTTTTACCCTTAAAAATCTCCATATGCAACGTTTAAAAAATTCTACAGGTTGTATGTTTTCAGTTACAGAGGAGGTCTAAGGCTAGAATTATTGCTCTCGCTCTAGCAATCGTGGTGATACCTCACATGTGTGATTTGAACACCGTTTACATATGCGGGCACTGCTCATGTATGCGTTCGCTTCTGCACGCGAGCTTGGCTGGACGGAGCACGTTTAAAAATGTATTTATTTTTTTCTTATTTATGTTACCTTGTATTTTTTATTTTTACACTGTTCTTTAAAAAAAAAATTGTGTCACTTTTATTCCTATTACAAGGAATGTAAACATTCCTTGTAATAGAAGAAAAAGCATGACAGGACCTCTTAAATATGAGATATGGGGTCAAAAAGACCTCAGATCTCATATTTACACAAAAATGCAATAAAAAAAAATGTTTTTTGAAAAAAAAAATTTTTAAATGTTGCTTTAAGAGCTATGGGCGGAAGTGACGTTTTTACTTCACTTCCGCCCTGTATTGGTATGGAGCTGTTTGGGGGCATCTTCCCCTCACTCAGCTCCATACCACAGAGGACACAGGATGCGATCGCCTCTGCCGCTACCGACGGCTCCGGTAAGTGGCGGAGGGATGCCAGAGCGCGGCGGGAGGGGGGGCACTCTCCCACCGCCGATAAAAGTGGTCTTGCAGTGAATCTGCTGCAGAAACCACTTTTATCTGAAAGCGGGCTGTCTGCTGAAGAAGCGGATACCGGGGTTATGGCAGCTAGCTGCTGCTATAACAACAATATTCCTCTTTAAACAGCCAACGTATAACAACGGCGGGCGGTCCGTAAGTGGTTAAGTGATATTCTTTACTGGCTAATATTAAAGTATAACTAAAGGCAAATTTTTTTTTTTTTTTTTTTTTTTTTTAGCTTTGGATAGAGTGGAGAAGGACTATTACGCTTGTCAGTTTCTATTGCTGTCTGTGCCTACGTTAAGGATATTCACCCTCTCTATTTGTCCTGTGTACCATCATCATTGAAAGTGAAAGTAAAAGAAAATTCCAAATTTTGGGTTGTCCCTTTAGAAAAGTAATAGAGGGGACGTCTTCCAATGGGGAGACCTGGGGGTCCCCAAGAGATTCTCTTAATTTGCAGGGATTTCCTCTCACTTTCTGTTTGGCTATGGGACAGGAAGTGAAGGAAACTCTTGCAAGGGGGCACAAATTGTAAAAAAGAAAAAGAAATCTGGCTCTTTGGACCTGCTTTATCCAAAATGAAAAAAAAAAAAATTGCCTATTGTTCTACTTTAAGGTATTAAAGATGCAAACTTTTGTGATGCCTCAGATCCTTTCATCAAGCGTTAGACAATAAATGTATAGCGTATCACCTAAACGGCAAACTTTCTGCATTACCGAAAACATAATTTAGATGATCATGAGCATTTCAGTGTTATTCATATATTGTCTTTCCTTGTCAATGGTAATAGACTTCCTTTACGTGATTGGTTTGGGGTATAGGTTTTTGGTTGATTGGCTGAATATGAACTCACTTTAATTATTTAACACAGCTCTTTGTCCTTTCTTTACCCTACTAGACCACCGCTCTTGATAAGGAGAGGCAGGTTTTCAGACGAAGACGCAACCAGGATGTGAGAAGGCGGTTCATGGCCCAGCCAGCTGCACCAGAACTCACTTCAGAATCAGAGGACTATTCACCAAGCTCATCTGAGACTGTTCGCTCACCTAACTCACCCTTTTAAGGAAACACTTTAAATCTTGGCTTAACCCTTCGAGACGTCAGAATGGAAGCCGTTTAGAAATCTGTTGTGGACATTACAATTTATGATGTTTCTAGGTGTGAAAGAGAGAGCAAGTAAGGCGGGTGAAAGCATGATATCTTTTTGGATGTCTTCAGCACTATAGGGTAAATGTTTATGTGTTAAATTTACTGATGAATGAATGACAAGGCTGCAAAATTCCTGGCGGCCAACTGCAGAGAGAATATAGGTTTGGCGCTCAGTAAAATTACGACCTTTGAGCAGATATGGAAACATGTTTGATAGTGAAAGAATTAGTGAAAGAGCAGGTTATAACACAGAGATCCTTTTATGACATTCAATAGTTCAGAGGTAAGTTGTGTTCATTTATTCACAGCTGAGGTAGGTCATGATGGGTTATGATTTTAATGGTTCTAAAAAACAATCAGAATTGGAGAAGCTCAGACTCTGAGTGTATGCATGCTTGAACACAGATATATCCTTAAAAATACATTTGCTAGAATGGATTTTGCACCTTCATGTGCTTTAATTTATTTTTTTACAGAGCAAAAAAGCCTTGCAGCATCTGATTTTCCTTTCTAGTCTTCTTCTGCAAAGGACAAATTGTTTCTTTTTGTTGCCCTGTGACACCACACATTTTTTTTTTTGTAAATAACTATATGATGCAGGACAACAAACAGTAAGCAATTTGTACTGATGATATGTAAATCTCGCTTAAAAGCACAAATATAAGCTGTAAGGAAAAGGAAGAGTACCTGTACCAACCAGATGAATAAAGTTAGTTGAGGGACAGTATTTTAATGTGGATATACAGCTAGACAATACAGGGTTTCTCAGCCTATGGCATACATACAGAAACAAGGCTGTGGTTGTTTTTTTAAAAACTAGGCAAGGATATATGGCAGTAATTGTTTTATGAGACATAGGGGTTGATTTACTACAACTGGTGAGTGCAAACTCTGGTGCAGATTTACTTTTTCTCATCAGCAGCATATAGCAGTCTTGTGACTTCTCTCAGTGTCCAGCTGAGCACCAGTTAAAGCTTGTAGGAGGAGTTTTTATTCAACTCTAACTGTCCTATGATGCTGCATGACTCCTGACCCTCTGTCTGGATAGTGCTGATTGGCTCTGTGCTGATCATATGCACCCACCCAAGAAGAAAAAACTCTCTAGCAATACACACCAAACTGAGCATGTGCAGAGTGCCCCCAAGGCTCTGTACTATCAGCAAATGGATTGGGGACAGTAAAGAGGGGGACGATCAGAGAAGACAGGATCAAACAGCCTTTTTACACAGTGCAGAGGATTAACCCCTTAGGTTCCACAGTGAGTATAACAAGCATGCTTTACTGCATATACAGACTGATTTTACTGTTGTGGGTTTAGTAACACTTTAATTGAACAAGCTAAAATTGGAAGCTGATTGACTACCATAAACAGCTGCACCAGATGTAGCATTCTCCAGTTTTAGTAAGTCAACCCCTTTGCTTATTGTTATTTTTCGGTTATTGTTCCCTATGTTTTCCTAATTATTAGGCATAAACAAGCTATTGAGACTGATTCACCAGTTACAAATTGCAGTCCCTTATAAAAGAAAACATAATGAAGAATGGGAGTTGGACAAAAGAAATTAGCTTATAGGATGTGCTCCACATTGCTTAGGCAAATAACAAAAATCTATAAATAATCGGTCCGAGAAATAAATAAGCCACCTTTGATGACCTCTGTTCTAACATGCTAGTTTTTCTGATATACTGGAATAAGATGCAGATCAAACATCTGGATTTGACCTTGACTTTACTTGATTGTTACTTGTTCCTGGTCAATAACTCAGACCAGGTCAACAACTCAGGCAACTTATGAGATGGTAGGCTATGTATTTCCCTTGTGAACGTTTTTTTTTTTCAATGGCAATAGCATTGCTTGTTTCTGTAATTTGCATATTTGTGTTTAAAATAGTTTTTTTATTACATCCTAATTTTTCTCACAAATATAAGTAGGCAACCACAATGGGTAGAAAGGGAGGAGTTTGTGGAATCAAATTAATTTACTGCTATTTGAGTGCCTAGGTCCTAAAAAAATAAATGACACTCTGGAAACAAATACTACAGCTTAAAAAACAAAAATCTGAATTAAATATGTTGATGCGTAATTAAATTATATTACAAATACACTGTATATGTTAAATATATATATACCTATACTGTACACAGGGCGATTCTATTAATGGATTTGTAACCAAGCCAACCGATTTTGTTTTGAACATTTCACCAACTCAGTCTAGGTGGATCCTGGTGGGCACAATGAGCTCCTTTGACGTCTTTTTACTAATAAGAACCCTATGATCCCAATCCATTTGTCAAATCACATTCCATGCCCTGGCCCTCGAGGCTCACAATCTTAAATCAAGCAGGTGGTCAACTGAATTTACAGGTGGCCACTTTAAACTAAGCTATCTGTTTTAGGTGGATGTACACTTTAAGTTAGGATTTCTATTTTGATTTTCCCATTGCCTGATGGAGTGTTTGAAATGCAATAGGATCACTGAGCCCTTAAATACCTACAGGCCACTGCTGACCCTTCTGTTGTTGTACAATGACAGTTTCCAGCATGTCCTGCCGCCACACAGAATTCTGATTTGGCCAATAGTGACCTCAATAGTGAACCAGTGGAGACATTCTGTTGTCTTTTAAATTTACAGGTAATGTAAGTAATAACTAATATCATGATACAAAAGAAAACACAACACATTCACCAGTTTTAATCTATGTATTTTAGCAGTACCTCAGTTTTTAAATCAGCGATCTTTATTTAATGAGGCAAAAATAAATGTGCAAATTGTAGTCAATCAGAACAGCCAATTAGCAATCATTATATCATTGTTCTAGCTGCTTTAGCCCAATGAAAGGTGAATTCTGATTGGTTGCCGTGTTCTACCGTATTCTGCCATAAGCACCGCGCTTTATGCTACCTTTAAACTTCTCAAACTATTGCAAAGAACAATATGTGTGTGTATAAATTATGAGTTCCATTGCTTTTTGTATTTTGTTTTTTTTAATTTTCTCATTTCTAAATAAAGTGTTATCTCAACATACAATGGTTGGTTTTTAACAATGCTCACGTTTTCTAATATTGAAATGCATTGTAGTAAATAATAACATTAAAATATCCATTAAGATAGAACGTGAATGCCACCATCAGAAGCCAGCAGAGTTTATGTGCGGCCATATGCACAGTACATCTGTGTAGCTTTGCATCAGATACCAGTTAACAAGGCTGTATGTAAAGATTACTTAAAGGACACGCAAGCAGATAATGCCATCTTTTCATACATGCTCCTCTTTCTATAGGCACCACCCTAAGTTATATGAAAACGTAGGGTGGATGAAAACATGCTGAATTGTTTCATCTACCAGTCAAAAGCCTGTAAAGAAAGAGAAGATGGTTGCCTGTTAATAAGCCAGGAATGGTCTTGTTTTATTTTTACACATTCTCTACCTTTATTGCCCTGTTATTGGTACTGGCCCATGATTTCTGTATGGTCAATCCCAACCCTAAAATTGGATTGTATAGCATTAGGATAAGTATCCATAAGCATGAAATTTAAAAAGATCAGATGGCTTGTTTAGTGGATATGGTCGGTCACTTATGCAACCAATCAGACATTTGCTTTCATGAAACTGTTCTTGTAAAATTTTGAACATAGAGGAGAAACTGTAGTGTTGCATCTTATGAACAATCAGTAGTCAGCAGTGAAATGGTGTCCTTTTGACTGATATTGTAGGTTTTCCCTTACCTTCTAGAGTTAAAATGGCAGAATAGGTCCTTCCCATCCATCCAGTTATAATTTAGGAACCATAGATTCTCAGGTTACAAGTGTCTCTCAGGCTTTCGTACGACTTCCTATGCCAATACTAAAGGGAAGGAGGTAGCCTGTGTTGTCAGTCTAGTTAAAAGTTATCACAATGGTTTTGCCGTTAACTCTAACCCCTGCAAGTACACAACTGTATTTCCTAGATGTCTGCTTTGTTTTATATGACTAAGATGTCTCAAGCACTTTTCATTAGCAATACAATTAGGCTGAACATTGAGTGTTTGTAATGTGGATGACTTAATAAAAGAGTAAGAAATTGTCAGCAGGAGAAGGGTGAGAATCTCGGTCAGGATTTTTATTGCTATCTGTATTCCCATTCCTATTACTGCCAGGACAAAATGTATTGGGAAATGCCTTTCAACAGGGACACAGACAAAATTACATTTAGTAGAGTGAGGCCCGATAAAACGACAGTCCTTTTTTGCTGTTCGCGTCTTCCTGTCTTTATGGGGAACACCCAACTTTCACCATCCACCAATCACTGCCATCCTATGGCACACCTTTAGCAGTACACTTTTTTTCATTTAACGGAACTCTCTCCCTACCATAAAAGCACCACTTGGGTTTTATTTTCATCATCAACCCCCCACACACCCCCATAACAGTCAAAGGTTCCAAGTTCTCCCCTGACAGGAAATATGTGAGAATTTGCCCAGTTGGGTCATAGGCAGAAAAAGAAACCTGACAAAAATTAGCTTGTATTAGGTTTTAAAAACAAGCCCACCTCAGTCCCAGCATTTAGATCCTCTTAGAGTGCTTGGGGGTGGCGCCAGCAAGGTGTTAAGGTCTCTTGGAGAGGACAGTATTTCTTCACCATTGCACCAGCAGAGCTGTCCAGCACATGGAAGATATCCTTCTTTTCTGAAATATTTAACTGACTTTGCATTTTAACCTGACACTGCCATGTTCACCTGCATGCAGATACAGTATGTGCAACACCATTGACTGTAAAGTGTTTGTTGCTGGTTATGTATCTGTATGCACTTTGGTTAGTTCTGTGTTGTGTTAATGAAGCTAATTAAAAAATAAAGTGATGGGTAATCCAAAAGTTACAAGTTTTCACAGGATAGTCGGTGAGGGAAAATCTTCCAATGGGTACAGCTGTTCTGGTGACAGCTGTTTAACAAGGACTATAGTTGAAGAGATATCATTTTACTTTCTGCTGTGAAGGGAAATCTCCCCAATGAAACACAAACCACAAAAAAATCATGGATTTTAACCAATCCCTACTCTATCAAAAACTAAAAAAATATGTACACTTTTAAGTATGACTTACTGCTGATTGGTTGCCATGAGTTACTACCATTTTGACCACATAATCAAATTATTTACCAGGGCAAGATTGTTCATTTCCATCATTTTATGGCACAGCAATGCTGCGTTCTAGTTGTGGATGTCTACTGAATCTATAGAGCACCTTCAGATAATATCCAAGGACGATAATACAATGCTGCCTGCTTTTATAGCCAGAATGTGCTGAAAAGCACAACATAAAACTAGAAAGAAAGAAAAAGTTATTATTGCAAACAAATAAATCATATTCAAGTTCTTCAAGATAGAGTATTTAAATTGACGTGTGTTGGTACCAGATGAAATGTCTTTGGTATAATACATATATATAGTATATGCTGTATTAAAAAAATCACCAGATTTTAGAGAACCAGAATGGGCACATTGAAGTTATTTCATGTGTTACAGTTACCAGACTGGCTCATTGTGAGTGTTAAATAACACAGTACTAGTTTTATTATATACAAGTGTTACTTGTCCTTGATGGATAAAAAGACCTTTGCTCTTACTTTACATAACCACTAATACGTGTGTATATGAGTACATAAATAGTTTCAGTCACAAAAAAACCTTGAAAAGCTGCTGCTAATGGTCCTCGAAGGGTTAAGCCCTCCACTTTTTATTTTTTCTTTTATTTTTAAAAGAATGTGGTAAATTATGTTTTTCATGTCAGGTATACATCATATCTTCTGGCACACGTCAAACCCTCTGAGTGCTGATATGTAATTTAGTACTATATATATATATATATATATATATATATATATATATATATATATATACAGATACACATAGATCTTAAACATAAGGGAGTTAGGCATACAATATGCCAAGCTTGGCATGCTTGGCATATTGGGTGATGATGTTTCGGGTTCCCCTTTAGGACACAGGCCTTGGCAATGGCAAACATAGACCATAAAATGTACCTGCATGAGCATCATTTGTGTGATGTGATAGATAGATACATCGGCCTTTTTGAAGCCCTGAACTCTCTTATACTCAATAATTTGCAACTGAGGTTCACTTCCAACCAGTATTGTGTCAAGTGGAAATAAGAGGTGCATGTCTCAGTGCCAGTCAGGTAGGGAGTGGAGGAAGTACTTGTTGCCTGATGCCACCTAAAAATTACCAGAGTTTGGTCAGGGCATCATAGATGCTCCTCAAGATGCTTCTCTTCTGACCAAAAGTGAGCAGTTCCCAGGTTTATATGATTGTTGGATGAGACCCCAGCACCTGCCTGATCTTCATATCATGTAAATGTTCCCCTATATTCCAGAGGGACATTATGCAGCTGCACAGTCTAAACAAATGGTTCCTCCACCCCTGAATTGGATTTTGTTCATTAAAGCATCAAGGTAATTGCACACTTGCATTTCAGAATCATCTATTGTTATTTTGATTTTGTCAAGTTCCTCAGGGATATCTTCAAATTTAAAATGGGAAGACACAGGGTCTAATTTTTTAGCCAGCTTTATCAGACAAATGTTTACATCATCATGTTGTTTCATGAAGTAAGGGTGCTGATTTTATAAAAGTTAAAAGACTGGCCATTCATGATTATGTGCAAATTGGGAGTGAACATAAGAGCAGTAGAAACAGATACTTGGAGGACAACTGAAAAGCTTCAAATTAAAAATTTGATGTGAAAGAATTAGGGTCCATCATAGCAAAGAGTAGGGGTGTAAAGTCTTTCAAGTTTAGGAAAAGCCCAGCCTTTTCCATCATGAAGCCAGTAAAGGATAGTGCCCCCAAGACTCCAATTATGCCTGCTGCAGTCTCATGTTAATACAGACATTATAAACAGAGATAAACAATCTGCATTCCTGAGCCAATTTCGCACTGTCCAAACAAATTTGGGATTGGTAGAACTTTCCACAAGGAAATTCAGGTATCCCTGCCTAAAAGTACTATTTAGGAAGGTTGATATCAGGTGAACCTCTACAACAAAGTTTAATTATCTTTTTTCAAGGTAAAACCGACATATTTTAAATGATCACATGTAAATGTGCCAATCTTAAAAATGTGAACACACTCAGAGGGTTAATAAGCCAGCATAACAGTCATTATTTTAGTTTCATACACTTTGCTTTTTCGCCATTGTGTTTGATCATTTTTCAGAAACAAAATACTGCAATATTACTAATCTAGGGAATCACTATAACCAAATCAGTTGTTTTATATCACTTTTATCACATGATCTCTTTGTAACATTGTTGCAATGTAAACTCATAGTGGATATTTTCCTTTGAACTCTAGCCCAATTCCAGCTTTTTTTTTTAATTTTATGCTGTAAAGCAGGTGAAATTCAACTTTGTAAATAATATTGATCTTTCCTTACTTGCCATGCTTTGTACACACATTAAAATATTACTTGTGGCCAATGGATACTGTAGACCTAATCTAAACTGGTTCTCCACTTTAGATATATATACATTTATGTATGAAGCCATCTACAGTCACCACAAGACAACGGGCTAAATTAGAACATTTCCTGTGCAAGCATAGTTGACGAAAATACGTAATACAGTATGTATTGTTTATGAAGTTGATCTTGTGACTTGCCCTGTCTTACAGAATGAAATTTCTCAGAAACACAGAGATATTTTTTAAGGCTTACAATGGTGGTATAGGTGACTAACAATGTCTTTGTTTTGCTCAAGTAAATCAAACCATTTCTCGAGACTAAAACGTTACGGTTTTAGCTTTTTGCAGTAGTGTTCTAGATAATGAAACTTCATTCTTTGCAACATGTAAGCCATTAAAAGAAAACAAAGTAATCACTGTTCACCTTGGTGAACACGGTTCTTTAAAACTGTAGCAAATAGACAACTTCTTTCTAGCAACCAATACATTTCTTGCTTCAGACTGTTAGCAGGGAAGAATGAAACCTTTGTGATAGGAAATGTCATATCTTTACAGTAGCTTTCATCTCAATGTAAATGTGGTGCATACTACATAAAGCAAAGCTGAACCTGTGAATAAAATATTTAATGAATAAATTGACCCTGAGCCTTTGTTTCATTGCCACAGACTTTTCTGATTTGATTTTGTAAGCATGCAAGACTTACGTGGAATGTCCAGCTAGAGAGGTTGACTTATATCTTCCTAGGTCAGGACACACCTGAATTCATGGCTATGTAGGTTGCTGAATGTCTAACTGTCTTTGTTTAGGTTGGGCAGATGTTTGTTGACTGTGAATACGCCACTATGGTGGGTTAATGCCCACCTATTTCAGTTGAGGTTGATCTGGCATCATAAATGATTTCTATAGTGTTAAAATATGGATTATAAAACAGGTGGACTGCTGTTCTTGCCACCTCAAACATTCAGTTTCAGATTTTGAACTTTTTCTGATTATGTGTTATCAATCACCTAGCATAGCTGTCAGCTTATCTCAGAATGGCATGAGCATTATACACATCAGTAAAAGCTACAGAAACCTGTAGCAAAATATAAACTTCATTCCTTTCATATCTCACACAATATTTCTGACTGCCTAATTCAGCCTCAGAACAGTGATCCAAATGCAAGAGTTAAGTAAGCCCCATTCTCCATCAACCCTTAAAGCTGCCCATATGCTAGGAGAAAGAATGTTCACACAAACATTTGTACTAACATTCCCAGTACATTTGATGAGTTGATCAATGTGGTTCAAAAGTACTATATTGGATTTTACCAAATGAAAATCACCTACACTGGAAAAAATTTCCATCCTGCTTCTTCCAATTTTCTCTTCACTCTATTCAAAAACAAATGTCAATATGACCACACTAGCAAATAGAAAATCAGGGGCAATTTCTACTTACCTCCTCTTGTGTTTCCAGGACAGAAATTGAGGAAAATATACCTTGAAGGAGATAGAGATCAGAAAAATCCTAACAGGGTTCTTAATCATATCCTACTATATCAAAGAAAAAAATGGCTGGAGCTACATATTAAAAACTCATAAGGAGGTTAGTAAAGGGAAAATGGTCCTGTTTCCAATGCAGGGAAGACGCAAAGGAGTTGATTTACTAAAACTGGAGAGTGCAAAATTTGGGGCAGCTCTGCAGAGAAACCAATCAGTTTCCAGTTTTTTTTGTCAAAGCCTAATTGAACAAGCTGAAGTTAGAAGCTGATTGGCTGCCATGCACAGCAGCCGTAGTCCACTCCTTGTGAATCTCCCCCAAATTCTTGAATGGCCTTCACAATCCTCTCAAGGCTGCGGTTAACCCTGTTGCTTGTGCACCTTTTTCTACCACTCTCTTCCTTCCGCTCAAATTTACATTAATATGCTTGGATACAGCACTCTGTGAACAGCCAGGTTTTTTAGCAATGACCTTTTGTGACTTACCCTCCTTGTGGAGGGTGTCAATGACTATCTTCTGAACACTGTCAAATCAGCGGTCTTCCCCATGATCGTGTAACTTACTGAACGAGACTGAGAGACATTTACAGGTGTTTTGAGTTAATTACCTGAATAGAGTCTAACACCATGGGGTTGATTTACTAAAGGCAAATAAAAAACAGCATTTTTGCTTGTACATTTTTGGATGATAAAATCAGCACAGCTTCCCCTCATTTCAGATCTTCTCCTTAGATTTACAGCGACTGCACTTCCAAGTGCACTTGTAGTGCACTTGTAGTGCAGAGTGGATTAGCTTTTAGTAAATCAACCCCCATGAGTCTACAATATTGAACTTTTTCACAATATTTAAATTTTCTGAATTACTGAATTTTGGATTTTCACTAGCTGTAAGCCATAATCATCAAAATTAAATGAAAGAAATGCTTGAATTATATCACTCTGTGTGTAATGAATCTTTTTAATATACGAATTTTACTTTTGAATTGGTGCAAATATGCGGCCTCTTGGTGCTGAGCGGCCGCATATTTGCGTGCAATAGTGGAAAAACAGCTGTGCCAAGAGCACACTCTCTGCGTGCCCCCGCCAGTTACCAGCGGCTAGCAGAAAGCTCCTGATCGCTGCTTGCGATCAGGAGCTTCCCGATCATGTGACAGCCAATCACGACGGTCACATGATCATAAACCCTGCCCCGCCTACTGGCATCCTAAACCCCTTAAAGGGGTCGGGAGGGGCTGTCTCCAAAGGGTTAAGGAAACATTTGGCAAAATAAATATGTGGTTTCCCGCTGTTGACGTCTCAAAATGCTGGCTGTCTTGACTTCACTTGCTGCATCTGTGTTTCATGCTTGGGACTCAAAAAGCATAAATACCAAAGAAAAAAAATGCCAGGCAACCAGCATTTTTAGAAAGAGGTCAGAAATGACATCCTGCATATTTCTCCCAGTACAGTTTTCTTTACTATAACAAACACAGCCCCATTGGAAAGCTAAATAACCAGAATTCTGAGAAGCACATTAAATATCCTTGACAACAGTAGTAGTAATCTTTGTACTGCCAGTTATCCATTTCATGTTAAAAAAAAAAGTTAATAAATGCAAATAATTTTTCAAAACTTTGAAGTCCAAAGGAATCAGTCTTTATAGTGTGATGAATTAGAATTAAAAAAAAAAAAAAAAAGAGCGCAGCGAGTAATTTATCATTTTCTGCTAGAAATGGCTTTGTCTGCACAGAAAATTCATACCGCAAACTGTCAAGAGTTACAGACATATCTTTTATGACTTATTTTATTTAATTAGGAAATTAATAATGTTTGCCTTTTATATTCTGTTTGAAAGAAAACTGCTAAAGGATTACTTGAGTGTGAAATTAAATGACACTTTTTTCTTGCAAGCTCAAGGGACATCTAAAGATCTCATTGGACTGAAACACGTTTTTGAATGGCCTACGCTATGGAACAAATTCTCTTTTAAAAATATGAAACTGTGCAATTATCTCTTGATTAAAAGAACATTTGGGTTGGTTTGAAATCATAGACACTAATTAAATAACTTATGAAAAATGGAGCTCCGAATTTTTTTCTGTACTGTTTTCACAGTGGAGTGAATCAAAAAGTAAACTTAAAGGTCCGCTGGCAAGATTTGGCAAAACGGCACCTGGTGAGGGTTAGTAACTGTATGCATGGAATTTGGGTAGGATGTTATTTTGTGTCACCCATTTATTTGTAATTCACTTGATGCTGATGTTTAGTGGTTTACAGTTGGTATATAGTGTTTGGTATTAGGATATTTTTACTTTTTTTTTTTACTTAAGGAGTATTAAAGCCACAGTCATAAGATTTACCCCTCACCGCCAGTGCCTCCGGGCCCTTTAAGCAGCTGAGTAGGGCATTTCATGAGACCGCCGTGATTGGCTGTCACAGTGGTCACATGATCAAGAAGTTCCCAATTGCAAGTAGCTCAAAATGTTGTATTAGTAATGTTGAAATATTTTTTCTTACTTTGAAATGTGTGTATATCCTCAGCCTATCCCTATAACTGCAGCTGCTTTGTATTAGCTGCTTTGCTATTGTAAAGGCATAAGGTTTTAATCCTAATGCAATTCTATGCACTAAGATAAATAGCCTTCTGTGTGCAGCAGCCCTCCCTAATACTTACCTGAGCCCCATCTCGATCCAGCGATGTTGCATGAGAGACTCAGCTGTTTCGCTCCTCATTGGGTGAGACAACAGCAAAGTGCCATTGGCCATCAATCAAAGTCAGTGAGCCAATGAGGAGAGAGAGGGGGCGGGGCTGTGGCTCCATGTCTGAAACAAACACAGGCAGTTGTGTATAATAGCAGCATAGGTGGTAGAAAACACCAAGGAGGAGACAAAGCAAAGCTGTGTACAGGAAATGGCATTTCCAGATCCCCTGGCTGGCATCACAGGGACCCGAAACAGCATTCAGTGCCACCGCCTAATGCCCCGTGGTGATCTTTACGTGTGTAACTTGTTTCAAAGGACAACCCTTCTTTCTTTCTGGTGGATTTAGGGTAGAGTTAAATGTGTGTACAAATTTCACTTGCCTCTGAAGCCCAGTTCGCATCAGAATTGCTCTCCAGGGCCTACTGACAGGCAGTGAGGAAGTGATACGACATCTCACAGCCTGTTTTAACCCCATTTTTGCCAACAATCATGGCAATGCATGCGGTTGCAGGGTGTTTGCAGCGCTTCCCCATTTACTTGCATGTGTAACATTCGGCTGGTCAACTTAGCTGTAAACAGCTCGACTGTACGTTTTTGCCACCCTCCAACCGCAAGTTTAAACGAGGCCTTACTTTCATTCTTTACTTTGTTCTAAACTACTTCAGCCTGCTGTGGGTTAGAAAGGGTATCCAAAGCACCATACTGGACTTCTCTTAACATTTAAAGGAAGCAAGTAGATTTTCCTGGGAACAAGGTATATGCATTTCAATTTGTGTTCCCACTTGAGATTCCATAATTGTAGGAATCTACCCAAGTAGACCCAGAAGTTGCCAACATCCCGATATCAGAAATCATATAAAGAGAGTACAAAAAAATCTGTGCAAAAATGTAGGTACACTCATATGTGGTGGATGTACCACTTGTCGGTATATGAATACCCAATCAGGTATATTATTACCTAATGGCCTGCCTTTCAAACCTCAACACTATGCCAATTGTAAAACTGTTGGGGTGGTATACTTGCTTAAGTGCCAATGTGGACGTTTTTACATTGGTAAGACTAAGTTGGAATTTTGCAAACGTGCAAGACGTCATATTGCCAGCATGCTGACAGCAAACCCTGAGCTCCCCTTGGGGAGACATGTCAGCGGTTATCATGCTGGAGTATGCCCTAGATTTCAATCTGTAATCCTAGATCATATCCACCCCAATATGAGAGGAGGAGAGTGGAACAAACTTCTCCTGCAGCGGGAAGCCCGTTGAATCATGGAGCTTAATGCCACCCATCCACCTGGCTTGAGTACCCAACTAAGCTATAGGCCATACCTGAAAGGGTTCAAATCAGGTGTTTGTGAGAAGGATCTCTGATAGAGAGGTCTTGGTTTGGGTACAATGAATATTCTGTACACTGGATTGTAATATTTTGTCCATTTTCTATATGTGTATTTACTATATATGTTGTTGGTTTTATAGTCCTCTTTTTGATGTAATTTAAATATATGAGACTCTCTTTCATATTCTATGTGGTGGTACTATGATCCCTGGAAATATGCAACCGATCATCAAACGGCATATTAATCCTCCTTTAGGGGGTACCCACCGATGTGCCTGAGGAGTTGTTGTGCTCAGCTACCATAAATGTATTGATATCTTTATGTGTTGGATATTTTCCACTTTTGTGCTGTGCCCCCTCTCTTGATGGCTATTTTAATCAGTCTGTGTTATCATGCACAGATGTTATTTACTCCTTCCCCCTACGCTGACATCTCGTCCTGCCTCCTTTTTCATCACACTTACTGCCTCCTTGTTCCCACTTGGCATGATACGTTGGCGGCTATGTTCCCCGACATCATGTACATTGGCACTTATTGCTCCGCACTGACACACACCCCTCTATGACGCCGCACAAGGTTTGACCCACCATTTATTGTGCATATGCGGGCGTCTTTTTGAGATATATAAGGAGGAATTTCCATTCCTCCCATCTGCTTCCACCCACACCACAGGGGAAACGTTGGTTAGTTTTGGACCTGGCCAGATATCTATCCTGTTTACAAGAGGTCAGTGTGTAGTTAGTATATATAGTGCATAGCTGCTGCTGCTAGTATTAGCTTGCACTGATCGATCTGATTGATTTGGTTTATACATACCTGTGGATATAGCTTACATAACTTACAAAGAGGTATATATTTCATATTATCGATTTATACATAGAAATTATATTTTTTCTATATTATTGTCTCCATTCTTTATTTATGTACCCAATTTCTTTACCTTTACCTTTAAAGCTATAACTCAAATTTGGAATACTATGAAGGGGCTCTCTGTTTACCTGCTGGTGTTGTCTTATCATGATAATAACCGGTGTGGTCACAGAGACCATTTTGGGGTGGGCTCACGCTGTCTGTTGTTTCACCTGCATGACCACAGTACAATGCTATTAAAACTAGAGAATGTCCTTTCTTACTTAAGTACTTCATTTGTCCCCCTAAAACCACATGTAAAATCATGTTTTTACAAAAAATCTGTTCTTTTTACAGAAACATTTTTGTTCCCTGTGGCAATCGATAATACTACCAGTAAAATCAGCAGTACCTTTTAAGTTTGCGTTTTGGGAAAAATGGCTTTTCACTTATTCAAACTTACCTGATGTCCGTAAACATTCCAACTGAGATGGTTACTCTTCCAGGTCTCATATCCCTCAAAGTTTCCCTGCACCATTTGAGCCTCTTTCTTTCTTTGGCTCTATATCAGGTGGTACTCATATTGCAGACTCCATACTGGATTGGTATGTTTTTTCTAGACTTAGCTTCAACTATGCTCCTGCCAAATTTCTTTGTCCCTGATGCTGATTCTGATATGTAACTGTGTTTCATTATAGAATGTTGTATAGCAGTAATACTTTGCATGGAATGCCCCTGAAGAAAGGACTCTACATAGGTCCTGAAATGCATCGGGTCTAATATTAAAGGAACTGTATTTACATGATCTAATTTTGTTCTTTGTTTTTATGTATTCGATGTATGGTGATGTATGCACCACACCTTTTATATTGATAAATACATTTCTATTTTTTCATATTTTGTCATTGATCAGTTGCCCTTAAAGTCCAACAGTATTTCTATGGGGGGGTATTCTCTTTATATGACACTTAAGATTCCAAGGCCCAGCTAAGTTACCAAACAGATGCAAAATGTGTTACTAGTCAGATGTAAGTATATATTCATTTTTCTTTGAAAACAATGTGTGAACCTCTAGTTACAGGTTTATTTAGTAAGATAGCAAAGGGAGCAATGATGTGCAGTAGCTAAAAACAACCAATCATATTGCACTTGTATCAGCTCAAGACAAGATAAGACAACAGCACTTAATTGCTGCTATGGGTTACTCCACATTGAACCTTACCTTTTTCTACAAGAAACAATATATACTATGTCTTTGTTGGAAGCAAAGGACATACATAATTTTGTTTGCATGATAACCTTTACCTACATGATTGATGTATCATCCCAATATTTCTTAGTGACATCAACTGGGTAAGACTCAGACAAAAATATAAATGGGTAATTTAAAGTGTTGCTAGAGTATTGATTTTGTATAATTGCTTGACTTCAAAGGATCATTATTATATGGTGAGAACAGACTTGACACAAGATCTCTGTCATGTGCCCCTATTTAAATACACCTTTCATTACCTCTGTGCCACATGCTTGGCTAATGAATGGGGGTCACACACAGCTTCCGCAGGAGATATTGTCACTTGCTCATTTACTGCTTTTGACACTCTGGGAGACATTAGCAGAAGCAGAGACTAAAACTTTGACAGTGACATTTATTGCAAGTAATAAAGCCTGCTATTGACTGCTTTGCGGGCAGAATGGTATCTAAAATTCTATATTTTAGTGCTGTTAACCTACCTTATAATAGTATAAATGTGTATGTACATTCATTAAAAAGTAACATTAAATATTACACTAGGCAGATTAATTATTTAAAGGGGAACTTGTGGCCAATTTAGAAAAAATATATTTATTAAAATTATTTAAAGGGGAACTTGTGGCCCAAATTTAACCTCCTCAGCTCTGGAAGGTTTTACCCCATTCATTTTGGGTGAGGAATGTTATTGCCTGAATTCTTGCCTGAGCATATGCTACTCTAAAACCTGGATATATTATTCAGCATTAAGGCGCCTTTCCAGATGTGTAAACTGCCCATTCTTTATGCACTTATGTACACCCATACCATCAGAGATGCAGGCTTTTGAACTAACAAGCCAAAAGGTCCCTCTCTGCTTTAGTCCATAGAACGCGGAACCCGTGGTTTCCAAAAAGAATGTCAAATTTCTATTTGTCTAACCACAGAATAGTTTTCCACTTTGCAACAGACCATTTTAACTGAGTTTTGGCCTAGAGAAGATGGCAGCATTTCTGGATCATGTTCAAATATGCCTCCTTCTTTGCATTATAGTGTTTTAATTTGCGTTTTTGGATGTCACAGAGAAATGTGTTCAAAGACAGTGATTTTTTTAAAGTATTCCTGAGCCCAAGCAATGATGTACATCACATTGCATCATATCTTTTGATGGTATTATCTACTAAAGTATTTGCAATTTTACATTGAGGAACATTAATCTGAATTTGTTCGACAATTTTTAGATACAGCTTTTCAAAAATTGGTGAACCTCTGCCCATGCAAGATGCCCTTTTTTATACCCAGTCATGTTACTGACCTGTTGCCAATTAATCTAATTAGTTGCGAAATGTTCTTTTAGCTCTTCCTTGTTAGTACCGCTTACTTTGCCAGCTTTTTGATGCCCTGTCTCAACTTTTTTTAAAAGTGTTGCTGCCACAAATTTTCAAAACTACCTTATTTTTTTTAAATGGTAAATTATTAAAATACTTAAACATTTGATATGTTTTCTATTTTCTATTGTGAATAAAATATGGATTTATAAGATTTGCAAATTATTTCATGCTGGTTTTTATGTATATTTTACACAGGGTCCCAACTTTTTTGGAATTGGGGTTGTAGTATCATGATATTTTGCAGTACTTGAGACTGTTGATAGACCACAACAGTTCTTGTCTTTGATGGATCTCCCAAACACAGTCATAAATATACATACTGTAGGTACAAACTGTGTAGTTAACCTACTTCTGTTCATTTGGGCAGTATGAGGCAGCGGTAATATCCAAAGGAAACACAAACCCATTGCAGAAGCAGAGCCTAAACTCTGACAGTGACATTTATCGCAGTTAATAAAGCCTTCTCTTGACAGTTATGCAGGCAGTGTGGTATGTAAAATTTTATATTTTGTGCTGTTAACCTACCTTTGGAAATGATAACAATGTGTGCACATTTATTAAAACCTACCGTTGGGTATTACACTGGGTAGATTAAATTATTTAAAGGAAAACTTGTGGGACAGTGTAGGACCTACAGCAGTTCCTGCCCTAAATGGACTATCCATACATAAATACAATAAAGATACAGACATATGTGGACAACAATCTTGTGTGGGAATAAGTACACCCTTTACCATGTCTTCTCCTATCTGTGCACTCCGTGCAACCTTTCCAACAATCCTCTCTCACTCTGATCACCACTTTATTAATTTCACTCTCTCCAGGTCTTCCACTTCCTCTCCCTCCAACCGCCCAACAGTTACCCATAGAAACCTTGTCCACCTCAACCCTTCTCTTTTCTATTCTGCTACTGCCTCTATGACAAAATCTCACCCCTGTCCTGCCCCAACCTAGCCACCTTCTTCTACAACAGCTCATTGTCATCCTCCCTAGACAAGCTTGCCCCCTCACTACACGCAGAATCAGACCCTGACCACTACAACCCTGGCAAACAGACGACATCAGAAGTCTCAGAAAATGTAGCCATGCTCCTGAGCGTCTGTGGCGGAAGACTAAGTCCCATGAAGACTTCAACCAGTATAAATTTGCCCTCCTAAAATACTATTCCTGCCTCCACATTGCCAAACAGACCTATTTTATCATGCTCATTAACACATTATCATCCAGTCCCCGTCAACTCTTCGCTACCTTACTTCGCTACACTAATCAGTCCTCCACTGCTTCCACCCTCTAACTCACTCACTGCCCAGGAGATCGACAATCACTTAAAAAAATAAGATTGATACAGTTCGTGAGGAGATCTCCAATGCTCAGAAACCTCCCACACTCAACATCCCACGTCCACAGGCACAATCATTGCTTACCTCATTCAACCCTGCTAGTATTAACGAGTTTGCCAAACTTTTTTCTAAAGCCCACCTAACGACCTGCCCTCTGGATCCTGCTCCATCGCAAATGCTACACTCACCCTCTGACTCGTTTATGCACTCTCTAACTCACTTTTTCATCTCTTCCTCTTATCTGGCATCTTCCCCAACTCTCTAAAACATGTGCTAGTCACCCCTATCCTTAAAAAGCCCTCACTGGATCCCACCAATCTTAACAACCTACGCTCCATCTCCTCACTCTCTTTCTCCTCCAAACTCTTTGAAAGACTGGTCTACAACCAACTGAGCGACCATCTGACTCTGAACAAACGTCTTGATCCCCTTAAGTCTGGATTTCGCCCTCAACACTCCACAGAAACTTCTCTCCTTAAACTCGCCAAAGACCTACTAACTGGTAAAACCAATGGATACTATTCTGTACTACTTCCTGGACCTCTCTGCTGCCTTTGATACAGTGGACCACCCCCTCCTCCTCAAAAAACTCCACTCCTTTGGTCTCTGTGACTGTACTCTTCACTGGTCCTCATCTTACCTATCCCATCGCTCTTTCAGTGTCACCTACAACTCTACTTCCTCCTTTCCTCTTTCTTTCTCAGTCGGGGTTCCCCAAGGTTCTGTTCTTGGACCTCTCCTTTTCTCAATTTTCACCTCCTCCCTGGGTCAGTTTATTGCCTCCCATGGCTTTCAAAATCATCTCTACGTGGACGACAGCCAAATCTACCTATCTACCCCAAACTCACTCCATCTGTCTCCTCACACATCACCAACCTTTTAACAGATATATCAGCCTGGATATCATATCACTTCCTCAAACTCAACCTATCCAAAACCGAGCTCATGATATTTCCTCCCCCCTCGTGCCACTTCCTCTGATTTCTCTGTCGAAATCAACGGCTCAACTATCAACCTATCCCCCCATGCCAAGGTTCTAGGTGTAATCCTGAACTCTGAACTATCCTTCCGGGCCCACATCTAATCGCTGTGCAAAGCTTGCTGCCTAACCTCCGCAACATCTCCAAGATACACCCCTTCCTCACCAATGTCACCACAAAGCTTCTAATCCCCTCCCTGGTCATCTCTCGCCTGGACTACTGCAACTCCCTCCTCATTGGCTTACCTCTAAATAGGCTATCCCCCTTCAGTCTATCATGAACGCTGCTGCCAGGCTCATTCACCTTACAAACCACTTTGGCATCTGGTACCCCTCTCTGCCAATCCCTCCATTGGCTGCCACTCATCCAACAAATTAAATTCAAGATACTAACAGTAACTTGCAAAGCCATCCACAATCTGGCCCCCAGCTACATCTCTAACCTGGTCTCAAAATACCAACCAAATCGCCCTCTTCGCTCCTCCCAAGACCTTCTGCTCTCTAGCTCCCTCGTCACCTCATCCCATGCTCGCCTCCAGGACTTCTTCCAAGCCTCTCTCATTATCTGGAATGCTCTACCCCAATCTGTGCGACTATCTCCTACTTTGTCTACTTTCAAACAATCCCTGAAAACTCATCTCTTCAGGGAAGCCTATATGGCCCCCACCTGACAACTGTACATTTATTTTCTCCACATCCCCCATAGGTATTAACTCTTGTATGTCTTGAACCTCCCCAGTGGCATCTCTGGGAGGCAGGGGGTGTGGGACGCACCCGGGTGACACCCGCCAGAGGGGTGACACCTGTGGGCAGCGGCAGCGCATAGTCCGCACACCCCACTGATCTGTGTCTCTCCGGTAATGTGCCGAAATAGGTGTCCCCCAGAAAACCTGTTTCCCCTGGCTCTCGGCTGGCTCTTGGCTCAGATCAGAACTCTGCCCTTCCAGCCCTCTGCACTGCAGCTCTTCCCACTCTCCCTTGAAATGTTATTCAATCGGCGGTCTCCCTCAGCGGAGCAGACCGAAGCTGCCTCCTCCTTCCTCTCAGTTTACATTCACACAGGAGGAGAGAGTCCAAGGAGGGACGTGCCGCTGTACCTTTCCCATGCTGTTCTGAGGTCTGTACTGAGGGAGAGGAGTCTATACTGCGGGAGGGGTTCTGTACTTAATGGGTGGGGGTTTATACTGAGGAAAGAGGGTCTGTCCTGAGTGAGGGGGGTCTGTACTTAATGGAGGGGGGCTGTAGTTAGTAGTCTGTAGTTAGTGGAGGGGGGTCTGTACAGAAGGGGACTACAGTTGGTGGAGGAGGGGGCTGACACCAATTTTTTCCACACAGGGTGACACCAACCCTAGTGACACCACTGACCCTTCATCTTAGATTGTAAGCTCTAACAAGCAGAGCCCTCTGATTCCTACTGTATTAAAGTGTATTGTATTTGTACTGTCTACCCTCAAGTTGTAAAGAGCTGCATAAATTGTTGGTGCTATATAAATCCTGTATAATAATAATAGTAATAATAAAAAAATTGGCT
Source organism: Aquarana catesbeiana (assembly GCF_042186555.1). Taxonomy (NCBI): domain Eukaryota; kingdom Metazoa; phylum Chordata; class Amphibia; order Anura; family Ranidae; genus Aquarana; species Aquarana catesbeiana. The sequence continues at coordinate 104,539,538 of NC_133325.1, forward strand.
GAAAAGTGTGATGTGGGCTTAACATATATTGAAATAAACAATGTGGACTTCAAACATCCAGTTATGGACAATTTCAATGCACTTTTCCCCTTTTTCCCTGTGTTCATTTGAAAAATAAATTATAGGACTCTCACCCTGCAAAAGTCTACATCCTACAGCAGTTTGCCTCTCCATTTTTTAAAGTTACACTTTAAAGCTTATTTAATAGATATGGCTATGCTTAGTGACAATAGGGGCCTGTATGTGGTAGAAGACATGACTTTTCAGGATGACAAGGTTGCAGTTAGTAACATTCATTTCTTCACATTGAAGACTAATCAGGACAAAGCAACCATCCTGCTGATGTCAACTGGACTGATTGATCTTTTTTAAATATTAGTGGATTTTCATTTATGTTTATTGGATTGGTACATATCCCCCCTACCCCAATCCCTACACACTTTTGCTAGTGCTCCTACTGTCAGTTTCCTTTGCTTATAGCTGAAGGGTTGCACCTCCAAACAAATTAAACAAGCTGCGTGTTACTCTTCTCATAATCTATCCACAATGTATTTGATGGTAACCTGGCATTAACAAAATATAGCATTGCTGTTGTCTTGTTTTAAAAAACCTAGTTGCCTAGTTTTCATGCTGACCCCTCTTGCTTCAATACTTTGAGTCACTAACCTTGAAGCATATAAGGACTTCTGACTTCTTTTTGACTTTCTTTGATTGCACGTTTCTTCCAGGTTCCAGACATTACAACCAAGCAACCAGTATTTTTAGAGTGAGGTCAATAATGGAAGCACCATATTTCTTTTTTGACAAGTTTACTTTCAACAGTCTGGCCCAGAGTAACCTTTCACAAATAAGTGCACAAACACAGGTGTGGATTCACGATTGTTTTCCTTTGTCCTCAGTTGGACATGCAGTACTTGTGTATGGCCAAATCTGTGAAAGATTGCCCAATTTAAGTCAGGTAGTAACATATTTTTATGATTATAAACTCTATCCTGCTTAAACATGATTGCCTAATTCTATGAGATTCCAGCCACACACCTGGTCTTTTATTCCTCTACCTAATCAATGTATCTGTACATGGAAATTCCCCCCAAAAGACACCATCATTCACATAACTTAAGATGACACTAAATTCCAAATGTGATTTTTTTCCCTTTCAAAAGAATAGGGGACCATTAAAACCACAGTGTTTTCTTTTTTGCCCTCTGGGTCTAACTCCTTTCATGTCCTGTCTTGTAAACTCAACAAGAGAGGTTATATTTCCAATATGAGAGAAATCCCATTCTCGACATCACTGGAACATGTGTCCCCATTGGAAGATGCCCCCTTTATGCCTATTCTGAGTGAGATTTACCCTCACTTTCATTCCCCACTACATTGGTCATCTGGACAATGGAGGAGAGCAAATCTCCCTAATGGGGGCACAGACAGAAATAGAAACCTCACAATGTACCTAACCCCTTACCACTCTGTCTAAATCTAAATAAAAGTGTTGCCTTTAGTTATACTTTAATCTCATATTATCAATATTCATGACACAGTTCTTGATAGTGAGTAGAAGTGAGGGCACCTGAGGGCAACGTAGATATAGCTGCACCTGACAGAGATCCTTATATCCTCACCCCTTACCAAGCACATACACTGACAGAACAAGAAACACGATCTTGAAGTAATGACCAGTCTTTGTTTAATGTGCACTATACTGTAATAAGGGTGTTGAAACCGATCTGTAGACAGATTGGGATATAATATTACAAGCATGTTAAGCTACTGAATACATATATTAAGCTGAAAGCTGGAGGGTGCGGCACAGCAATCACATGAAACTAATAATGTTATTCCAGCCTTTATCTATTATCTGAATTTTCCTTCCACTCCAGACACCTGTGTCCGCTGTTAATTTCTAAGAGCTTTATTCACTCTTCCAGTACTTGTAGTGTAGAATTTAAGCCAACCTGTCATCCATTAATTCGTGAGACTGTTGTTTTGTGTGTACTGTAGGAGCAAATAGTTTGTAGAACGTGGTCTGATACCTACCTGAAAGTAATTTCTTGAGTCTACTCTATCCTACTGCATTTGCTTAACCAACACCATTTTAGCTTTTAAAGCTAAACTCCATTAAAAAAAGTCCTGTTGATCTAATGGTTTTCTGTGTGTATCTAATGGAAGCATCATATGATTTCAATTTCATATGGCTGTTATATTTCTTAATTATTATATTATACAATATACCACAGGCACCCCTGAAGAAGACATCTGCTTTAAAAGCATTTGGTTACTCCTATATGAAACATATTATAACTAATGCAAGATATTACTGTCATTTACTATTGTATGGAGTGAAGCAGTGGTATAATGTTGTATTTATCATCTGTGAAGGACTATATGTATTATACAGCCAGCCATGATTGTTTTTTAATGTTTGTTAAATAACTACTATTGGTGATTTTAGATACTTTTTTGATTGTTGATAACGTGTAACTATTTTTTTATTTTTTATTTAGTGGTATGCAACATAAACATTAAAATGATAACTTCACAGAACATATTATCAATACAAAATAACATATGCACTATCAGTGTATGGGTACATCCTGTCCAAGATAAGATCACCCTAGACAATTACCAAAGGTTGAAGCCAGAGATATACATGCAGCCAGGTATTGAAGATATAAAAGTCTAGGGGCCCACTTGGGCAAATTATGTTATTACCTACCCCCCCCCCCCCCCCCCGCAATGGGTTAAAATTATTTTGATCTCTTAGAAAAATTATTGGGACTTGGGGGAAATTTGATGCGAGGCATCCTACTGGGTCGAAACATAACAATTTTTTGTCAGTTAAAATGAGAGAGGGGAAGACAGAAATAAAAAAAAGAAAAAAAAGAAGGGGAAGGGAAGAAAAGAAAAAAAAGGGGGGTATGGGAGAAAAAGTTCCATCCAGGGAGTAAGGAATGTCTGTGTAAATCATACAATATGGGCATTAGGTCATCTGAGAAGCAAGAAAGGTCCTAGTAAAACAACCTTGTCTTATGTTCCTCTGGTTTATCCCGAATGGTAGCAGTCAGGTCCTCCATCTGTTCAATATCATAGTTACATAGTAGGTGAGGTTGAAAAAAGACACAAGTCCATCAAGTCCAACCTATGTGTTTGATATAGACATATACATTAGATATACATTAAAATTACATTACAAACATTAAAATGATATGATTATTTTTAACTCTGGTATGCTCCTACTGCTACAGCTCCAGCCAGAATCGCATTAGTGAAATCTGTCTCCTATGTCTTTTAACTCTGGTATGCTCCTACTGCTACAGCTCCAGCCAAAAACTGAAACACTGCTATCTTTTTTTTTTTTTTTTTTTCTTATGTGTCTCTAATAATGCTGGTATGTTATTTTAACTTAACTGTCTGTAGACCTGTCCACATTACAATGCTTTATTATCTCCGTTGTCTTACCCAAATTATGGCCCTCTGAACTTTAGTGCCCTCTTGCTAGTCTGTTTGTGAATTAAGAATTTTGCCCTATTAACCAGCCAAGCTTTATAACCTCTTGATTGCTGATTGAAATCCGCCCACACCCTACCCCTATCAGTATATATTTAAGCTTCTCTTGGGGGAAGCATTTGCAGGGGGTACACATTTGCAACTTGGCTCTTTCTCAAATTGGCGATTTGTAGAAGTGAAATGCACTTCTGACTCTGCACTTCAGCGAAGGCACAAAGCGAAAGGACACAAGATAAACACTTTGAAAAGCAGCACACAGACATCAGGTGAACTTGTTTACTCCTTTAGCTCTTCTTCCTTGGAACATGCTTTCTCTACCACTGCTTTTTACAACTCTGTCCTCCATCCTAAAACTATCTCTCCTTCACCCCTCTTCTCCCCCCCACAGCATATATATATCACCCTCACTCCTGTCCTGTCCTTATTACTGCACCCACCAACTCCTGCTAATTCTAAATCCACATACACTAAAAATCTCCAAGACCCTGCGGCATGTCACTTCATATAAATCCCACTCCCATATTACCTCCCTCACCCTTTTGCTTCTCCTAACCTCTGGAGATATATCCCCAAACCCTGGGCCTCCATCATTTAACTGTACCCCATGCGCCCATCACCCTGCACCCTCTGGCAGCAGCCGCCGCAATCAACACAATCTAATTCCCATTTCTATTCTTCCCAAATCCAGACTCCCTTTCTCTTGTGCCCTTTGGAACTCCTGCTCTGTCTGCAACAAACTCACCTCTCTCCATGACCTCTTTATTGCCAACTCATTTAACCTACTCGCTATTACCGAAACCTGGCTCCACGAATCCGACACTGCATCTTCTGCTGCCCTATCCCATGGTGGTCTTCTCTGGACTCACTCCCCCAGATCCAGCGGACGTAAGGGAGGAGGTGTCGGAATCCTGCTAGCCCCACATAGCACCTTTCAGGTACTTCAGCCACCTCCCTCTCTGTCACTCTCCTCTTTCGAAGCACACTGTATTCGCCTTTTCACTCCAATTTCTCTAAGGATAGCTGTGATCTACAGGCCCCCTGGACCAGTATCAACCTATCTTGAAGACTTCTCTGCCTGGCTACCCTACTTTCTTTCTTCTGAAATCCCCACTATCATTCTCGGGGACTTTAACATCCCTATTAATACTAACACTCCTTCCACTTCCAAACTTCTCAGCCTAACATCCTCCTTTGACCTGAAGCAGTGGATACATGCTCCAACTCACTCAGAAGGCAATATCCTTGACCTCGTGTTCTCTCACCTTTGCACTCCATGCAACCTCTCTAACTATCCATCCCCTCTCTCTGATCACCACCTTATTAGTTTCACTCTCTCCCTCTCCTTCACCTCCTCTCCCTCCAACCACCTTAAAGTTACCCGCAGAAACCTACGTCATCTCAACCCTTCTCTTCTCTCTTCTGCTATCAACAACCTCTACGACAAAATCTCACCCCTATCCTGCACCAACCTAGCCACTTCTGTGTACAACACTTCACTTCTAGCCTCACTGAACTCACTTGCCCCCCTCACTACACACAGAATCAAGCCCAGACCCCTTCAACCTTGGCAAACAGATGATACTAGAAGTCTGAAAAAACGTAGTCGTGCTCTGGAGCGCCTGTGGCGTAAGACTAAGTCCCAGAGAGATTTCTACCAATATAAATCTGCCCTCCAAAAATACAACTCCAGCCTCCTCTCTGCCAAGCAAACCTATTTTACCACTCTCATTAGCAACTTATCATCCTGTCCCAGTCAACTCTTCTCCACCTTCAACTCTCTACCTCGTCCTCCACCGCCTCCACCCGCCAACTCACTCACTGCACAGGAGATCGCCAATCACTTCAAACAGAAGATTGATACTATTCGCGCTGAGATCTCTACTGTGCAGACACCCTCCACGCTTTACACTTCATGCCCACAGGCACAATCATTATTTCTCTCTTTCAACCCCACCACTACAGACGAAGTTGCTAAACTACTTGCTAATGTCCACCTTACCACCTGCCCTCTGGATCCTGTTCCCTCACAAATGCTACGTTCACCCTCTGGCCCTATACTACACTCTCTAACCCACATCTTCAATCTCTCACTCTCTTCTGGCATCTTCCCTAACTCTCTAAAACATGCACTTGTCAGACCCATACTTAAAAACCCCTTACTGGACCCATCCAATCTTAACAACCTACGCCCCATCTCCTTGCTCCCCTTCTTATCCAAACTCCTCGAATGTCTGGTCTACAACCGACTGAGCGTCCACCTCGCTGATAATGGCCTTCTCGATCCCCTTCAGTCTGGATTTCGTCCTCAACACTCCACAGAAACTGCTCTCCTAAAACTAACAAACGATCTACTAACGGCCAAAACCAATCGACACTATTCTGTACTCCTACTCCTGGACCTCTCTGCTGCCTTTGATACGGTTGACCACCCCCTCTTCCTCAAAAAACTACATGCCTTTGGTCTCCGTGACTGTACACTTCGCTGGTTCTCCTCCTACTTATCCAACCGCACCTTTAGCATTTCTTATAACTCTACTTCCTCCTCTCCTCTTCCTTTCTCTGTTGGGGTCCCTCAGGGTTCTGTTCTTGGACCTCTACTATTTTCAATCTACACTGCCTCCCTGGGTCAACTGATAGCCTCCCATGGCTTCCAATACCACCTCTACGCTGATGACACCCAAATCTATTTCTCTACCCCTCAGCTCACTCCCTCTGTCTCCTCACGTATCAGTAATTTACTCTCAGATATATCAGTCTGGATGTCTCACCACTTCCTTAAACTCAATCTAGCCAAAACCGAACTTTTAATCCCCCCCCCCCATGCCTCTTCCCCTGATCTCTCTGTCAAAATCGATGGCACAACTATAAGCCCATCCCCACATGCCAAGGTTCTAGGTGTAGTCCTAGACTCTGAACTCTCCTTCAAGCAACACATCCAATCACTGTCCAAATCTTGCCGCCTCAACCTCCGCAACATCTCCAAAATATGCCCCTTTCTAACCAATGACACAACAAAGCTCTTAATTCACTCGCTGGTCATCTCTCGCCTTGACTACTGCAACTCCCTTCTCATTGGCTTACCTCTACATAGTCTATCACCTCTTCAATCCATTATGAATGCCGCTGCCAGACTCATCCACCTTACCAATCACTCTGTGTCTGCCACTCCTCTCTGTCAATCCCTCCACTGGCTTCTGCTCAGCCAAAGAATTAAATTCAAAATTCTAACAACTACGTACAAAGTCATCCACAATTTCTCCCCCAGCTACATCACTAGCTTGGTCTCTAAATACCAACCTACTCGCTCTCTTTGTTTCTCTCAAGACCTCCTGCTCTCTAGCTCCCTTGTCACCTCCTCCCATGCTCGCCTCCAGGCCTTTTCCAAAGCCTCTCCAATCCTATGGAACTCCTTACCCCAATCTGTCCGCTTATGTCCTACTTTATTAGCTTTCAGAAGATCCCTGAAAACCCTTCTCTTCAGAGAAGCCTATCCTACCCACACCTAACAACTGTACTTTTTTTTTTTTTTTTCTTCCCATCAGCGCATCCCCCACAGTTATTACCTTTTGTCTCCACTTGACCCTCCCTTCTAGATTGTAAGCTCTAACGAGCAGGGCCCTCTGATCCCTCCTGTATTGATTTGTATTGTAAGTGTACTGTCTGCCCCATGTTGTAAAGCGCTGCGCAAACTGTTAGCGCTATATAAATCCTGTATAATAATAATAATAATAATATACCACAGGCACCCCTGAAAAAGACATCTGCTTTAAAAGCATTTGGTTACTCCTATATAAAACATATTATAACTAATGCAAGATATTACTGTCATTTACTATTGTATGGAGTGAAGCAGTGGTATAATGTTGTATTTATCATCTGTGAAGGACTATATGTATTATACAGCCAGCCATGATTGTTTTTTAATGTTTGTTAAATAACTACTATTGGTGATTTTAGATACTTTTTTGATTGTTGATAACGTGTAACTCTTTTTTTATTTTTTATTTAGTGGTATGCAACATAAACATTAAAATGATAACTTCACAGAACATATTATCAATACAAAATAACATATGCACTATCAGTGTATGGGTACATCCTGTCCAAGATAAGATCACCCTAGACAATTACCAAAGGTTGAAGCCAGAGATATACATGCAGCCAGGTATTGAAGATATAAAAGTCTAGGGGCCCACTTGGGCAAAATATGTTATTACCTACCCCCCCAATGGGTTGAAATTATTTTGATCTCTTAGAAAAATTATTGGGACTTGGGGGAAATTTGATGCGAGGCATCCTACTTGGTCGAAACATACCAATTTTTTGTCAGTTAAAATGAGAGAGGGGAAGACAGAAATAAAAAAAAGAATAAAAAGAAGGGGAAGGGAAGAAAAGAATAAAAAGGGGGGTATGGGAGAAAAAGTTCCATCCAGGGAGTAAGGAATGTCTGTGTAAATCATACAATATGGGCATTAGGTCATCTGAGAAGCAAGAAAGGTCCTAGTAAAACAACCTTGTCTTATGTTCCTCTGGTTTATCCCGAATGGTAGCAGTCAGGTCCTCCATCTGTTCAATATCATAGTTACATAGTTACATTGTAGGTGAGGTTGAAAAAAGACACAAGTCCATCAAGTCCAACCTATGTGTGATTATGTGTCAGTATTACATTACATATCCCTGTATGTTGCGGTCATTCAGGTGATTATCTAATAGTTTCTTGAAGCTTTCAATGCTCCCCGCTGAGACCACTGCCTGTGGAAGGGAATTCCACATCCTTGCCACTCTTACAGTAAAGAACCCTCTACGTAGTTTAAGGTTAAACCTCTTTTCTTCTAATTGTAATGAGTGGCCACGAGTCTTATTAAACTCTCTTCTGCGAAAAAGTTTTATCCCTATTGTGGGGTCACCAGTACAGTATTTGTAAATTGAAATCATATCCGATCTCAAGCGTCTCTTCTCCAGAGAGAATAAGTTCAGTGCTCGCAACCTTTCCTCATAACTAAGATCCTCCAGACCCTTTATTAGCTTTGTTGCCCTTCTTTGTACTCGCTCCATTTCCAGTACATCCCTCCTGAGGACTGGTGCCCAGCACTGGACAGCATACTCCAGGTGCGGCCGGACCAGAGTCTTGTAGAGTGGGAGAATTATCGTTTTATCTCTGGAGTTGATCCCCCTTTTAATGCATGCCAATATTCTGTTTGCTTTATTAGCAGAAGCTTGGCATTGCATGCCATTGCTGAGCCTATCATCTACTAGCACCCCTAGGTCCTTTTCCATCCTAGATTCCCCCAGAGGTTCTCCCCCCAGTGTATAGATTGCATTCATATTTTTGCCACCCAAATGCATTATTTTACATTTTTCTACATTGAACCTCATTTGCCATGTAGTCGCCCACCCCATTAATTTGTTCAGGTCTTTTTGCAAGGTTTCCACATCCTGCGGAGAAGTTATTGCCCTGCTTAGCTTAGTATCGTCTGCAAATACAGAGATTGAACTGTTTATCCCATCCTCCAGGTCGTTTATAAACAAATTAAATAGGATTGGTCCAAGCACAGAACCCTGGGGAACCCCACTACCCACCCCTGACCATTCTGAGTACTCCCCATTTATCACCACCCTCTGAACACGCCCTTGTAGCCAGATTTCAATCCATGTACTCACCCTATGGTCCATGCCAACGGACCTTATTTTGTACAGTAAACGTTTATGGGGAACTGTGTCAAATGCTTTTGCAAAATCCAGATACACCACGTCTACGGGCCTTCCTTTATCTAGATGGCAACTCACCTCCTCATAGAAGGTTAATAGATTGGTTTGGCAAGAACGATTCTTCATGAATCCATGCTGATTACTGCTAATGATATCATTCTTATTACTAAAATCTTGTATATAGTCCCTTATCATCCCCTCCAAGAGTTTACATACTATTGATGTTAGGCTAACTGGTCTGTAATTCCCAGGGATGTTTTTTGGGCCCTTTTTAAATATTGGTGCTACATTGGCTTTTCTCCAATCAGCTGGTACCATTCCAGTCAATAGACTGTCTGTAAAAATTAGGAACAACGGTCTGGCAATCACCTGACTGAATTCCCTAAGTACCCTCGGATGCAAGCCATCTGGTCCTGGTGATTTATTAATGTTAAGTTTCTCAAGTCTAATTTTAATTCCGTCCTCTGTTAACCATGTAGGTGCTTCCTGTGTTGTGTCATGAGGATAAACACTGCAGTTTTGGTTACTGAAGCCCCCCGATTCACTCGTGAATACTGAGGGGAAGAATAAATTCAATACCTTTGCCATCTCCCCATCCTTTGTAACCAGATGTCCTTCCTCATTCTTTATGGGGCCAATATGGTCTGTCCTCCCTTTTTTACTGTTTACATACTTAAAGAATTTCTTGGGATTTTTTTTGCTCTCCTCCGCTATGTGTCTTTCATGTTCTATCTTAGCCGTCCTAATTGCACCCTTACATTTCTTATTGCATTCTTTATAAAGTCTGAATGCTGAGGATGATCCCTCCACCCTGTATTTTTTGAAGGCCTTCTCCTTTGCTTTTATATGCATTTTTACATTGGAGTTAAGCCATGCAGGATTTTTGTTCGCTCTTTTAAATTTATTACCCAATGGGATACATTGGCTAATGCCCTTATTTAATATGCTCTTAAAGCAAACCCATCTCTCCTCCGTATTCTTTGTTCCTAATATTTTATCCCAATTTATGCCTTTTAGCAAGGTTTGTAGTTTAGGGAAGTTGGCTCTTTTGAAATTCAGTGTCTTTGTGTTCCCTTCATGTTTCCTATTTGTGTGATTTATACTGAAACTAATTGACCTGTGATCGCTGTTACCTAAATTGCCCCGTATTTCCACATCTGTGATCAGGTCTGTATTGTTGGTAATCAGTAGATCCAGTAATGTTTTATTTCTAGTTGGTGCGTCTACCATCTGACTCATAAAATTGTCCTGCAAGACATTAAGGAACTGGCGAGCCTTAAATGAATGCGCGGTTCCCTCCGCCCAGTCTATGTCTGGATAATTAAAATCCCCCATTATGATAACACTTCCCATCCTTGCTGCTAATCCAATTTGTGATAGGAGATCCGTCTCCACTTCCTCCCTCAGGTTAGGGGGCCTATAGCATACTCCCAGTATTATTTTCCCCTTAGCTTCATCCCTTTGGAGCTCTACCCATAAGGATTCCACCTCCTCACTAGCTCCCTCAGTGATGTCATCTCTCACATTCACTTGTACATTATTCTTGATATATAGGCATACCCCTCCCCCTTTTTTACCCTCTCTATCCTTGCGGTATATTAACCCTTGCAAACCATTGGGCCACCATATGGGCAGACTGTTGTTTCCACTGACTCAGTATACACACCCGAGCAGCATTAAGAAGGTGTATGAGAAGAGATTTGCGATAAAGTTTTCTTGACATGGGGGTAAGATAAAGTAGGACTGAGGCTGGGTCATTATGTAGGGAAATGTTGGTAAATTTGTGAATGAGTTGAAGGACTGGTTGTCAAAAGGTTTGAAGCTCGGGGCATTCCCAAAAGATGTGGAGAATGGTGCCTGGGTGTTTCCCACAGCACCAGCAGCAACGTTCAGACTGGTTGGAAAATATCTTAACCAAAATTGACGGGGTGTGGTAGCACCATGTAATTAATTTGTAGGAAATTTCCTGATACTTACTACAGAGTGATGATTTCTGACATGGATGTTCAACAGGATGTTGTAAGACGTAGAGAGGGATTTACGAATCAGGCCATTTTATAACGTGTAGCTCTTGATGTTCCTCTAAAGTCCCTGACCATGTTTTCTGTTTTGTTGTATTACATTTTTGGGATATTGGCACATACCACCACATAATGATCCTTTGATGTGTTAAATGTGTCCAATCATTGGCCTATACCAATTACACAACAGAGAATGTTACCTGGGAAAATGATCTGGATGTACTTTCTGAAAATGATGGGTGTATATATCCCTGTGCTCTGAACATTACAGTACAAATAAGTAACACAAAAACAAGGCAAGTTTTTAACACATATTTCCCTGTGTAGACTGTTGATGTCCTATAGCTCCTATTACAGGTAAATGCTTCTGCAATGCAGTAGAAGGCTGGCCATTAATAAATCATAGGTATTTAGAAAGGTGCTACAAAGGAATGACAGCATTAACGATCTTGAATCTCAGCAGGGTTAATAATACATTACAAATATGTGTGCACTGACTGCAGATGACAAAAGATGTCTAAGTGTCTGCAGTGACAGCCTGAACAATGTTCACAAAGGAGGGATGATGCTCATCCTAGCCGACAGGACTTAAATTCAGGGGTGTTGGGGGAGTGTGGGGGGGGGGGGGGCTCCTAGTGTTCAGACTTCCTGCCATTTTGTGCACAGCCTGGCTTAAGTGTGACAAGCTTGCATTGCTTAGCCGATCCAGCTTTTAACCACAAGACATCCAGAAATGGAACAGTGAGGCTTTTCAAAGGAGAACATGGAAGTGTTGGAGTGGTCAAAATAAGCTACCTATTTCTAATCCTAACAGCACTAATAATTAAAACACCAGTGCATTACATTGCTTGTTTCAGTACTTGGGAAAGGAGGCCAGATAAGGTACCATCATTTTGTGATGCCCTGAATATTTAACTCTTTATAGGGTGTTTTTTTTGGGGGGATCATAATACTAAACTGACCATTAGTGTTCTAGAAAACAGTGCACTGTAAAAATTGTGCCTGAGAGGCCATGCACCAAGAGGTTTCCTATATCAGAAAGCACATTCAAAACTGAAGCAGCTAACAGCCGCTGGAGCAACCCAGTCCTCAGCATTGAGCCGTTGCGCAAATAAAAAGACAGAAGTGTGAGTGAATGTGGGTGAGGTAATTCTGTATAAACTAATGAATGATAGAACCAGGTACACAGTTAAAAAATAAAGGTCTTGTTTGATCTTTGGATTTCAACAACAAAAGTGTGAGCATGGCAGTTGTGTTAACAGTTGGAAATCACCTATTGATCATGTCGCCGCCGAAAAAGCCAGCTACAGCGACCTCCAAGCTTGATCAATACCGCCGTCAGGACAAGGAGAAAGAATCTCTTGGGCAAGATGGCGACACCACGAGGGGAGAGGAGACACCTGTTAACACAGACACAGCAAAGGTATTGGAAGCTATTACTGTATGTCAGGAATCTGTTGCAGCGTGTCAGTCTACTCTCACTACACGGATAGAAGAGGTGAAGGTGGACATATCCCTGGTGAGGCAGGATTTTCAGAAACTGAGAGATAGAGTTACTTAGGCTGAGACACGTCTGGGCATAGTGGAGGACTCCCTCCCCCCTCCAAAATTCCACTGACGCTATGCAGCTTCAAGTTAATCAAATCCTGCAAAAGCAAGATGATTTAGAGAACAGACTCAGACGCTGCAATCTCAGGTTCATATGCCTCCCTGAGGGGGTGGAAGGGGGGGATCCCACCACATTCCTTGAAACATTGCTTCGCAATACATATGGCAGAGAGGCATTCTCCCCCACATTTGCTGTGGAGCGGCACACCGCATGTCGGGCAGACCACCGCCGACTGGGACTCCTCCCCCGCACATTTATTGCAAAATTCCTTAATTTTAAAGACCGGGATGCCATACTTCGCCTCAGCAGAGAAAAAGGCAACATTCCCTTCGGCAACAAGACAGTCGCTGTATTCCCGGATTTTTCGGCAGAAGTGCAACGTAGGCGCAAAACCTTCATGGAAGCTAAATGACGACTCCGTATCAAGCATATAAAATACGCAATGCTTTTCCCAGCTCGTCTGCGAGTGGAGGGGGATGACCGTGCTTACTTTTTTGAGGATCCTGAAGCAGTCATCACATGGCTTGAGCAGAGGAAAGAACGCAGATAAGTGACCCTGTCTTTTCCCCCTTCACCTCAAATTGTTACTCCTTTCATGTGCGTTTGTTGTACATATGTGCACATCTCTTTATAAGGGAAACAGGGGGGCAACGGACTGCATCCGGACATTGCTCTCTGATACTGTTTGCCCCCGTGTTGAAAGAAGCTACTTTCTACCAGTTACTATGCCTGGAACAGTACACATGCATATTTGAACATAGCAGACACAGGCTGATTGATGTTGCTATCACCACACTTTATCATTCCCTTGAATCACTACTCAGGGCCTCCCAAAGGAACAATCCCTAAACATGTGTACTCCCCCCCCCCCTTTTTTGGGGTATGAATATGATATATGTATGCTCTTTAAGCTGTTTACTCAATGCTTTCTCTCGGCGGAGGGAAGCAACATGGCTGTGAGCTCACTACTACGGTGAACACAGTCCTACTAAGTGTTACGTTATGCAGCACAAAGCCGCCCCACCAACCACAGTTTGCAACCTGAGAAGACGTACACAGCTTATTGCTGCGGTGGTTATGTTTGTAGCCACTATTGAAGTGTTAACTTCTCTGCTCTTAATGGCCTGCTCCTATGTTTTCTTAATCTTCAAGGTTTTCTTCTCAGGTTTGGCAATGTTTATGCCATGTTGGAAGTTAGGGGTAAAAGCCTGCACCAGTTGGGGACAGTGCAGGGCAGGGAGGGGGGATTTATGGTTAATGATGTTACAAGGCAAGGTCTTTTACTGTGCACAGATTTGTTTTTTTTTGGCATCATAGCAATATAATGATAATGCTTCTTACAATCTTCTATTGGAGACTGTATACACCATTGCTTGATTCTAGGGGTGATCTGAACTCTGGAGCCTCATATTCTAAATGCCTAGCCCCATGGCCACATCGAAATTATTAATATGGAATGTACGTGGGGTTAGAGATACCATCAAAAGGTCAGCTGTTTTTGCTCAACTTAAAAAACAAAGAGCAGACGTGGCGGTACTTGTGGAAACCCATGCAGATGATTTGCTACAAAGGGTACTTAAACGCCCATGGATGGGATGGGCATACCACTCCATCCATACCACTCACTCCAGAGGGGTATCGATCTTAATAGCTAAGACTATGCATTTTGAGCTCCAGGGTTCGGAGATAGACCCGGCGGGTAGATATGTCTTCCTTAGAGTTAAAATACACGGAGACCCACTTCTACTATTAGCATTCTATGTACCACCACCGTTTCAATTCTCCATTTTGACTGAGGGGTTTGGTTTCATGGCTAGGCATCCTAGTATTCCAGCGATATGGCTGGGTGATTTTACTAATGTGTTAGATCCAATACTGGACCGACTGGCTGGATCTTCCTCTCCCACCTCACCACACCGACAGACAAGGTTTGCAAGGCTTCTTAATGACTTTAACCGGATTGATACATGGAGGCATAAACACCCCATGACACGGGCCTACTCATGTTTCTCCACCTCACATCACTCTATGTCTCGTATAGACCTTATTCTCCTATCCAAATCCCTACTCCCAGGATTGCTAGATGCGGGATTTTCCCCTAGATCATTCTCTGACCACTGCCCGTATTGGGCCATGCTCTCCCTGCCTCATGCCAGACCCCCAGCCTCATGGAGATTGAACCCCTTCTGGTTAACTTTGTTTCCAGAGGATGATGATCTTGCTAATGAGTGGGAATGATTTTTTGAGATTAATGGGAAGTCCGCATCACCGCAAATGGTTTGGGAAACATTTAAAAAGCATGCAAGTATGATACTCACCATGCCCATTAATAAACTGAAACGCGCCTCTGAGATAACTATAGACATAGCCACTAAACATCTACTTTCGGCAGAGAAGGCCTTTATGGAAGATCCCACCGCAAGTAAAGCTGATACCCTTAAATTATACTCTAGATAGTTGGATCAACTGCATTTTGAAAAATCCAAACGTAAACTCTTTTTCCATAGACAAAAAACTTTGAATATAGTGAAAGGGTCGGGAAATTGCTTGCGTATATGGTACATTGTGAAGAGAGACCTCCGGTAGTGATTTCACTCAGATCCCATGGGGATACACTGGTAACCGAGCCAGCTGAGGTGACGTCTCTATTCAGAGATTTCTTTGCTTCCCTGTATACCACCACGGCTCCAAATGACACCTCCTTGATAGAGTCCTTTTTCGCTGACATATCAATTCCTAAATTGACAGAGGAACAAACTAGAGAACTGGAGGCTCCTCTGACGGTGGATGAAATCTCCAGAGCGATTGCTGCATTCCCTAGATCTAAGGCCCCGGGCTCGGACGGCTTGCCAGTGGAATTTTATTCCACATACTCAGACCAGCTGATCCCTAGATTACTTGCATTATATAACTCCATATTTGAAAGTTCAGACCTCCCAGCATCCATGAGGGAAGCTACCATAGTATTAATTCCCAAACCTGGTAAAGATCCACATCTCCCAGAATCTTATCGTCCAATTTCCCTACTCCAGGTAGACGTTAAGATTCTTGCTAGGATTCTCGCTATCCGTCTAAATACAGTTGTCCTGTCACTGGTTCATGGGGATCAAGCTGGTTTTATGCCAGGGAGAAACACGTCTTTTAACCTTCGAAGACTGTTTATTAACTTACAGAGAGCACATGACAATCCGGGGTCCAGAATAGTAGTTGCCTTGGACACTGCCAAGGCATTCGACTCAGTCGAATGGAGGTATTTATGGACCTGTTTGGACAAATTCGGGCTCAGTCCTAGATTCATAAAATGGATCCAACTCCTATACCAAGATCTGGTGGTGAGGGTTCTGGCTAATGGGTGGCCTTCAGAACAATTTCCTCACTCTAGAGGTACGAGGCAGGGGTGTCCTCTGTCGCTGTTGCTCTATGCATTGGCGGCAGAGCCACTTGCAATAGCCATTCGGGAACACCCGAGAATAGTGGGTCTGCAGAGGGGGGAGATTATGGAAAAAATAAGCACATATGCTGATGATACTTTACTATAATTAGACGACTCGGGAGACTCCTTACCATTGGCTTTGGCCCTTATAGAGCGCTTCAGCACATTCTCCGGACTCCGGATAAATTGGGACAAATCCCATACTCTCTTTAGACAGTTTTCCCCAATCCAGAGATAGGGCATTACTCCCCTTACAGAGAGTAGACATCATAAAATACTTAGGAATACGAACTACCCGAAACCCGACAGACTACACCTTACTTAATATCACGCCATTGCAGGAAATGCTTAGACAGAAGATACAGGCATGGGCCTGTCTCCCATTGGGAGTGATGGGCCGTATTAATCTTATAAAAATGGTTCTGTTACCGAAAGTCCTTGACATGCTCTGGCATTCACCAGTGTATCTGGTGCTTAAGCATTTCAAAATATTCGAGGCCCATCTTAAACCATTTATATGGGGCAATAACAGGCACAAACTCCCCTGGCATAAATTGAAACACCCAACGGATCTTGCTGGAATGGCATTACCTGACTTCAATGCTTATTACCTAGCGGCCCAACTTTCACAAATATTTCATATCGATAAAGTAGATAAAGATAGATTTCTCCACTCTCTTTGTCCAAAATGGACTCGGCCGACCCTAGACCCCTTAGTAGCGATAACGGGTGGCGGAGGAAATGAGAGCCAAAAGAATGACCGCTGATCTCTTTTATACCAGTATAGGAAGGTGTAGGGGATGGCCTCTGACAGACTACATATTATGTCGCCTCATAGCTGCACTCACCTCTGGCACAATCCGTCCTTACCAGAGTTCAATCTTATTCAAGACAACAGAGTATGGAGTTCAAGGGGAATAGTATATCTGTCCCAAATCATTTATAATTTTATAAAATTGAAGTCTTTCGCTAGTTTAAAAACTGACTTCCAGTTACCGAATCAAATGTTTTATAGGTATATACAGTTACGACATGCCTTTAATGCACAGTTCCCCTCAGATGACATAGTCCTGAATGATAATCCCCTAATGACGGCCGTAAAGTGCCCCGACCCTAAGAAATTGATCTCCCAATTCTACACTATGTTAACACTCCCGCAGGCAACTACATCAGCTTATAAATTGAAATCCAGGTGGGAGGGAGAGGTAGGCTCTATAGAGGATGCTGAGTGGAGCGATGCTCTCGATACGTGTAAGCTAGTGTCTCCTAAACTATCGGATCGTTTAACACAAATATTTATAACACATAGAGCATATCTCACATCCCTCAGAATCTCCAGGTATAGGAGCGATCAATCTACTAACTGCCAAATGTGTGGTCAAGTACCGGGTACTTATTTCCATCTTTTGTGGCAATGCCCTAAAATCCAAACCTACTGGACACAGGTGATACAGTTCCTACACGATAAAATGGGTTCCCCCGTCACACTTCAGCCAAAGCTATGTCTCCTTGGAATTTTTCCAGACCCAGACTTAGACAAATTCACCAAAACATTTTTGCACGAAACACTTTTCTCCGCTCAAAAAGTCATAGCTAAGAACTGGATGAGGCCCACTCCTCCAGAATTCTTACACTGGCTAATAGAAATTAATAATAATCTGCCATACAAGAAAATAATATATTCCCACAGAGGGTGTCCATCTAAATATGATAGGATTTGGGATTGGTGGCTAAAAACGCCCAAAACATGCGTATGATTCAAAATTTAGGTACGTTGTGTAGTATAGACACCCCCTCTGCTTGTTTAATTTAAATACAGTTGACCCAAAGTATTTGATTTCTCTCTTCCCCTTTTTGCGGATAAACCGTATAATAAATACACTGACTGCTAGTGAAGCCAACTCATCTCAATCTGAATACTATATTGCTATATTTGTCTTGGATTAATTTATGTATCTATAAAGATGTCGTTGTTTATCTATAATAGGTAACTACATGTATTTTGCTTGATAACTGTCATTAAGACCCGTTGTATGTAATCTTTTCTGTTTTGGTTCAATAAAAGATTTTGCCAATTAAAAAAAAGAAATCACCTATTAATTCACCTGTCTAAAAAGGAAAGGACATTGGCTGTTTGCAAAACTTAGTTTGACAAGTTGTTTCAGGTGACTTTTACACCCACGCATATGGGTTACTACATGTGTTATGTTGTATGAATAGGGGTGTTTTCTAGTGTGTAGATGTATAGTAACTCCTTTATGATAGTGTTATGCATACATGCGGCAGCAGGGCAGATGGCCACTCATCACATATATACATTGTATACATCATAGGTGGGAGGAGGGGGAAGCAGTGGTTTTAAGCATATTTTACTTTACTTCCACTTTAGGTTTGCTGAAGCATCATGTATAATAATTGCACCTTTTTCATCTTTCATCCTGTGTTGCATCTCAGTGCTACTGATCTCCTTCAGTCTCTGTGCAAACCAGTGGCAGCCCGTCCATAGGGGGGGCACTGGGGCACCGCCCCCCCTCCGCAAAGCTGGTCACCAAAGGTCCTTTAAGTGCACTGTGTACGGGTGCCGGACGCAGTGCACTATGGATAGCATAGCGTCTATGCAATCACGTGATTGCAGGTGACATGCTTTATTTGCCTGGTTTTGGGAGTCCTTGTGGCACAAAGCAGTCCGCCACAACACTCCCATCTAACAGCAATTCCCCTTGCTATGGAGTTTTCTATTGGCATTGCCCTAAGACATGGGCAGCGCTTTCCCCGTAGGCGTGTCGTCACTTCCGGTTTCCCATGGTCCAGTGTCTGCACTATGGAGGAGAGTGTAGATACAGGAGGATCCACAGCCCGATCCACCGGTAAGTGTCGGCAAGTGCCAGACCTCCCACGGGTGGGGTATTGTCATCAGTGCTGGGAGCCCCGTGTCGCTGTCAGTGCACACGGGGAAAGAGCTGTCAGTGCCGCAAGTCCCGCATGGGGGTTGCTGTCATTCCTGTGAGTCCTGCACTGGGGGGAGCTGTCCCATACGGGGGATATACACTATCTG
Source organism: Aquarana catesbeiana (assembly GCF_042186555.1). Lineage (NCBI taxonomy): Eukaryota > Metazoa > Chordata > Amphibia > Anura > Ranidae > Aquarana > Aquarana catesbeiana. Next base: position 104,558,872 of record NC_133325.1, read on the forward strand.
TAATGCTGACCTATATACACCTATCTGTAATGCTGACCCATATACACTTATCTGTAATGCTGACCTAATGCTGACCTATATACACTATCTGTAATGCTGACCTAATGCTGACCTATATACACTATCTGTAATGCTGACCTAATGCTGACCTATATACACCTATTGGTAAAGCTGACCTATATACACTATCTGTAATGCTGACCTATATACACTATCTGTAATGCTGACCTATATACATTATCTGTAATTCTGACCTATATACACCTATATGTAATGCTGACCTATATACACTATCTGTAAGGCTGACCTATATACACTATCTGTAATGCTAACCTATATACACCTATCTGTAATGCTGACATATATACAGTACATCTATCTGTAATGCTGACCTATATACACTATCTGTAATGCTGACCTAATGCTGACCTATATACACCTATCTGTAATGCTGACCTATATACACTATCTGTAATGCATCCTATATACCCTATCTGTAATGCTGACCTATATACACCTATCTGAAATGCTAACCTATAAACACTATCTGTAATGCTGACCTATATACACTATCTGTAATGCTGCCCTATATACACCTATCTGTAATGCTGACCTATATACACCTATCTGTAATGCTGACCTATATACACCTATCTGTAATGCTGACCTATATACACCTATCTGTAATGCTGACCTATAACACTATCTGTAATGCTGACCTATATACACCTATCTGTAATGCTGACCTATAAACACTATCTGTAATGCTGACCTATATACACTATCTGTAATGCTGACCTATATACACCTATCTGTAATGCTGACCTATAACACTATCTGTAATGCTGACCTATACACAAATATGTAATGCTGACCTATATACACCTATCTGTAATGCTGACCTATACACAAATATGTAATGCTGACCTATATACACCTATCTGTAATGCTGACCTATACACAAATATGTAATGCTGATCTATATACACCTTTCTGTAATGCTGACCTATATACATTATCTGTAATGCTGAACTAATGCTGACCTTTATACACCTATCTGTAATGCAGACCTATATACAGTATCTCACAAAAGTGAGTACACCCCTCACATTTTTGTGAATATTTTATTATATCTTTACATGTAACAACACTGAAGAAATGAACACTGAAAAAAAGACACTTTGCTACAATGTAAAGTAGTGAGTGTACTACTCAATTTGCTGTACCCTCAAAATAACTCAACACACAGCCATTAATGCAGGAGGATAGTGAGGAAAAGAGGATAAAGCACAGTTACCTGTTCGTGGCTGGATAAGCAGGTATTTATTTTGCTTAGTAACCGTATACAGTTACATAGTTCAGTTTATAAGGTTTAAACAAGACACAGGTCCACCCAGTTCAGTGTGTGGTAATTATTCTCTAACAACTCCAAAAGCCCTGTATGTTCTGCTTCCCAAGGAAGACATCTAAAAGTTTTTTGAAACTGTCCATAGCCTCAGCTAGCACAACTTCCTGGGAGAGGGAATTCCACATTTTTACTACTCTAACAGTAAAAAAAAAAACCCTTTTCACAATAAAGGATTAAACTATGTTTCTTCTTCAGGGACCTTACAATAAACAGTTTATTATAGTTACTGAAGTTACCTTTGATATATTTGTACAGTGCAATCATATCCCCTCTCAAGTGCCTCTTCTCCAGAACAAATAATCATAAGCTATGTAATCGATCCTCATAGCTGAGGTCTTCCATCCCCCTATTTAAAGGAAAAGTCCAGCCTGAGCTTTTTAAGGTGGGCTTCTCCTCTGGGTCACAGGAGTACAATACGTTTTGCACTCCTCTGACCCATTTTCAGCGGAGGGTGGTCTGAAGTCCGCTCTCTGCTGACGTCACTGCAATCAGTCGAGGCAGTGCGTCATCCCGACTTCCGAAATCTGGATCCGCCAGCTGCCTTGACTGATGGCAATCTCAGCGGCTCCCCGCCCCTCCACAGCTCAGCGCTCCAATGAGCATGGAGGAGCAGAGAGAAGAGCTGCTGACTGACAGTGAGAACCGAGCCATCGGCGGTGTTCAGTGGCTTGGTTCTCAATGCAGAGACGCTGGGGGACAGCTGCAGCATCGGTCTGATGTTGCATACACCTAGGTAAGTATGAATAGGAAAAAAAAACATACTTCTCTTTTAACTCCTTGGTGCCGACAGTATGCAAATATGCAGCCTCTTGGTGGGTGGGCCTTGACACCGAGAGGCTTCAAGTTTTGTGTATCAGAGTGTAAACACAGCTGTGCCGAGAGCACGTGCCCTGCACGCTCCCGACACAGTTACCGGCGACTAATGGAAAGCTCCCGATTGCTATTCGCATGACCATAAACCCTGTCCCACCTCCCGGTATCTAAAACACTTTAAAGGGCTGGGAGCCAAGGGGTTAATTTTGTTTCCCTTTGCTGAGTTCTCTCTAATTCATCAATGGCGCTCCTGAGGATTGGCGGACTGCACAGTCAAGATGAGGCTAAATCAGAGTTTTGTAAAGGGACAAAATTAAAATGTATGAAATGTATGCTCTTTTTAATGCATGACAGTATTTTCCTAAGTTTGTTAGCTGCGGCTTGGCATTGTATAATATTGCAAAGTCTTGGATATACAAGCACCCCCCAATCCTTCTCAATTACAGATTCTCCCAGGGGAGCTCCTTGTAATGTGTAGTTTACATGTGTATTTTTGGCACCTAAGTACATAACTTTACATCTTTCAATCAGTGGTGGCTGGTGCTAAACTTTTTGGGGAGGTGGCAAACAAAACCCCCTCCTAGGTCCATACTGTCCATACTCACCCCTCCACGGTCCACCCGCACTCAGCCCTCCACGGCACGCCCCCCCCGCACTCACTCCTCCATGACATGGTCCTCCTGCACTCACCGCTCCACAACATGGTCCCCCCGCACTTACCCCTCCACAACATGGCCCCCCCGCACTCAGCCCCTCCGCGGCTTCCTCTGCTTCTCCTCCCAGTCAAACTGATCTGCCTTGAGAAGCCAGGAGACAATAGCGAATATTGATTCACTAGTGTCACAAGTGGGTGGGTTCCCAACCTTTTTCATGCCAGTTGGAGCCTCAGGCTCTAATCATGGGATTTGAAAAAAAAAAAAACCTCATACCAAAGTATAAGTCTGGTGCATCTCCACATACAAACTAGGGGGCGGCGCCCCTGTGCCCTTAATGGACCAGCCACTCCTACTCTCAATACTGAACCTCATCTGCCATGTAGCAGCCAAATCCCCTATTTTAGGTAAGGGGGACTTTTAATACTTGTTTCTAACTCCTGCTCAGAAAACGTCAACCTTTAGGCCCAAAAGATTGTACAGAGTTTGACTGATCAGGTCACACGTCTGAGTTTGTAAGAAGCAGCTTCCCATTGTGCAGTGATGAATGCAATGTTTGTTATAGCCCCCTTAAACATTTCTGATAGATTTGGTTTTCTTTTTTTTTTTTCACCAATAGGGATTCTGATTCTGAATCTGCATCAGTGTTTAGGCATGAATATTGCTTTGTGGTAGGCTGGGCCAAGGTGGAGGCATTATAGGCTTCTACTTAAGAGTGACAATTGATTACTTTTTCTACAAATGTAATAGTATGGTCTTTTTCTTTTTACACGTGGCCTATGTTATATTTCTAGATATGTAGTGGTTAAATGACAATAGCTTTTACTTTAAGAAGAAAGGAAAGCAGGGACGGTTGTTAGGGACAGTTACCAGGCAGCAGAGTTCCAAAAGTAACATCTAATGAGATATTTAAATACCATTGATGCTGGGAGATATGATTCCCCAGTACTCGATGTGTGTTTGTTTTATGTTCTCCCTTTGAAAAGATAACTGTCAACTTTCTTTCTTTCTCAGAAGACTATGCTTGATCAAAGACCAGATCTGCATTTTTGACACGGGGATATTAAGAAACTCTCTTCTCAGAATGGAGGTGAATTAAAGATAATGGGATATGGTAGCTAAATATATATACTGTATGTGGGAATATGTAAGTAAATTCGGATAAGCTTAAAGAGCTCCAGCATGTTTGGAAGGCAGGACATTGGAAATCTGGTATGAGAGAACTATAGGGGCTGTCGTTGTTAACTTCTTCTAGTTCTTGTCCTTATTTCTCAAGCCAACGTTTGGGTGAGGGGAAAATGGCCAGGGTCTGTGTGCATCTCTTGGGTTATAATTCAGAATAGTAAAGTATATGCTGCATGATGGTCTCAGAATGTAGGGAAAATGCTGGATCAGTTGGGGAAGGGAGGGGGTTGCAGATGAATGGTCCTACGGGGGGCATGTTGGTACCCTCCAATCCAGGACCCATACGGTAGTTGGCAGTCAGCCTACTTGCCTTTCTCTCCTCACTATCCTTTCTCTTCAGCTTATCTCCATCAACATCGTTTTATGGAGAAATCCTAAAGGCCAGCTTCTCACTTTGCACTGGTGTGGTGTTGTTAATATAATAGGTATGTCAAATATCTTCCAGCATGGTAAATGGATGTACCACCATGTCTGTACTGAAGAATTTCATAAGTGCTCTCAAACCTTGGATAGCAGTACACACTATCTCATTGTTGTGATAAAATAACTACACACCTTCTTAAAGCTCAACTCAAGCCAACATATTTTCTTAGGTTTGTATAGAGCAGGCAAAGCTTAGAACCTCTGTTGGACTTTTATTGTTGTCTGTGTCTTACTTCAGGTGACACTTGTTATCTTGAAAGTAAATTAGGGGTAACCTTTTTAATGGGAATACAAACTTTCATAAAAACCTGATTGACATTTAAAGGCTAAGTCTACCTTTTGCAAACAAATAATACATGCACATATTTTTGCAGCAAAAAAAAATTGTGCATGTATTTTATTTTTTTGCATAGAAGCCCGAAAAGCATTGCAACTGTGATCAGTCTCCTGCAGACTCTTCTTCCATCTCTATGGCTTTCAGTTATTGAGCTGGAGGATGTGTCAATAAACTACAAGGCACTTGATTGGTGCCCTCGTAGTCCATTGAGAACTGCAGGTTTGTTTACTGCAATGGAAATGGGACTTGTAGTTTATTCTTCCACAGATCTCTGTGAATGAATGATGTGGCTGTATGGGTGAAGCTCAGCAAAGCCGCACAAAATTCAAAAGTGACATCTGCTGCGGGGAGGTTCCCCAGTCAGCATGTTACATGTTGCAGTCTAAATATGGATGTAACAAAATCTAAAAGCTGAATCTACCCCCGCTCAACTGAAAAAATTTTACTGTTGTCTTCTCCCCTCTTCCTCTTCTGAAGAAGAGGAAATAGACAAGAAGTGGCAGAAAATTTGCCCAGTGGGAATACACACAGCAGTAAAAACTAGAAAAGCTTCCAACACTTACCTACTACATGAATAATAAATGTTTTCTTTGGCGTTAGGCTGTACAGCAAGCATCCAAGAGGAAATGCTTGCTGTAGTCGACCCAAGGACATCAGTGTAGCCAGTTTTTGGGTTACAGCAATATGGAGATGCATATTTATTTATACTTTTATTCTTCCGTCTACTGAGATACTGATTTTATGCTGCACCATTTTCCTTTGATCAGCAGGGGGGAGTACTAAACCCAAGCAAGCCCATTAATTTCTATGCAGAGTGCTGAGAATCATGGGAGTTGTAGTTTGAGATGGCAGCCATATAATGGGGCCAGTTTACCCTTACACTATAGATAAAGTAGGAGAAGTGGGAGATGATGTTTTTTTTTTAAACCGCCTGGGAAACTTCTTCCTCTTGGCAGTGAGGGAGTTAGAGAGGACCTCTGCTGCATCTGAACCACATCTACCTTGCACCTGTGCCGAGACTATACCCTACCTATACTGTACCTATACTGCATGCAGGTTAACTGGGACTGTTGTTAAGTGCAGCAATGCTCTTAAGGGGCCCCAACAATAGCCGGCAGAAGAATATCTCATAGTGCTTCCCCTTGTAAAATAATTATTCTGCAAGTCCCCTTTGGTCCTCTCTCTCACTTCTACCATCCTCCTTTTCTTTTGAACAGTACACACCCAGTCTTTCTAGGACTAGACTCTCCACCATAAATACACTCTGGCAGTATAGTTCCAGCACTCAGTAGATTAAACTTTACTACTACGCATTGCTGCACTTGAGGTGGCCTTGCTACTATTTATGCTGATCTGGAAACCAAACGTCATCTTATGCCTATTCCTTACTTTTAATCACTTTGTATGCTAAATTGTGTTTTTAGCACTGTCAATCCGTTTTATGCTTGCATAGATACCAACCACATTGGGTGACAATGTATTAAGTTTGGTACCTGTTTTCTTTGATGAAGCGCTACTACTGGGTACTAATTATTACTTTCAGTGATTTCCTGTGGTGTGGTATTGTATGTTTGTAAACTCAATCTGGTGTGTTAGGGGGCTGAGGATTTTGGAAAAGGTTGAGACAAAGAACAGAGGATGCATCCTAATCAGAGGCTCCTACAGGGGTAGAAGTTCTCTCCACTTAGTACTATTGCCATGGCTGCAAGGAAGAGGACATTTAGAAAGAGCATCTCCCTTATGAGGACACAGACAATAATAAGAGCCTAAAAATTTGATTTTTTCTTCATACTTACCTGTAATATCCATTTATTTGAGTACATCACGGGACACAGAGCAGCCATATACATTACTACCTGGGTTATGTGCCATCTATAGGTGAATGGACACTGGTAGAATAACAAAAAACAGGAAGTGATCACCTATATAAGCCCTCACATGCAGGAAGTACTCCAGTTTTGTATCAAGCAATGAACTCCCAAAAAGAGAAGGGAGGGGCCTCTGTGTCCCGTGATGTACTCAAAGAAATGGATTTTACAGGTAAGTATGAAGAAAAAATCCAATTTTCTCTCTCGTACATCACGGGACACAGAGCAGCCATATACATTACTACCTGGGACGTCCCAGAGCAATAGCCTTGAGGGAAGGGAGACACACTGTATGAAAACAGCATCAGATTTATACAGCAGCCTGCAAGACACTATGGCCAAAAGCTGAGTCCTCTGCTGCCTTAACATCCACCTGATAAAATCTTGTGAACGTATGTACCGAAGACCAAGTAGCGGCCTTGCAAATCTGCGCCACTGACGCCTGATGGCGAAAAGCCCAGGAGGTTCCAACACCCCTGGTAGAATGAGCTCTAACGCCAAAGGGAGGAGCTTTACCTTTCAGGCCATAGGCCTGATTAATTGATAAATCCAAAGTGAAATGGATGCCTTAAAAGCCGCCTGACCCCTCTTGGGGCCTTTCGGTAAAACAAAAAACGCATCAGAACTTCTGATGCTTGCAGACCTTTCCAGGTAGACTCTAACCGCCCACTCCACATCCAAAAGGTGCAACTGCTTCTCTTCTGGCAAGCCAGGCTGAGAGAAAAAAGAAGGTAGAACAATGTCCTGATTTAAATTAAATTCAGAAACTTAGGCAAAAAGGACGGAGCAGGACGTAGCACCACTTTATCATGGTGCAAAATCATATACGGCTCCTTACAGGAAAGGGCCGCCAATTGGGAGACCCTTCTAGTCGAAGTAATTGCAAAAAGAAAAGCCAACTTCCATGTCAAAAGAACTAACAGAATTTTGTTGATTGGTTCAAAAGGCTGCTCCTGTAGCACCGACAAAACCAAATTTAAATCCCAAGGGCAAAGAGGTGATTTAACGGGAGACAATAAGTGAGTCACTCCCTGAAGAAAAGTCCGGACCAAGGAATGTGAAGCCAAAGGCTTCTGGAAGTACACTGATAAGGCTGAAATCTGTCCTTTAATTGTTGTCAAGGCTAATCTTTTATCTAAGCCTGACTGAAGAAAAGACCAATTATCTGCGAGGAAGCCAAATCCTGGCCTCACACCACACAATGTAAACCTTCTAAACCTTGTGATAAACCTTCCTGGTGACCGCTTTCCTGGCATTCACCAATGTAGTTACCACTGGTCCTGAAATACCAAGATCTCCTAGCACCCTGTGTCACGTACCTGGTAGGAGTCTGAAATGACAAGGTCAGCCTCTCTTGTATCTCCAATCCAAGCCCCACTGGAGATGGAACAGATGGTGGCAAGGATCAGGAGGACCACGAGTGCCTGTGAATGCTGCGTGCAGAACTTGCCGTAAGTGTTGCAGACTGGGAAGTGCAGGCAGGGTTTCTGGTGAAGAGCTGAAACCAGCACAGCTGAGAGGATGGACGGCCAGCACAGGTACTCGGAAACCGCATGGAGCCAAACAGGAGACAGGAGCGAGGAGCACAGGTACTCGGAAACAGGAGACAGGAGCAAGGTCATCAGGTAAGCCGGGTTCAGTAACGGGCGGGCAGCGAGGTACCAAGGTATAAACAGGAGCAAGGTCAAACAGGAAGCCAGGATCATGAACCAGTAATCAGAGTAATCAGAGTCCAGAAACAGGGTCAGGAAGGCCAGGGTTTCAGCAACAGGAAGTCAAGTCAAACAAACAGGGTTTCAGAATCTCAGGACAGAGCTGAAGATCAAGCAGCACCTGTCAGAAATCAGAGCAACCCTTAAATAGGCTGTCAGGTGCCAATTGTGGTCAGATGTGTGTTCCTGCGCAAGGAAATCTGCCGATGCCCGTGAATGCGCTCATGTGCGCGTGTGCATGCCGGGCGCATCCTGACAGTTCTCTTACACCCTGGCTTCAATAGCCACTCCTTCAAATTCAGCGAGCATAAATTCGAGTGGAATATAGGCCCATGTGACAGTAGATCGAGCCAGAGCGGAAGCGTCCAAGGCTTGCCTACTGCTAATCTTACTACCTCCAGATACTAAGCCCTCCTGGTCCAGGCTGGAGCTACCAGAATGACTGATGTCATCTCTTCTCAGATCCTGCGCAAAAGATGTGGCAGAAGAGGAATCGGGGGGAATGCATAAATCAAAGAGAACTGAGTCCAGGGAACTACCAGAGCCTCTATCCCGATTGCAAGTGGATCTCTTGCTGTGGATACAAACTGCTGAATCTTGCAATTGAACCTGGATGCCAGCAGGTCTACATCCGGTGTACTCTACCACTGGCAAATCTGCATAAACACCTGTGGGTAAAGAGACCAATCTCCTGGATGTATCTGTTGGTGGCTGAGATGGTCCGCTTTCCAATTCTCTACCCAGGGAATGTGGACAGCAGACAGCACTGGCACATTCCTCTCTGCCCAGGATAACACATGACTGACCTCCATGTGGGCCAGGCGACTCTTGGTGCCACCTTGATGGTGGAAATAGGCCACAGCTGTGGCATTGTCGGTTTGCACCCTTACCGGGTGACCCTGTAACGTCCAATAATTCAGCCTGAGGCGTATTGACTGCAGCTCTAGTACATTGATGGGCAATCCCTGTTCCTTCAGAGTCCATTTCCCCTGGACTGTGGAACTTTCCATGACTAGTACTAGCTTTCTGTCCCATACGAGAGCCCTGCGGTTCTTGCACCTCAACAACAGCAGAAGAACGGGGTCGGGTATACCTGACCTTGGCAGGGACCACTACTGCACCCCAGCCGGGAAGACTACTTTTCACGACATTGGAAGAGAAGAGCTTCCCTGTACCAGATTCTGGTCTACTAACCACCAGACAAGACTTCCTCGAGCCTTGGGGGTTATGATCATGCAGGAATCCAAAGCCTGCATCTTCCTGCTCCATGCAGACAGAATGTTTTGCTGCAATGCCCTGGAATGGAACTGGGCATACAGAACTGCCTTGAATGAGGAAACCATCCTTCCCAGAAGACTCATACAGAGTCGGACAGACGGGAGTCTCTTTCGGCTTACCTCCTGAACCTGATCCTTTAGGGCCTCAACCCTTCTTGGAGGCAAGAACACTCTTGCCTGGACTGTGTCCATGATAAGGCCTAAGTATTTCAGACTTTGAACCAGTTTTAGGGCCGATTTCTCTGAATTTATGATCCATCCGAGATGTTCCAGGAATTGGACCGTAAAGGTCACGTTTCTTATCAAAATTTATGATCCTGAATTTATGATCCATCCGAGATGTTCCAGGAATTGGACCGTAAAGGTCACGTTTCTTATCAAAACTTGCAGTGATTGATCCCTGAGTAGGAGATCGTCTAAATAGCCTGCAATCAAGATCCCTCAAGATTTTAGAAGACCCAGTATTGGTGCCAGGATCTTTGTGAAGACCCAGGGTGCGGTTGCGAGCCCGAAGGGCAGAGAAACAAACTGAAAATGTTGTTCCTCTGTGACAAAGCGCAAAAGCCTTTTATAAGGTTGAAAAATTGGCACGTGCAGGTATACATCCCTGATGTCTATTGATGTCAGAAAATCTCCTTCTTGGAGAGAGGTCACGACAGAGTGGACTGATTCCATTCGAAAGGGCCGCACTGAGAGATAACGGTTCAGTGATCTTAGATACAGATTCGAATAAAACCCTGTTCCCCTTTTGGGAACCTGGACCTCCATGATCACCCCCTGCTGCCTTAAACGGTCTAGTGCTTGGAGTAATAAGCCCTTTCTTGAAAAGGTCCATGGGAACGCTGGACCTCACAAATCATTGAGGAGGGTAACAGTGTAATTCCAGCCTGTACCCCTGAGACACCGTGGAGATGACCCACCTGTCCTGAATTAGCATTTCCCACAATGCTGCAAACTGCAGCAACCTTCCCCCAACCTGCAGGAGTGGGGGCGTCCCTTCACAAGGAAGGTTTGGTGCCAACATAACGGATTTTTGGACCCATGGCCTCTTTTGGCCATGGCCTTTCTGTTTACCTTTGGTAGCAGATCTCTGGTGCCATCGGAACTGCCTAGGGCCTGAAAAAACTTAGGAATTTGCGCGTGGCACCTTAAAAGAGGGCCATGTGGCTACCTTTTTCACAGGAAGGGGGGAACTCTTTCCTCCAGATATCTTTTGGATGTACTTATCAAGATCATCCCCAAATAAACGTTCTCCATGAAAAGGAAAACCAGTTAGCATCCTCTTACAAGGAAGCTCTGCTGACCAGCTTTTTTAGCCATTAAATTCTGCACATGTGCACAAACAAAAGAGCCATGCAGGAGATCTGCTGCATGGAGTCTTTAAGGGCATCTATAGCAAAGAAAAGAGCCTGAGGCAGATCTGCTCCATCCTGAACAGAATCCTCCAGTCTATTGGGCCATCTAGCCTGATCCTTCAAGGCTTGACAGACCTCAATTGCTGCTACTGTGGGTTAAATAGCGGACCCTGCCAGGGCGAAGGATGCCTTTAACAAGGCTTTCAGCTTCTTATCTGCAGGATCCTTAAAGACCTGTGTATTATCCACTGGACAAGTTAAGGTCTTGATCAGGGAGGAAACCTGCTGCATCCACAACCGGTATGGTCCACTTCTTCATAGGATATAACAGAAAAAATCTTCTTGGAGACACAAATATCCTGTCTGGGTGCTCCCAGTTGGAATATACCACCTGCTTCAAGGGTGAGTGAAAAGGGAATATTTGTGTACCCTGCTGTGGTTTCAAAGAACCCAAGGAGGAATAAGGTGTTTCAGGGACCTCTACTGGAGGTAACTTAAAAGCTGTATGGACCATCTGTATAAAGAATGGATGAGAAGCTTTTATATTTGAGGGGCTTATATAATCTAAGCCTCTTGAGGCTCTGAATCATTTGAGGGAGATTCCTTTGTCTGGATATCAATTGCCTGACCGGCCATTACCTCTTCTACCTCGTCAACCCAGTTTTGCTCCAATATAGGATTAATAGGGGAAGGGGACCTGTCACGCTTCCTGCCACTTTGTGTGACAGAAGCGATCATTCCGGCAATCTTGCCCTCTAAACCAGCCAAAGCTGATGCCAGGTCCTCTTTAGTAATAAACTCTGAGGTAGAAGCATTGGTAGCAGGCACAACGCCAGATAGACATAGGGGCTCAGATTGCCCGGCGTCATCTGGTCTTTCAGGTGAGGCTATTGCAGCAGAGTTCCATTTAGCCTCTACAGGAGCAACTGATGGAACACATGCGCCCTTTGCTGCAGCGCTCCCCCCAGGTCGCTTCCTAGAAGACATGGCTTGCTGAAGCAGTGGTAACTGGCTTTGTGACACAAATACACAAGTTCCTCAGTACCACAATTCCCCCTTGTAAGAATTTTATACAATGAACTGTTCTTCCAGCTACTGCAACATAATTTAGGCTGTGTCTGTCATCACCGATAGGACTCACTTGTCACCCAGGACAGACTACTCTGTGTCCCCTCCGCCGGCCAGCAATTAACTGTGCTTTTAGCCTTTAAAAAAGCATCCCTCGGCTGTCAGGGCCACGTGCAGGAGCCTGTGCTCGCTTCCGTGGAGGAGAACACATAGAGCAGCACACCTATGCCCTCTCTTGGGCAAAAAAAGCATTGTAAGCAAAATGTTTTATTAATTTTTTTTTCAAAAGATTCCCTTGGCTTGTGTAGCTCTGGGAAGAGAAACACAGAGCAGCAAACCCATGCTCTCTAGTGGACAAAGCAAGCATAGCAAAACATGTCAGCCTAGATACTGTTGGACCCTGGTTTTTCACAGGGCCACTTACCACTCCCGCCACAGGACAATAGCCTAAGCCAGAAGTCCAGCCTTCACCCATCGCGGTGGGTTCTGTCACACGGACCTTTAAGGACCGGGTACCCTTTTAGCATGAGCGTCCACTCCCTTGGACCTGTACAGCACCCTGCAGGAATGCATTAGCGCTGTGTTGTCCAGGATTCCACTACGCAAGGTCCAGCACCCGAAGGTTGCATTACAGGCAAAACCTTGTTGTGATCCTTTAATCTTCTTTACAAGGCCCAGGTACCATTTATCTTAGCATACTAGCTTTTTGAAATGGATCTAGAAATGCTGTCCCTTGATTTTTAAGAACCTGTGTGGGATACAGCATGGAAACTCACAAAGAGCTCAACAAATGACCATCCACCATTTTAGACACTGGCAAAAAAACTGGATTACTTCCTGTATGTGAGGGGTTATATAGGGGATCACTTCCTGTTTTTGGTTATTCTACCAGTGTCCATTCACCTATAGGTGGCGCATAACCCAGGTAGTAATGTATACGGCTGCTCTGTGTCCCGTGATGTACGAGAAAGAAAGGTGTTTTAGACTCTCTTTACTCCATCCAAATTAAACAAACAAAAAAATTGTCCTTGAGGAAGAAGTAACCAACAATATCTTACCAAAATCCACCCATGGAGCTAACTATACATGGCAAATTATTCACAGAGGAAAATCATTTAGACCCGAGAGAAATACAAAGCTGCCACCGCTAACCTCCTTGTAAGAATATTAGTTGCATGGTGTTTCTGGCTTCAATACATACCGAGCCACAGACCTGGAACAAACATGCAGATTGTGAATTCAGTATGAAGTCTTGATCTGTATACAGTGGGGACGGAAAGTATTCAGACCCCCTTACATTTTTCACTCTTTGTTATATTGCAGCCATTTGCTAAAATCATTTAGGTTCATTTTTTCCCTCATTAATGTACACACAGCACCCCATATTGACAGAAAAACAGAGAATTGTTGACATTTTTGCAGATTTATTAAAAAAGAAAAACTGAAATATCACATGGTCCTAAGTATTCAGACCCTTTGCTCAGTATGTAGTATAAGCAGCCTTTTGATCTAATACAGCCATGAGTCTTTTGGGGAAAGATGCAACAAGTTTTTCACACCTGGATATGGGGATCCTCTGCCATTCCTCCTTGCAGATCCTCTCCAGTTCTGTCAGGTTGGATGGTAAACGTTAGTGCACAGCAATTTTTAGGTCTCTCCAGAGATGCTCAATTGGGTTTAAGTCAGGGCTCTGGCTGGGCCATTCAAGAACAGTCACGGAGTTGTTGTGAAGCCACTCCTTCGTTATTTTAACTGTGTGCTTAGGGTCATCATCTTGTTGGAAGGTAAACCTTCTGCCCAGTCTGTCCATTGTGGAGAAGGTTTTCATCCAGGATATCCCTGTACTTGGCCACATTCATCTTTCCCTCGATTGCAACCAGTCGTCCTGTCCCTGCAGCTGAAAAACACCCCCACAGCATGATGCTGCCACCACCATGCTTCACTGTTGGGACTGTATTGGACAGGTGATGAGCAGTGCCTGGTTTTCTCCACACATACCGCTTAGAATTAAGGCCAAAAAGTTCTATCTTAGTTTCATCAGACCAGAGAATCTTATTTCTCACCATCTTGGAGTCCTTCAGGTGTTTTTTTAGCAAACTCCATGCAGGCTTTCATGTGTCTTGCACTGAGGAGAGGCTTCCGTCGGGCCACTCTGCCGTAAAACCCCCACTGGTGGAGGGCTGCAGTGATGGTTGACGTTCTACAACTTTCTCCCATCTCCCGGCTGCATCTTTGGAGCTCAGCCACAGTGATCTTTGGGTTCTTCTTTATCTCTCTCACCAAGGCTCTTCTCCCCCGATAGCTCAGTTTGGCCGGACAGCCAGCTCTAGGAAGGGTTCTGGTCGTCCCAAACATCTTCCATTTAAGGATTATGGAGGCCACTGTGCTCTTAGGAACTTTAAGTGCAGCAGATTTCTTTTTGCAACCTTGGTCAGATCTGTGCCTTGCCACAATTCTGTCTCTGAGATCTTCAGGCAGTTCTTTTGACCTCATGATTCTCATTTGCTCTGACATGCACTGTGAGCTGTAAGGTCTTATATAGACAGGTGTGTGGCTTTCCTAATCAAGTCCAATCAGTATAATCAAACACAGCTAGACTCAAATGAAGGTGTATAACCATCTCAAGGATGATCAGAAGAAACGGACAGCACCTGAGTTAAATATATGAGTGTCACAGCAAAGGGTCTGAATACTTAGAACCATGTGATATTTCAGTTTTTATTTTTTAATAAATCTGCAAAAATGTCAACAATTCTGTGTTTTTCTGTCAATATGGGGTGCTGTGTGTACATTAATGAGGAAAAAAAATTAACTTAAATGATTTTAGCAAATTGCTGCAATATAACAAAGAGTGAAAAATTTAACCACTTCCCTACCCGCGTATAGACATATGATGTCCACAGATGGGATCTCCCATCCTGGGTGGACGTCATATGACGGCCTCGGGTTCCTGGCCGTCTAGGGGGCGCACGTGCGCGCCCGCCGCGTTGCTCGGGACCCGGCGCGATTGCCCGTTAACCGGGCCGGACCGTGGATCTGTGTGTGTAAACACACAGATCCACGTCCTGTCAGGTGAGAGGAGAGCGATCTGTGTTCCCAGTACAGCGGAACACTGATCGGTCTCCTCTCCTTGTACGTCCCCGCCCCCTACAGTTAGAAGCATTCCCTAGGAAACACATTTAACCCCTTGTGTCCCCCTAGTGGTTAACCCCTTCACTGCCTGTCACATTTACACAGTAATCAATGCAATTTTATAGCATTGATCGCTGTATAAATGTGAATGGTCACAAAAATGTGTCAAAAGTGTCCGATGTGTCCGCCATAATGTCGCAGTCATGAAAAAAAATCGCGATCACCGCTATTACTAGTAAAAAAAAAAAAAATAAATAAATTTTTTTAAAAAAATGCCATAAATCTATCCCGTATTTTGTAGACGCTATAACTTTTGCGCAAACCAATCAATATACGCTTATTGCGATTTTTTTACCAAAAATATGTAGAAGAATACGTATCAGCCGAAACTAAGGAAAAAAATTGTTTTTTTTTTTTTTTAAATTGGGATATTTATTATAGCAAAAAGTAAAAAATATTGTGTTTTTTTCAAAATTGTCGCTCTTCTTTTGTTTATAGCACAAAAAATAAAAACCGCAGAGGTGATTGAATACCACCAAAAGAAAGCTCTATCTGTGGGAAAAAAAGGACGTCAATTTTGTTTGGGTACAACGTCGCACGACCGTGCAATTGTCGTTTAAAGTGCGACAGCGCTGAAAACTAAAAATTGGTCTGGGAAGGAAGGGGGTGAAAATGCCCTGTATTGAACCGGTTAAGGGGGTCTGAATATTTTCCATCCCCACTGTATGTATTTTAGGTCACTTCCTTAGAAAGCAAAAGAGACCATACCTTATGACAGCCCATAAACTGGCATTTTCATGGAAAGGTAAAACGTGTAGCCTTCATATTCTCTAAGAGAATATTGAGACATAACTCAGATTATGGCACCCCCTCCAAATCAAATGGAAAAGAAGAAGGAGATGTGTGTAATACTGGACTTTAAATTGGTAGCCACGAATAGACCAAAAATGAAAAATAAAGCACTCAATAGAATAAATATACAAATTTAATTTAACAAACATGCTAAAAATTTAATAAAAGCAGAGAGTAGTATCAAAAATATAAAAATATGTAAGCACATATAATACACATGATATCAAGATGCACCGAATAAATCAGTGTTTGTATAAAGAAGAGACCTGTAGGTATGTCCACTAAGTGGGTGAACCTGAAACTAGTATTACAGATTTCCTTTGTGTCAAGGCCCCACAGGATAGCAGAGGGATCACTGCAGTTTCACTTACAGCTTTTTCAGGGGATCCTATTGGTACCAGGTTTCAGTAGTGTGTATGAGATACCCAGGCCATGACATGGGAAAGCAGGGGAAGAGAGAGACAGCGCATGAACAACCCCTAGACGAGACCTTGACCAATATACTTCAGCCAAAAAGACTGGGGCCTGTCATAAGGTCATAAACATATACCACTTATGCACAGTTGTAATTGTCCAATAACGTGGAGGGGGGGGGGGGGATGGATAGAGTGATGTTTATATATGGTGATACACTTAAGCCATCTTCAGTAAATTAGATAGTTTCCACATTTCATAGATACACTTGTATAAACACTCTGTCCTCATGCCCGTGCTGATCCTAGCTACAATCAGAGCCCTCTGCTAGAATAGGAGCTGAGCCATCCACTCTTGGCTCAGCCCCTACTCCAGCAGAGGGCTCTGAGTGTAGCCAGGAGTGTAGCTTTAATACATATATGCATACCTCCCAACCTTTTGAGATGGGAATGAGGGATACCTATTAACAAAAGTATGTAGACATAGTACACACACTCTTCCACGCTCACTTAAAGGAAAATTATACAAAAAAGTTAGTTAAACCAAGTTTTTTTTTTTTACCACTACTATTCCTTTATACTTTTGAAATTTACAAATGCATCAATTTAGAATTTGAATGAAAGGTTTAGCACTGTGAAACACTATTTGAAAGATAAATAGCGCATTTACATACAACTGTATAGATCAGATCAAAATGGACAAATGAGGAGGAAAGAGGGACAGAGGGACTTTATTTCAAATCAAGGACAGCCCCTCAAACTCAGGGACAGTTGGGAGTTATGCATATACATGAGTTGAGTTTCCCTCCTATTTTTTTTTGTAATATGTTCAAATGTAAGAAAGGTGGGATGAAAACGCCAGACACAGAATAAACTCTTCTGTATGTGTATTCATAAAAACTGAAGCTGGGCAGATGGAGAACAGAGAGTTCATCTTTAGTTGTATGCATGTATGGACTGGTTCTTTGCAGAGAGGACAACTCAAGAGTGAGTCTGTGTGTGTAACCAGTTTTAATCTTTTCTATCACTGGTTTGGATGAGTTCGTCCTAAAACCGTGGCTATTGACACATAATCCATTCCCAAGAACTTCCAAATTCAGTTCTGCATTCAGTTGTGTTGGGTGATGATCTGTCTACGAGACACCTGCAGTGTCAGAAAAGGCTCATTGGGGGAAGGAAAGACGAAGCAAGCTAGAATATGAGTGATATTGCTTTCCTTACTGACAAACTTATACAAGATTTATCTACAGTCCAACTTCTTCTACCATGGCTAAATATAATCAATCACCTGAGGTGAGCATTCATAATTAGGAACCCTGCAAGCAGCATATATGTCCAAAGTCTGTTGGATTACACTTGCATGTCCATCTGCTCTCTAATGTTCATGGATGCCTTAGAAGCATCTCAAACTGGTGCCACTGACAGAAATCTCCAGGCAGGCTGCTCATTATCATACAGTACATGTGACCAGCACATACAGCAGAGCATTCTTCCTAGTAGACAGGGCATTTGATTGGTTCCTTTGCCAAGCTCATTTCTTGTTCACAAGCATGGATGCAGGCCATAGGCCACACTCACTCTCATCCCCCTGGTCACCAGTCCATGAACCCCATAAAGCCCAGAGCACCTTCTCACATGGTCCTATGTTTTACTCGTGGTCCAGGTTAAGACTCTGGGAATCCACCTGAACACCCGGGGCCCATGGTACATGAGGGCCAAGTCACCTGCTACATGTTACCTAAGAGGGGTCTCCTCTCACCGCCAGGAGGGTGATTCAGATCCCTTAACCACCACCAGCTCCTGAGCCCACCAGGTTTGCACAAACACTTCTCAGTTATGGGACTCCACTTTTAACTGAATTTACTCTTCTTTGTACAAGCCACAGAGCAGTTAATTCACAGTTTCCAAGATACTCTTCCCCAGACGGAGACATTAAAGAGACAAGATACTTTGTTGTTTGTAACTTTACTTAACAAAGAAGTATAACATGACAGTCCATATGTTGGTAACTATACATGCTGGATCCTATACAACAGTCTAGTATATTGGCAGTAGATGTAGAACATCAGTAGGTCCGTTTACAAATCCTAGTAGCTATTCTACCCACTATTTAACAAGAGGGGTGCTGTAGTGCTACTCACTTATCCCATGGTGTGGCTACTTAGGCCTTAGGTCTCCTCTGTTTTGAGGCTCCAGTCCTCAAGCTCTAGGGGAGCTCTCCCATGCCCACAGGGACATTTCGTCTGTACTGCTGCTGGCATCTCAAGAGCCAGGTTACTCCTCCCACAGGTAAAGGCAAGGGGCAGGGCCAAACCTCCCTAAATAAACAGGAACTCTGCTTGTCTACAAGCCCAAAGACTTCTTTCACATTAGCAGTACTGATTACTGTCCTCTGAAAAGCTATCTGTGATAGATAACTTTTCAGAAGGGGGTATAGCAGCAGTTGACAGGCTTTCAGGAGGCATTAAATGGCAATTTTACATTGCGGAACTGTGCTACAACTGCACCAAAAGTTAGAAATGCCACAGCTGCAAATAATTGTGGCCACAGCATGTGTACATACCTGTCAAGCTGTATTGTTACAATTTGTGTGGGCAGCCAGGTGGCAGTAAAACCATGGCTCAACCACTTGTTTTTACTATCCCCGGCCACCCGCCTGAAAGAGTCCAAAAGCTCTCATACAGTTTCTGAGGTCTTTCAGAATTCATTGAAAGGTGAATTTAACCTGCTCCAACAGGGTTTTGCAGTTCCCATAGATATGTATAAGAGTGAAAAGCCCGTTTGAGGCAAATAAAAGCAGGTCAACACAGGCTCCTAAAGTTGTTTAGGTTCTTCATAGTTGTCAAAGATGCATTCTCAGGGTAGCAAGGATGCTGGACCTTCTTTTGTCACAAGTCAGTCTCAACGTAGCTACAGTGTGAATAATCAAAACCTTACACCGACAATCATGAAGAAAGTGAAAACAAGAGAGGTAACACCCATTTTTTTTCACAGGGGAGTTCCAAGGTAGGTGGTAACAGCCAGGTCTTGTGGCATGAAATCTTCCTATTTTGGTGCCAAAGTATGAGAGTCTTGTGTGAGCCTATAACTGAAACATTATTTTTTGGGCAGACTGACTTTACTGAGCCCAGAATAAGAATTTAATTAGCCCCTGGATATATATTTTGGAATTGGTGGATAGAGTCCCAAACTGGCCTCATAACTAGTTACTGTAATTTCAGGCTCTGCCCTTCCCATCATATCCTCCCACTCATTGAGCTGCTGCACTCACTTTTTACCACATTCTATGTTATATAAATTATATTGAAATCTAGCGGCTCAAAATAGCCTCAACAGATGTGTAATCCCTGATACTAAATGCAGATCCCATCACCAGAGAGATATTAGAAGGTGGTAGGTGATGTAATCTTGCACCATTAACCGAAATGAAATATCAGTTGGAGTTCTCTACCATATTACTTATCTGTATTGTTGGGTCCTGGGCAAACACAACAATGCACTGATCTCTGCATTACCAGGATATCATTCTGTAAATATGTGTCTTATGATTAATATGACCCTTGGATACAACTTGCAGAGAGCTGGGTGTCAAATGCCTCGAGTTCACTGAGCCTCTCCGAGAATATTTCCCAAAAGTTGTACACAGAGACAAGGTCAGAAGTTTAGGCTTTCTCTCGTGTCTGGTAATAATAATCAGGTGCTTCCTGTCAATCAATGTCTGACATTCCAGCCTATCACCTGAACACACCCGAGTCATGCACTCCTGTGCACTAATTAATGTGTCATGTCATGTCACGCTCTATTGAACACTGCAAAACAGATAAAACTGCTGATAGATGATACTGATGGATGTAACGTTACAACATATTACATTCTGAAAAACAGTTTAACTGTTTTACAAGAGCTGCTGAAAACAATGTGATACTGCTAGCACATTGTATATGAGAAATATAAAGTACCTACATAATATGATGATTACAGTCCTTACAAATTAAAAAGGGTTTAGAGCTAAGGTAGATATATGTCTCAAAATTACTAGACACCGTTTATTCTTGTTTTACTGCTGTAAATTAAATTTGGTGAATTCTTAGGACAATGGCAAGCTGACAGGGTGCCCCATTAACCGATTGGTTTAGAACAGGGGTATCCAAACTTTTCAGCATGAGGGCCATATTGCATATGTTAGAAATATTTGTGGGCCAAAAATATAAATTAATGACTTATGCTTGAATTTTTTTTGTAATCAGCATATGATTTAGAACAAAAGGAAAACAACTTTAATAAGAGTCCCCATCAGAGTCCCCCATTAGATCAGGGTCCCCATTAGAGTCCTGCCTTACATCTGGATCCCCATTAGAGCCCCCCTTACATCAGTGCCCCCCTCTGAGTCCCCCTTTTCATTGTAAAGCTTACAGCATGGCTCTAGCAGTAGGGCAGGAGCTAAGAAGCAGAGCAGGTCTAGACAGGGGGAGTTCTGTCCTCCTGTAAATACTGCTGAAGCCATGTTATAGGTTGCCGGTGGTACTATCAATCAACAACAGGGATGAAGACAGCGCAGGGAGGAGAACCTGCATTGGAGACTGCAGGGAGTGAAGCTGGGAGGAGACCATAGACAACCACTGCTGACCCGAATCCTCAATCCCTACATTAAGGATACACCACTGACCCTACTTGCAGAGGTCCCTAGTTTAGAGGGTCCAGAGCAAATTGTTGAAAATAAATACTCAGTAAAAAAAAACCTACCAAAATGTTGGTGCATTTTTAGAATAATAAACTTAGTTATTCATTTTTTTGGGAGAAATATTATAAAGGGGTCAACACAATATCTAAATACAGATCTGGCTGAGGAGGGTATTTATTGTTCTTTTTATTTGGCCCAGCACAGGAGTGTACCTATATTCTGAGTTTATGAGAAAAATGAAAATGTAGGGCTCTCAATCTGTTTCCCTCTTGCTGGAGGATGCAGCTATGCAGTATCTTGAATGTTATGTGGCTCCAGGTTTCTTTAACATCTACTTCTGTATGTATTTTTTCTAGTTCCAATTAATTGAAAATGTCCCAAAGACCTCAATGCTAAATATCTGTGAGTCATCAGACAGAAACTGCTGTTTTGAATTATGTGTGGTTTAATAATTCTGCAAGTAATGGATTTACATTTGTGTATAGTGTTTCTAAATGTGTTACTTCTCTAAATATGTGGTCTCTCAGGCAGTGGCATTGCTGGTCTAAGGGCCCCTTTACACATACAGTATCTCACAAAAGTGATTTCCCCCCTTACATTTTTGTAAATATTTTATTATATCTTTTCATGTGACAACACTGAAGAAATGACACTTTGCTACAATGAAAAGTAGTGAGTGTACAGCTTGTATAACAGTGTAAATTTGCTGCCCCCTCAAAATAACTCAGCACACAGCCATTAATATCTAAACCACTGGCAACAAAAGTGAGTACACCTCTAAGTGAAAATGTGCAAATTCGGTCCAAAATGTCCAAATTGGGCCCAATTAGTTATTTTTCCTCCCCGGCGTCATGTGACTCATTTGTGTTACAAGGTCTCAGCTGTGAATGGGGAGCAGGTGTGTCAAATTTGGTGTTATCGCTCTCACTCTCTCATAGTGGTCACTGGAAGTTCAACATGGCACCTCATGGCAAAGAACTCTCTGAGGATCTGAAAAAAAGAATTGTTGCTCTACATAAAGATGGCCTAGGCTATAAGAAGATTGCCAAGACCCTGAAACTGTGCTGCACCACGGTGGTCAAGACCATACAGTGGTTTAACAGGACAGCTTCCACTCAGAACAGGCCTCGCCATGGTCGACCAAAGAAATTGAGTGCACATGCTCAGCGTCATATGCAGAGGTTGTCTTTGAAGTAATATGTAAATAAATCCGCGCAAGGAAAAAAATTTAAATAAAACATTTTTTTTACAAGAAAGGATTACAAAAAAGGGAACTGTGGCCTCTACAGGTACACCTTCACCTGGGTGGAGTGTACTAAGATGAATATAGAGGGGAGTGTAGATGTGGCGTTGTTCTGTGAAAGAAAGTGTCTTATGTAGAAAAACTACTATGTTACACCCTCTGCAGTGCTTCAAATCAAAATGTGGTCGGTGAAAGAATTACTCCACAAAATGCCAAAAATGTAGATATTGGATTATCAGCAGGTGCCTAGACCTGTGTATATGCACTCCTAACAGAGTGTGGTGCCATAAACCAATATGCAAGTATGTTATCCTCTAATGGCTAAACTCACCTCAAAAGAGGGAATATTATATAGATAAAAGCAGGAATGGAAGAAACAAATGAATTATCCTCTAATGTTCACGTCTGAAATTACAGAAAGGGGAATAAATATGCATAAAAGGATACTCCAATAGTGCCTTTCTTGAAATGATGCTAAATCCTCTAAATAATAAACCAGTGTATGGGGTATAGCTAATGTTCAATGATTGATGTTAAAAAAAGGATGAGTAAAATAAAATACAATTAAATTAAATTAAATAAAAATATTATCTAATTTGTGTTACCAACCGCCACATAGTAGTTTTTCTACATAAGACACTTTCTTTCACAGAACAGCGCCACATCTACACTCCCCTTTATATTCAGAGGTTGTCTTTGGGAAATATATGTATGAGTGCTGCCAGTATTGCTGCAGAGGTTGAAGGGGTGGGGGGTAGCCTGTCACTGCTCAGACCATACACCACACAATGCATCAAATTGGTCTGCATGGCTGTCATCCCAGAAGGAAGCCTCTTCTAAAGATGATGCACAAGAAAGCCCGCAAACAGTTTGCTAAAGACAAGCAGACTAAGGACATGGATTACTGCAACCATGTCCTGTGGTCTGATGAGACCAAGATAAACTTATTTGGTTCAGATGGTGTCAAGCGTGTGTGGCGGCAACCAGGTGAGGAGTACAAGGAGATGTGTGTCTTGCCTACAGTCAAGCATGGTGGTGGGAGTGTCATGGTCTGGGGCTGCATGAGTGCTGCCAGCATTGGGGAGCTACAGTTCATTGAGGAAACCTTGAATGCCAATATGTACTGTGTGTGACATACTGAAGCAGAATATGATCCCCTCCCTTCAGGAGACTGGCCGCAGAGCAGTATTTCAACATGATAACGCCCCCAAACACAACTCCAAGATGACCACTGCCTTGCTAAAGAAGCTGAGGGTAAAGGTGAAGGACTGGCAAAGCATGTCTCCAGACCTAAATCCTATTGAGCATCTGTGGGGCATCCTCAAACGGAAGGTGGAGGTCTCTAACATCCACCAGCTCCGTGATGTTGTCATGGAGGAGTGGAAGAGGACTCCAGTGGCAACCTGTGAAGCTCTGGTGAACTCCATGCCCAAGAGGGTTAAGGCAGTGCTGGAAAATAATGGTGGCCACACAAAATATTGAAACTTTGGGCCCAATTTGGACATTTTCACTTAGGGGTGTACTCACTTTTGTTGCCCGCAGTTTAGACATTAATTGCTGTGTGTGTGTTGAGGGGTCAGCAAATTTTTACTGTTATACTAGAAGTACACTTACTACTTTACATTGTAGCAAAGTGTAATTTCTTCAGTGTTGTCGCATGAAAAGATATAATAAAATATTTACAAAAATGTGAGGGGTGTGCTTGTTTTGGATTCAGAACAAACGTTCCGATATTATTATATCTATCCCCGATCGGATTGTTGAATATAAAAGCATGCATGCTTCAAGTAAGCTCACACTGAGACAGACACAAGTTCAGTGGAAAAGTTACTTTTGTTTAATATTTCCACTTCTCAAGATTGTTATACATTTTCATTAAAGTTCTGAGATACATCAGATAAACTGGCGCATAGAAACCACAAATATATAAAAATACATATAGTGCAAATATGTGACAAAGTTTTGGCTTTTAGCTGATGCACATTTGAGAAAGTAAATTTTATTCTTGCAGTCAGTCCAGTTCCTAAGCAAGCTTTGAGTTTTGCAGAATATCTGAAAATGTCTTAAGGCTTAATAAGCGTAGAAGCTGAGTTTATATATGTTAGGTATATAAAGCAGGTATTGGAATAGACAGTTCACCATGATCACATCCATTACAGTCCCCCCTTGAAGCTGTCTATTTCAAACTATCCCTCATACTAATAGGGCGTACACACGGTCGGACTTTGTTCGGACATTCCGACAACAAAATCCTAGGATTTTTTCTGACGGATGTTGGCTCAAACTTGTTTTGTCTACACACGGTCGCACAAAGTTATCGGAATTTCCGATCGCCAACCACGTGGTCACGTACACCACGTACGACGAGACTAGAAAAGGCCGGTTCAGAACCAAGCGCGGCACCCTTTGGGCTCCTTTTGCTAATCTCGTGTTAGTAAAAGTTTGGTGAGAGACGATTCGCGCTTTTTCAGACTCGTGGCTTTCAGATCATTTTCTGCCGTTCAGTTTGTGCTTGTGGGTTTGTATCTGCTCTTCAGTGCGTGCAAGCAAGTTCCGCGTGACTTTAGGTAGTCATTGTATTCTTGTTCGTTCGTTACTGTTTTTCAGGTCGCTCTTCACAGGCCTTGCTGTTCTTCAGTGCGTTCTGTTACTTCGTTCTGAGCAGCCGACCGTTTCTAGCCATGTTTCGTATGCGTACTCCTCGTAGAGTTCGTGCAGTGCGGGGGCTTGGTGTTGGGGTCCTGACCTTGACACAAGTCCAGTCCATGGACAGGGTGGGGAGGAGTTCATGGACCAAGAATTGGTTGCTTCAGCGTGACCAGTTCTTTCATATGCCTTTGCTCTGTGAGATCCGTGAGAATAATCCTGATGATTTCAGGAACTTTCTCAGGATGACGGACCCTGTGTTTCACCGTTTGTTGGCTTCGCTGACCCCCTATATTAGCAGGAAGGATACCTGCATGAGGCAAGCCATCACTCCGGAGCAGAGGTTGGTCGCTACCCTGCGGTATTTGGCCACAGGGAGAAGCCTGCAGGACTTGAAGTTCTCGACAGGCATCTCCCCCCAGGCTCTGGGGATCATTATCCCAGAGACCTGTTCTGCCATCATCCAGGTCCTGCAGAAGGAGTATATGAAGGTAAGATTTTTATCCTTTTATATCACATTTTATTGTAGTGAATGTTTGATAATATCTTGTATTTCTTTCCTCATTCCCTAATTACCATGATTGTAATATGCTGTGAATGTCCCCTTTGTTCTCATGCATGCTGGATTTTTATGTAGTTATTATTTTAGGTCCTTCATACATATTTGCCCTTCACTAAGCTCCCCAGCATGGTGTCTCCTGGCCTATATTCACCTCATGTAGTCACTTAACAATGTATTTTATCTGCTCCATAGTAGTGCTTTACCCCAAACACCCCCTATAATGTTACAAATGGCCCATGAGAGGGGGGGAGGGGGAATATGATAGGTGTACCTTATACTTTGGCGTTGTTAAATTCCCCTTAATAAATGCTATCTGGAGGTTGCCCCATAATGTTTGTGTATAATCTGCTTGCCATGTCTCAGAGTAAAAATAGTAATGTTTATTGTTTTTTCCTCAACAGTTTCCTTCCACGCCACAGGAATGGCAGACTGTGGCCTCCCACTTTGCCCAGCGGTGGGACTTTCCCAACTGCGGAGGGGCAATTGATGGGAAACACGTCCACATCGTCCCACCACCCAACTCGGGGTCGTAGTATTATAATTACAAGGGGTTTAATAGTATAGTGATGTTGGCGGTGGTGTCGGCTAATTACGACTTCTTGTATGTGGACGTGGGGAAGAATGGCCGGATGTCCGATGGTGGAGTCATCGCCCAGACGGAGTTCTACAGGCATCTCCAGAATGGCAGCTTGGACTTGCCAGCTCCAGAGGACAATGTGGAAGGACTCCCATTCGTGTTCATTGCTGATGAAGCGTTTGCACTGGGGGACCACCTGATGCGGCCATTCCCAATGAGGACCCTCACCCCGGAACAGAGGGTTTTTAATTACCGGCTGGCCAGAGCCCGAAGAGTGGTGGAGAACACATTTGGAATCCTGGCCAGCCAGTTCCGACTATTTCTGACACCCATCCATATGGCGGAGTATAAACTGAACCATATTATACTGGCGTTCTGTGTTCTCCATAACTTTTTAAGGAAACATTCGGCCAACTATGCTGGCTCAGTTGGGCCTGAGGCCGGAATCCTATATCAAACCACACTGACGGCGCTTGAAAGTGGCCGTCCTGGCTTGCCCTCCCTGAGTGCCCGTGATGTCCGGTTACGCTACCTGGAGTTCTTTGCGGGTAGGGGGCTATCAATATGCCAGACAATATGTGAAGCCTTTTTATAATAAAAAAAAAAAAAAGAAATTCTTTGTGGACATTTACTGCTTGTGTTTGTTTTAGCTGACCCTGACATAAATGTTTTGAGTGCAGAAAATGGCGTGATTGTGTAACCTTATACAAAGCACTGTTGGCTGTTATTTCCTAAATGCAAAAACACATTTCACTACAAGTGCACTTGCAACTGCACTGAAACTGCACTTGTAGTGCAAAGAGGATTTGCCCTTAGGAAATAACCCCCATTTTTGCATAAAACAGCAATTACATCACCCCAAAAGTGTTGTAGTGTTGAGACAATAATCCACACATTCTTGAGTAAGCCACTTTTTTATACCTGCACAATCACATGTGCATTTATCAAAGGTTTTTAAAACAAACCAACATGTTTGTTGTATAACAATTTTTGCAGTAGCATTATCAAAAATCGAAATGTCCATTTCAGATAAAACAGGCCTGTGTAAAACCAATAAGAAAGACAAAAAACTTGAACTTACAAAGTTCACATTAGGTAAAACCTGAAGGCTATATCAGACATCAGTATTTAGGAACTGGGTTTGATATAGCGTTCAGATGGGGGGGAAATCACCCCTGGAAAAGCCTGGAAGATGCACACAAATTTACAAATGTCAACATGTGCTATCTGCCATCAGGGGGGATCAAGGGACGTGTTTTGGGGGAGCAAGCCCTTCCTCAACGCTACTTTATAATTGAGGAAGGGGTTGCACCCCCAAAACGCGTCCATTGATCTCCCGTGATGGCAGATAGCACATGTTGGCACACTGTGTGCATCCTCCAAATTTGGCTTTTCAAAACATTGAAAAAAGATTTAAAAGATTGGACCACAATCCCAAAAATATATTTTGTGGGGTTTTAAATTCGCCCCAAAACATCAATGATGTTATTATTTTTTTTAATAACATCATTGATTTTTTGCTGTATGTTGTGCAATTCGAGATTACACCCCATGATCTCCCCGATCAGGATCTGGGTACTTTCTGATGTAAAACGTTCTGGATCCCTCACATCACGATCACCTAAAAAGAGATAACAAAAACAGGTATCAAAAATCTGCCACCATCCATTTCTTACCTGAGTCTGTGGTCGCAGACACTCACCTGTTGTGGTGCCAATTTCCACCACATCTTCTTCTTCCTCCTGCTCTTCTTCATTTGGGGGTATTTCACCTTCTTCCATAGGTGGGGGGTCTGTGGTCTCCTCGGATGAGGGGGGTCCTCCGAGTCTTTTCTCCCCTATGTAAAACAAAAATGGTATAATTAGCACACAGATATTTGATGGCAGAACTAGAAATAGGAAACATTGCTTGGAAGTGGGGTACAATTGTCTATTTTAGCCGAGTTCCAAGATGTATTTTTTTTATTGCCCTTTGTCAAGCTGCAATACTTTACCTGTTTTATAGAAACTTCACAGATGGAGACCCCCCCTATAGTATACACTGAAGCACCTGTGTGGCCCCCCTAATAAAAATGGTGTTCTGGGGTCCCACACTAGTGCTCCAGTGTCCAGATGTGAAAACAGCTGCTCAGTGTCCTCTCCTTACACACAATCTAGTTTGCATTTCATTCTAGTAACAAACCCATCTACACAAACAAATATTTGGCATCCAAGTAGGCCCCAAAAAAAATGTGGGAAAATGCATATGGCCTAAACAATGGTGTTTTAGAGGCCGAAAGAAAAATGTTTGATACGAACGAATAATGGGCACATGAACATTAAAGTTGCCCTTTTAAACGTTACAATTAATAAAAGCATATGGAGCAGAACGAACGGAATAAAGACAGAAAGAATAGGAACACAGCACAACTACTTACTTTTTTGCAGCACTCTCCGGATCTTTCGGTACTGCTCTGGCTCTCTCAATTTCAGGTCCGACCACCGCTTCCGGAGCTGATCTTTCGATCTTCGGACCCCGAAATTCCTCAGAAGACTCCTGACCACTTTCGCCATGATCTTGGCCTCTCGTATATTGGGGTTGGGGTAAGGCCCATACTTCCCGTCATAGTCGGATTTCCTCATGATGTCGACCATCTCCAACATCTCCCCAAAGGAGATATTTGTGGCCTTAAAACATCTCCTTCTGGATCGGGACGTGTCCGGATCCGGGCTTTCCTCCTCCTCCTCCTCGTTCCTGCAATTAGCACGAACCTGCTGTGACTCCGCCATGTGCTCTTCCCCCACTGCGCTGAACGAAAAGGGGCGGGGAATAGAATAGAAAGAATGTTAGGGGCGGGCGGAGTTACACGCATGCGCAGTGTGTATAAAGCGTAACACGCGTGCGTATTACGTACGATCTGTGAGCGGAGGAAGGAGCATTGGACGCGCCGATCGTAAGAACGAAGGTAAGAGACAAACTTGTGCCTATACTGCTTCTAGATTGAGGCCTATATTGTAACAAGATTAGGAGAGTTTTGTCTGACATTAGGCTTTGTCTTGTGTTGTGTCTTGCAGTGAACATGGATATGCTACTCAAAGATAATGACTTCATGTCAGTATTCATAGAGATACTAAGGGAGCTGCCCTGTCTGTGGGAGACTAAACACCCCCATTTCAAGAACTAAGCAAAGAGGAAGGCAGCACTGGAGCAATTGTGTGAAATTGTGAAGCAGGTGATCCCCACGGCAGACATCACCTATTTAAAGATATTAATTGGTTGCCTGAGGAGCACATATCTAAGGGAGCGCAAGAAAGTCCTGGATTCACAGAGATCCGGAGCAGCAGATGACATCTATGTCCCCAGGATGTTGTACTACGACAGGCTACATTTTCTGGCAGGCCAGACTGAACCCAGACCATCCCTCTCCAGTCTTCCTTCCACGCTTCCTTCCCCCCCGGCTGAGGCTTCTGACGCCCAACCTGGGCCTTCCAGGCCACATGTGGAGGAGCCCAGATTGAGCCAGGTATAGCATTCCTCTAAATATTTCTGCTTGTCCAATCAATGATGTTAACTAGATGTTAGTTGGGAGTACTAATTTATGATTGGGATTGATGATGCAACAACTAAAACCATGTCCCTTTTTCATACACAGGGAAGTCTCAGCCAGGAGGTGGCCGGGCCGAGCCGGCTGGCTGATCTGCAGGTCCCTCCACCCCCCCTGAAAAGAAAAAGTGGCAGTAGGAGGAGTGCCCTAGAGGAGGCTACAGGAAGACTCTTTTGGAGGGCTACAGAGGTCCTGGGAGCACGACAGACCGTGGAGGAGGACATTGCTGCCATCATTGCATATAAAATGCAAAGGATGGAGGAGGGCCAACAAGTCATGTGTGAGGCGCTCATATTGGAGGCTCTTAACAAAGGTATGAGGGGCCAAATGACAGCTCAGACACACCTTTGCGATGGTCCTCCTCCTCCTCCTGCAGGTCCTCCTCCTCATCCTCCCTCTCCTCCAGGTCCTCCCAGTCCTCCTCCAGGTCCTACTCCTCCTCCTGCCACATCTCCAACTGCACAGCCACAGCCCGGAAGGAAGCGTGGAAGGAAGACCAGACAGTGAATGGCCTGGGTTCAGTCTGGTCGGCCAAAAAATGCAGCCTCTTGTGGTACCACAGCCTGGGGACACAGATGTCATCTGCTGCTATCCGGATCTCTGCGAATTCTGGACCAGACTGCCCTCCCTTACATATGGACTCCTCAGGCCACCAATTTTGATGTTGAAGAATTGATGTCTGCCCTGGGGGTCCCAGGCTTCGCTAATTTCTCCTGTTGATCCAGTGTTGCCTTCCTCTTTGTTTGGTTCTGAGCCCTTAATAAAGGATTTTTGTTTTGAATTATACTCTCCTATGTGTTTTACTTCAAAAAGGACAGTTTGTTTGTGAGGATTCAGGTACATTTCAAATATACAATGTGAAATGAACAAGGGACACCAACACCAAACAATCTCCTTGAGATTAAATAATAAAAGATATCAATGGTGTTGGGGTAACTTGACACACAAAACACACACAAAAATATTCTGGAGTAAAAATAAAAATAACATTGAACAAAGATCAGCCTTTGAAAAAATCCAAACATTAAAGAAAAAAAAAGGCTTAAAATCCAAAAAAAAAAAAAACTGTCAGATGTGACAACTAATAACAATATATTCAGGGAATCCCAATAAAAAAACACAAATAAAACTTTGTGAGAAGTGTGTGTGAATATGAGCAGCAAAACTACTTAATTCTTGTCACATTATAAAGAAGAAGAGAGTGCGCTGTATTAAACCATTTTTAACATTGCAGCGTGACGAAAGTGCTATATCCATTGCGAACGCTAAGTTTACCAGAATGAGCTGTCCCGTCTTGGAATTTCTTCTGAGCATGCGTGGCACTTTGTGCGTCGGAACAGGCCACACACGGTCGAAATTGACGCGATCGGATTTTGTTGTCGGAAAATTTTATCTCCTGCTGTCCAACTTTGTGCGTCGGAAAATCCGATGGAAAATGTCCGATGGAGCCCACACACGGTCGGAATTTCCGACAACACGCTCCGATCGGACATTTTCCATCGGAAAATCCGACCGTGTGTACGGGGCATAAAAGTCCTACTCACTCCCTTGGCCCATTCTCCTCTGCAACTCTTTTCAGCTGTATATAGAGAAGAGCAGCGACTAACTTACTACCCCCCTCGATACAGCTTGGAGGGGCAATCGGGTGCTGTCTGTCCCTGTAATCCTATGACGTTGCATCTCGGGAGGAGGTGACTGTAACGGAGCGTAACACATAATCATCATCAAGTCTTACATAATCTTCATCATTATCTGGTATTTCTTGGTTCACAAACATGGGAGTAGATTGGTCAACAGCTTTTTCTACACACTTCTTAAAGCAAGAAAGAACCCAGCAGACTATGATAGCTAGGGTCACTAGAATTATCAGAATGGCTATTCTGATCTGTGTTAAAACTCCTTGCCATCCCCCTTGATCCAGGTGAAGTACTGGTCCCAGGGGTTGGAGAGCCCTGAATTCTTTGGACAAATCCTCAAGCTTCTGGATGGCTAAAGTCACTTTACCATTTGGGCCTGTGTTATCTGGGATATACAGTGGGGACGGAAAGTATTCAGACCCTCTTAAATTTTTCACTCTTTGTTATATTGCAGCCATTTTCTAAAATCATTTTTTGTCCTCATTAATGTACACACAGCACCCCATATTGACAGAAAAACACAGAATTGTTGACATTTTTGCAGATTTATTAAAAAAGAAAAAATGAAATATCACATGGTCCTAAGTATTCTGACCCTTTGCTCAGTATTTAGTAGAAGCACCCTTTTGATCTAATACAGCCATGAGTCATTTTGGGAAAGATGCAACAAGTTTTTCACACCTGGATTTGGGGATCCTCTGCCATTCCTCCTTGCAGATCCTTTCCAGTTCTGTAAGGTTGGATGGTAAACGTTGGTGGACAGCCATTTTTAGGTCTCTCCAGAGATGCTCAATTGGGTTTAAGTCAGGGCTCTGGCTGGGCCATTCAAGAAAAGTCACGGAGTTGTTGTGAAGCCACTCCTTCGTTATTTTAGCTGTGTGCTTAGAGTCATTGTCTTGTTGGAAGGTAAACCTTCGGCCCAGTCTGAGGTCCTGAGCACTCTGGAGAAGGTTTTCATCCATGATATCCCTGTACTTGGCCGCATTCATTCATTCATTCATTCATTTCCCTCGATTGCAACCAGGCGTCCTGTCCCTGCAGCTGAAAAACACCCCCACAGCATGATGCTGCCACCACCATGCTTCACTGTTGGGACTGTATTGGACAGGTAATGAGCAGTGCCTGGTTTTTCTCCACACATACCGCTTAGAATTAAGGCTAAAGTTCATCAGTTCTCATCAGATCAGAGAATCTTATTTCTCACCATCTTGGAGTCCTTCAGGTGTTTTTTAGCAAACTCCATGCAGGCTTTCATGTGTCTTGCACTGAGGAGAGGCTTCCGTCGGGCCACTCTGCCATAAAGCCCCGACTGGTGGAGGGCTGCAGTGATGGTTGACTTTCTACAACTTTCTCCCATCTCCCGACTGTATCTCTGGAGCTCTGCCACAGTGATCTTTGTGTTCTTCTTTACCTCTCTCACAAAGGCTCTTCTCCCCCAATAGCTCAGTTTGGCCAGACAGCCAGCTCTAGAAAGGGTTCTGGTCGTCCCAAACATCTTCCATTTAAGGATTATGGAGGCCACTGTGCTCTTAGGAACCTTAAGTGCAGCAGAAATTTTTTTGTAACCTTGGCCAGATCTGTGCCTTGCCACAATTCTGTGTCTGAGCTCTTCAGGCAGTTCCTTTGACCTCATGATTCTCATTTGCTCTGACATGCACTGTGAGCTGTAAGGTCTTAAATAGACAGGTACGTGGCTTTCCTAATCAAGTCCAGTCAGTATAATAAAACACAGATGGACTCAAATGAAGGTGTAGAACCATCTCAAGGATGATCAGAGGAAATGGACAGCACCTGAGTTAAATATATGAGTGTCACAGCAAAGGGTCTGAATACTTAGGACCATGTGATATTTCCGTTTTTCTTTTTTAATAAATCTGCAAAAATGTCAACAATTCTGTGTTTTTCTTTCAATATGGAGTGCTGTGTGTACATTAATGAGGACAAAAAATGAACTTAAATGATTTTAGAAAATGGCTGCAATATAACAGAGTGAAAAATGTAAGCGGGTCTGAATACTTTCCGTCCCCACTGTAAGTACAGCATGTACTCGTTTCAGGTAACATCTTACACACGCCCCCCTTTTCAGCTAGGACCATGTCTAAGGTCATACGGTTTTGGAAGGTCATATGTGAAGCGGCTTCTAGTTGTTCAGCTAAACCTTGGAGTGCATCTCTGGTGTAATTAACAAACCTTTGTTGGTTGTAGTAGAGGTAATTTATCCAGTCTACATTCTTGTTTACAGTGATAATGGGGATCAGAGATTCAAACTCTGCTGCTACTTGGTCTCTTGCTTTGAACTCATATGGGACCCCTCTAGTGACCCCTATGGTGCCTATGTATACATGAGGGTCGAAGCTTCCTGCTGGGGCACTCCTACGCCTCCTGTGTTGTTTGTATTTGGCCTTGGGTTTTCCGAGAGAATATGTAGAGGTATTATGGCCTTGGCCAGTGCATATTCTCCTGTCTAACTGCAGGTCACATCCATTCTGTTTTTCCCTCTGTGCTTGGCAGCAGTCAGCTCAGGAAATAAATGGTGCCAACATGTACCATGCATGCTCTTTATAGACGTGTCCTCCTCTGATCACCAGTTATAGATGGAAGTAATAATATAAAAGATTCTATGCTAGGGCCTATTACACAGAGAGGTTCCCCTTGCTGACCATTCGGTTTCATTTGACGGAGAGTTCCTGTTGCCCTCCCTCTGTGAAGAGATTGATGGTGTTGTCCCCACTGAGTGGATTTCCAAATAGAGGCTGGTTTAAAGCTCACCTTTGGTAAGCGTGCTTTTTTTATAGGTGGCGGATTTTTCACTGGGTGCTTGCTGATGAACTTTTCAATCACCATCCGTGTATTTATTTGATCTCAAGGATTTTCCTTCTCACAGTCATTGTTATTTAATTTTTATTCATTTTTTTTAACATTTTTTTTATTTTAAGTCACTAATGGTTTTCACTTATCACAATTTGGTTTGGACTATATATTACACTGTGTGTTTTTCATTTACAAACTGTGTTGTACTTTTAATGATTAGTTTTTATTAATTGTGGCAGTTTGTGGTTTATTCACATTCATATAATTTATCTGTTAGCGCGGTTCTTTTGATTATTTTGATATATGTATTTTTGTTGCCTACAATTAGAACTGCAGCTCAGTATATTGGGAAGTGCAGTAATCTCTTACTTTTTGGTTTATTTGCATCTTCTCCTGTCCAATGTCCTGTCAACCTGCTCCTAATTTTCATGTCTCCGCAGATCCAGTACACATCTCCCAAAGACTGGACTTGATTTTGCACCAGATCTGCAGACACCTCACTATAAGATCCACAGTAACCCTTAATGAAATTCCCAAGAGATTTCGCCACTCCGTGATACCGTCCATAGCATGTGTAATTGCCAGGATATATGGTGATACCTTCTCCTGGCTTGGGGGTCTTGGTAACTATGGGATATTCCTTCTTCCAATGTTCACACAGGGAGTGGTCAATGGTTGTGTTGGTAAATAGGCTGAGGAAAATGTCTCATGTTTTGGGGGTATGTTTAGGGGTACCGTTCCCAAGTGTGGTCTGGCTCCCCCACACACATAGCAATTGGTCTTATTGTGTTTCCCTGCACTGTACCTCATCCACTCGAGCCACAAGTTGACATCTGAGAACCCGGTTTTTGCAGCCATAGTATCCTCAAAGGTAGGTTCTGCTATGGCCATCATGTCCTTTAATGTCTGTATATGGGGCCTCAGGGGGTTTGAGCTAGATGTGGATTGGGGAACTCCCCACTCTGGGTTATCGAACATATCTTTCAGTTGGAAAGGCTTTCGAAAACTGGGATATCCACTTCCCCATCATAGGCCCAGAACATAGGTCCCACTGTCTCCTGGGCTAGGATTCTCAATGGTCAGCCTGAACTCTTTGGTGTAAGGCTGATCTGTGTGTTTGTTGACTGTCAGTCTATCTAAGAGTGACTTCCCATTTTTGTCTTTTCTATTTTGGGCGTTTTCAGGTTTGTACCCCCAGTTTGTACCCCCAGTGTTCCAACCCACTGCTCCCCAAGAATCACAGTTGTTACCCCAATAGGCGTCAGTGACGCATACATACACAGTCATGGGTCTTACTGCTTCATCCCAGGACCAGATCTTGTACATAGTACCTGGAATTATCTGTTCATAAGAGGATATAAAAGTGGCAACATGTGTATTGGATGAGTTATACCAGAATTGGGTTATACCATCTTTTGATTGATGGCTACCTCTTGGGCCTGGGCAATGACTACTATAAAAAGGATATACAGAATCATTGTTTGGTCCCCTTGGCCTCTTCCTCAGGTACAGGAACTTTCTTGCAGTGGGAGGCGTGTGTCCACTTGTTCTTCTCGGCCACTTTGACTGATGTGGCAGTTGTTAGGAGAACCTGGAAAGGACCATTATATCTGGGTTCAAGAGTATGTTTTCTCACAAACTTCTTTATCAGGACCCAGTCACCAGGAACCAGCTTGTGCGTTCCTGTATCTAGCTCAGGATCTGGAATGGAAGAAAACACTTCCGAATGGATACGGGTTAATTCTCACATAATCCGTTAATACATCAGATTGGAGTTGCAACTGTTGTGGGAAATAACAACCCTGTCTGGGGGCTGAACCAAACAATATCTCATAGGGTGACAGACCATGGTTTCCCCTTGGAGTGTACCTAACACTGAATAAGGCAATGGGTAGGCTGTCTGGCCAACTCATTTCCGTTTCCTGAGACATTTTTAGCATTCTAGATTTTATTGTGCCATTCAATCTTTCCACCTTCCCACTGCTCTGAGGATGGTATGGAGTGTGGAAAGCTAGTGTGACCCCTAAAGCTTCCCATATTTCCTTGGTCACTGAGGCCATGAAAGCCGGCCCCTGATCACACTCTATGACCTCTGGGACACCATATCTGCACACAATTTCTGTTAAAAGTCTTTAAGCTGTGATTTTTGCTGTCATGTTGGTGAAGGGATAGGTTCCCAGCCCACGTGGCAGACATGGTCTCTTGTTTCATTCCATGATTCTTTCAACTTCTGTGGCTCCTTTTTTGATCCACACTTCTTTTTCTTCTTTGTCAGCTGCCTCCTGTTGCTCCTTGAGGTGAGTCCTGTTCACGGGAGGGTTTTGTAGAATCATGGTGGTTTGTACAGTCTCTTCAGGGGTACCTATTGGGTCATCCAGGATAGGTGCATTCACTCTGCTGACCACTTCTCGCATCCCATCTGCAGCTTGTTTCGCATCGTTATCTGCCAGGTGATTGCCTCGTGCTTCTTGGGAAACCAGCTTGCTGGCGTCTTTAGCTTAAGTATAGCCACTTGTGCCCGGAGTAGTAGGGCATCCATTAAGTCCTTGATAGCTGCACTGTGTTTTACAGGTGTTCCTGATGATCCCAAAATTTCCTTCTGCCAATTTGCATGCCATAGTTAGGGCCTGGAGTTCTGCTTCCTGGGCAGACATGGAGGAGGGTAACACCTGCATACCTGGAACAATCCACAAAAATTGTCAAGTCAGGATTCTCAAGGGCTGTTTCACTGACTGTCGGTAAGTGTGTTGTTTTCATCTTCATCACTTCGAGGCAGTCATGAGCGGTGAGATGAGGGTCATACTCCAAAGAGGTTCCCCCCTCGAGAAGAAGAAGCAGAGTGTATGGGTTAAGGGTATCACATCGGAGGATGGTGATGTTATCGGGGAGAAGCAAGGCACACTGGAGTCTGAGGTGTCTTGCTGAGGACAAGTGTTTGGGCTGTCCTTGGTTCAGTATGGCAGTTATGTCATGAGGGGCAAGAAAGATCAAAGGATGGCCCAATACGAGGTCAGCGTTCTTGTCCAAAAGGGCTTGGGCTGCAAAGACGGCCCTGAGGCAGGAGGGTCCCCCCCTGGCCACTGAGTCCAATTGCCAGGAATAATAACCAATGGGTCTGAGTCTGTTGCCATGGGCCTGAGCCAAAACATGCATCCTTGCTCAGCCAGGTAGTGGAGGAGGCTTTCAGAGAAGATTGAGGCATCCATCACCAAGGGTATCTGCACAAAGCAGGAGGTCATCTACATACTGAAGGAGTACAATGTCTGGGTGTAACTTCATCCAGGTTTCCAGAATGAGGGTCATTGCCTTGGCGAATTGGGAGGGGGAGTTCTGGGCACCTTGTGGCATAACAGTCCAGGTGTAGCGGGCAGGTAACACAGGTTTGCCTGAATCCTTGCGGAGAAGGTCCATGTGATCCGGCGAGGAGTGGGGTGGTGGGCGAGGTGGGGTGTCATGTCCCTGGTACTGGGTGCTTTCATGTGGACCACGGTTGGGGCTTGGTTGACTGAATGAATTTCCGAGGGCTATCGTTATTCCCTTCTGAAGTGGCCGGGTCTTCCGCAGTTGTAGCAGACACGCGGAGTTGGTACTGGTGGGCGCAGATAGGGTGTGCCAGAGACCATGTCAGGGAAGACAGGCTTTCCATGTAAGCGCCCGGCGTGCACGCATGCGTACTAGCACTTTAAGACACACACCTGTCACTAATACTGAAGTCAGGCGGGCTATTTAAACAGGGCTCCTACAGAGGTTCATTGCTGTTTGGTCTGCAGCTCCTGTGTTGTATCCTGTTTCCTGTGTGACCTCTGATTCTGATCCAGCTTGTTGTTACCTGTGATTGCCTGCTGCCTGTTCTGATCCCGGCTTCCCATAGACTCTGATCCTGCCTGCTGATTCTGTCTGCTGATCTATCGGTACTACTTGGCTTGTGACCTGACCTCTCTTTTGCCTACCGTCTATGCCTGATCTGCCTGATTATTACCGACCCGGCCTCTCTGATCCTGCATCTCGCTCATCAAGCCTGCTACAGCTCCCAGCCCTGCAAGCCTGCATCTGGTACTGCTCTGTGGTTCATCCCAGCCTGCCACCAGTCAAGCATCGTGTCAGCTCATCTACTATCTGCCTGCTGATCACCGCTACTACACAGACTATTGAACTGTTTACAGGCACTCATACCCCACCGTGCTCCTGTGGCTGCTGTATCACTACCAGTAGTCCGCGAGCTGGAGTTGTACGAGAGGCCTTCCTCTACACATCAGGCTCACATCCCAGGTACGTAACAGGCCATCATGAGAGGAACTACTCTCTACTGCTCTGTGAGGATTCTGGACCTAATAATCACTAATAACAACGTCTCAAGCTCCATTACTCTATACTCTGGCCTTCGGATTGAATCTTTAAGACCTGAGACAAATGCGACAGCTAACATGTGTCTATGTGTTTTGTTCAGCACGCTAAAACACCAATCAGTAAACATTTGTGCTATTCTGTTGTGATATTTCTCAACAGATTTGCCTTTTTCTTGTGTGACCTCTTTACCCCCTTCCTCACCAGAGCACTTTTTACAATTTGGCACTGCGTCGCTTTAACTGCTAATTGCGCGGTCATGCAATGCTGTACCCAAACGAAATTTGCGTTATTTGATCACCTCTGCAGGTTTTTATTTTTTGCGCTATAAACAGAAAAAGACCGAAAATTTAGAAAAAAAATGAAAAATTTTCTACTTTTTGTTATAAAGAAAATCCAATAAACTCAATTTTAGTCATACATTTAGGCCAAAAATGTATTCGGCCACATGTCTTTGGTAAAAAAAAAAAGTCAATAAACGTATATTTATTGGTTTGCACAAAAGTTATAGCGTCTACAAACTAGGGTACATTTTCTGTAATTTACACAGCTTTTAGTTTATGACTGCCTATGTCATTTCTTGAGGTGCTAAAATGGCAGGGCAGTACAAATCCCCCTCAAATGACCCTATTTTGGAAAGTAGACACCCCAAGGAAATTGCTAAGAGGCATGTTGAGCCCATTGAATATTCATTTTTTTTTGTCCCAAGTGATTGAATAATGACAACAACAAAAAATTACAAAAAGTTGTCACTAAATAATATATTGCTCACACAGGCCATGGGCATATGTGGAATTGCACCCCAAAATACATTCAGCTGCTTCTCCTGAGTACGTGGGACTTTTTGGGAACCTAGCCACGTACGGGGCCCTGAAAACCAATCACCGCCTTCAGGATTTCTAAGGGTGTAAATTTTTGATTTCACTCCTCACTACCTATCACAGTTTTGAAGGCCATAAAATACCCAGATGGCACAACCCCCCCCAAATGACCCCATTTTGGAAAGTAGACACCCCAAGCTATTTGCTGCGAGGCATGTTGAGTCCATAGAATATTTTATATTTTGACACAAGTTGCGGGAAAGTGACACTTTTTTTTTTTTTTTTGCACAAAGTTGTCACTAAATGATATATTGCTCACACAGGCCATGGGCATATGTGGAATTGCACCCCAAAATACATTTAGCTGCTTCTCCTGAGTATGGGGAGACCATACCACATGTGTGGGACTTTTTGGGAGCTTAACCACGTACGGGCCCCGAAAACCAATCAACGCTTTCAGGATTTCTAAGGGTGTAAATTTTTGATTTCACTCTTCACTGCCTATCACAGTTTCGGAGGCCATGGAATGCCCAGATGGCACAAACCCCCCCCCCCCCCCAAATGACCCCATTTTGGAAAGTAGACACCCCAAGCTATTTGCTGAGAGGCATGGTGAGTATTTTGCAGCTCTCATTTGTTTTTGAAAATGAAGAAAGACAAGAAAAAAAAATCTTTTTTTTCTTTTTTCAATTTTCAAAACTTTGTGACAAAAAGTGAGGTCTGCAAAATACTCACTATACCTCTCAGCAAATGGCTTGGGGTGTCTACTTTCCAAAATAGGGTCATTTGGGGGGGGGTTTGTGCCCCCTGGGTATTCCATGGCCTCCGAAACTGTAATAGGCAGTGAAGAGTGAAATCAAAAATTTACGCCCTTAGAAAGCCTGAACACACATGTAGGTATCCCTGTACTCAGAAGCAACAGAATGTATTTTGGGGTGTAATTTCACATATTCCCATGGCATGTTTGAGCAATATATCATTTAGTGACAACTTTGTGCAAAAAAAAAAAAAAGTGTCACTTTCCTGCAATTTGTGTCAGAATATAAAATATTCCATGGACTCGACATGCCTCTCAGCAAATAGCTTGGGGTGTCTACTTTCCAAAATGGGGTCATTTGGGGGGGTTTTGAACTGTCCTGGCATTTTATGCACAACATTTAGAAGCTTATGTCACACATTACCCACTCTTCTAACCACTTGAAGACAAAGCCCTTTCTGACACTTTTTGTTTACATGAAAAAATTATTTTTTTTTGCAAGAAAATTACTTTGAACGCCCCAAACATTATATATTTTTTTAAAGCAAATGCCCTACAGATTCAAATGGTGGGTGTTTCAATTTTTTTTTCACACAGCGATTTTTCAAACGCATTTTTTGGGGAAAAAAACACACTTTTTTAAATTTTAATGCACTAAAACACACGATTTTGCCCAAATGTTTGATGAAATAAAAAAGATGATCTTAGGCTGAGTACATGGATACCAAACATGACATGCTTTAAAATTGCACACAAACGTGCAGTGGCAACAAAATAATTACATTTTTAAAAGCCTTTAAAAGCCTTTACAGGTTACCACTTTAGATTTACAGAGGAGGTCTACTGCTAAAATTACTACTCTTGTTCTGACCTTCGCGGTGATACCTCACTTGCATGGTGCAATTGCTGTTTACATTTGACGCCAGACCGACGCTTGCGTTCGCCTAAGCGCGAGAGCAGGGGGGGACAGGGGTGCTTTTTTTTTTTCCTTATTATTTTTTTGCTTTTTTATCTTATTTTTAAACTGTTCCTTTCATTTTTTTTTTCTCTTTTCAAATATTTTATTGGCAATTTCACATACAACTGTTACATTAAGTTCAATTCGTAATATCATAAGAACAGATGACAGTGTACATAAAAGTAATGTGGAGTAACATGAGCATAAAGAAAACTGGATAATATAACAGCAGGTATATTCTTAGTCAAACAACGTGCTGGATCAGTATAATTAGATATATGAAAATTTAAAGGGAGCTACGTTCCCAGTTTTACTACAATAAGGTGTTGGCCATTCCCCAAAAACAGCGGTGGGGAGGCCATCAGAACTATCGCATGTAACAGAGTACATTACCAACATTTAAGTTTGGAGGATAGGGTGGGGTAGAAGAATGAGAAGAGGAAAAGTAGTAGTAAAGAGGGGGTCTAAGAGAAGGAGAAGTGGGTAGGAGTAGTAGAGAGGAAGGGGGTACCAGTCGGCCCGCGCGGGCACAAGAACCACTTCAGAGTCTCCTGGTGATGTTAGGACCCACCTAAAGCAACACCAGGTTTTCGTCAATATCCGCTGGCAAAAAATGCTCAACCCAGGGTTGCCAGGTCCTGGAGTCTTGAGGGACTCTATCAAGAATTCTTGCTTCAATTTTGCTATGTATCATTGCTTGGGTAATCCTATTCTTCATTTCGACTATGTTAAGAGTGGGCGTTTTCCAAGCCTTAGCAATCGTCTGTTTGGCTGCGGTAATTAAGTGTAGGAGGAGACGGAGCTGTGATCTGGTGTAATCTTGTGGGAAAAGGTTAAGGAGGGCCATTGTAGGGCTAGGAGATAAGGTAATTTGGTGGAGGGTGGATGCCATCTGGAATACCGTTGCCCAGAAGCATTGCACCAGGGGGCATGTCCACCAAATATGTAGGTGCGTGCCCCTGTCTCCACACCATCTGAAACAGCTTGGAGAGGACTCAGGTAGAAATTTAGCGATTCTAGCTGGAACAAGATACCAGCGCATTAACACTTTATAGTTCGCTTCTGAAGCAACAACATTTTGGGATGAGTTTTTTGTGTTAGACCATATGGTCGTCCAGTCATCCAGTTCAAGGGTAATGTCGAGGTCCCTTAACCATCGCTGTGCATAGGTGGGGAGATCTGGGGGCGGTAATGTAAGGTGGGAGTATAGGCGGGAAATAATACCTGGGGCATGCGGGTCCGAGTCGCATATATGCTCAAACTTAGTCAGAGTGTCTAGCCCAGAGTTAGATTTTATGACTGTTTGTACAAAATGTTTAATTTGGAGGTAGCGGAAGCATTCTCTGTAAGGGAGCTGTGCTTGTTCCTGGATATTTGGGAATGATTTTACAGAGTCTCCACTAACTAGATCGCAAATGCGAGTCAGACCCGCCTGGACCCAGGCATGGAATGAAGCTGGCTCTGTGTGAGCTGGGTAGAATTGGGGGTGGCCTAGATAAGATAGAAGTGGGGAGTGTGGAGAGATCAGTTTAAAGGGGGTTTTCAGTCTGTCCCATAGTTTAAGCGTGTGTTGTGTTAATGTATTAGTTATGGGTCCTCGCGCTGATGTAGGGAGCCATAGTAAATTAGCTACGTTAATCGGGTGTAAGTCTATGGCTTTGAGGGCAACCCAAAGCGGTGTTTACGATTTAGCATGGTACAATATTGACCTGGGCTAGACGGGCTGCATGATAATAATGTAAAAA
The DNA here is from genome assembly GCF_042186555.1 of Aquarana catesbeiana. Classification (NCBI taxonomy): domain Eukaryota; kingdom Metazoa; phylum Chordata; class Amphibia; order Anura; family Ranidae; genus Aquarana; species Aquarana catesbeiana. Next base: position 104,601,733 of record NC_133325.1, read on the forward strand.
GTTGGGAATGCCCAGGCCGCCACAGAGATTGTTACGGAGAAGAACCGGTCTCGCTACTCTGGGTCTAATAGGACCCCAAATGTATTTGAAAACTTTGTTTTGTATAATCCTATGGTAGTAGGGTGGGACTGTGATAGGGAGCACTCTGTATAAGTACAAAAGCTTTGGCAATAGGGACATTTTCACAGCTGCAATGCGCCCCAACCAGGAGACGCATAGTGGTAGCCAAGAATTAAGTAGAGAAGATAATTGTGAGAGCATTGGGAGGTAGTTAGATTGGAATAGGTTGGATGGGTCTTTAGTTAACTTGATCCCTAAATAGGGAATAGATGAGGAAGACCAGTGGAAGGGAAAGTTTCTACGTAGGGTTTCAAGATCAGCTTGTGGCAGAGACACATTGAGGGCCTTGGATTTGGATTGGTTGACTTCAAGTCCAGATATGCGAGAGAATTTATCTAAGGTGCTCATAAGGTTTGGTAATGTTGTGTGGGGTGATGTAATGAACATTAGTGCGTCATCCGCAAAGAGGCACAATTTATGGGAAACTGATGCTACTTCCAAGCCTCGGATATCAGGGTTAGATCTAATCAGGGCTGCTAGAGGTTCGATAGTGAGTGCGAACAGCAGGGGAGATAAGGGGCAGCCCTGTCTAGTCCCCCTTGGGATTGGGAAGGGATCCGACCGAAATCCGGAATAGTGCACATAAGCTGTGGGTGGTTGTAGAGGGCATTGATCCAACTTAAAAAATTTGGGCCGAAGCCCCAACGCTGGAGGATATAAAATAGATAGGGCCAGGAGACTGTGTCAAAAGCTTTCCGTATATCTAGGGAGAGGAGATGCATAGGGATCTTACGGGAGCGGGCCAGGTGTTGTAGGAGAATTACACGTCTGATGTTGTCACTCGCTTGTCGTTTGGGTATAAAGCCAACCTGGTCTTTGTGTATCAAACCTCCAATGATGGGATTGAGGCGTAGGGCGAGGATTTTGGCTAAGATCTTGATATCCACATTGAGAAGTGAAATTGGCCTATAGTTGGACCATAATGTACTGTCAGTGTTTGGTTTGGGGATCATTGAGATAAGGGCTGTCAATGTGTCTCTGCCAAAAGAGTGTTGCTTTAGTATGATGTTAAAAGTATTGGTAAGAAGGGGAGATAGTTCTGCAGCAAATTCTTTATAATAGAGACTAGGGAGGCCATCAGGGCCCGGGCGCTTATGAGGTTTGAGGGTTTTGATGGCTGCTAAAACTTCCTCTGTCGTGATCGTACTCTCCATGAGCTCGTGACTGGCTTCAGACAGGGTTGGGATAGGTAAATTATGAAACAGCTTCTCTGCTTGGCGCAATGGAAACGCTGTTTTAGAGTCATAGAGATTTGCTAGCTGTTTACGGAACTCCGAGAGAACCTTAACAGGATTGCTAGTAATTATGTCTTTAGCCAATCTGAGTCTAATAGGAATACGAGTACGGTCTGGTCTACGTAGACGTAAAGCCAGGTAGGTGTCTGGTTTGTTTGCTTTGGTGTAGATTGTGTGGTTAGTCCTACGGATAGCCTTATCAGCCATCTCAGCAAGAAGTAAATCTAGTTCTAGCTTAGTTTTTTCTAACGTTAATTTGTGTGTTTCGGTTGGGTTGGATTGGAATAAAAGGAAACTATCGCGGTAATCAGATTCAAGTTGACGTAATTTGTGTTTCTTGTCTCTATTAAGATGGGACGCCACTGAAATGCATGTGCCTCGTATCATGGGTTTGTGCGCTTCCCAGAGCAGGATGGGAGAAATGTCAGGAGTGGCGTTGTGTGTAAGATAGTCCTTAAGGGCTACCTGGATATCTAAACAGTATGATGGATTGGTCAATAGGGAGTCATTCATGCACCATGATCTGTTGGTAGCTTGTGGAATTAAGGATGACACTGTGGTGATAACAGAACAATGATCTGTCCATGTAATTGGTTGGATGTGTGAGTGGAGGAGGAGTGGAGCAGATGCTATGGAGATGAATATGTGGTCAATCCTGGAAAAAGATTTATGTGGGTGCGAGTAAAATGTATAATTTTTCTTAGTGGGATTGGATTCTCTCCATGTGTCTAGGAGGGAAGCCATCTGTATTAGTTTACGAAATTGCGTAGAGGGGGTGTAATGTTCTGGGGCATAGGGCGTTTTGTTTATGTGTGGCTGCAACACTGAGTTGGAGTCACCGCACAGGAACAGGGTTCCCTTGCAGTGTGTTTTCACAACTTGTAATAGATGCGAAAAAAAAGGGTTTGGATTTGTGTTGGGGGCGTAATAGGAGATGAAGGTTGTGGTTATGTCCTGCAATAGTCCCACGAGGATAAGATAGCGACCTTCAGGGTTTTTTATCTCAGACAGGGGGGTAAATGGCATGGTGTGGTGGAAAGCTACCAAAACTCCTCTATGTTTTGTGTTTGCTGAAGCAGTAAATACCTGTGGGTATTTAGAGCTAAAAAAGCTCGGGGTTTGGCGTGTGGAAAAATGGGTTTCCTGGAGGGCTACGACTTTAGCCCTTAAGGATGCAAAGGTTTGAAATGCCTTTACTCGCTTATGAGGTGAGTTTAGTCCCTTAACATTTAGGGTAAGGATTTCAAGTGGGGCCATTATGGGGTGTATGGGAAGCCAGTGACAAAGAGTACAGGGCCCGTGCGACCCAACCGGTACAGAGAAAGTTAGAGAGTGAAGGTGTAGAATCAAAGAGGGGGAAGAAGGAGGGGGAGGGGAGGGAGAGCATAGGGTGTCGGGCGAAGTACTGAATGATCCCCCTAATAAGGAGGCAGTAAGTCAGTAGTGTCCGACCAATGTGTGCACCGACTCTGCGACCAAGAATCCGGTTGAAGAGTGAGTGCACCGTAGAGAGGGTGAGCATTGACTGCTCCCCGCCGCAAACGGGGATAGTAAAAACAATTTATAGTTAAGTCAAGTAGAAAACAACAAAAAAAAGAAAAAAAGAAAAATGGCAAGTTATTTCCTATTGCCCCCCGGTAATGTATATAACAGTGAAGTATCAAAATAAAGGTGGAGGGTGGGGAATGTGAGAGCAAAAGGTACAGTACACTTCAGTAGCTGATAAGCATGTGCGTGAGTTCTCAGTAAGCATTATTCCCATGAGGGGTCAATATCTTAGGATTGCAGGATAGGAGAGGAGGGGAAGGATGGGGAGGGGAGAAGGGGGGAGGGGAGAGATGTAGGCAGGAGGAGAGGGAGGGGAAGGGGAGAAAGGGGAGAAAGAGGGGTGGGGGGGGGAAAGGGGAGGGGGGGAAAGGGGAGGGGGGGAAGGGAGAGGCATGGGGTGCATACGAAAAAGGTGTACTTGATAATTGTGACATTTTAACCAAAGTGAAAAAGCTTTGTAACTGTTTCATTACCAATACTAGAACTCGACAGTGGTAGAGTAGCGGGGTTCACTTGGCACACCTATAGCAGGCCAGGTCAAGCGTGTGCTAGGTCTGTTCATTACGCAATTATGTATTGGAGAACAGCTTGGCTATAATATCAAATAAAAACTTTTAAAACAGTAAAAGAAAATTGAACAAAACAACTGAACCTGAGGAGGCCTTAAGTGGCCTGTGAGCTCTGAAGAGGAAACGTTCTCAGAGTACAGAGTGTCCGTACTCGACGGAGGTCTTCCAACAGGTCTCGGTCACAAGGAGGGTCTCTTGAGATGATGTGGGTTCAATCACTGCAAGTGCAACCGAGTACCTGTGTGCTCAAAAGAGAGGGGAAGATAAGAAAAAAAAAGTCAGTTCTTTTGTCTTCAGCGTGGGGCTCGGGATTTCGGGCTGAGATAGGAATATTTAGATGATCTGGCTGGGGTTCCCTTCCGAATGGATGGTGGTCCAGGGTTATTCCGTTTAGGGGTCGTGGTGTATGGTTGAGAAGCGGATCTGGCTGGTGTGCGAGGAAGGGACGTATCCGAATGGTCGGTCTGGGGAGACAGGTGGAGCGATTCCAGCAGTCTTTGAAGCGATTCTGGGGTGGTACAGGTATGCTGCTGTCCTTGATAGGAGAATTGTAGTGCGAATGGGAACCGCCACGTGTACTTAAGTTGGTGTTGTATAAGTACCTGCAGTTGAGGCTTCATAGCACGGCGTTTGGCAATCGTGAGAGGTGCTAAGTCAGAGAACAATTGGTACGTGTGACTCTGGAATTGGAGGGTGTTGTTGTTACGGGCGGCTGCCAGGAGCTGTTCCTTTGTGCGGAAGAAATGCAGCTTGATAATAATGTCCCTTGGTGGTCCATCTGTCTGGCGCCTGGTGAGTGCTCTGTGGATTCTGTCGAACTCAAGGCGCTCGATAGGTATGGAGGCCGCCAGTTCTTGGAATAGTGCTGTAGTGAAACATTGCAAGTCATCAATTGTTTCTGGAATGCCTCTGAGGCGTAAGTTAGATCTGCGGGAGCGGTTTTCCGCATCCTCGAGGTGGGACAAAAGCATGGAGTTCTCCTCTCTGAGAGCAATTTGCTCCTGTGCCTGCTCCTGAAGGGTTAATTCCATGTCATCAACCCTTGTTTCAAGGTCTGCTGTGCGTTGGCCTATCTCGCGTATCTCACGTGTCAGGCTATTAGTAATCTGGTCTGATGTTACTTTAAGGGCCTTGTGAAGCATAGTTTCCATGAGTTTCATGAAGGCAGTTTGTGACATACCTGTATTTGGAGCGGATGGGGAACCGCCGAGGCTCTCCTGTATGTCAGTCTCATTATCACTGTCAGGCATATCAGAGCGAGCAGGAGATGATGCTGAGAGTTCAGCCAGGGCCAGGGCCTTCGCCGCCATCTTGGAGGAAGCGCGGGCTAGCGCTTCTTTGATGGGTTTTTGCTTGGATTTTCCGCGATGACCCGTGAGCACCATACCGGAAGGGGCACTGAGGTGGGGAGATGCGATCCCTGTGACAGCGGCTCCGAAATGCCGGTTCAGTAATGCGTGAAAGTCCCGAGTGTGCGGCGGGGAGTGCGGAGCTTTACAGAGAAGCGTCTGCCATGTAAAGCCTCGCGCATGCGCCCCCCTTCATTTTTTTTTTTAAATCATTTTTAATCATTTTTATTGTTATCTCAGGGAATGTAAATATCCCCTATGATAGCAATAGGTAGTGACAGGTACTCTTTTTTGAAAAAATTGGGGTCTATTAGACCCTAGATCTCTCCTCTGCCCTCAAAGCATCTGACCACACCAAGATCAGTGTGATAAAATGCTTTCCCAATTTCCCAATGGCGCTGTTTACATCCGGCGAAATCTAAGTCATGAAATGCTCATAGCTTCCGGTTTCTTAGGCCATAGAGATGTTTGGAGCCACTCTGGTCTCTGATCAGCTCTATGGTCAGCTGGCTGAATCACTGGCTGCATTCTCAGGTTCCCTGTTGAGACAGGAGAGCCAAAGAAAAACACGGAATACGGTGGAGGGGGGCATTCCCTCCCACTGCTTGTAAAAGCAGTCTAGAGGTTAATTAGCCACTAGGATTGCTTTTACATGAAAGCTGACCGCTGGCTGAAAAGAATGATACCAAGATGATACCTAAACCTGCAAGCATCATTCTGGTATAACCACTCAAAGTCATGAATTGCATACCTGAAGACAAAAAAATGGTTAACAATAAAACACAGTAAACGGTAAAGTATAAAAAATTGCATACCTGAAAAGCAAACATGATAAAACATAATAACAATAAAACATTGCAGAATAGAATACAGTAAAAAAGAGCAGAACAATAGAGAGAGAATAGAGAGAGAGAGAACAATAAAACGACAACTATTTTTTTTAAATTTTATATATTTTTTTGTGTGTTTTTTTTTTTTTACACTTTTTTTTGTAACTGTAACTTTTATAACTGTAATCGGTTCCAGGTTCGGGTCTCTCAAAATGCAATGGTATCTTGGGAGACCCTGTGAAAGTGTGTCTAGTCTGTGCAATGCTGTACCCTACGCTAATACTCAACTAGTGTATGGTAGCGTTCAAAACATTCACCAATGCAAATACCAGGATTGTCAGGACAGGAGGGACAATAATAGCGGGTGTCACGCCTATATCCGCGTTTGCTGCAGACACGACATCTTTTTTGGGGGGGTTCGTTGGGTAGGGGTACTCGGGAGGACATAAAAATGCCTCTCATGCAGCCGACTGCATTTGGTTGGGGATGTGAAAGGGGGAAGTACGGGTGCTGCAGAAGTGGTGGGTTCCCAATTAGGATTGGCGAATGCAGCAGGAAGGGCACTATGGGCACGACGGGCCTGTGTTTGTCTTCTTCTTGGTGGCAGCGGGACACTACTTGTGCTTGCCACCTCACCAGCTTGAACTGCATTTATGGGACTCGCCACGTCACCAAGTGTTACTGCAGTGCTGGTTTGACTATGACCGGGGTGTACTAGGCCGCTGGTGCTTGCCACTTCACCAAAACGCTACCAAAAAAAAACTGTTAGCAATTGCAGGGATCAGGCCTGACTCTGCGAACGCTGCAGTTAAGCGTTTAGTGTCTTGTAAGTGACACTGATCGATCGATACTGCACTTGGGTGGGCTGGGCTGGGCCGGGCGGAGGGGAAAAATGCAGGTGCTAGCAGGTATCTGGGCTGATCCCGCTAACACTGCGTTTTTGGGGACCCTAAACTACTGGGGACGCTAGTATAGATCTGATCGGATCAGATATTGATCCGTTCAGATACTTTACCCCTAAGGGAGGTGTACGGTGCGTGCGTGGGTGTTAGTGGTACTGGCGCTAACCTGACGCTGCCTGGGGCTGGTGCTTGCCAGTTCACCAAAATGCTACCAAAAAAACTGTTAGCGATCGCAGGGATCAGGCCTGACTCTGCGAACGCTGCAGTTATGCGTTTAGTGTTTTGTAAGTGACAGTGATCGATCGATACTGCACTTGGGTGAGCTGGGCTGGGCGGAGGGGCAAAACGCAGGTGCTAGCAGGTATCTGGGCTGATTCCGCTAACACTGCGTTTTTGGGAACCCTAAACTGCTGGGGATGCTAGTATAGATCTGATCGGATCAGATATTGATCCGTTCAGATACTATACCACTAAGGGAGGCGTATGCTGCATGCGTGGGTGTTAGCAGTACTGGCGCTAAACTGACGCTGCCTGGGGCGACGCATATAATCGCTGGGCGATCAAGGGGCTAAACCTTTATTCGGTAATAAACGGCGGGTGCCCTGACACTATAAAAAATAAACTAACTAACCAGCGTCACCGGTAACAGTTATACGGTGATCACTGGTGAAAGGGTTAACTAGGGGGCAATCAAGGGGTTAAAACATTTATTAGATAGTATATGGGGGTCCCTGTCGCTATAAAACGCTGACGGCGAACCTAAATATTTACCTCCCTAACCAGTGACACTAATACAGCAATCAGAAAAATGATCGCTTACTGACACTGGCGACGGGAGGTGATCAAGGGGTTAAAACTTTATTAGGGGGGTTAGTGGAGTACCCTAGACCTAAAGGGGGCTAATACTAACTGCCCTACCGCACTAACTGTCACAAACTGACACCAATGCAGTAACCAGAAAAAAAAAACTGCTTGGTGTCAGTGTGACGGGGGGGGGGGGGAATCGGGGGTGTATTGTGTGCCTGGCATGTTCTACTGAGTGTCTATGTGTTGTGCACTCACATTGAAGTCTTCTCTCCTCGGCGCTGGAATTGAAAATACCGAGCCGAGGAGAGATGACATCATTTCCTCTGCTGCTGTTTAGCATACAGCAGCAGAGGAAGAATCTGATTGGCTGGGAGCGATCGAGAGGGGGGGGGTCACGAATGGATGGTCTCCCCCTCACCTCTCATCGCTCCCAGACAGAAGCCGACCACCTCGGGCACCGGGGGGGGTCCGATCGGACCCCCCGCCCGCGGGAGTCAGATCACATACAGGTACGTGATTCTGCCTGCCCGTGCCATTCTGCCGCAGTATATCTACGTGAGGCGGTCGGCAAGTGGTTAAAGTCAAACTCTGACTGAAATAATCAAGACACCCTATACATAAATTATTTATTTAATTAAAATGCTACAGTGATTGCTACTATGTTCCATAACTGGAAACATGTGGGTGAGTTTCGGTGTGGGCGGTTCAGGGGGCGGTGGCATAGGGCGTGATGCCACAGGGGGGAAGTGTCACTTAGAACAGAGGGGCGGTAGACGAAGGGCAGTGACTTAGAACAGAGGGGCGGTAGACGAAGGGCAGTGTCTATTTCCTGGGGACCAGACGCCATTATAGGGCGGTGGCTGACTACTTAGCTTCCTTTTTTCTAGTTTTCTATACTCATATTCAATACGACCATTTTGATCATTTTGATTAATTTCATGTTGTGTCCACCCCCTTCTTCATGAATAGCATTTGCAACTTTAAACCAAGCATCTGCTGCTCGTAGGAACCCATGATCTGACAACAGACCTTTTTTTAAGTTTCAAAACAGTACGCCTTTCATCTACTTGTAGCCTTCCGCCCAAATGCATATCAACCGCACACTTTTGCCAATTTCTTTCCCTTTTTGACAGCACCCTCTTCTTTTCACTCTAATACCAAGTCACAGGCCAAACTGCCCTCTTTGGGGCTCACTAACTTTTGCCCCATCGTTTCAGGGTGAGAGATAGAGAGAGAGAGAGAAACCTCTCAGCAAGAGACTCAACAAACAGATAATGAGTACGGCAGTTAATATTCAATATTGCACCACTTCAAATGTTATTTACATGTTCAAACTCAAAGCCCAAACTTCTCACTCTGTCTTTTTCTACCTCTTCAAGCCCTTCTGGTTGTTGAGGTTGTGGGGGGCACCTCTCGGCTGCGTGTCCCCTCCTTCTAACTTCACTTTCTATAGCCTGTGTTGACTTGCCAACCTCAAGTTTAACTGGGTAATGCACATTTAATCGGAATACTAACACATCTGTGATCTCCGCTAACAGGGGTTTATAACCAAGACATTCCCTTTTTTATCCTGGCTCGACCACTTTAACCAACCCCCAACCCTCTTCATGTATGACAAATAACAGACCACAAACACACTTAGGACATGACATTACCACCAACAAGATGTGACCAACAACCAACAACAAGCAATGTGTAACAAGCGTAGAGGAATACAGGACTGTTCCGTTCTCACGGGATCCCCACGTCACCGCTGGGCGTAATCCTGATGCCCCCTCCTGGCTCTCCCGTGCACTTCCTTGCACCCGTGCTTTACCGCACAATTATTTTTTCCCCAGGAGGAGTTTAACTACGTCCTGACGCCCCCTCCTGGTTTTCCCCTGCTTTTACCTCACAACATATTTCCCAGGAGTAGTTTAAACCACGTCAACTAATTTCATCCGTGACTATACAATCAATCCCTCATTCCCAACAGCCGCCACAAAACACAAGATCGATCAACAAAACAGAACAGAACAGAACAAAACAGGCGGTAGAAATAATTGCAGGTTCCTTAATTTATCAACAGACTCGAGGCAAGATTAATACCTGTCTTTGAGGGCCGCAGGAAGCCGATATGGGCACAGAGGTTGACCAGCCACGGGTACAGGATAAACAGTAGACTAAATATACGAGATATCAAAAGTGTCTTACCGTTTTTAGAGGTGATCAGTCTCCTCCTGTCTCCATGTTGGCTTTTCCCAGTCCCTTCCCAATCGGCTATCCCTTGGGATCCTAGCCTCGAGCCCGACGTTTGAGCGGCAAGATGTTTTGGTTTCAGAACAAAAGTTCCGATATTATTATATCTACCCCCGATCAGATATTGTTGAATATAAAAGCATGCATGCTTCAAGTAAGCTCACACTGAGACAGACACAAGTTCAGTGGAAAAGTTACTTCTGTTTAATATTTCCGCTTCTCAAGATTTTTATACATTTTCGTTACACCTACAGCAGTTAGCTCAAAAGGCAAAGACCGAGCAAAGCCACAGCGGAAGCCCAAACTGTCGCAGGGGGCCCTCGCTGCTGTTTCTGAATGACCAGACATGCCACTCCCATCAACCTCAAGAGTTTGGTTGCGGAGAGTCGGTGCATACCAGCCCTCTGGAGCCCAACAGAGACACCAGCAAAGCCCGAAGCTCACCAAAGGGGGGAGTGAATACAGACGACAGGACAAACTAACTACCCTACTTCGGGTAGATTCCCTGAAAACTAGTGGGACCTTCTCCCATCGTGTCAATTCAAGTAGAAGGCATCTATACAAAGGGCCTTCCGGACATGGGGACACAAGTTAATCAGCTATATACACACTTTTATGACAAGCACCTCAAACACTTACCCCTGCAGAAATTGGAGGAATTGGACATATGGGGTATTGGAACCCAAAATTTCCCATATGATGGATACTTACCGGTCAAGTTGATTTTTGACCCCTCTGTGACCGAACAAACAGAAACATTTGATACCTTAGCCGTTGTATGCCCTCACCCATCAGGAGCCAACAAGAGTTCTCCGATAATAGGAATGAACACTGACCTTGGCAGAATTCTGCTCACTCCTCGTGTATTGAAGTCTGACACACCAACCAAAGGCATACACCCTATGCTGAGACAAGTGTATCAGCAGCTAGTCAAAGAACAGAGAGCCCCAGTTGAAGGAGTGGGGCAGATTTGGCAATTGAATAGAAGAGAGAAGATACTACAACCTGGAGAGGTGGTGTGTCTACAAGCTTCAGTCAAGCTCAATTGGGAACAACCGGGCTCCTTTGTTGTCCTTGAAGCTGACCGCCAGGGAGAGAACACGGGAGTGGAGGTAATCCCAGAAGTCATATCAATTAGGGCTCTGCAACGGAGTCGTGGGAAGATGCCTGTCAACATGCAGAATGTTATGGCCTCGCCGTTGAAACTGCGAGTCCGAATGCTGTTAGGACAAGTAAATCCAGCCACCCAGTCACACCATCGGATTTGAGGAAGGTAGAGAAGGAAGAAATATCCATAGAACAGTTTTACCCACAAAACACCACACTATCACCTGAGTGGAAAGAAAAGGTCAAAGCCCAGCTCCTGAGATGGCAGAATATGTTCTCAAAAGATGATTTTGATGTGGGGTGTGCGAAAAGTGCCCAGCACAGGATTCGCCTTCAGGAAGACAGGCCATTTAGGGAAAGAGTTAGACAGATCCTTTTGGGGGAACGGGAACATTTACGTGAGCAGCTGGCAGAATTGAAGAGATCAGGCATCGTCAGGGAGTCTAGGAGCCCTTATACCCCCCCCCATAGTGGTGGTGCGGAAGAAAAATGGGTCCCTGAGGCTGTGCATTAATTATCGTTAGTGGGGCCCACTAACCATGGGGTACTTTGTTGCAGTAAGTGGGCTTAAGCACCATATAGCAATATGGTGTGACCAAAGCCCCATATTTTTTGATAATGTTTTTTGAAAATGTCTAGGTGTTTTAAATAGCCTTGCAGGTAAATGTCTTTTTTGCATGTGCGCGCTGTAATATTTTGTTCTTTCATAAATGCACATGGAATTAATAGCCCGTTTAAAGGAAGGACCATGTGGAAACAGGCCAAATCCCTGAAAAGTGACATTCTGTGCATACAGGAGACTCACTTTGCACAGCAGAAACAACCTTTGTGCACAAACTATTGCCCCAGATCTTCACAGCATCCGGCCCAAAGAAAAAACGAGGAGTGTTAATTGCTGTTAGCCATACCATTGCCTTCCACCTTAATGGCATGATCAAAGATAAAGCGAGGAGATTTATCATACTTGTTTGCGAACTGAACAATGTCACGTATACTCTAGTCAACCTTTATGCTCCCAATTGTGGGCAATTGCCATTTCTATATGCCCTTAAAAAGAAAGTTGATAAAATTAAGAAGGGTTTCTTGCTGTACTGCGGAGATTTCAACTGTGTACCTAACAAACAGTTGGATTGCTTCATTCCACAGCGTTCAGCATGAAGTAAGTGATCTTCGCCCTTTTTTTACATTCCTCTGACATGTATGATGTATGGCGTTGTGTTAATTCTGGGGGTAAAGATTTTACTTACTATTCTGCTCCTCACAAATCATACTCAAGAACTAATTTATTTTTCTCTGATTTGTCACTTTTAAAAAATGTTTTGTCAGCCAATATACATTCAATCACATGGTCTGATCATGCACCGGTCTCCCTGTCTATCAAAGAACACAATATAGTGGTGCCAGTGCATTTGTGGAGCAACAATACGGCTATACTGAATAATCCAAAATGTGGTATCTTAGCCGACTGCAAGATCACATCAAGGATTTCTTCCTTCACAATGATGTGCCAGACACCTCTATTTTTTCTCTGTGGTGCGCCCATAAATCTAACCCCACCCCTCTTGTACACTCTGAACTGTTCCAAACCAGACAGTACATACGTATGCATTTAATTTCTGATCACCAATTATACCTGCAAAGATTCAAAGCCACCCACTATACTCAGGGAAACAAAGCTGTCAAATTTTAGCTGCTTATACCTGCAAGAAACAGCATAAGACTAAAACTTTCCAATATCATTGATCCCAACACGGCAAAACCTGTATATCACCCTATAGATATTGCCAACGCATTCTACACATATGATGAATAACTACAGTCAGGTCCATAAATATTGGGACATCAACACAATTCTAATCTTTTTGGCTCTATACACGACCACAATGGATTTGAAATGAACAAGATGTGCTTTAACTGCAGACTTTCAGCTTTAATTTGAGGGCATTTACATCCAAATCAGGTGAACAGTGTAGGAATTACAACAGTTTGTATATGTGCCTCCCACTTTTTAAGGGACCAAAAGTAATGGGACAGATTAACAATCATCCATCAAACTTTCACGTTTTAATACTTGGTTGCAAATCCTTGCAAATCCAGTCAATTACAGCCTGAAGTCTGGAACGCATAGACATCACCAGACGCTGGGTTTCATCCCTGGTGATGCTCTGCCAGGCCTCTACTGCAACTGTCTTCAGTTCCTGCTTGTTCTTGGGGCATTTTCCCTTCAGTTTTGTCTTCAGCAAGTGAAATGCCTGCTCAATCGGATTCAGGTAAGGTGATTGACTTGGCCATTGCATAACATTCCACTTCTTTCCCTTAAAAAAACTCTTTGGTTGCTTTCGCAGTATGCTTTGGGTCATTGTCCATCTGCACTGTGAAGTGCCATCCAATTAGTTCTGAAGCATTTTGCTGAATATGAGCAGATAATATTGCCCAAAACACTTCAGAATTCATCCTGCTGCTTTTGTCAGAAGTCACATCATCAATAAATACAAGAGAACCAGTTCCTTTGGCAGCCATACATGCCCACGCCATGACACTACCACCACCATGCTTCACTGATGAGGTGGTATGCTTTGGATCATGAGCGGCTCCTTTCCTTCTCCATACTCTTCTCTTCCCATCACTCTAGTACAAGTTGATCTTGGTCTCATCTGTCCATAGGATTTTGTTCTAACTCTAAACTGGCCTTCCTGTTTTTGAGGCTCACCAATGATTTACATCTTGTGGTGAACCCTCTGTATTCACTCTGGTGAGGTCTTTCTTAAATGTTGACTTTGACACACATACACCTACCTCCTGGAGAGTGTTCTTGATCTGGCCAACTGTTGTGAGGGGTGTTTTCTTCACCAGGGAAAGAATTCTTCGGTCACACACCACAGTTGTTTTCCGTGGTCTTCCGGGTCTTTTGGTGTTGCTGAGCTCACTGGTGCATTCTTTCTTTTTAAGGATGTTCCAAACAGTTTTTTTGACCACACCTAATGTTTTTGCTATCTCTCTGATGGGTTTGTTTTGTTTTTTCAGCCTGATGGCTTGCTTCACTGATAGTGACAGCTCTTTGGATCTCATATTGAGAGTTGACAGCAACAGATTCCAAATGCAAATAGCAAACTTTAAATGAACTCTGGGCCTTTTATTTGCTCCTTGTAAATGGGATAATGAGGGAATAACACACACCTGGCCATGGAACAGCTGAGCAGCCAATTGTCCCATTACTTTTGGTTCCTTAAAAAGTGGGAGGCAACTGTTGTAATTTCTACACCGTTCACCTGTTTTAGATGTAAATACCCTCAAATTAAAGCTGAAAGTCTGCAGTTAAAGCAAATCTTGTTCGTTTCATTTCAAATCCATTGTGGTGGTGTATAAAGCCAAAAAGATTAGAATTGTGTCGATGTCCCAATATTTATGGACCTGACTGTATATAACTTAAAGACAGATCCCTCAACACCTTAACCCACCAACAAAAAAATCTACGACTTCCTGCGTTTTGTCGATACCCCATCCATAGATGCTGATATGTTGAAGTCCACAAATTCTGACATCTCAGAGAAAGAAATCCTCCAAGCCATTCATTTGCTACCTCCCAATAAATCACCAGGAGCTGACGGCTTCTCAGCCGAGTACTACAAGGGCTTCCAAAACATATTAGTGCCATACATGAGCAAACATTTCCATAAGGCTACATCCTTCACCTCATTCCCGGAAGAGATGCTCCAGGCAGTTATAGTGGCTCTTCCAAAACCAGGGAAAAAAACAGGTACTCCCCAAAACTTTCGACCTATATCCCTCCTCAATACTGACTTGAAAATGTATTCAAACGATGAGCAGAAGTTACTCCCCACTTAATCAAAGCAGACCAAGTAGGATTCGTGAAGGGGAGACAGGCCCCAGATGGCACCCTTAGAATGTACAACCTTCTCAAAATTGTGGCGACTCGTAAGGTGCCCACAGTGTTCCTGACACTTGATGCTGAAAAAGCGTTTGATAGGGTTCACTGGGGGTACCTAAAAGCGACACTCAACAAGTATGGCTTTACCGGTCCTATTTACTCAGCTATCTTAGCACTGTATATTGTGCTGACCACGCATGTATACACCTCTAATGCTATGTCAAATAAATTTTAAACTACTAATGGCACCCACCAGGGGTGCCCGCTGTCACCTTTGATCTTTTCATTGGTGATTGAGCCCCTGGCAGAAGCAGTTAGGGGGGATGCTCTTATCAAGGGCATTCGGGTGGATGATGTGGACCACAAAATTGTCCTATTCACGGATGATGTGGTATTAACTCTAACCTCACCAGCTGACTCCCTCGATAGGATACAGCGATTACTGACTCACTGTGGGTCAGTATCGTACTATAAACTTAACAATGCTAAAACCTTTATTCTTCCTATGCATTTACTCGCCCCAACTCTAATCAAATTAAAACTGAAATTTCCATTTCTATGGACTACTAAAAGTCTGCAATATCTAGGGATTAATCTCTCCTACCCCTCCAACACTACCTTTGAACATAACTACCCTACCCTTTTAAACACAATCAAAAATGATCTAGCACATATCTCGTCCCATGAACTTACCTGGCTAGGGAAAATAGCTGCCTTAAAAATGACATTGTTGCCAAAGATAATCTACTATTTTCACACTATTCCTATCCGTCTGCCCAAATATTTTTTTCCTACTGTCGACAAAAGGTTTAGGAAATGTATATGGGCTGGTAAAATAGCAAAGCTCTCTTACCCTATACTACTTAAACAAAGTCAGAGAGGGGGAGCAGGTTTTCCCAATCTGCTCAAATATTATTATGCAGCATTGCTCAATCAGGCAAAGTTGTGGTTTAACCGAGAGACTGATAAATTATGGGTGCAAATAGAATGGGCAATAGTTACACAAAGAGATCTACCCTCACTTTTACTGGCAGCCTCAACCCAAAGACTGTTATTTTGCTTCGAAGACTCTAAATGAACAAACCAATCATAGTAAATCCTTACATAGGAAAGACCTCACCTTAGGAGTTTACGAATACCTTATTCCCTCCTTGAAAATGGTTGGTGGATCCTTTACAAAGGAAACCACATAAAAACAAGTATTATCAAAACACCTACCTAAAACATCCTATACAGACATTCAACTACATCACTATCACATTAAGAACCCAAATTCCTTCTGCACCCTACCACCAGACATATGGGAATACTTGACTTCCTCATTTCATAAACCCAAAGGCCTTTCCTGTTTTTACCAAAGACTACAAAATAATCATAGCTACACCAAAACCTCAAGTATGGCAAACTGGGAAAGGGATCTTAATGCAATATACATTTTGACAGATTGGAATAGAGCAATTCAGTCTACTTACAAACATTCCCACTGCACAAATCATTGGGACTTAACCCTTAAATTGGTACACAGGAGCTACTTAACACCGGTGAGACTATCACACATTTTTAAGGATGCTAATAGCTCCTGTTGGAGGGACTGCGGTTCCAAAGGAACTCTATTCCACCTATTGTGGGAGTGTACATTTGTGAGGAGCTTTTGGAACTCAACATTCTCCTCATTAGCAAAAAATTACAGGAAATATTATTCCTCCTAATCCCACCTTAGCCCTTCTCAACCTGGGGATCGACAATATACCCATGCAACATAGATGTGTAATCACCCACATCCTCATAGCAGCACGCCTAAAAATTACATGTAACTGGAGAACAGATAATGCACCTAATGTAATCGACGTAATAAATAGAGTAAAACCCCAACAATTCTACGAAAAGTTCTTTGCTTACTCATCGAATTCAATCCCTCAATTTACAGTAAAATGGCTTATATGGTCCACAAAATTTCCAGAGATTCCTCCTTGATATACTGGCATTATAACCAGGAACCACAAAGGGAAGAAGGAGGGAAAGGGTAGGGTAGGGCAAATCAGCCCGTTAAGTAGCCCCTAAAAGGGGTTACTTTTAGCAACAGAGTAATCAGGGATGCTGATATGATAAAAGCATTACAATTTATTCAATTATAAAACATGAAGTACACATATATAACTGGCAGTGCGAAAATGTATTGCAGATTGATCAAACTATCGCGAACATTGACTGACAAACAAGACACACATGAAACAAAAAGTTAAACTTGCCTAATCCGGGTTATTGCCTCAGTCCTTTTGTGACCTTAAGCCGAATGGGCACAGAGGCAGCCAGTGTCTAGATAGAAATGCTGATTTTGGGCTTGATTGAAAATTTGGAGGGGTCAGGTAAGGGCTGAGGCAATGAAGGAGTGGAGAGGAAATAGAGGAAAAGTGCTGGTGCCGATCTAATTAATAGACCCCAAAGTTTGGTATTAATGTCATGTTGAAAATGAGCTCATTGAAGCAGTAACTGGCATTATAACCAGCATAAAACCTAATTATGCTTAATAGAAGTTTATTGATGGTAAACTTTAGTTTTTATTTTTATTTACTTTATTATTCTGTTGTTCTATATTCTTACCTTTTTAATTTTTTACAGAATTTTATTTTTGACATGACAACACCCAGTCATATATGTCCTTAGCCTACTGTCCTTTATGTATTAGGATCGTCAGTATAAGATATATCTCCATTAGAGATGAGCTTCGTGTTCGAGTCGAACCCATGTTCGACTCGAATATCGTCTGTTCGACTGTTCGTCGAATTGCGAACGATATGGGCCGTTCGCGCCAAGTTCGTGTGGCGCGTCACGGCCCATAATTCACTGCGGCAGCGCAGTGCATTGCTGGCTGATGATTGGCCAAGCATGCACTATGACCCGCATGCTTGGCCAATCACAGCGCCGTCAGTAGAGAGAGCTGTAACTGGTCAAAGCCAGGGTGGCTTTGGCCAATTATGGCTCAGGGGGTTTAGAACACGCCCCACACTATATAACGCCGCCTGCACGGCGGCCCTGTGTAGTGTGTTCCGGCGTGCTGAGAGATAGAGAGAGAGAGAGGGAGAGAGAGAGACAGTGTCATTTCATTTGAATTAGATAGATTAGGCAGGACAGTCAGTCAGTTAGCTGCACTTACAGTGTATTGTGTATATATATGCATCCCAGGTGTTGTGTATATATATATATATATATATATATATATATATATATATATATATATATATATATATACACTGTATTCAGTTTAGCTAGATCCGTTCCTGTTATCTTCCTACTGACAGGCAGGCTTGTCTTGTTACAGTATTTACAGCTACCTGAAGAAAATTGCTGATGTTCTTTTGATCCTATTAGTACCACAGTCAGGCAGCTAGACTATTTACAGTTAGTGTAGTGCGTCCTCCTCACAGTGGTCAACTAAAGCTACAAGTTAGTTTAGTGTGACCTCTGCACAGTGTTCAGCTAAAGCTACAAGTTAGTGTAGTGCGTCCTCCTCACAGTGTTCAGATAAAGCTACAGGTTAGTTTAGTGTGACCTCTGCACAGTGTTCAGCTAAAGCTACAAGTTAGTGTAGTGCGTCCTCCTCACAGTGTTCAGCTAAAGCTACAAGTTAGTGTAGTGTGTCCTCCTCACAGTGTTCAGCTAAAACTACACGTTAGTGTAGTGCGACCTCTGCACAGTGTTCAGCTAAAGCTACAAGTTATTTTAGTGCGACCTCTGCAGTGTTCAGCTAAAACTACAAGTTAGTGTAGTGCATGCTCTGAACAGTGTTCAGCTAAAGCTACATGATAGTGTAGTGGGTCCTCCTCACAGTGTTTAGCTAAAGCTACAAGTTAGTGTAGTGTGTCCTCCTCACAGTGTTCAGCTAAAACTACACGTTAGTGTAGTGCGACCTCTGCACAGTGTTCAGCTAAAGCTACAAGTTATTTTAGTGCGACCTCTGCAGTGTTCAGCTAAAACTACAAGTTAGTGTAGTGCGACCTCTGCATAGTGATCAGCTAAAGCTACATGATAGTGTAGTGGGTCCTCCTCACAGTGTTTAGCTAAAGCTACAAGTTAGTGTAGTGCGCCCTCCTCACAGTGTTCAGCTAAAGCTACAGGTTAGTTTAGTGTGACCTCTGCACAGTGTTCAGCTAAAGCTACAAGTTAGTGTAGTGCGTCCTCTGAACAGTGTTCATCTAAAGCTACAAGTTAGTGTAGTGCGTCCTCCTCACAGTGTTCAGCTAAAGCTACAAGTTAGTGTAGTGCGTCCTCCTCACAGTGTTCAGCTAAAGCTAAAGGTTAGTTTAGTGTGACCTCTGCACAGTGTTCAGCTAAAGCTACAAGTTAGTGTAGTGCGTCCTCCTCACAGTGTTTAACTAAAACTACAAGTTAGTGTAGTGCGACCTCTGCACAGTGTTCAGCTAAAGCTACAAGTTATTTTAGTGCGACCTCTGCACAGTGTTCAGCTAAAGCTACAAGTTAGTGTAGTGCGTCTTCCTCACAGTGTTCAGCTAAAGCTACAGGTTAGTTTAGTGTGACCTCTGCACAGTGTTCAGCTAAAGCTACAAGTTAGTGTAGTGCGTCCTCCTCACAGTGTTCAGCTAAAACTACAAGTTAATGTAGTGCGTCCTCTGAACAGTGTTCAGCTAAAGCTACAAGTTAGTGTAGTGCCACCTCTGCACAGTGTTCAGCTAAAGCTACAAGTTAGTGTAGTGCGTCCTCTGAACAGTGTTCAGCTAAAGCTACAAGTTAGTGTAGTGCAACATTTGCACAGTGTTCAGCTAAAGCTACCTGTAGAAGGTTGGTGGTGTTTTCCTGATCCTATCACTACCGCAGGCAGCTAAAGTATTTACACGTTAGTGTAGTGTGACCTCTGCACAGTGTTCAGCTAAAGCTACCTGTAGAAGGTTGGTGGTGTTTTCCTGATCCTATCACTACCGCAGGCAGCTAAAGTATTTACACGTTAGTGTAGTGTGACCTCTGCACAGTGTTCAGCTAAAGCTACCTGTAGAAGGTTGGTGGTGTTTTCCTGATCCTATCACTACCGCAGGCAGCTAAATTATTTACACGTTAGTGTAGTGTGACCTCTGCACAGTGTTCAGCTAAAGCTACCTGTAGAAGGTTGGTGGTGTTCTCATACTGTAGGCAGGCAGTTGATTTTGCTAGATGCAGTATCAGTATATATATATATATATATATATATATATATATATATATATATATATATATATATCCCAGCTTAGTGCAGCTACAGGCCATTAGTATATCTGGAAGGCCAACAAGGAGAGGCAGACAGTCACAAGCCAATAAAGGAGGGCAAGCAGGCTCTATGTCTAGAGGCAATGGTGCTGGTTGTGGAAACGGTGCATCCTCATCAGTACGTGGCCGTGGGACACGCTTGGCCTTTTTTTCGGCAGCTGGCCGTGTTGAGCCGCAACATGCGGAAGACTTGGTCGAGTGGATGACCAAGCCGTCCTCATCCTCCTCATCCTCCTTCACCCATGCTCAGGGTACTTTGTCTGGCAAAGCAGCTGCCAACGCGGCCTCTTCCCTCGGCTCAATGGCACCAGTGACTCCTTCCCTAGCCCCACCATGTCCTCCTGAGGAGTCCCTCGAATTGTTTGACCACAGTGTTGGGTACATGCTCCAGGAGGATGCCCAGCGTTTAGAAGGCTCTGATGATGATACTGAGCTAGATGAAGGCAGTAACATGAGCACGGACAGAGGGGTGCCCAAGAAGGACAGCAATCTGGCAGTCATGCTCCCCCTGCTGCAGCATACTGCCAGGTTTGCTCTAGTGATGAGGAGGGAGGGGATGATGAGGTCACTGACTCAACGTGGGTGCCTGATAGGAGAGGGGAGGAGGAGGAGGAGGCACATCACCAACGAGGCAGGATGCCCTCCAGGGGCCAGCCTAAGGGCAGCACCCTGACTGCTTCACACCGCTAAACTCTGCATGTGCAGGGCGCTGCTGTCTCTGTGGTTATTCCAAAAGTTCTTTGGTGTGGGCCTTTTTTGAGACGAGTGCATCAGATCGCACCGCTGCTATTTGCAACATATGTCTCAACGTGGCCAAAACATCTCCCGCTTGGGCACCACATGCTTGACCAGACATATGTTGACCTGCCATGCAGTTCGTTGACAAGCATATCTAAAAGACCCACACTAAAGAACAAAGAGGACCTCTCCTTGCTCCTCATCAGCTGAGATCTCCAACCCCACTATACCTTCAGTCCTCTCTGAGACCTGCATTGAGAGTAATGAAGGTGTAGAATTAGGTGTGTCACAGCCAAATACTTGTGGGCAATCTGCTTTCGGTACACCGACGTCAGATTCTACCAGGCAAATTTCCCTGCCCCAGCTGCTGCACCGCGAAAAGAAGTTCACTCCCAGCCATCCACATGCCCAGCGGTTGAATGCTAGCTTGGCAAAATTTTTGACAAAAGTGATCTCGCGCATTTAAATCTATTTACACATAGTGGAAAATATCATATACGATGACAATAAGTATCAAATAAATAAAATAAAGAATATATAGTAGATGATCATAAAAAATCTGGAGTAATAAGATGATTGCAAAATCAAAAGATTAGGTGTTCCAAATAGGTGCAATTAAGATCGTGAGGTATATAGAAAAATGGCTCTGTCTTGCACTTCCAGAATAGTAAGGTGACTCAGTATGGGAATAAATAGATTGGCCAAAGTTCGTACGGATCTTCATATGGAGTGATTTTACAATAACTTTAGGCTCTCAGAACTCTCACCTTAATAATGATGGAAATGGGCATGATGGTATAATATCTGTTAATTACATCACTGTGTTCTCCCGACCGTTCTCCTCCACTTATCCCGGCTTTATTCCATTCCTCTCCACCAGTTATACGGCTAAGCGCCTGGTAGAAGATATACCTCCAAGGCACAGCGGCCCGGTGGGGGAGAGAGGAAGAGAAAACAGAGGGGCTCCGATAGTGTAGTATGTTAATTAATAAAATAATATTTTATTGGGGGGTTTCAGGGTGGTCTCTTACATTAAAAAGTTTAAAAACAAGCGAGTACAGCTAAACGGCATTTAGAGCGCCTCCTTACTAGACTTCCGGTTACGTCTGTGCTCCACCAGCAGTTGATTGCTAGCGCTTCAACTGCAACCTTTTCAGTTGGTAGACTCTGCCCCCTTCTGTGAGTTTGTGGAATGTGCGGTTCCTCAGTGGCAGGTACCCAAACGCCACTTTTTCTCACAGAAGGCGATTCCAGTTCTCTACCGGCATGTGGAAGGCAATGTCTTGGCCTCGCTGGACAGGGCGGTCAACGGTAAGGTGCATATTACCACTGACTCATGGTCCAGTAGGCATGGACAGGGATGTTACCTAAGTTTCACGGTGCATTGGGTCACTCTGCTGGCAGCTGGGAAGGATGCAGGACAAGGTGCAGTAGTGTTGGAGGTTGTTCCGCCACCACACCTTCAAAATGCCACTACTAATGATTGTGACACACCTCTCTCCTCCACCCCCTCCTCTTCTTCTTCCTCCATGGCCTCTTCCTGTGCTTTGTCCCCGGAACCAGCGGTGGGCTACGCAAGTACGCAGGCCAAAAGATGCCATGCGGTGCTTGAGCTGGTGTGCTTGGGGGACAGGAGCCACACTGGGGCAGAGGTTCTGTCAGCTCTGCAGGGGCAGGTTCAGAGGTGGTTGACGCCACGCCAACTTAAGGCAGGAATGGTGGTTTGTGACAATGACACCAACCTCCTCTCCGCCCTCCAAAAGGGACACCTGACCCATGTGCCCTGTTTGGCTCACGTCCTTAACTTGGTGGTGCAGCGGTTCTTGGGCAGGTACCCAGGCTTACAGGATGTCCTGAGGCAGGCCAGGAAAGTCTGTGTGCATTTCCGCTGGTCATATAATGTAAGTGCTCGGCTGGCAGACCTCCAAAAGGAGTTTAACCTGCCAAAGAACCGCCTAATCTGTGACATGCCCACCAGGTGGAACTCAACGTTGGCCATGCTGCAGCGGCTGCACACGCAGCAGAGGGCCATCAATGAGTACCTGTGCGACTATGGCACCAGGACAGGGTCAGGGGAGCTTGTTTTTTTTCCCCATGCCAGTGGGCCATAATCAGGGATGCATGCACTGTCCTGTCACCATTTGAGGTGGCCACGAGGATGGTGAGCAGTGACAGTGCATGCATCAGTGACACTGTCCCCCTTGTCCACCTGTTGGAGCACACGCTGCGTGGAATAATGGACAGGGCACTTGAGGCAGAACAGAGGCAGGAAGAGGAGGACTCCCTTAGCTCCCCCTTTATCCAGACAGTGTTCCTGCGTGCCCGCTGATCACACAGGAAGAGGACGAGGAGGAGGAGTAGGAGGAGGAGGAAGAGAAGGAGGATTGTGTCAGTATGGAGGTGGATCCTGGCATTCAGCATCAGCAGCAGTCTTTAAGGGATCAGTCAAAAGAAACACATGGACTTTTACGTGGCCGGGAGGAGGTGACTGTGGACCATGTCGTCCTTAGTGACCCAGAGGACTCCGGACGAATGCCTCAGCAAACCTACACTGCATTGCCTCCCCGATCCTGCAAAGCCTGCGTAAGGATCCTCGTATTCATGGTATCAAGGAGAAGGACCAATACTGGCTGGCAACCCTCCTTGATCCACGTTACAAGGGTAAGGTTGCGGACCTTATCTTGCCGTCGCAGAGGGAGCAGAGGATGAAACATCTTCGGGAGGCCTTGCAGAAAGGTCTGTGCAACGCGTTCCCAGAGACTGGGAGGTTACAAACTCCTGTTTCTGGACAACGTGTTGCTGAAGCTTCGGTCAGTCAAAGAAGGAGTGGTGGAAAAGGTGGCCGTCTGACCGATGCGTTCAGACAATTTTTTAGTCCGCAGCCCCAAGGTATGATCGGTTCCAGCAACCATCGCCAGCGTCTGTTTTACATGGTGCAGGAATACCTAGGGGCAAGATCTGACTTGGACACCTTTCCCACCGAAAAATCCTCTGGATTACTGGGTCTTGAGGATGGATCACTGGCCAGAGCTTGCACAGTATGCAATTGAGCTACTGGCCTGTCCTGCATCCGGCGTTCTTTCGGAACGCACATTCAGTGCTGCTGGAGGCTTTGTAACCGATCACAGGGTGCGTCTGTCCACCGACTCGGTCGATCGACTGACCTTCATAAAAATGAATCAGTCTTGGATCACCACCAGCTACCAAGGACCTGATGCTGATGTAACCGAATAATTTTTTTTTAAATGTCAGATCCCTTCAAAGACTGCCTATGCTGATGCTGAGTGACTATCCTGTTATGCTGAGTAATTATCCTCTTCCTCCTCAATGATCATGCTGATAGCTTGTAAGAACATTTTTGGTTCTGGGCGCCGCCACCAGTGCCTAAGGCCCAATTTTTAAGCCCCTGTTTAACAAGGGCATGTATTTACAATTTTTGATGCAAGTCTTTGCAGCAGGGCTCGTTCCTGCTTTCCAACTAGAGTATCTGTGAGGGGTTGCAGTGTTGTGGCACCAGCACCAGTGACTAAGGCCCAATTTTTCAGCCCCTGTTTAACAGGGGCGTGTAATTACAATTTTTGATGCAATAATTTGCAGCAGGGCTCGTTCCTGTGTTCCAACTACAGTATCTGTGAGGGGTTGCAGTGTTGTGGCACCAGCACCAGTGCCTAAGGCCCAATTTTTCAGCCCCTATTCAACAGGGACATGTAATTAGAATTCTTGATCTAATATTTCACAGCAGGGCCCATTTCTGCGCCCACCAAGATTAACTGCGAGGACTTACAGTGTTGTAGCACCAACACCACCACCACTACCACCACCAAAGGCCTAATTTTTCAGCCCCTGTTCAACAGGGGCATGTAATTACAATTCTTGATCGAATATTTGACAGCAGGGCCCGTTTCTGCGCCCACCAAGATTAACTGTAAGGACTTACAGTGTTGTGCCACCAGCACCACCACCACCAAAGGCCCAATTTTTCTGGCCCTGTCCAACAGGGGCATCTAATTACAATTCTTGATTGAATATTTCACAGCAGGGCCCGTTCCAGCGCCCACTAAGAGTAACTTTGAGGACTTACAGTGTTGTGGCACTAGCACCACCACCACCATCACCAAAGGCCCAATTTTTCTGGCCCTGTTCAACAAGGGCATGTAATTACAATTCTTGATCTAATATTTCACAGCAGGGCCCTGTGAGGGCTTACAGTGTTGAGGCCACAACAACACCTAAGGCCCAAATTTCTGCAGAGTATATAGGGCAGGCCCCTACTTTCAAACATCC
Source organism: Aquarana catesbeiana (assembly GCF_042186555.1). NCBI lineage: Eukaryota > Metazoa > Chordata > Amphibia > Anura > Ranidae > Aquarana > Aquarana catesbeiana. The sequence continues at coordinate 104,626,605 of NC_133325.1, forward strand.
AACTTACAATTGACTCCTACTTGCAAATGGAAGGAGACAACAGGAAGTGAGATGAAATCTACCCCATAGGAAGGGAAATTCTCTCCTGTAAGAGTTAATATGGGAAAAACGTTTCTCCTTTCCACTGATGCTTTATCACCAATCCTTGTTTCACTAAAAAACCCAACTTTTCAAAAAACATTTGTCATTGGGACAAAAAGTGAGGTGAAATCTTCTGAAGAGGAGCACAGACAGCAAAACAAATGTCACAGGGGTGATAACCCCTCCCTATGTTTTCCAAAAATCTTAAAAACACATTTTTTGGCTGGAGCTACACTTTAAAAATGTACCAGTTCAAAATTACAAACAGATTCTACAACAAACCTACAGTCCCTGTCTTGTTTGCACCGCCTGTATACTGCTGTTCAGAGTATAAAGGGCCTGGGGGCCCCATGCCTTTCCTTTTTTTAATTTGGGTGCGGGGTTCCCCTTAATATCCATACAGGACCCAAAGGGCCTGGTAATGGACTGGAGGGTACCCATGCCATTTGTCTCACTGATTTTCATCCATATTGCCAGGACCCAACATTACATTAAAGCCGCAAGCAGTTTTAAATGACTTTTTTTCCTTTAAAAATGTCATTTTGTGCAGGGACTGTTCTAAGCACGGGGAACACGTGCCACTTTACAGGCATACTATAGACACCCCCCAGGTACGATATTTAAAGGAATATTTCACTTTTTTTTTTTTACTTTAAGCATCATTAAAATCACTGCTCCCGAAAAAACGTCCGTTTTTAAAAGTTTTTCTTGCATTGATACATGTCCCCTGGGGCAGTACCCGGGTCCCCAAACCCTTTTTAGGACAATACCATGCAAATTAGCCTTTAAAATTAGCACTTTTGATTTTGAACGTTCGAGTCCCATAGACGTCAATGGGGTTCTAACGTTCGTGCAAATTTTCGGTCCATTCGCAGGTTCTGGTGCGAACCGAACCGGGGGGTGTTCGGCTCATCCCTAATCTCCATCTATAGTTTTTTGAGGCGAAGTTGGGACTTTATATGAGACGCGAGTCTCCATCCCTATGCAAACAGAAAACGGGAAGGTTGGGACTTTGAGTGAGGTGGGCAAATGAGGCTAATGGGTCAGTCACCATCAAAAACAAGCCATTTTATTAATACATAGTAAAATAATGACATAATAATGACCCCAATATGGGTTGACTGTCACATCATATACAGATACACCCTGTTTGATACATTGTAAACGTTCATAACAGGCCCCTAAAATTAGGTGCAGAGCAAATGGTATAAAAATAAAATGTCCATAAATTGCACAAACATCACAAAATAAATGAATAAATGAAACTTCAGGATTGGTAGACCCAGTAAGAGGGAAAGTGATTATTGGATGCATGTCGTAAGCCCGACGCGTTTCGTGTATCAAAACACTCTTCAGGGGCAATAAAGCACCAATATCTAAAGACAAAAGGAAAAAAGGGGGGACTGTTCTAGATGAAGTGCAAAATGCATGGTACAAAAAGAAAACAAAACAAAAAAGCTGTGCATATGGAGGGGGGGGCAGAGATGCCACTACCCCAAATGGGTACTCACATGCCGATGGGGTATGAACTCCATGAGGTGCACGGTCACAAGACCACCAGCTCTGTCAGGTCTGGGAGCTGAGGGAGGAGCTCAAACAAGGGAGGGAGAAGGGCCAGGCACACACCAAAATCCCCAATAAGAGGTATATCCATACTATTAAGGCTGCAGGTGGTATTTCTGTGGTGATAAAAAGTGCTGTATGAATGGTAAGGCCCCAATATCTAGAGCCCCCGTCCCCCATACATACATGAATTGCCCATATGTTGTCCTCCTTACCCGTAGATAATGGAGGATGACCAACCGTGTCTAGCCCAGTGATGGAAGTGCTGCCCAAAATTGGGCTGTAAGAAGGTCAGTGCCTTATATGTGTGGCCGGCCCGCCCCCCCCAAGAGACAGAAACTCCCCCCAACATCACACAAATTGCAGACACTGGGGCGAACGGAAGCTCCCTCCAGCGCAGCGGCAAATCGCCGCCCACAGCTGCTGGGGGAGCTGCCGTCCACGTGTCTGCATAAGATGGAAAAACAAACGCCAACGCCGGGACGGCCCAGGGGCCGTCACGTGCGTGACGTGAGGCGTGACGTCAACGCACGGAGGGAAACCCGCCCCGACTCCCCACGCCCACCGAGGCGGGCAAGGAGGGGGAAAAAGGGAGGGATCCCGCCGTGCCTCGCAGCTCCCGGACACTACACAAGGGAGGCAGCGGTCATATCCGGCAACCCCAGGGGCATCCCGCACGGCTGCACCAATGGGGAAAAGAAAAATCAAACAACAAAGTATATAACAAACAATATACAAAAAGGATGAGTGTAAACCATGAAGGGACATGTAATGCCATATATGCACAACCCCTAAAGAAAGGGGAGGGGAAAAGGCAAGTAAAACAGGGCAAGTGCCCAATGGAATAAATATCCATTTTTGGTGAATGATATCCCAGAGGCCTCACAGCCCACCTCCATCCCTAATCGGGTTTTTTGAGGCGAAGTTGGGACTTTATATGAGACACGAGTCTCCATCCCTATGCAAACAGAAAACGGGAAGGTTGGGACTTTGAGTGAGGTGGGCAAATGAGACTAATGGGTCAGTCACCATCAAAAACAAGCCATTTTATTAATACATAGTAAAATAATGACATAATAATGACCCCAATATGGGTTGACTGTCACATCATATACAAATACACCCTGTTTGATACATTGTAAACGTTCATAACAGGCCCCTAAAATTAGGTGCAGAGCAAATGGTATAAAAAGTAAAAAGTCCATAAATTGCACAAACATCACAAAATAAATGAATAAATGAAACGTCAGGATTGGTAGACCCAGTAAGAGGGAAAGTGATTATTGGATGCATGTCGTAAGCCCGACGCATTTCGTGTATCAAAACACTCTTCAGGGGCAATAAAGCACCAATATCTAAAGACAAAAGGAAAAAAGGGGGGACTGTTCTAGATGAAGTGCAAAATGCATGGTATAAAAAGAAAACAAAACAAAAAAGCTGTGCGTATGGAGGGGGGGGCAGAGATGCCACTACCCCAAATGGGTACTCACATGCCGATGGGGTATGAACTCCATGAGGTGCACGGTCACAAGGCCACCAGCTCTGTCAGGTCCGGGAGCTGAGGGAGGAGCTCAAACAAGGGAGGGAGAAGGGCCAGGCACACACCAAAATCCCCAATGAGAGGTATATCCATACTATTAAGGCTGCAGGTGGTATTTCTGTGGTGATAAAAAGTGCTGTATGAATGGTAAGGCCCCAATATCTAGAGCCCCCGTCCCCCATACATACATGAATTGCCCATATGTTGTCCTCCTTACCCGTAGATAATGGAGGATGACCAACCGTGTCTAGCCCAGTGATGGAAGTGCTGCCCAAAATTGCTGCAAATTTTCGGTCCATTCGCAGGTTCTGGTGCGAACCGAACCGGGGGGTGTTCGGCTCATCCCTAATCTCCATCTATAGTAGCATGGCAATATGCACACATACTTATATATATAACTGGTGAAATATTGAGCTATGACAGGTAGCTGTAATATTGTTATATACTGTATACATGGAAAATGTTATTTGTTAAATTGCAACTTGTAACTTGATAAATGTATTCTTTAATAAAAAATGGTTGAAGTGAAAGGCTACTTGTATGGTGCAGACTTTGTGGTCAAAACTGACAACAATCCACTCACGTACATATTCACCACAGCAAAACTGGATGCCACTGGGAACAGGTGGTTGCCCGCTCTATCAGGGTTCTGCTTCAGCCTAAAATATCACCCAGGAATTGAGAACAGAGATGCTTATGCCCTGTCGAGGTGATCCTATGACTTGGGGATTTCCTCTGAAGAGTGGACTCAACTGATTTCCGAAGGGATACAAGCCTTGTATCAGGGAGCAACACATCAGACCAGAGGAACAACTGGGGCAGAAGCTCTTGGAGTCTCAGTGGTAGGTATCCCCAAATACTACTGTGATTTGTCCCAGGTCAGGGATAACGGCCTACCTAAGCTTTCAGATAGGGACTTAAGAAAGGACCAGATAGCAGATCCCCTCTGTAGTTTAAGACTGAAGGCCCTGGAGGGCCAATGCCCAAATCTACTGCTAACAGACTCTCCAACAGGAGTATGACTAGTACACAAGGAATGGGATCGAGTGCAGTTACGCACTGGGGTGGTCTACCGAAGGGGCCCCTCAGATGATCCTGAAGATAAGTGGCAGCTATTCTTGCCGAAAATGCATAGAGAGACTGTGCTGACTGCCTTACATGACAATCATGGCCACCTAGAGCCTGAGAAGACATTCAAACTGGTATGAGACTGGTTCTATTGACCCTGCATCCAGGCTGAAGTTGAGGGATACTGTCACTCCAGCATACGGTGTATACAGTGGAAGACTCTGCCCCACAGAGCTGCCCCAATGGGCCATCTTCAAAGTCAAGGACCACTGGAATCAGTGTATATTGACTTTCTGTGTCTGGAGCCTGACTCGAGTGGACAGAGAAATGTTCTGGTGGTGACCGACCACTTCACCCGGTATGCCCAGGCATTCCCAACTAAAGACCAACAAGCATCTACAGTGGCCAAAATTCTGGTAGAGAAGTTCTTTGCCCACTACGGCCTACCTCAGCGTATTCACTCTGACCAGGGGAGAGACTTTGAGAGTAGACTAATTTAAAGACTGTTAGACCTGTTAGATGTTCAGAAGTCAAGAACCACCCCCTACCATCCTCAAGGAGATCCCCAGCCACAACGCTTTAATCGCACCATCCTGGATATGCTTGGGACTCTTACAACTGAAAAGAAACATTATTGGAGCAGGCACATTGCAGCTATTGTACATGCCTATAATAGCACTGAAAACGATGCCATGGTCTATTCACCATATAGGCTGATTTTTGTAGGGAAGCTCGACTGCTGGTGAACTTAGCATTTGGCACCTCAATGGTGTCACACAGAGGATATGTGGACCATCTGAGGAAGAGTCTGAAGACACCATATGAGAAAGCCCAGGCTGCATCAGACACCCGGGGCCAACGAAACAAGCAAAACTTTGATCTAAAGGTGAGAGTACATGATTTGCAGCCTTGGTGACAGAGTATTACTGAGGAACTTGGGCATCTCTGGGAAACACAAACTGGCTGATCGGTGGAAGTCGCAGCCCTATATCATCTGCAAGCAGTTGCCAGAATTTCCAGTATACCAGATTTGCCCAGAAGGAAGCACAGGCCTGGCACTGGAATCATCTGCTACCTTTATCAGAAGCTGTTCATATATGTTATCAACCAAATTGACAGCCTACTCAAACCACCTCTCAGGAATCACCTCCAGTAACCAGATCCCAATCCTTGCCACCAAACATGGATGCAGAAGACAGTGAGGATGAAGAAATGGGCATTGACTGGCTGTGGCAGTCTATGCTGCCAGAGACTGTCACTCCCCTTTCTCCCAGAGAAGCAGATGCGGGAACCCCTTTAGGCCTGAGGCTCCGGAGTTCACCCCACAGAGAAAACCCTTGGCAAGGGTTTCTGAGTTCCCCAACTGTAGAGGACATAGAAGCTCCTCAACCTTCTGCAGCATCAGAGGAAGAGGCTACTATACCCAAAATGCCTGAGCCCAAAGAGCAGAGAGGAAAGTGAACAATTCGCCCACCAAAAAGACTGACATACGATAATTTAGGCGAAAGTTCTGAAGAAGCGATCCTCACATCTCAGAGAATGCTCAGCCTACAGATTTAGTGGAGGGCGACTCCAACTCACCCCCTGACACATCTAGTTGGGCCATCCCAATATCGGTGGCTTGTGGGCAAGACAACCTCACCTTATGACAAATGGGAGGTTCCCTTGCCAGGTTCATAGTGCATGGCAATTGCTTGTTTTCTTACATGTACTAACCTGTTTTTGCCTCACACTGTATTTTGAAAGCATGTAACAGGTTGTGGACATTATATGTTGATAGACTCTGTCCTTCATTTGGGGACCAAAGGTTCTTTGGTGGGGGGAATATGTAGCAGGCATGTTTTAATGCAATTTCTCCTTTTGGCCACAAGATGGAGACAGAGAGATGCCGACTGGTCCTTCCAGAAAAACTCAGAGACACGGAGCATACTGGGGAAAAAGGGGAGTTTCAGCAAGTGCTGAGGGGATGGAAGAGAAGGGAGTACTGAAGTAAAAGAAAGAGAGAGTGCTGACAGGAGACAAAGGAGAGGAGATTGCTCAAAAGAGAGGGAAATCACCAAGGCTCAAAAAGTCCTTTGCTGGGACACAGTGACACTTAACAGTGAGGAGAGGAGTAGGGTGTGAGGGGAACTGAGGTGCCAGAGTGAGGAGAGAGACACACGCTGACACCAGAGACTATGTGCCCCAACAGAGGAGGAGGGATATCCTGAAGCCTGGGAAAAGGAGAGATGTGAGGAGAGTGAGAGAAAAAAACACTAAGAAGGATTTTTGGAGCTGAGGGGAGAGAAAGAGACTCACACACTGACACCAGAGAGTGTGTGACCTATTATTAAGGAGGGAGCACTGTCTGAGGAGAGCGGGCTGAGGTACCAGCATCAGGCTAAAGGAGAGAGAGACACACACTGACACCAGAGAGTGTGTGACCTATTATAGAGAGAGAAAGCCAAGCCTTTCCAGAGACTGCCAAGAGAGAGATAGTGTGGTGAGGTGACCAGACTGTGTGGTGGAACTCCACCAGAGAGAGAGAGAGAGACAAATTTTTACTGAGACGACCGGGAGAGCGCTGCAAGAAGATAGAGGGGAGCCAAGAACGTGTCACCCACACATTCCACCACCGATAGATCAGGAACCCTGATCGGTGACCAAGCAGCACCCAGCTCAGTGGAGATGACCCACGCCTTTTCAGGGATCGCGATATCCATCCAGGTATTGGGTCGGTCGCTGCCTCTTCATCTTGCGAGTTTTGCTACCAGTCATCTCGATCGGCCCTCAGAAGGGGATCCAGTGCCTTACAACATTGCTAGGAGCATCAGGAGCCTGAACCAGCACCTGGGATTATCGTTGTGTCATCGCACAGAGGATTGGGGAGAGGGTGCAAACCCAACATCCTTCTTGAGTCCATACTCACACTGCATGCAGACACCAATTTCCTTTTTAGTGTCACAGGATGCTGGTTTGGAGCTGCCATCTCTAGTAGTTTGCCCTTTTAAATCCCTACCTAACAGAACATTCTAGAGTATTACTGCTCCATGCAAGCTTGTTTAAACCTACTCTTTTAAAACAAGGGCCCCACCGTTTGCCAGCAGAAGACACTAGTATTTTTCACCTCAGAACCTGCAACATTACAGAACTGTGCTTACTGTACTTTTGTGTAACCCTTTTCTTTTTGTTGTGTGTTTGCCACTAATGGTGTTTGTGGCCCAGAAGGAGCTGAGAAGTTGACAAGTCTTCTCTCCTCCCTCTCGGCACCCGTGTTAAGGGCGTATAGATTACTGCCCTTTCTATACCTTCAGTTGCTAAATATTGAAGGTTGTCTTTTCTAGTGTATTAGTTATTTGTAGCAAGGTTTAACAGTGTTGTAAGTTTCCATATACTTTAAACTGTGCTAATATATTCAACTTGTTTATCACTACCAGGTGTGTGTCTATTTTTGGTGATAATCCACAGCCAGGATAACGGTATTTACTGCATGTGTCTGCAGTAATTTTATTTAACCAGTTGTGTCAGAGGGGCTGAGGTCATTCTTGGAGTTGAGGCAGGAGATCAGAGAATACAAATTCACCAAGCGGCTCCTTCGGGGGTGGTGCTACAATATTATCATGTGTATATTGTGCTAAAATGAGACCCCACATTGATGGGTAATAAAAAAAATTGTAATATAGTTTTAAAAGAATCACAACAGGGTGTAAGGGAGGGAGAGGGGGAATGGGGATGCGCGAGTTAGCACCTGTACCTGGTCAAAAAGTGGGATTACCGGTACTGTACCCTGTACCAAATGGGATACTGTTGCTGTAACCTTAAGCAAGTAGGAACCACAAAGGGAAGAAGGGGGGAAAGGGTAGGGTAAATCAGCCCATTAAGGACGGGCCCTAAAAGGGGTTACTTTTAGCAACAGAGTAATCAGGGATGCTGATATGATAAAAGCATTACAATTTATTCAATTATAAAACATGAAGTACACATATATAACTGGCAGTGCAAAAATGTATTGCAGATTGATCAAACTATCGCGAACATTGACTGAGAAACAAGACCCTTTTGTGACCCTAAGCCGAATGGGCACAGAGGCGGCCAGTGTCGGGATAGAAATGCTGATTTTGGGCTTGATTGAAAATTTGGAGGGGTCAGGTAAGTGCTGAGGCAATGAAGGAGTGGAGAGGAAATAGAGGAAATGCCCCAAAGTTTGGCATTAATGTCATGTTGAAAATGAGCTCATTGAAGCAGTAACCGGTAGTAGTGGATTCCACTCTTGACCCTTTGGGGAAGTACAGAGCAGTTCTGTGCCACACGCAATATATGTATTGGGAGATTCTCCTTCAGGGGATAGCTATCTGCTGATGGTTTAATATGTGCTGAAATAATAAGCCATGGGGTCAGTCCTGTTTCCAGGCAGTAGATTAGGGGTTAAATGTCCTTTAACTAGACGGCTGTTTAGAACTTCAATGCAGGATTCAAATGTATCGGGTGACCTGATGTTAATTCTCAGTAAGTGGAACACTGGCATATAGTAGTAATCGTGTCAGTACATTACCAGTCCATGCACGAGTTGCATCCCGTTGGTCGGTGCAATGGTCTCAAGCTCTGTGACTTGTTAACACTTGTGTGCTGATTTGCCGTGTTGGGAGTGAGAACAGTGTCTCATGTCATCTCCTTAGTGTGTCAGCTGATACCAGTTTGAGTCCCGCAGTATGGTCTCATTCGGAGCGCCGATCCGCACGGTTATTCAGAGCTCCGGTCCTCGCCTCTCACATACACGCTCCTCAGAGCCTCCAACGCTCACGGACAGGCAGCGTAGTGACGTCAACGCGTTTTATCGTGACAAATGACGTAGCTTCTTCTCGGACGTTCATTTGGTTAGGCCGCCACACACCCTTCTTATAGTAGACTTGCCGGTGGTGGCCACCAATGAGGTTTTAATAGGTAGAAGGGGCAAAATCCTGTTCGTAAAGGAGTCAGCTGTCTGCTTAACCACTTGATGGGTATTGTTCACATAATCATTGGTGATAGTTGGCAATCAACAACATAAGTACAGTGTAACCACATGGGCCAATTGTGCTATTTTTCATTACATTTCTAGGGGCATCTGTGAGTGAAAAGACGTGAGGGGATAGAGAGCAGGAAATTAAATAGAGGGAAATAGAGAAGGGTTTTAAATAGCATGCAGAGACAGTAGGGCAACGACTGTACCCCAATGGATCCAATGGGGATACAGCGGGTGCCCATGAAAGATTGCAGTCACTAAACATGTACAGGTTATGTACTTTTCTTATCGAATAGAGGACGTAGAACTGACACATAGACAATTTTAAAATAGACACTTCACAATAAGCGCATACCCTGAATCATGGCTAATGAACTACAGCATGGTAGGTGCTAGGAGATTAAGCAAAGGCATGTTTTACATGTCTCCTATCCATAAAGCCAAGAGACTGGGTAGAGAACTTGATACCTAAAAGGTCTAGGGGTTGAATTTCAAAGGGCCTATCAAGTCTCCAAAAATACCTGTAGGTTTAATTCGGTGTCAATCCCACCGGTATTAGGGACCTCAATTTGTATACCCACCTATTCTCTTTTTGGAGGAGTATGCGGTCATAATCACCTCATCTGGGGGGTAGCTTTAGGGCATAAATCCCCTTTACAGTAAGTCCATTGGTGCTTCCTCCATGGCACAAAGAGAAATGTTTGGCCAAAGGTTTCTCTGGGATCTTTCCCTTTGCAGTAATTTCACGTAGATGCTCTCCTATACGTGTCTTTAGCGACCTCTTAGTTTTCCCTACATAAATCTTAGGGCAGGGACAGGTGATTACATAAATCACTCGTGATGTTGAACAGTTGATGAGATCCCGGATCTCAAAAGTTTTTGTACCCAGAGCATCAGTGAAAATAGAGGTTCTGTGAACGAAAGGGCATACCTGACATCTATTGCAAGGGAACATTCCCTGGGAGCGGGGGTATTCCGACAGCCAGGTAGGGCTTGTTTCCTTAACAAATTTGGATTTAATCAACATGTCCCCCAAACTGCGAGCTCTGCGAGCGACATGCTTTGGGGAGGGGCTGACTATTTTCTTAAGTTCAGGGGCATTGGTCAAAATCCCCCAATGTTTCTCAAATATAGAGCGAACATTGTCCCACTGGAACCCGAAAGCTGTAATGATCCGCACAGGATCACTCATTTCTCTAATTGATTCAGCTGTAATTGGTTTGGTATATAGGAGGCTTTCTCAGTCTACAAGTCCTTACTTTCACGTCTATAGTCAGCAACTTCTGTGCAGTTTCTTTTGATTCGCAGGAACTGTCCTACTGGAATCGCATTTTTTTGCCAGTGTGGGTGGTGGCTAGTTAGGTGCAGCAAGGTATTGGTCGCTGTTTCCTTTCGGAAAGTGCAGGTACCAATCCTACCATCATCCAGTGTGATCTTCAAATCCAGAAAGGACAGTTTCTTTTGGTCAAAGTTATATGTCAAACGTATGTTTTGTTCATTCATGTTGAGGTCTCGCATAAATTGATGTAAATCATCGGGGGCACCCTTCCACAGCATCAGCACATCATCGATGTACCGCGACCACGTACATCGGCGATGGGTAGACCTCCTCCTCCTCCCAGAGTCCCAAGTGGAGACATGCGTAGGCCGGTGCCCACGCAGCTCCCATGGAGGTACCACGTATTTGATGGTAATATGAGGTCAGAAACTGAAAGAAACTGACGGGGTAAAATCCAGCATTTCAACCAAAAATTTGTTTTGAGGTTCAGACTCTGGATAAGTTAGTTCCAGGAAGCGTTCAACTGCATGTATACCAAAGGTGTGTGGTATTGAGGTGCAGAGTGACTCAACGTCAATGCTAACCAGTAGAGCCCCCTCCAGTTGTCTACAGATGTTAAGTTCAGTAATTTTGGCCAAAACGTGTCTTGTGTCTTGGACATAAGATTTCAAGTTTTTGACTATATCCTGTAGAAGGGAGTCCAAATACCGACTGACCCTCTCAAGGGGACCCTGGCAGGCCAAAACAATCAGTTTGCCCGGTGGATTTTTTAGGTTTTTGTGGACCTTAGGGATAATGTAGAAGGTCGGTATATTGAACTCCCGCACGAGGAGATATTGGTATTCTCGGTTCGTCAACGGTCCCTCCTTTTTTGCAATTACCAGTTTCCCATTTAGTTCGATGACCAATGCTGGGAAAGGATTATTGTACTTGGAGTCAATCTGTGGATAGTGTAGGAAAGGAACAAAGAGCAACAGAGAACATAGACCTGAAGTGTGCCTGGGTCACGTGGTCAGTATGCCTAAAAGGGGCATACCCAAGTATGAAATAAAATGAAATGAAAAAGAAAAAGGGAATGGGTGGGTGGGACACGAGATCCTACGACCACAAGGAAGGGGGCAAAGGAGGGCAGGTTTTATGCAGCCTGACTCCTCCTACAATTACAGGCTGGCCTGCGGTCAGCCTTACACTTGTACCGGGAGTCAATCTGTGGATGATGTAGGAAAGGAACAAAGAGCAACAGAGAACATAGACCTGAAGTGTGCCTGGGTCACGTGGTCAGTATGCCTAAAAGGGGGCAAAAATAAACCCAGTAGGATGAAAGCTTTAACAGCCAGATTCATTACCCACTGAATAAACGTACAATCTGCCAAATTGACAACTGCTTGTGGCATCTCAGAAGTGGCTCTGGGACATACCCAGAGAAACAAGACAACCTCCATCTACCCAAATAAGGGCCGGGGCCCCCAGCACGAATTCACAGAAGCTGCTCCTATCTTGAATAAATGCCAAAGTATGCCTTAGGGTCCAGACCCCGATTGGCCAAAAAAGGGGGCGGCAATGAAGTATGCAAAGACCTACGGAGAGGGGAGTGCTAGGAAAAGGCAACCGAGGACCACCCCTGGGTTTATCAGATGTAGCACAGCCGAGCTGGTTTAAACCAACACCGGGCGCCAGGCTCCAAAAACCTGATAGTGCCGCCACCCGATTGCCATGTCTTGCGAGCATGCAGATGAATGAATGAATGAATGAATGATTTGTAAAGCGCTGCAAATGCGAACTGAATCGCCTCAAGGCGCTGGATGCAGATGTAAACAGAAAAGGCTGAGGTGCAAAACCAGTTGATATGGCCTAAAGTAAGAGAGACCCTGGACCAGAAGAGCAACTCCCCTGGCCTCAGGACCCCCAAAAGGCCGGGTATAGCACTGCCTTGAGCACCAATCTGGTACCCAACGCAAAGGAGACCTTGAGAGCATGCCAGATACGACACGAAAATATGACCTATGGCGAGAAGACTGCTGAGCACAGCAGGAGGGCTACTCTTCAGGATCCCTGAGGATGGCTTAATGGAGTGCGTAGAAAATAAAGAAAGGCCTGTCAGGGTCTACCAACAAGATGAAATGTTGAGTCCCAGCCAGATACGCCCTGATAGTGCTGTAGGCCGATATGAGCCGAAAGAGGCAAAAAACAAAAAGCAAGTAGGAACTGGATGTTAACCATCAGGACTGGGAAATTCTGACTGGAAAACATTACAAGCAGTGTCATGAGCCCTCCTGGTATTCAAAATAAAGACTTAACGATCAAGGCTGTTGTGACAGCCCAAATAGAAACCCAATCCAACACGAATGCTGGAACCGAAGAGAAGGCATGGCGCCAGCATCTGCACCCGGGACCTGAGCCTACTGGTACTGGCCTAGGCACTGAGAAGGTTCCGGAATCCACTAAAGCCAATGAGCGCGTAGAGGCTGCTGGAGCTGCCATAGGCTGACTTACCAAATAGTTCTATACTATTGCGACTCCTGGCCGGACGTAACTAGGAAGTAAAAGGTAGTGAGAATTGGGACAGGAAAGAAACCGCAGTCCGCTGGGTAACCAGCTCTGCACTTGCGCTTGACGAGCAAGGGATCGGTAACTTAAAAAGCTGGGTTTCCCGTGCCAAAGCCGGGAAAGCAGTCCACTGCATAGGAATACTGCCATCAGGTCAAGAGATGAAGCTAGCCGAGTGTGGAAAAAATGAAGCCTTGGGACGGACCAGGTTCTGAGAGAGGATGAGCAACTTGATGAATTGATGAACAACGTGAGAAACATGAGAAACGAGAGTAACATTGGGAAAACATGAGAAACCTGGGAAAACGAGAGAACCATAAAAAATGTGAGTTGGCATAGAAACAACAAATTGTATGAGAAATGTAAATCGCATAAGAAACGTAAATTGCATGAGAAACGTAAATTGCATGAAAAACGTGAGTTTGAATGAAATATGTAAGCAGCGAAAGAACAGATGAGGAGACTTGCCACCGATCAAGCCAATTAAAAACGATCACCTCAATCTGATAACCCATAGACGTGAAGGGTAACCTGCAGTGGAAGAACCTGAACAACTCAGCTGTGTAAAAGTGACCAGAGAACATTACAGACAATCAGCCCATGACATAACACCCCTACTACCTGACAAGTATGAGGATGTGGGTGCAGACATGACAAGACCAAGAGCACATGAATGTGAACCTAATGACAACACCACCCTACTGAATGCAGCAAGCCAGCCCGAGCAATCTGCAGCGCCAAGACAGGAAATTAAAAACGAATACTCAGGGCTAAAGTTCCCACAGACTGAGGTGGGTAGTAGTAAAAGGTGTGATGGTGAAGAGGACGTATGACGTATGAACTACAGGCGAGAAGATTGTGGGACGACAATCAATTAAAAAGAAACCTCAGCCTGTATTGGATCTGTAGACGTGAAAGATCCTGGATGCAAGCACTAACTAACGGAAATGCAGTGAACGAAAGACAATGACATGAAGTGTGAGAAACATGGGAAACGCGAGAAACACGGGAAACGCGGGAAACATGGGAAACGTGAGAAACGTAAGGCACATGGGAAACGTGAGAAACGTGAGAAACATAATGCACATGGGAAGCGTGAGAAACGTGAGAAACATGAGAAACGTAAGGCACATGGGAAAAGTGAGAAACATGAGAAACGTAAGGCACATGGGAAACGTGAGAAACGTGAGAAACGTAAGGCACATGGGAAACGTGAGAAACGTGAGAAACATAATGCACATGGGAAGCGTGAGAAACGTGAGAAACATGAGAAACGTAAGGCACATGGGAAAAGTGAGAAACATGAGAAACGTAATGCACATGGGAAGCGTGAGAAACGTGAGAAACATGAGAAACGTAAGGCACATGGGAAACGTGAGAAACGTGAGAAACGTAAGGCACATGGGAAACGTGAGAAACGTAAGGCACATGGGAAAAGTGAGAAACGTGAGAAACATAAGGCACATGGGAAACGTGAGAAACGTGAGAAATGTAAGGCACATGGGAAATGTGAGAAACGTGAGAAACGTAAGGCACATGGGAAATGTGAGAAACATGAGAAACGTAAGGCACATGGGAAACGTGAGAAACGTAAGGCACATGGGAAACGTGAGAAACTTGAGAAACGTGGGAAACGTGAGAATATGGGAAATGTGAGAACATGGGAAACGTGAGAAGATGGGAAACATGAGAACATGGGAAACGACAGAAACATGGGACACGTCAGAAACATGGGAAACGACAGAAACATGGGAAACGTCAGAAACATGGGAAACGTCAGAAACATGGGAACACTTGAATATGCATGAGAACTGTAAATTGCATGAGAAAACATAAATAGCATGAGAAAAGCGAAAAATTGCATAAGAAAGCGAAAATTGCATGAGAAACTGTAAACTACATGATAAAAATGTAAAATTGCATGAGAAAAACCCTAAAACTGCATGGAAAAACCCTAAAACTGCATGAGAAATCGTAAACAATACGAGAAATCGTAATTGACATGAGAACTTAAAATTGCATGAGAAATCGTAAATTGCATGAGAACGTAAATAGCATGAGAACATAACAGCATGAGAATGTAAATAGCATGAGAACGTAAATAGCATGAGAACGTAAATAGCATGAGAAACCGTAAAAATGCATGAGAAATCGTAACTGACATGAGAAATCGTAACTGACATGAGAAACTGTAAAATGACATGAGAAATAGTAAATTGCATGAGGAATCGTAAATTGCCTGAGAACATAAATTGCATGAGAACATAAATTGCATGAGAAAACCGTAAAATCGCATGAGAATGTAAATTGCATGAGAAACCGTAAATCGCACGAAAAAGCGAAAAAAGTCATAAGAAAGCGTAAAATAGCATGAGACACCGTAACTACATGAGAAAGTCATAAAATTGCATGAGAAAGCCCTAAAACTGCATGGAAAAACCATAAAATTGCATGACAAAACCATAAAATTGCATGAGAAATCGTAAATTGCATGAAAAAACATAAATTGCACGAGAAAACCGTATAATTGCACGAGAAAGTAAACTGCGTGAGAAACCGTAAATCGCATGAAAAAGCGAAAAATTTCATAAGAAAGTGTAAAATTGCATGAGGAACTACATGAGAAAGCCAAAAATTACATGAGAAAACCGTAAAATTGCATGCGAAAAAACCCTAAAACTGCATGGAAAAAAACGTAAAAATGCATGAGAAAACCATAAAAATGCATGAGAAAACCGTAAAATTGCATGAGAAATCGTAAATTACCTGAGAACGTAAATTGCATGAGAAAAACATAAATTGCATGGGAAAACCGTAAAATCGCATGAGAATGTAAATCATACTATGCCAACGACCCCCAAAGAACCTAATAAGATGACTGGTGATGAGCAAGTGTCATCTCATCCGCCTGAATTAACCCCTGAAGACCCACACTATAGACCACGTGGAGCTCGGGGGGGGACACGACCCACTACGTGGCGCTCAGGAGGGGGGAACCCATCACACGAAGCTGAGGAGGGGGGGACCACCATGAGGCTAAGGAGGGAGGAGACCCTGCCCATACATACCTATGCTGCAACCTAACAGTGGTGACAGCGGACCCAAATACCAAAAAAACACTAAATGCAATGACTTACACTATTTCAACTGGACAAACATGGGTCACTGCTAGAAAAAAGATGTTACATTGGATTGCTAACCTGTACTCCAGGAATAAAGACGTGCTATGCAGTGCTAGTGACAGAGGCGGGACATCGTGTCATATGAGACTCTGCCGTCATCTCCTGAAACCCCCCCCCCAAACACACTCCCCCCAACCTGCAACCCAAACACATGGTGCTACCTGAACCCCGAGCTGACTGGAGTAAAGTGAAAACGGAGGGAAGAACACTACCCCTATCCCTGCGCCCGCAGCGCACATGACCCTGCCGCATGGTAACGCTGCCGAGACCTGCCATGAGCAGAGAGAGCAGCCGCCGAACGTCCTCCTCGTTCAATCCGCGACCCAGAAGTGATGTCAGAATCGCCCGGAAGTGATGCTGACACGAGATCCTACGACCACAAGGAAGGAGGCAAAGGAGGGCAGGCTTTATGCAGCCTGACTCCTCCTACAATTACAGGCTGACCTGCGGTCAGCCTCACACTTGTCCAATTTCTCGTAGGTCGTCTGATCATTAAGTAAGCGTTTCGCTTCTTTTTCGTATTCTTGTTGATTTCGTTTTTAGATTTAGGGGTCCCCTGAAGAAGTCATGTGACCGTGACGTCACGCGTAGGGACGGGACAGGCACTCTATGACTGTTTTTGCATTACGAGCTCGCCGCTCGTCGGATCTCCACCCGGTATTAGTGATTGTAATGTGAGTACATATGATTTTTTAATAAAGAGTTGTACGCTTGCCATACAATATTATACCATTGTGGGCTTCCTTTTCTGATTTATCTGGGTGACCCCGGGACACTACTTGAAGGAATAGACGCCCGCATAGGAGATAGACCAGGATAGGACTACATCTCCACCATCCCCCACAGCTGGCTGTTTCCACGGTCTTCACAAGGATAGGTTGCCATGCCTTTAAGTGGCTAAATGCGAGTACCCCATTACCTTCAGGTAAGGGGCCACTGCCCACCAGTGTGTGCCGTGCTGCATGAAGATTTACCACTACTGTCACGTATACTTAGCACCAAGTGGATCACTCATACTTTGTGGACTTTGAATAATTGATCATTTTTTAAGTGGAGCACAATTTTTGTTGCATGCGTTTTTTGCATGCATATGAATGAACTTTATATCACTCAGCCATACTAAGATTGTCACTTTATGTTATGCACCAGTAGTACGATTCACTTTGTATATATACACCTGGGAGTGTGTTGAGCCACACCAGGTACATACCAGTCCAGTTAGAGCTACCAGATTTTTTATATATTTTTATATATTCTGTGTATTAGGATGTATTTAGAAGCACTAGTCACTTTTCACTTATTTTGTGTGTTTTACTGTTAGAACTAGTAGAGTATCTGCATATGGTCATAAGCTGCTAGAAGACAGATCAATACCACATGCCTTTATCACAGTGTCACATTTAGGTATTGGTTTATTGTTATATATTATTATAATTTTTGATTATTTTATATATTTTCATGTCTGGAGATACCCACTATCACTGAGGTAGTACACTTATAACCATTGTTTAATAGCGCAGCACCACATGGTGTAGGCTGCTTTTCCTTGTTTCACTTCGATTTGGGCTTCTCCTCCTTTTTTCCCTTACCCCGCTTTACGATAGCGCAGGAATAACCTATAACCTTTTAGTAATACCACGTTGCCCCCTTTGTCACTTGTCTTTATGACGATGTCCTGTCTCTTTCTTAAGTCTCTCAGGGCAGTTCTCTCTTCTACTGTTAGATTGTCAGGGGATTTTTTTGTCCAGTCTACCTTTCCCAAATCTGTCTGCACCATATCCAGGAACAGATACAACCATCTGTTCTTGGACAGTGGAGGCATCTTTTGTGACGTTATCCTTAAGTTGGTTTGTCTCCTTATTGGAATAGATGTCTCAGGAGTCCCTTCATTCTCGTCCAGTAGTGAAGTCAATATGTCTAATGCTTTCTGGTCGTCGGCATCCAGAGATAAAGCTGGTGCCACGGAGTTGTCAGTGCGATCATATAATGATCGTAGGAAGACTTTCCTCAGAAATAATGTAATGTCCTTAAAGACTGTGAACTCATCCATATTGTCTACCGGGGAAAAGGTCATACCCTTTTGCAATAAACTGATGTGATTAGGGGTAAGTTCCAAGTCTGATAAGTTAACCACCTTCATGTCGGAAGCCCTCGGTATTGTCAGCATGTGGGCTTTGTCACTGTCTCTTTTGGCTCCTGGTAAAGGTTCGCTCTCGAGCTGTCTTGGTTTGCTTTGTGTTGGTGGGGCCTACTTTGGTTTTTTGGGGGGGTTGTTGATCTACAGTTGGCTCCACCCCCTCCTGACCTAAAAAAGTCACTGATCTGATGGTTTCGTCCTCTGACCCACTATGGGATTTACTGCGTCGTGATCTAGATGGTTGGCGGCATGTCCGTCGCTGTGATTTACTGCGTCCGCGGCGTATAGTTAAGTCAAAGACTTCGTCCTTCTCAAAGTCTGCGAGGTCCTGCCGGAATTTACCTGTTTAGTTATTTTTAAATTGAGTTGTGTCTTTTCTATTTCCTTTTTAAGTATGTCGTTTTGTTCAGTAAACTCGTCACAGTCACAGTGTCTAGACTTTGGGCACTTTCCTGTATTTGTTCCTGTATTTTAATTAACTGTTTTCTTTCCTCCTCCACTATTAATCGCATAACTGCCAATCCATGGTTTATACAGAGTTCCTTCCATTTAGGGAGGAAACTATCTGTGTGTAAGTGTTCTGCTGGGATCGTCTTATCCCTTAGTCCTCTTGGGACTATCCTATGTGCTATATATGTTTCCAGAGATGACACATCCCACTTCCGATTCAAGTGTTTAATTAATAACTTTTTGTGTTCTTTAAATTTATTTTTAATTTCATCCTCCAAACAAATGGATTGGGGTGTGTCAGTCTGGAAAGCCGTCTTAATCTCCTGATCTATATCATCACCCAACATGAAAGCCATGTCCCTATCTATTTGGCCTACACTGTGGGTTTATTTGAGCCCTGCTCTTGTTTTAGGGGTGATCTCGCTGAAAGCGACCTTAGTGGTCACGAACATCAAATCACAACAGGGTGTAAGGGAGGGAGAGGGGGAATGGGGATGTGCGAGTTATCACCTGTACCTGGTCAAAAAGTGGGATTACCGGTACTGTACCCTGTTCCAAATGGGGTACTGTTGCTGTAACCTTAAGCAAGGATAGTGACAAGGTCACAAAAGATGCCTCCACTGTCCAAGAACAGATGGTTCAATCTGTTCCTGGATATGGTGCAGACAGATTTGGAAAAGGTAGACTGGACAACAAAATCCCCTGACAATCTAACAGTAGGAGAAAGGACTGCCCTGAGAGACTTAAGAAAGAGACAGGACATCGTCATAAAGAAAAGTGACAAAGAGGACAACGTGGTATTACTAAATCAACAAGACTACGAAAAAGAAGCGAAACGCTTACTTAATGATCAGAGCTACGAGAAATTGAACAATAATCCTTTCCCAGCGTTGGTCATCGAACTAAATGGGAAACTGGTAAATGCAAAAAATGAGGGACTGTTGATGAACCGAGAATACCAATATCTCCTCGTGCGGGAGTTCAATATACCGACCTTCTACATTATCCCTAAGATCCACAAAAACCTAAAAAATCCACTGGGCAAACCGATTGTTTCGGCCTGCCAGGGTCCCCTTGAGAGGGTCGGTCGGTATTTGGACTCCCTTCTACAGGATATAGTCAAAAACTTGAAATCTTAGACACAAGACATGTGTTGGCCAAAATTACTGAATTTAACATCTGTAGACAACCGGAGGGGGCTCTACTGGTTAGCATTGACGTTGAGTCACTCTACACCTCAATACCACACACCTTTGGTATACATGCAGTTGAACGCTTCCTGGAACTAACTTATCCAGAGTCTGAACCTCAAAACGAATTTTTGGTTGAACTGCTGGATTTTACCCTGTCCAACAATTTCTTTCAGTTTCTGAACTCATATTACCATCAAATATGTGGTACCTCCATGGGAGCTGCGTGGGCACCGGCCTACGCATGTCTCCACTTGGGACTCTGGGAGGAGGAGGAGGTCTACCCATCGCCGATGTACCGTGACCACGTATTAACGTGGTTGCGGTACATAGATGATGTGCTGATGCTGTGGAAGGGTGCCCCCGATGATTTACATCAATTTATGCGAGACCTCAACATGAATGAACAAAACATATGTTTGACATATAACTTTGACCTAAAGAAACTGTTCTTTCTGGATTTGGAGATCACACTGGATGATGGTAGGATTGGAACCTGCAGTTTCCGAAAGGAAACAGCGGCCAATACCTTGCTGCACGCAACTAGCCACCACCCACACTGGCAAAAAAATGCGATTCCAGTAGGACAGTTCCTGCGAATCAAAAGAAACTGCACGGAAGTTGCTGACTATAGACGTGAAAGTAAGGACTTGTATGCGAGGTTCCGCGAACGCGGGTACTCACACAGACAGCTCAGAAGGGCAAAAAAAAAGGGCTGCCATGAGAGACCAAGAAAGCCTCCTATATACCAAACCAATTACAGCTGAATCAATTAGAGAAACAAGTGATCCTGTGCAGGTCATTACAGCTTTCGGGTCCCAGTGGGACAATGTTCGCTCTATACTTGAGAAACATTGGGGGATTTTGACCAATGCCCCTGAACTTAATAAAATAGTCAGCCCCTCCCCAAATCTTGTTGTACACAGAGCTTGCAGTTTGGGGGACATGTTGATTAAATCCGAATTTGTTAAGGAACCAAGCCCTACCTGGCTGCCGGAATACCCCTGCTCCCAGGGAATGTTCCCTTGCAATAGATGTCAGGTATGCCCTTTTGTTCACAGAACCTCTATTTTCACTGATGCTCTGGGTACGAAAACTTTTGGGTTCTGGGATCTCATAAACTGTTCAACATCACGAGTGATTTATGTAATCACCTGTCCCTGCCCTAAGATTTATGTAGGGAAAACTAAGAGGTCACTAAAGACACATATAGGAGAGCATCTACATGAAATTACTGCAAAGAGAAAGATCCCAGAGAAACCTTTGGCCAAACATTTCTCTTTGTGCCATGGAGGAAG
This sequence comes from Aquarana catesbeiana, assembly GCF_042186555.1. Taxonomy (NCBI): domain Eukaryota; kingdom Metazoa; phylum Chordata; class Amphibia; order Anura; family Ranidae; genus Aquarana; species Aquarana catesbeiana. Next base: position 104,647,921 of record NC_133325.1, read on the forward strand.
CACTATTGGACTTACTGTAAAGGGGATTTATGCCCTAAAACTACCCCCCAGACGAGGTGATTATGACCGCATACTCCTCCAAAAAGAGAAGTGGTGGGTATACAAATTGAGGTCCCTAATACCCGTGGGGTTGAACACCGAATTAAACCTACAGGTATTTTTGGAGATTGCAGCAGATACTCTTGATTCAACTTTTTTACCTGATGGACATTAGACTGTCAGCAGTAATTGTCTCTGATTACCATCCTAATTCAGGTATGAACCTTGTGTGTCCTTCACCCAACTGACACCTTAATAGGGTCAGTTTATATATACCTATGGATCCTTTTTAATTACATGCTCTCTTTGGCCTCTCTCTATGTGCAATCTTTTTCCCCTAACGCTGACATTGTTCGCTACAGGGTGGATCAGGCGTACCTTGTGACGGTGCCCTTGCGGCTCTGCGTGTTATCTTTTGGCGTCCCTTCTGTCACCCGTGGACCCCTACAACCAGCACGTTGACATATTTTTCTCTGCTTGTCTTTTCCCTATGACATGAGCTTTATTTTGTAAGTATTATGATTAATATTTTTTTGATGATTTTCTGTGATACAAACGATGGCTATAAAATAGACCATTTATATGGTTCTGTTTCTTTGCTATGTTACTCATTGATGTTCACATCTATGTTCTAGAGACAAGAAATATTTATCCTCCACCCATCTGTATGTAAAACAATATCCCTGAAGAAGGAATATACCAATGTGACTACGGTCCTCTCCGAAACATGTTGGGAAATATGCATCAGCCACCTACCCCCACCAGATCTACCTCATATAGGTGATGGTTCGGGGTTGCTGGCATTGGGTGATGATATTCATGTATGCTCTATATGTCTTTATCATTATTATTTTCCAAACCTATACTTAATATTGATTGTATACGTCTGTCTTGTCTTTTAGACATTTTTATTCCATTTTTGTATATCAATAAAGTTGGCACTGTTGTTGCCTTTTATGGTTAATACTTTCTCTATTTTGTCTCTGCCTATAAAATCCAAAGGGGCGTCCCCTAAATGCACTTTGTTGCAGATAATTTTCTCTAAATATTTTTGGAGATTTGATAGGCCCTTTGAAATTCAACCCCTAGACATTTACCTTTTAGGTATCAAGTGCTCTACCCAGTCTCTTGGCTTTATGGATAGGAGACATGTAAAACATGCCCTTGCTTAATCTCATAGCACCTACCATGCTGTAGTTCATTAGCCATGATTCAGGGTATGCACTTATTGTGAAGTGTCTATAATAAAATTGTCTATGTGTCAGTTCTACGTCCCCTATTTGATAAGAAAAGTACATAACCTGTACATGTTTAGTGACTGCAATCCTTCATGGGCACCCGCTGTATCCCCATTGGATCCATTGGGGTACAGTCGTTGCCCTACTGTCTCTGCATGCTACTTAAAACCTTTCTCTAGTTCCCTCTATTGAATTTCTTGCTCTCTATCCCCTCACGTCTTTTCACTCACAGATACCCCTAGAAATGAAATGAAAAATAGCACAATTGGCCCATGTGGTTACACTGTACTTATGTTGTTGATTGCCAACTATCACCAATGATTATGTGAACAATACCCATCAAGTGGTTAAGCGGACAGCTGACTCCTTTACAAACAGGATTTTGCCCCTTCTACCTATTAAAACCTCATTGGTGGCCACCACCGGCAAGTCTACTATAAGGGTGTGTGGTGGCCTAACCAAATGAACGTCCGAGAAGAAGCTACATCATTTGTCAAGGCGAAACCCGTTGACGTCACTACGCTGCCTGTCCGTGAGCATTGGAGGCTCTGAGGAGCGTGTATGTGAGTAGGCGAGGACCGGAGCTCTGAATAGCCGTGCGGATAGGCACTCCGAATGAGACCATACTGCGGGACTCAAACTGGTATCAGCTGACACACTAAGGAGATGACATGAGACACTGTTCTCACTCCCAACACGGCAAATCAGCACACGAGTGTTAACAAGTCACAGAGCTTGAGATCATTGCACCAACCAACGGGATGCAACTCGTGCATGGACTGGTAACGTACTGACACAATTACTACTATATGCCAGTGTTCCACTTACTGAGAATTAACATCAGGTCACCCGATACATTTGAATCCTGCATTGAAGTTCTAAACGGCTGTCTAGTTAAAGGACATTTAACCCCTAATCTACTGCCTGGAAACAGGACTGACCCCATGGCTTATTATTTCAGCACATATTAAGCCATCAGCAGATAGCTATCCCCTGAAGGAGAATCTCCCAATACATATATTGCGTGTGGCACAGAACTGCTCTGTACTTCCCCAAAGGGTCAAGAGTGGAATCCACTACTACCAGTTACTGCTTCAATGAGCTCATTTTCAACATGACATTAATGCCAAACTTTGGGGCCTATTAATTAGATCGGCACCAGCACTTTTCCTCTATTTCCTCTCCACTCCTTCATGGCCTCAGCCCTTACCTGACCCCTCCAAATTTTCAATCAAGCCCAAAATCAGCATTTCTATCTAGACACTGACCGCCTCTGTGCCCATTCGGCTTAGGGTCACAAAAGGACTGAGGCATTAGCCCGGATTAGGCAAGCTTAACTTTTTGTTTCATGTGTGTCTTGTTTGTCAGTCAATGTTCGCGATAGTTTGATCAATCTGCAATACATTTTTGCACTGCCAGTTATATACAGTATATGTGTACTTCATGTTTTATAATTGAATAAATTGTAATGCTTCTATCATATCAGCATCCGAGATTACTCTGTTGCTAAAAGTAACCCCTTTTAGGGCCCGTCCTTAACGGGCTGATTTACCCTACCCTTTCCCCCCTTCTTCCCTTTGTGGTTCCTAGTTTTAAAAGAAACCTGTCATAAAATAGGCTCCTCTTTCCAGCCTTCTGAAAATGCTGGGTGCATACAGGAAGATGGTACTATAATCTTGCTTCTTCTAATTATTAGCAGGACTTATTTATAAAAACATGAAGGGAAAGAGCCATTACAAATAACCAGTAGCCGGTTTTCATTTAATTGTTTTTATTACTCATATATACAACAACCTCATATTCTACAGAGTTCTAAACAAACAGAGCCAATGCAATGGTATTGCTGTAATACAAGCACAAACTCCTTGGCCAGTTTTATTTGAAAAACGAAACAACTCTGGAAGCGCTGCCAAAAAAAAAAAAAAAAAAGGCAAGCAGTGGGCAAATGATTAGTCACCAGTATTGCCTGTGGCCCCCCTGCAGCTGATCTTTCCCCATTACTGACTTAGCATGCCTTGTTCTGCCATTTTGGTAGAGGAAGGATGTTGCTGCTTCATGCCTCCAGCATGGACAAGATTGAGTAGTGAGAAAGGGCCAGTTCACACTGGTGTGATGCCAGTAATGCGGTGCTAATCACATGCGATGTCTGTGCAATGCGAATTTAGCCATACAAACTATATGGCTGAATTTGCATCACATTCAAACCAAAATCATGCAGGACCCTTTTTTTGTCTGCACCAGAATATGATCGCATGTATGAACACCCCTGTGATCTGATTCCTGTCCGAACTCACAGTTTGCACTGTGATCTGTGATCTGCAAATCGATTTGGGGGTGTATTGACACCCGCAGTGGTGCACAGTGTGAAGCACCGGCGATTCCGGTGCGATGTGGGAATCCACACTGAATTTACAGGATTTCCCGCATCGCATCAGTGTGAACCGAGCCTAACTGTCAAAGGCTGCAGTACCTTAGATCTCACACTGCTCTAGAACATAGGAAATCTTTACCTTCTGGGTTCTGAGGCATATTGGAATTGGGGGAAACCTACACAGACATACTTGAGAGTTTAGGAGCTCAAGGGCTACTGGTTTAAGTTTTTTATTCTTTTTTGCTTTTTAGTAACGAAGCAGTAAACATCCCATGTCAACTGACACAGTGGTCTGGATTCAAAAATGGTAGGATTTGTAGGCTAAAAGGCCACAGCCCTTTTATTAACATAACCAACTACTTCTGTTAAATTTTACTGGTTTACAATGGTTTACAATAAAATACTACAGAATGTGTCTCGTCTAATCGGAGCACTGCTTAACTAGGCTGTTTTTTTATCTGTTTGTTCAGTTCACTGATAATGTCATCTACAAATGAACAAGCTCTAAAGAAAATAAAAAGTTTTAAATGAATGGCTTCTGGCAAACTGTCAAGTGATATTAACTCTGCCATTCAACACACTGTCAGTTTATGGCGCTCCAGGAGGACACTATAATGCCCCCCACTTGATTAAAAGATTATGTAATTCAACTTTGACCTTTCAAATAAAAAATCTGCACTTTATATGGCTGCTAACATTTTTTTATGCTGAGTATGCAATGGGTGTGCAGAAAATAAATTGGTTATGCATTTTCCAGCAAAATGTTGCACTGTAATATGACAAGGGCTGTGTAGACCACTATAGAATAAAGCTTTTAAAATAGAACTTGCACCTAAAAAGCAAGTTGCATAATCACCTGAAAATAAATGTAAAACACCTGCAAGAGAAAAAAAAATATAGTATATACACCTTTCCCTGGCTTCTGCCAGCAACGTCTAAGCTAGAGTGGGATGGAAATGATCCTCCTTCCAATGAGATTTGGGGGATAGAGAATACTCCAGATCTTGCAGAGAAGATTCTCCCAGCACTGTGCTGCAACATCTTCTCCCAAAATTTTCAGTACTCAGCATTCCCAGGGACCTTGTCAGCTGCATGATGACATGACCCTTGCACCATAGAAGTTTAAAGTAAGACGAGTATAAAACCTTTTCATTTTCAAGTTTTTCGGCAAGGTGATGCAAAGTCTGCTTTTTGTTACTGATGATGGTTTGTCAAGTCAAGTATTATTTACTTATTGTCAAAGGAGATCGGTTAGCTGTAAAAATTTGAGTCACTCCCTCACCGTTTTCCAAAAACAATTTGCTTTAAAGAAGTAATAAATAAAAGTAGAGGACTAGCTACATAGCGTAGTGACCAAAATGGGAGGAGCAACTGTTTAGTGTTCAACTTCCTATAACTAATGTCTGCTGTGTCCCCCAAATGAACAAAGAGAAAACATGAAGGTGTATCAGATGTTATATCTATTTGAATGCAGAGAACATACAAAAATAATGATATTTTAATGTATAAAGATAACAGAGAACATCAAGACATTCAGATGGTCTTCTGCTTTATACAAATAATTAAACTCCAAGGTGACAACGTATCCTTTTACTTTACCATTTACCGGGCTTAGCTTGAGTATTGAAATCATGTGCTGGAAGCTTCTTGTTTGCAGCAATAGCTTTGGTTTTATGGAGGATTACAGAACATGTCTTACAGCATGAGAAACATGAAACAGGAACTAACCACAAACAAGTGCACTGAACTTAGATAGACGCCCGGTACATCCTGTCATATCATAGAATACACACTATAATACTACAGCGCCACCTGCTGCATAGATAAGTATAATGCTTACAGTGTATATTTCACAGTTTACATTACATGCTCTTGTCCTTCTCAACAGCATATGCTTTGTCAAATTACATTCAGCTTCCTCTGGATATAACTATGACATTCCTTCAACAAAGGCTTGGTAAGTGCATCGACAGTCATCTCCTCTGATGGGCAGTATTGAATGTCAATAACACCTTGCTCTTCGATTTCAAAATTTTCTTTCAGCTTGTGAACTGATTGTAATCCCGTTCTTGTTCAAAACAAGTTATAATGTCATCAACATAGATATGGATGTATATCTATTAGGCTTCTTGATTCCTGGAGTAGAGACAGGGGTCTGCTTTACTTCTTGAGAATCCCTCTCTGGTAAGTACTTCATTCACTTTCTCATTCCACATCCTTGCAGATTGCTTAAGACCGTAGATGCTCTTATGAAGTTTACATACAAGGTTGTCTCCTTGCTCACACCCTGGTGGTTGCTCCATGTAGAGATCTTCCTTAATGTCTCCGTATAGGAAAGCAGTTTTAACGTCTAGGTGTTTCACTTTCAGGCCCTTCCCGGCTGCAATGCTAAGAAGCACTCTGATGGTGGAGTGTTTTACGATGGGAGTGAAAGTTTCATCGTAATCTTCACCAAATTTCTGGGAGTAACTCTTGGCAACTAGTCTGGCTTTGTATTTGTGGATTTTCCCTTCTGCATCTGACTTTACTTTGAAAGTCCACTTACTTCCTATAGTACTACAGTTAGGAGGGAGCTCTGTGAGTGTCTAGGTCTTATTTTCTTGAAGTGACTTTAATTCTTCTTCTGTTGCTTTTCTCCATTTATTGGCTTCTCATTTTGGCAGTTTTTCTTTGTCTTCCCAGGATGTTGGTTCAAGTATGCTGTGTATTTTGACAGTGTATGACAGCCTGCGGAGTGGCATCCCCTTTGTAGTCCGAGTGGATCATTTGCTTTCAGGCAGTTCAGCAGGATCTGGTGGGAACTTGATTTAGGCATTGTGAGTTCCACCTCTTGTACCGACTTCAGCGCAGGTTCGCTTTGGTCGACCTTTCCTTCTGGATTGCTTGGCATATTGACTTCACAGCTTTCAGGGATCTGTGTTTCTGGTGATGGACTCTCATCAAAATAAACATTACGGCTTATTGTCACTTTGTCAGTCTTTGGGTGTAGGATTCTGTAACCCCTAGATTGCTTGCTGTTGCCTACTAGAATGCCCTCTATGGCTCTGTTCTCCAGCTTGGATCACTTTTCAGGCATATGCTTTACATCTGAACACTCTGATGTGTCCAATGCTAGGCTTTAATCCATGCCACATTTCAATTGAGTACTTTTAATAGGTCTTAAGGGTAGTCTGTTCTGTAGGTAGGTTGCAGTCATGACTGCTTCTCCCCAGTACTTGTGAGGTCCTGTATAGCTTCTGGACTTCTGTGCACCAGCCGCAGGTTTGTTGTGTATGTCATTAGAGACTATGTTGGTTTGCTGGTGTGTGGTGATGAGCCTGTATAGGTGATCATCCAGTTTTCCTTTTGCAAGGAATCACTTAATTTTGTTAACCGTGTATTCATCACCCTGGGACTTAACTGTGAGACCGTTGTTTGCAAGACTTTTCACTAATAGTAGGCTGCCCTCTAGTTCTGAAACAGACAGCACTTTCTTTACAAGGAGGCTTGCCTTGTGGTGTAATGCAGTTCAGGAAGCCCTGGCCTTTACCTTCTGCAGAGATGCTTTTCCCGTTTGCTAGAAATACTTTGTCTTTTGCAGTGCAATCAATGTTTGTGAAGAAGGTCTCATCGCTAGTCATGTGGCGTGTTGCACCTGAGTCTATGTACCAGCCATGTGGCTTGTCGCTCTGTGTCACTTTAAGGGTGCCACTCCATGATGTGTCTACAGTTTCCTTTGTGGCTGCTTTGACTCTTTCTTTTGTGGATAGCTCTAGCTTTAGCTGCTCAGCTTTCCAGATAGAACAGTCCTTTTTTAAGTGACCAGTCCTTTTACAGCAAAAACAGGCTCTGATTTCTTTGTTGTGCTTTGTGCCTTTGTACATCTTTAGAGCTTTGTCATCATGGTGCATATTTTCTTTCCTTCTGTCATATTCATCCATTAATTTCCCTTTGATGAATTCCAGTGTCAGCTCCTGCTAGGGTCTGGTTTCTAAATAAGAGCATTATACAGCGGGGACGGAAAGTATTCAGACCCCCTTAAATTTTTCACTCTTTGTTATATTGCAGCCATTTTCTAAAATCATTTAAGTTAATTTTTTCCCTCATTAATGTACACACAGCACCCCATATTGACAAAAAAAACCCCACAGAATTGTTGACATTTTTGCAGATTTATTAAAAAAGAAAAACTGAAATATCACATGGTCCTAAGTATTCAGGCCCTTTGCTCAGTATTTAGTAGAAGCACCCTTTTGATCTAATACAGCCATGAGTCTTTTTGGGAAAGATGCAACAAGTTTTTCACACCTGGATTTGGGGATCCTCTGCCATTCCTTCTTGCTGATCCTCTCCAGTTCTGTCAGGTTCAATGGTAAACATTGGTGGACAGCCATTTTTAGGTCTCTCCAGAGATGCTCAATTGGGTTTAAGCCAGGGCTCCAGCTGGGCCATTTAAGAACAGTCACTGAGTTCTTGTGAAGCCACTCCTTCATTATTTTAGCTGTGTGCTTAAGGTCATTGTCTTGTTTGAAGGTAGACCTTCGGCCCAGTCTGAGGTCCTGAGCACTCTGGAGAAGGTTTTCGTCCAGGATATCCCTGTTCTTTGCTGCATTCATCTTTCCATCGATTGCAAACAGTCGTCCTGTCCCTGTAGCTGAAAAACACCCCCAGAGCATGATGCTGCCACCACCATTCACTGTTGGGACTGTATTGGACAGGTGATGAGCAGTGCCTGGTTTTCTCCACACATACCGCTTAGAATTAAGGCCAAAAAGTTCTATCAGACCAGAGAATTTTATTTCTCACCATCTTATAGTCCTTCGGGTGTTTTGCGGGCTTTCATGTGTCTAGCACTGAGGAGAGGCTTCCGTCGGGCCACTCTACCATAAAGCCCCGACTGGTGGAGGGCTGCAGTGATGGTTGACTTTCTACAACTTTCTCCCATCTCCCAACTGCATCTCTGGAGGTCAGCCACAGTGATCTTTGGGTTCTTCTTTACCTCTTTTACCGAGGCTCTTCTCCCCCGATAATGAAGGTGTAGAACCATCTCAAGGATGATCAGAAGAAATGGACAGCACCTGAGTTAAATATATGAGTGTCACAGCAAAGAATCTGAATACTTAGGACCATGTGATATTTCAGTTTTTCTTTTTTAATAAATCTGCAAAAATGTCAACAATTCTGTGTTTTTCTGTCAATATGGGGTGCTGTGTGTACATTAATGAGGAAAAAAAATGAACTTAAATGATTTTAGCAAATGGGTGCAATATAACAAAGAGTGAAAAATTTAAGGGGGTCTGAATACTTTCCGTCCCCACTGTATGTCTCTGGAAGGTTGCAGAGTAGCAGGGCAACAACATGGTTATCCCTGATGTCCTCTCCAATGGCGTGCAGCTGCTCTATGATCTCTAGCTTAGCTTTCACATGGTTACACATTTGCTGGCCTTCTTCTTGTCTCATCTTGTACAACTTTCTTAGCAAAAACAGTTTGCTATTAAGGCTTGAATGCTCATTCAGGTTTTGTAATGAAGTCCACATACCTTTGGCCATTTTCTCCGTTCTTATGTGGATAAGCTGTTCATCTTCCACTAGTAAGCTTAAAGTTGCTTTTACCTGCCTATCCTTCCTATCCCATTCGCCCGTCTCTCCATTTATTGGTGTGTCTGTATTCAGCAACTGCCACAAGTCATCCCTACTAAAAAGCATTTCTAGCTTGAACTTCCACAGCTGGTAATTGGCATTGTTCAGCTTTGCAATTGCAAACTTCACATCTGAACTGCTTCCATCTTTCAGTAGCTTGTATACAGTAGTCACTGATTTGCAGAATTCTTTGCTCCAGTGCCTGCTGGGGTATCCTCTCCAATGCCTGGACCCATAACCTGTTAGCTGAGTATTGAAATCATGCGCTGGAAGCTACTTGTTTACAGCAAACGGCTTTACTTTTATGGAGGATAGAAAACACAATAAGGATGGTACTGCATAGATAAGTATAAGTATACATGCCACAGCATCACAAAGCAGGAAACTGACGCGTTTCACACTGTAGTCAGTGCTTAATCATATTAAGCACTGACTACAGTGTGAAACACGTCAGCTTTCCTGCTTTGTAATGCCGTGGCATGTGTTTTTATGATCATATTTAAATAAAGATCGAAGATTTCTTTTGAGTGCGGCTGTCCGGGATTTTTTGTTTACCTCTTAATTACCAGCATTGCCTGCACCTGTTACTTCCAGCATGGAGAAAATGTTTGTTCCTCACAGACCTCTTTCAGAGAGGTGATCTCTCTCTCTCTCACTTTACATTTCATGCTGTTGTCCTTCCAACAACTGGACCATTTTTCCTTACAATATACTGTATGCATTAAATAATCTTTTATTATATGGCCTGACAGAAACTGACACACTAGCTACCTAAGGACGTTTGGCAATCACCTTTGTGGCCTATATTAGTACAATGTCATATTTACATGACATATGATATATATACTTGTACATTAAAAAATGTACACGTAGCAGGCATAAAGGATCAGCAGCTATATAATTGTAGACAAGGGTGTCAACTTGAGCAGTGTACAGGAAATAGTTCCAAAGCTTTTAGCAAGTTTAGTGCAGGTGTCTGCGTCTAGGGCTGATCATTTACAGGTAATCGATTCATGGGCGAACACATGTGAGTAGCTGCAAATAGCTGTGGGAGGTATCAGCCTCCAAATATTTTTAATGGGCTTCCACCTGCAGCTAATAACAGGGAACTCCTCATGGGTCTTCTGCATCTAGTTACAGATAACCCTATTCGCAAGACTTAAAATAATCTTTATTTACAGTCTTGGATGGTAAATGCAAATTATACTGAGAGTTCTGGCTTAAACTTTAACTGCCTGTGGTCCTTAAGCACCTGGACATCAAGTGGTTATAACAAGCTCATTGATGTAACCATGAGTGTGGTAGCATTTTTTTCAGCCAGCAATGAGCTTTTCAGCAGAGCCACCCAATCACTTTTATAGTAGGGAGAAGGGCCACCATTCACGGTGGTTCCTGAGGTCTCATTCCTTTGAGGGCTTGGGACAGCAGTAAACAGCCCCCTGTCCAGCTACAGTAGTAGGAGAGACATTAGGGGTCTAATAGACCCCTGATGATGTCTCCCATAATGAGTAACTGTCACCTACCCAAGCTATTATATAGTAGGCTTGTTAGCCCAGTGATGATAGTGATAAAGTTAAATGAAAAGACTAAATAGAAAATGTGAAAAAATTGTGAAAAAACGTGTCAAATGATCAACCTCCTGTGGAACTCTGGGTCCAGGAACAAAAAAACGTGCAGCCCTGGGCTGGCCAGGCCCCAGTGTGCACTAGTGATGACATCATAAGAAGATGGCCCCGGCCCGGGTAAGAGAAGCCAGTGGTTTGTAGCAGGTCCAGTGCCTGGGTGCCAGCCAGCCACAGAGCATGTGGGAGCCAGCCAGCCACAGAGGATGTGGGAGCCAGCCACAGCTACAGGACCCATAGTTAAGGTAAGAGGAACATTGCACAGTGCCAATTTTATTTCAGCTTTGTGAGAGGCTGGGGCAGGGGTGAGAGTCATGGCACAGGGAGGGAGTCCTGTGAGGACCAGAGTGAATGAAGGTGTTCACTGTACACTCTGTTAGAAAGAGGCCCCCTCCAGGTCCCATTATACACTGTTGTAGTCCCTCATGGGGCCTGAAGGGGGCTCTTTTTAACAGAGAATATCTAATGGACACTGAAACGGGCACCTCTGTTAGAGAGACCCCCCTCCAGGTCCCATTAATCTCTGTAGTCTCTAATCGGGCCTGGAGGGGACACTTTCTAACAGACTCTCTAAAAGACACAGAGAGGGCCTCTGTTAGAGAGAGACCCCCCTCCAGGTCCCATTATACTCCTTTGTAGTCTTTGATGGGACCTGGAGGGGGGTCTCTCTCTAAAAGAGACTTTCTAATGGCCTCTCTAAGGGCCTCTGTTAGAGGGAGACCCCCCTCCAGGTCCTATTAGAGTTGCCTGCTTAACTTCCTGTATTTTGTTTATGGTTGAATGTGAAGAGATTTTGTTTTTAAACAGTGTTTAAAAAAAAAAAAGGCCAGAAGTTGTACTTTGTGCAAAATGTAGGGATGGGGCCAGGAGCAGGGCCTGACAGGAAGCCCTTGCCTTATTTTTGGTGCGGGGACTGAGTGTTGTTAGTCCACTCCTCTGCATTTGCAATACCTAGCCAATCCCTGTGGAAGCTGGAAATCATTGCAATAGACACCACTATTAGAGAGATTGCCTCTAGCTTCCAGGTCCTGTGACAAGCAGCTGCCTTGCTACTCAGTTTACAAGGGGTCGCTTACTTGGTATGGGTGCCTTTTAGGCCCCTTTCACACTGGGGCGGTAGGGGGCGTCGGCGGTAAAACAGCGCTATTTTTAGCGCTGTTTTACCGCGGTATTCGGCCGCTAGTGGTGCGGTTTTAACCCCCCGCTGGCGGCCGAAAAAGGGTTAAAACCCCTCGTATAGCGCGGCTGGCAGGTGATTTTTTTCTTCTCCTGCCAGCGCACCACTTCAGTGTGAAAGCCCTCGGGCTTTCACACTGAACAAACAGAGGAGGCTGTTTAGGGGCGGTTTGCAGGCGCTATTTTTAGCGCAATAACGCCTGCAAACCGCCCCAGTGTAAAAGGGGCCTTAGATAAGACTTTGTTCTCCAATTAGACAAGGTAGAGATTGTGACACCACCGCCCTACCACTCCACCTCATCCAACCATACATTTTACATTAATTAAAAACATGTAAAGTGTTGTCTGAATGGTGCTCATGCACAGGACCCAGAAGCTAGTGGCAATTACTGTAGTAGCAGTGTCTGCTACAGTGATTTCCAGCTTCAACAGGGATTGGCCAGGTATGTCACATGCATATTTACATAGGTCCACATTGGGCCAATGTAACAATGCAAAAATATCAATACCTAAACTTCAGCTTCAATACATTTATTTAAATCCCCAAAATGGTGACAAAGGGTGCTTTGAAGGATTAAAAAAAACTGCCAGATGATACTTGAAAACTTTGGAAATATTTGCTGTATACACTAGTCTTAAACAAGTGAAAGCCCAAGTGTACAAGAACTTATAGAACAGTCACAGGAGGGACTATCTTCCAAGCCAAACTGTAGCTAAATTGTCCAAACTCCCTCCTTTCTTCTGACTTACCGTGGTGGAAAGAAATTGACCCACACCAACATATACACACACACAATGACATGTATCCTATGAAATAGCAGGCTTATTTATTCTTTCTTTTTTTGGCTTGTCAACCCACAATGCCATAATAACAGCTTGTTAGGACTAAGTGGGACCAGGCATGGCATTCATGGACATAATTTACCAAATGAGAGGTGGAACCTGATTCTGACATAAGAATTATATTACCCAAGTTCCAAAAAAGTTGAGGGGCTGTGTAAAATCTACATTAAAACAGAATGCAATCATTTGAAAAACGAATAAACCCATATTTTATTCACAATATAAATAGAAAATATATCAAATGCTTATACTGAAGAATTGTACCACTTTCAGAAAATAAATAGGGTAATTTTGAAATTGATGGCAGCAACACATCTTAAAAAATTGGGACAAGGCAACAAAAAATTGACAAACTATAGCCTCAAGTCTAAAAAAGTTGGGACAGGGCCATGTTTACCATGGTGTACCATCCCTTATTTCTACAGCACACTTTAAACCTCTGGGAACAAAGGAGACCAGTTGTTTAAGTTTTGGGAGAGGAATGTTGTCCTATTCTTGTCTGTGCATATGCTGTTCTAAAACCTGGATATATCTTTTAGCATTGATGGTGCTTTTCCAAGTGTACATTCTGCACATTTCATACCCATTAATAGACCCCCATACTGTCAGAGATGCAGGATTTTGAAGTGAGCACTAATAACAACCTGAAAGGTCCATCCCCTCCGGAGGACACAGCACCTATGGTTGCTAAAAATAATATTAAAATTTGATTAATCTGAGAACAGTTTTCCACTTTGCAACAGACCATTTTAACCGCTTGCCGACCAGATGAGCCAGGGATGGATGCAGAATGGATGAGCACAGATGGATAGAGCACGGATGAGCCAGGGATGGATGGAACATGGATGAGCATGGATGGCGCACAGATGAGCCAGGGATGGATGGAGCATGGATGAGCACGGATGAGCCACGGATGGCGCACAGATGAGCCAGGGATGGATGAGCATGGATGGAGCACAGATGAGCCAGGGATGGATGAGCATGGATGGAGCACAGATGAGCCAGGGATGGATGGAGAATGGATGAGCCAGGGATGGATGGAGCATGGATGAGCACGGTCCTTAAGTGGTTAAATGAGGTTTGGCCCAGAGAAGACGGTTGTGTTTCTGGATCATGGTCAGATATGAGTTCTTCTTTGCATGATAGAGCTTTAACCTTAATTTTTGGATGATACTGCGAACTGTGTTCACAGACAGTGATTTATGGAAGTGTTCCTGAGCCCATACAGCGATGTTCATTTTAGAATCATGCCTGTTTTTATACAGTTCTGTCTGAGGAGGACCTGAAGATCACGAGCATTCAATAATGTGTTTTGGCTTTGTCCCTTGCACACAGAGATTTCTCCAGATTCTTTTGATATTATGTACTGTAGATGATATATTTAAAGCCTTTGCAATTTTAAATTGAGGAACATTATTCTGAAATTGAACAGTATTTAGATGCAGCTCCCAAAGATTGGTGGACCTTTGCCCATCTATATTTCTGAGAAACGCTAACTCTCCAAGACAGTATTTCTCAACTCCAGTCCTCAAAGCGCCCCAACAGGTCATGTTTTCAGGATTTCCCTCAGAGGAAACAGCTGTGGTAATTACTAAGGCAATGAAACTGATCAAATCACCTGTGCAAAATAATGGACAGCCTGAAAACATGACCTGTTGGGGCACCTTGAGGACTGGAGTTGAGAAACACTGCTCTGAGATGCCCTTTTTATACCCAATCATGTTACTGACCTTTACCAATTATCCTAATTAAAGTAAAATGTTCTTCCAGCTCTTCCTTGTTAGTGCCACTTACTTTGCCAGCTTCTGTGCCCTGTCCCAACTTTTTTTCTTAAAATGGTACATTTTCTCAGTTTAACTACTTCAATACAGGGCACTTTTACCCCCTTCCTGCCCAGGCCATTATTCAGCGATGTTGCACTTTGAATGGCAATTGCGCAGCCATGCAACTCTGTACCCAAATACATTTTTAATCATTTTCTTCACACAAATAGAGCTTTCTTTTGGTGGTATTTAATCACCGCTGTGTTTTTTGTTTTTTTTTTAAATATGAAAATATACCAAAATTTGAAAAAAAAAAAGTTTCTTAGTTTCTGTCAGAAAATGTTGTAAATAAGTAATTTTTCTCTTGATAAGGCTGCACTGATGAGGAGGCACTAATAGGCGGCACTGATGGGCATTGAAAGGCAGCACTGATTGGCACAGAGTGGCATCACTAATGGGCACTGCTGTGGCTGCATTGTAATCAAGGCACTGATGATCAGTGCTCTGATTACCTTTTCATATCTTCCCTGTGAGAAGAAGCCGCTGATCGGCTCTCCTCGCCTCACACTCTGTCAGTGTGAGGCAAGGAGAGCCGATAAAAGGTGTTTCCCTGTTTACATGTGATCGGCTGATTGGGCACAGCCAATAACATGGGCAAAGAGCCGTGGTTCTTTGCCGAGATCAGGGTCAAGCCGTGCCCCACGACCACTGTGCGCAGAAAATTGCAGCTAAACTGGATGACATCATACGACGTTGTCCCAGAACGAGAGCCTCACCACTCTGCCATTATTTGACGGTGGGCGCGCAGCAAGCAGTTAAACATTTGATATGTTTTCTATTGTGAATAAAACATGGGTTTATGAGATTTGCAAATCATTGCATTCTGTTTTTATGTACATTTTGAACCGCGTTCCAACTTTTTTGGAATTGGCGTTGTACTCCATCATCTAATGTAAAATACCTTACATAGTTGGTAAGGTTGAATAAAGACACCCGTCAATCCAGTTCAACCTACGTGTCTGTGTGTGTGCGTGTTTATGTCAATACCATTTCCCATATCCCTGTATATTGCGTTTGCTAAGATGCCCATCTAAGACTTTTTTTAAAACTATCTACACTTCCCCCTGACACCATTGATTGTGGAAGGGAGTCCCACAACCTTACTGCTCTGACAGTATAGAACTCCCTACAAAGCTTAGAATTGAACAGCTTCTTCTCCAATTTCATTCTGTGGTTGTGTGCCTTCTTAAGCTGCTTGAAACTGAATAGTTTTTCCCTAAGCTGGAATCACCATTAAGGTAGTTGTATATCACTATCATATCTCCTCTCATGCACCTCTTTTCTGGGCAGAATAAGTTTAATGCTTACAGTTACAGTGCCTTGAAAAAGTATTCATACCCTTGACATTTTCCACATTTTGTCATGTTACAACCAAAACATAAATGTATATTATTGGGATTTTATGTGATAGACCAACACAAAGTGGCACATAATTATGAAGTGGAAGGGAAATGATAAATGTTTTTCAACATTTTTTACAAATAAATGTGTGAAAAGCGTGGCGTGCATTTGTATACTTTGTAGAACCACCTTTTGCTGCAATTCTTTTTGGGGATTTTTCTACCAGTTTTGCACATCTAGAGTGACATTTTTGCCCATTCTTCTTTGCAAAATAGCTCAAGCTCTGTCAGATTGGATGGACATCGTCTGTGAACAGCAATTTTCAAGTCTTGCCACAAATTCTCAATTGGATTTCAGTCTGGACTTTGACTGGGCCATTCTAACACATGAATATTCTTTGATCTAAACCATTCCATTTTAGCTCTGGCTGTATGTTTAGGGTCATTCTAGAAGGCGGACCTCCACCCCAGTCTCAAGGCTTTTGCAGACTCTAACAGGTTCTCTTCTAAGATTGCCCTGTAATTGGCTCCATCCATCTTCCTATTAACTCTGACCAGCTTCCCTGTTCCTGCTGAAGAAAAGTATCCCCACAACATGATGCTGCCACCAGCATGTTTCAGGTGGGGATGGTTTGTTCAGGGTGATGTGCAGTGTTAGTTTTCCACCACACATAGCGTTTTGCTTTTAGGCCAAAAAGTTAAATTTTGGTCGCATCTGACCAGAGCACCTTCTTCCACATGTTTACTTTGTCCCACACATGGCTTCTTGCAAACTGCAAATGGGGCTTCTTATGGCTTTGTTTCAACAATGGCTTTCTTCTTGCCTCTTTTCCATAAAGGCTAGATCTGTAGAGTACACGACTAATAGTTGTCTTGTGGACAGATTCTCCGATCTGAGCTGTGGATCTCTGCAGCTCCTCCAGAGTTACCATGGGCCTCTTGGCTGCTTCTCTGATTAATGGTCTCCTTGCCCGGCCTGTCAGTTTAGGTGGATTGCCATGTCTTGGTAGGTTTGCAGTTGTGCCATACTCTTCCCGTTTTCGGATGATGGATTGAGCAGTGCTCCGTGAGATGTTCAAAGTTTGGGATAATTTTTTTATAAACTAGCCCTGCTTTAAACATCTCCACAGCTTCATTCCTGACTGATCTGGTATGTTCCTTGGCTTGACATGATACTATTTGTTCACTAAGGTTTTCTAACAAACCTCTAAGGGCTTCACAGAACAGCTTTTTTTATGCTAAGAATAAATTACACAAAGGTGGACTCTATTTACTAGTTAGGTGACTTCTGAAGGCAATTGGTTCCACTAGATTTTAGTTAGGGGTATCAGAGTAAAGGGGGCTGAATACAAATGCACGCCACTGTTTTCACATATTTATTTGTAAAAAAATTGTTGAAAACCATTTATCATTTTTCTTCCACTGCACAATTATGTGCCACTTTGTGTTGGTCTATCACATAAAATCCCAATAAAATACATTTACGTTTTTGGTTGTAACATGACAAAATGTGAAAAATTTCAAGGGGTATGATAACTTTTTCAAGGCACAATATTCCTCATAACTGATGTCCTTCAGACCCCTTATTAGCTTTGCTGCCCTTCTCTGGACTTCAGCACATCCTTCCTAAACAGTGGTGACCAGAACTGGACAGCATACTCAAGATGTGGCTGAACCAGGGTTTTGTGAATTATAGTGTTAACCCTTTTAATGCATGCAAATATTCTGCTTGCTGCATCTTGGCATTGCCTTATATTGCTGAGCCTGTCAACTACTAGGACCCCCAGATCTTTTTCCATCCTGGATTCTCCCAAAGGTTCTTTCCCTAGCAAGTAATTTGCATTCATGTTTTTAGCCATGTAGTAGCCCATCCCTTTATTTTATTGAGGTTTTCTTGTAAAGTTTCTATATCCTGCTGTGAAATTATTGCCCTGCTTAGCATTGTATCATCAGCAGACACTGAGATATATATATCTATATCAGGTGTGTCCGACCCACATTCCAAGATGGCTATGAATGCGGCACAATACAAAATCGTGAACTTGCTTAAAGATTTTGATTTTTTAAAATTTTTTTAAAAATGTGTTTACACTTCGTGAACACAAAAATTTGACAGTATCTCTTTACTGGACTTTTAAAAGTTCTATCTTCCCAAAGAAAATGTCCCTCTTTTCACAATCACACCTTATTCATGTCATCAGTTTTTGGCAGCACCTATATTCGTCAGCAACTATTTTCAAGGATGAAGCACATGAAGGCCAAAATTAGATCCAAAATATCTGATGAGCACCCTGAGAATTCATTGAGATTTGCTAAAACATCAACTGAGCCAGATACTGATGCATTTGTTTATCAAATATCACACTAGTTTTATGTTGCCCTCTTTTACAATAAAACATATTACAAAAAAAATAAGTTTTATTACTCAGATAGATACATTATCTAGATCAGTGATTGCTAACTTTTTTCTGACTTTTTCTGCTCATCGGTTATCCTTATGGTTAGTGTATTTTATGTGTGGTCCAAGACAAGGAAGGTCAAAAAGTTGGATGCCCCTGCTCTATATAATTTATGAATAAATTAAACAGAATTGGTCCAAGAGCCTTGGGGCAGACCAACATTTATTAGCTGTAAAAATAACATAAAAATGCAAATAAATATAAAGAACGAGAAAAAGTTGGTTGTTTGCATATTTTATTTTTCTTTTTTTTTTCCTCAATTCTTTTTTTTTTTTTTTTTTTTTTAATTTCCAACTGAACACATCTGGCATATTTTACACTTTTGCAATAAAACATGGTTACAATAGCTTAAGGAATTGATATATCCAAAATATTTCACCATGATTTCAAGATGAAATGAATTTGTCTTCCAGGTGTTCAATATCCTCCAATTCTAAATCTACAACTCAAGATATTGCTTACAGACTGATGAATAACTTAATATTTACGCAGACTTTGCAAATGTCTCGGAATCCAATTTTTATCTTTTTTTTTTTCGCTTTTAAATACAAACAACAATGTAGAAGAAACTCAGTGGTAAAACTTACTAATACAAGGTGATGAACAAATAATTAATCACATCAATAAATAATGATATGTTTCTGGTGCAAAGTGCCAATACAAATCATTTTTTTATTTGACTTTTTTTTTCTCTTAAAATAAATGACTGCAAGTGTGTGTAAATTTTTGAGAAAATTACATTCCTGTTACATGCCTCATAGCCCTACTGACACAATATGTACATCTATGACAATACAGTCACTAAATATACAAAGAAAGAACAAGTGGATTGACCCCTG
The DNA here is from genome assembly GCF_042186555.1 of Aquarana catesbeiana. Classification (NCBI taxonomy): domain Eukaryota; kingdom Metazoa; phylum Chordata; class Amphibia; order Anura; family Ranidae; genus Aquarana; species Aquarana catesbeiana. The sequence goes on from NC_133325.1 coordinate 104,667,290, forward strand.
GATGTGTCATTTTAACAGTACACTGTGCAGGAAATCCTGACAGCCATCAATTTAGTAGCATAAAACACACAGTATCATCAGTGTCTTAGGCTAAGAATTTGGCTTTTTGGTGATGCCGTCTCTGCATCTTGGTAGACCAGCACCATTTTTTTGTTTGTTAACTACAGCCTAAGCAATTCAATTGAAAACAAAAAAAACCCAAAAACATAAATCACCTTCTGTCTTCCTTGACCTCTGCTACTTGTTTGCTGTGGAGAAGTTTCAATTTCTGGTCAAAAACTGGAGTAGTTCGGCACCATAAAATATAAATACCCTTTCCAGGGGGAAAAACACCAGGGCATATGTAATTGTTGCCTTATCTCTCTTTTATAATGATCATAAATAAAATAGGTACAGCAAGTGTGAGAGATCTATGGCAAACCATGGCTTCATATCCCTATGTTACGAAGGTTTATGGGATTTGATGTGAAAGGGAAAAAAAGAAAAAAAAAAAAAAAAACACAAAATTGCAAAGCATATTTTGGTGTGAATGTTAAAAGGATTGGATAGACCCATATTCAACCTTTTAAAGCAAGCCGCGTCCTTTTTTTTTTTTAAGTTTCCTGCTCCACCAGGTTTAAAGTACAAGCACAGTTTAGCTTCACGATAAAACTAAGAAACTTTTTTTTGTTTGTTCTTTATACAAGGTTTTACTTTTACAAAAGTATCCCTTTTTAAAGTTAAAGATGTGCATCTGATGTACAAAGTATCAAACATATTTTTTTTTTTTTTTTTTTTTTCACAGCTTGAAAAGAGGCTGGAAATGGGATGTAAGACGTGTGGACTAAACACCATCACAGCTTGGACACATAGTCTTCTCCAGAATGTCTTGTTTACGCAGTGTGTCCCACCAGTTTTTTTATTTTATTTTTCTTAGAAAGAATGAAAATTAAAATAATTCTGAGACTCCATTTCATCGTCAGTTTGCATGGTACAAGCGTGCCTTTAGCAGCTGGTGTTCAGTTGTGAAAAAGAAACACAATGAAAAGTGGCTTTGCTGACTACAATGTACAGCTATTGCTGGGTGTAATGGAATGTACAACGGAGGAGCTCTACGCAGACTTGCTTTTCCACCGGAGGTGACAACGCCTAGGAACTGCAGCGCTTGTGCTCTCAGCATGAAAACTTGGCATTCAGCACTTCAGTCAACCTCAGTATCTGTTCTGATGTTCGTAATGCCACCGATTAAAATCTATGTTAAAAGCTACAATGCTACCAGAAGCCATGCCAGTGATCAATGTCCTGTAAGGAGAGAAAAAATGAAACAGATCAAGAACTATTCTTTGCATTCATTGCCTTGTATAAAGTAGGCCAAAACACATACATTGGGGCTGTTTTTACCTGTCAAAGGTTTGTATTTCTGTCTATCTATTCCTCTAAAGCCTGGTACACACTAGTAGTTTTTTCGTTCAACCCAGCAGGCTAAATAAAAATACCTGAAGAGCACAGGAAGAGTTACTGTACTAACAAGCCAATGTTAGAACACAATTTCCCTTGCTGTGCTATTGTGTTCTGACAGGGAGACAGCCCCCGGCCATAAGATACTGGTCAGCGCTCTCCGCCATTGGCCGATCAGCAGACCTTTTCTAGTCATGCCTCTTCGATCAGCCAGGTAGATTACACCACTTACAGTTGCAAAAAACAGTGGTGTCCTCTCTCAACCACCAGCCCGCTGATTGGACAGTGAAAAAGTAGCCAGAGAGTGATGAGGTCCATTCCTCTGATCCCTCTTCCAATTGGCATGTTCCTTGTCAGGACATTTGCATGCAGTATACTTGATTAGTTCCCAATCCTGTCTATCTCTCCAAGTTTGAATATTGCTGTACAGGGGATGCAAGAGGATTGCAAGAGTCTAATAGCAAGTCAAATTCAGGTACCTGCATTAGTTGCATAAAATAAATAGATTTATATGTTAAATACTCAGCTGCACTAACTCTTCTTTTATTTCTGCCTGGAGTGTAGTTTTAATTAACTATTTCTCTGAAATTAAAATCTTTCCAGCAGAGAGGTTTCTGTAAAGAGAACGTGGAAAAACCATTCCTAAGAACAGAAACAAGACAAAAGGGTTCCCCTGGATGGACTTTTCAGGCACTTGCAAGGACAATACGGGTGGAGTGTATAAGAAAGTGTAAAGGACGTTTTAGTATATAATAAAAAAGATTTAATTTTATTGGTATTGAAAAGTACATTGGATAAAAACAAGCAATAAATGTATACAATAACACAGTAAAACTACGTAGTAGCCATGATGAACAAACAAAACACAATAAATGGCAAGAAGACTCTTCTCAAGCCCGACGCGTTTCGGGGTACTAAATATCTGTACGATCCTTCTTCAGGGGCAAGATTGAGAGAGAGAGAGTTTCATCTAGGCTAATTGGGGAGGGGATGAAAAGGATTACATTCACCATGTCCTTTGATGATATTCGTGTAACTTTTCTGGATGTCGAGATTTTCAAGAATGGACAGGGCAAACTCTCCACCAGATTGTTTAGGAAAAGTACGGCTGGCAATACCATACTGCACGCTGCTAGCTTTCATCCCAAACCCCTAATCGACTCCATTCCCTACTCTCAGTACATTAGAATTAAGCGCAACTGCACAGATAACAGTAGCTTTCTTATAGAGGCTGGTGCCCTCCGAGATAGGTTGCTACTACGGGGCTACTCTCATAAATCTCTTAAAAGAGCATTTCGCAAAGCCAACAACAAACCCAGACAAACACTCCTCCATCCCACCAAACAACAAAAAGATTCTCACCCACTCAGTATTATTACAACTTACCATAAACAACATCGCCAAACCAAAAGAATAATCGAAAAATATTGGCACTTACTGGCCCTGGACCCTAGTCTAGGCCATTTAGTCCCAGAGAAGCCTCACTTTACCTTTAAAAGAGCCACCTCCATTGGTGACCTGATCACCAAAAGTGAGTTCAAACCATCTACAATTCATTGCAAATATAGGGGAACTTTTGCCTGCGGCTCATGCCACTACTGTGGCTACATGCTCACCCAAAGAAACCCTACGCTTCCAAACGGAAAACCCTTCTTTCCAAAACACTTTGCAAACTGCAGAACCACTGGAGTGGTTTATCTACTCCAGTGCAACTGCGGCTGCTTTTACATAGGAAAGACGAAACTTGAGTTCTGGCGACGAGCCTACAGACATATTGTGGCTATGAAAACAGCAGACCCTGACCTACCCCTTGGCCGACATGTAACTTTGGTACATGGAGGCAAATTTCCCTCCATTAAATTTTTAATTTTGGACCGCATACACCCCAGCCCCAGAGGGGGTGATTGGAATAAAATCCTACTCCAGAGAGAACTTAAATGGATCCACTTACTCAAGGCCACCATACCCCCAGGCCTTAATGAAGCGGTTTGTTTTAAACCCTTCCTACAAGGCTTTAATTCCGGAGGTATGGAAAAGTAGGGCCACGGTCACGTTAAAAGAATAGATAGATACATTCCTGGTTTCTCCACACTTTATTGATTTGTTACAGCTGCCAACTTTCTTGTTTTTGACTATTTTTGTACACCAAGCTGTAGGTCTGTCATATACATGCTCCCCTTCTTTCCCCTTCCCTTCCTTTCCCCCTCCACCTTTCCCCTTCCTTTCCCCTCTCTCCCTCCCCCCTCTCCCCATCCCCCTCCAGCACTATATCTATTAATGTATATTTATAAATATGAATTTACGTACTTCCCTATCTATTTTTCCAGTTGATACCCCAGGGGACCATGTATTCCGATTCACCATCAGCTTGGTAACTTTCCCTTGTATGAACATGTAACTAGAATTCCCCTCCTTTCCCAGCTGTTGTGTTCCCTATCTCTGCCCTCATACTGTTTCTGTATACAATGTATCCATGTTGGCTATCTCTCCCTCCCCCCTCCCTTTTTAGCTAAATATGTATTTGGGCTTATTGTATAGTCTTTATTGGTTTCTGTACTTGTACATCCTCTATATGTATAGAGGCCTGCTGATTAGTTATATTTGTCACACTATGTATTACTCTATTATGCTTATTGTCCCTTGTATTAATTTATAATTCAAAATCTGCAGTACCACCTAAGCTCCTCCCCCCCCTTTTACTCCGCCAGCAACTAACTCATTTTGTTTATAGGCGGTCTCTATACACTGGGAGAAATATATACTTGTATGTTTCACTATTAGTTATTCCATCTCCTTGGTATGCAATTTGTCACATTATCCTTCTGGGCTATCTACTGTGACACAGTCTCCCTTCCCCCGTCCTCCCCGGGGCGCGGGTGGTCGGAGCGACTGCCCGGCACGGTAAGCCGCTACAAGACTATCTTGGGCGGCGTTCAGGGAGGCATCTGGGCGTTTCTCCATTCCACGCCCATCGCCTCCATGTTGCCACTCCGGCGGGCATGCGCAGTCCGCCGGAGTGGCACCTCCGTGCCGGTGGGGTGGGTGTGCGCGACGTTACTCCAAACGCTGTCACGTCCGCGCGTGCGCTGTTGGGGCGGCGCCGCGCACGCCTACCTCGGGGGGTCAGTATAGCACGTCTCTGCCTGTGCTGCTCACACCACAGCTGTGCCTCATTCTGACGCCAGCTGATTGGACTTCCTTACACTTTATCAACCAGCCCCACTCACTTCCTACCAAGGCGTTACAATCGCTGGACGTTTGGCTGTGAGGTTGTGGTTATCCATCCCTTTTTCCATTCAAGGTAGGACTTCTCAGTTACCTGTCCTGTTTTACTTTTACCTTCCTGGACATTTTAGTTCCAGGTACATTTACTACTCCCCTTTTTTAGTCATACTAGTTACACTTTACCATTCCCAAGTCCGCTCTGACTTTGGGCTCTATCGGCTATTATTGGTACATCCATTCAGGCTTTACAAACAACACTTGTGTCCTTACCCTTATTTCATATACCATGTTTTTGTTTACAGTCATACCACCATACTGCTTATGTAATACTCACTATGGAAACACTCCATTATATACACGTATCATACTGGCTTTGGACATGTAATTGTGTATTTTACTCCTACTTTATACTATGTCAAACCCAAACTCTCATGTATGTATACATATGTACTTTGTCACCAATATATATGGTGAACTGGACCTCTTTTTGGTCAATTTTTTATTTGATATATGGTAATTTTACATACTATTCATCACACTCTCTTTATCACTAATCCAACTTTCACTGAGATATATATATACATTCAGTTACTTCCCCATACATTATGGACCCTCTTCTAAGGTCCTTTCTATATATGCTTTTATCTTGCAGGGACGCCTTCCTATGACCTCAGTACGCCGCTCCGGCTTGCACGCGCCCGGGTTGGGCGGGACGGGAGTTTTTGTCACACCCATATGGTGACTGCAGCCTACCATCCTGCATTTTTCGCCATCTAGGTAGCCAGACTCATATCGGCTACAATACCAATACTCACTGCCAGATCCTGTCCTCCCTCCGTGTTCCTTTTTGTTTTTACAAACCTTCACAAGCAATTACTTACATAGTCTCAGGTTGGTGATCAATTGATCATCCTAATCTCTTATCTAATATTATTCTAGGTTTTACCAACCTCCTGACCCTCTCTCCTTTTCATCCCCTCCCCAATTAGCCTAGATGAAACTCTCTCTCTCTCAATCTTGCCCCTGAAGAAGGATCGTACAGATATTTAGTACCCCGAAACGCGTCGGGCTTGAGAAGAGTCTTCTTGCCATTTATTGTGTTTTGTTTGTTCATCATGGCTACTACGTAGTTTTACTGTGTTATTGTATACATTTATTGCTTGTTTTTATCCAATGTACTTTTCAATACCAATAAAATTAAATCTTTTTTATTATATACTAAAACGTCCTTTACACTTTCTTATACACTCCACCCGTATTGTCCTTGCAAGTGCCTGAAAAGTCCATCCAGGGGAACCCTTTTGTCTTGTTTCTGTAGAATTTTGGACGTGGCACGGCCCCTTTTCCTAAACTAGTTGGTCATCCCCCATTTTCTGTTCATTCCTAAGAACAGACATCACAAGATGCTGCAATTACCTTTATTTGGAAATTATTCTCTGCTCCCTCTTTGATTAATTTTACTTTGTTACCAGGACCTTTCCCCCATCCAATGAGAATATCTTCACTGGCCACTAAGGCTGTGTTCACTAGACACTGGAATGGTAGTTGGCAGCTTAGACATAAAGTCAAAGGAAGTCAAGGCCAAGAAATAAAAATCCTAAAGTAACAAACCTATAATATTTGGGCCACTTGATAGGAAGATATTGTTTATCCTTTTGCTGCCAGGTCCGTACGTCATATGGACCTGACAGTGGGGGGGTTTCACACAGAATTCGGTGGCTGCAGCCACCCGGATTGTGTGGAAAACTGACAGGCAGACTGCTACCTGTCAGGTGAAAGCATTCCGGGGGCAGCGCTGCCGCCCGATTGCTCACACACACACCCAGTACCGGAGTTCCCCTGTGCTTTCCGGGTTCCCCTTGCCCCTCTGTTAGCCCGGGAGCAACATGGCAGGTGCTGAAGGAGAAGAGTGGACACGTCTGCTCTCCTCCCCCTTTTTGTTATGACACGGAAAGCGACGTCTATGACGTCACTTCCAGGCCAGCCTCTCGGTGTCCCCCCGATAGCTTACCCTGGAAAGGATGTTTTGCAATGTGATCTGTAGCTGCAGACTTTTAATATAAGGACACTTACCTGTCCAGGGATCCAGCGATGTCCTCACCCAAGCTGATTCTTCATCAAGCACTGGTATTTTAAGTAAGGGAAACCAGCATTGAAGCCTTGCGGCTTCAAAGCCAGTTTCGTATTGCGCATGCGTGAGTTGCGCTGCTCTTTGTGAATGGTCCCACAGTATTCTTGGCCCTGTGATGTTTCCCAGAACCCTGCAGGGGAAGGGGTGAATCCTCGGCTCAGATCTTTGTGGCGCATTTCGCTGGAAGTGGGAGCGGGTACCTGTCAAAACCAGGTACCCGCTCTCCCCTCCTGCCCAAAAAGGTGGGCAAACATTTTTTTGGTTGAAGTTCCGCTTTAAGGACGCCGGCGGGTGCCAGCATTAAAATACTGCAAGTTTTTACTACTAACATACTGCATCATGTCTAGAAATAACACATGCAGTATTTTATTAGTGTTTTTTAGTGAATTGCAAACACATTTTTGAAAAACACTGAGTTTTTTTACAGCTGATCTTAAAGTGGAAGATAACGTTTTGTGATTGGGCCCAGTATTGTGTGGTCAGAACATAAAAATGTACGATTGATACCTTTCTAAAGTTTGTTCTCAATACCAGGCACAATGCTATTGAATTGGTGGTAGTTCCCCTTGCTGACTAATATACAAGCTACTCATTGTTATGTATTTAGCAATATGAATTGTAGGCCAACTGATTAGGAACAAGTTTTTACAATTTAGTTAACTTCTCTATGTGCATATTAAAAGTTAAACATAGTTGTAGATGTAGACCAGGGGTCTCAAACTGGCGGCCCTCCAGCTGTTGCCAAACTACAAGTCCCATGAGGCATTGCAAGGCTGACAGTTACAAACTTGACTCCCACAGACAGAGGCATGATGGGACTTGTAGTTTCACAACAGCTGGAGGGCCACCAGTTTGAGACCCCTGATGTAGACTCACCTTTGATCATGTGACAGATCCATTGCTCGTATTCCAGCATCACAGCCGGGGTAAATATAGAGCTGTTTAAAATCACAAGCTTGCCAGACTTCTACAACACCATTATCTCCACCAGTCACAAGGTTCTGGCCATCACTGCTCAGAAGGATTGCCTGGATGAAAAAGAACATAACATTCATTCACAGCCGTTTCAATGAGATTAATTATTATGGCAGAAAATTTAGACAGTACAAGACAAAAATGACGATTTACTGGCTAGGCAAAGATCTACAGCCAGGAAGTGAGCCCTGGCAATAAAGTAATGCCTTGGGGCAATAGCGCCTTCTAAGTTTAAGAGCCATTATTATTATACATGTATGGAAATTTGATGTTTAAAACCATTCTTATTTTACAATACTGATATTCTGTTTGCATCAACCAGACATTTATCGCCTTATTCAAAGGACCATATCAAATTGGAGACTGAGCTGTCTTCTCTTTTATCATACTTTCCCATGAGATATAGATTCATATTGTGCTGTAGGAACCTACTGCTTCCTAAATTACTTTGAAATTTGCAGTCTCAAAAAAAAAAAATCGGAGACTTTGAACATTTCAATCCCTTTTCAGTCACCTGTATGAACAGCCCACCATCACTCATAACTTTTGGGCTTTCTTCAGCTTAACACAGTGTGGCCTGAGACACCCATTAGAAATCAGAAGGAAGATGCTAGTTGATTGCTATTGGTAACAGACAGGACTTTTTCAGGACACTTTTTATGCATTAGGTCTGGAAGAAAGTGTACTTTGCTAGCCATATTTACTGCCATTTTCAGCTAAGCATATGACAATTATAGTCACAAGCAAGTCTGCCAAGAATTATAACAGGATTACATTCTCTTGGGGACCAGCACAGACTTTAGACTCCTTTCACACTGGGGCGGTTTGCAGGCATTATTGCGCTAAAAATACCGCCTGCAAACCGCCCCAAAACAGCCTCCACTGTTTGCTCAGTGTGAAAGCCCGAGGGCTTTCACACTGAATCGGTGCGCTGGCAGGAGAAGAAAAAATCTCCTGTCAGCCGCATCTTTGGAGCGGTGAAGGAGCGGTGTATTCACCGCTCCTAAACCGCTCCTGCCCATTGAAATCAATGGGACAGCGCAGCTATACCGCGGCAATACTGCGGCTATAGCCGCGCTATACGATTGGATTTAACCCTTTTTCGGCCGCCAGCGGGGGGTTAAAACCGCACCGCTAGCGGCCGAATACCGCGGTAAAACAGCGCTGTTTTACCACCGACGCCCCCTACCGCCCCAGTGTGAAAGGGGCCTTAGGCTCTGTTAAAGGGTAAACTCCACTCAAAATGATTTCAGTTAAACTACATTTAAAACCAAAACTTTTTCATTTTGGTTAGAGCAAGAAAAGGTTAAACGCTTGTCAGGATTTTGTCGTTTGTGTGTTTGTTGGGAAGATTTTCCTTCACTCCCTGTCCTGCAGTTGTGGTGCGTCCATAAGGGCGCACAGGCGCCGCCCCCTCTCTCCTGCCACCCCCTGTAGCACCAATAGCATTGCATGAATCTATCTATGGCCGCCGCCGCTGCCACCCCCTATTCAGGCGCCTGGCCCCTTTTCGGACACTGGGCGCCTGAATTACAGCGGCAAAGGGGTGTTTTTCAAGCACCTGACTGGAGCCATAGGCTCTAATAGGCATCAAAAAAGGTGACCTGTGAATGGCATGCTGGGCACTCGCAAGTCACTCAACTGTGTTAGAAAAGCGAATGAATATTCGCTTTCCTAACACTAAACCGCCTTTCCCCCAATCAGGTGCACGGATCTGTTACTCATCACCTGATTGGCTGGAAACGACAGGCGCTGTGATTGGCCGCCTATCAGGCATCCAATCATAGCAGAGGACAGGAAGAGAGGACGGGAGAAGACATCGAGGAGCTGTCCCCCTGAGACAGGGTAAGTGCAGATGGTGGGCGGGAGGCACACCGGCAGCATTTGATATGGCACAGTGGCTGCGTTTGATGGGGCACAGTGGGAACATTTGATAAGGCACAGTGGGAGCATTTGATATGGCACAGTGGCAGCATTTGATGGCACAGTGGCCGCAATTGATGGGTACAGTGGCTGCGTTTCATGGCACAGTGGCTGCGTTTGATGGGCACAGTGGCTGCTATTGATGGGCACAGTGGCTGCGTTTGATGGGCACAGTGGCTGCGTTTGATGGGCACAGTGGCTGCGTTTGATGGGCACAGTGGCTGCGTTTGATGGGCACAGTGGCTGCGTTTGATGGGCACAGTGGCTGCATTTGATGGCACAGTGGCTGTATTTGATGGCACAGTGGCTGTGTTTGATGGGCACAGTGGCTGGGTTTGATGGCACAGTGGCTGTGTTTGATGGCACAGTGGCGGCAATTGATGATACAGTGGCTGTGTTTGATGGCACAGTGGTGGCAATTGATGATACAGTGGCTGCGTTTGATGGCACAGTGGCAGCAATTGATGGGCACAGTGGCTGCGTTTGATGGTACAGTGGCTGCGATTGATGGGGTTTTTTTCAGAATTTTTCAGTTTGTTTGCGCCCCCCCCAAAAAAACAGCTCCCACTGCTGTCCTGTAGGCACAACAGGAAATACTTTCAAAGTTAGTCAAATACCTTCTTAGATCATTGCCAAATGAAGAAGTGCCCCTATTGGAATTTTTTTCTCTATTTCTGTTCTGATGACTGCCTGCAGAATCACTGTTCTAAAAGTTAATTTTAAGAACTAGCTGATGCACCAAATGAGTCAATTTGCACACTAGGCATAAATATACCTGATGTTTACTGGGCGAAGCAAAAATGTTGTGAATGTTGGTAAGATATCAGATATAAAAGGCTGAACACAATAAAAGCAAAAGATGAACATGTATACCACGTTGAGTTACCAGTATTCACAAACGATTAGTAGGTGAATAACACTTTTCCAGTTTTTAATGAATCTTGGGGTTCGATATTTTAGCTTGAAGATGCTCAAGACAAAAAAAAAAAAAAAAAAACAGGTATCAGCGCCTACCCTGGTTGAATCTGTGATCTCCATCTGGCCCAGAAGCTTGCCATTAATGCTGAAGTTGCAAAACCGTCCTCTTTCATAATATATAATACAATGACCTTCACTGGAAACAGAAATCAAACGAGGGTATAAGCAATTCTCCGGGCCCTCCAGTGCTCTGAGTAGATCTCCAGTGATGGTGTGGACCAAGCATGGACCCTCTGAAAAGAAATAAATGAATGAAAAGGATGCTTAGCATCATACTTGAGCTAGAGAAGAACAAGTTGTCACACATATTAATCAGCCAGGTTTAATGTTCAAAATCCCGATGCAGTGTTCAAATAGTATGAACATTTCCAAATTCTTTAGTCAATCAGGTTCTCCATGTTCACAGGCATCGCAGTACAATGTAAGCTAACTCTTAAAGAACATGTAAACCCAACATATTCCTGATATGTGCCTGCTGTACCATGTGCTTGTATGAAAAAGTATCCTGTACCTTTTGTATTGCTTCCTTTATATGAAATCACTGGTGTGCCTGCTAGTTCCTTCTGCTTTCCTATTATTATTATACAGGTTTTATATAGCGCCAACACTTTGCGCAGCACTTTACAACATGAGGGCAGACAATACAGTTACATTACAATTTGGTACAAGAGGCATTAGAGGGCCCTGCTCGTTAGAGCTTACAATCTAAAAACTGACCACTCTAGGCAGGAGAGTACACCGTTGTCAGTTCTCTAGCTATGCTGGAAACCCAGCCTGCTCTCATCCACTGCACAGCCATTCACAAGGAAGCTTAGTGCACTGCTGTTTTTCCCTCCCTAGCTCTTATGCAGCTGAGAACAGAGGGAATGTGATCTAAAAAAAAAAAAAAAAAAAAAAAAAAAAAAAAAAAAGGAAAAAGGGTATTTATATTTTTTTTTAAATCTATACACAAATGTTTTGCCTTTCGTTCCTATTTTAAACTGAATGGGTTGCTTTACAAGGTGATCGTTTACAATCACTTTATTCTAGCCCTGCGTCAATACACTCTTACTTAGGCTGGATGGTCTCAATGTTATAAAGTAAACAATAATAATGCATCAAGTAGGTGTAATACAAATAAAACCTTCTACAAAATGTTGTAATCTAGTATAAAGCATGTTATTCAGTGCCCGGTATGGGTAGAAGAGGGTTCACATTTTGCACAACATCCCATGACTTAAATAGAAAAATGTACAAAAAGCAGGACTTTTAAGGTGCCCCATTACTTCACAAACTTCAAAAATCAACAATCCATTTAATTAATCCATTAAAATCAGATTAAAACCAATAACAATAATCTGGTTTCATTCCACAGTATAAGGCTGAATTGACATATTTCATGCTACAGATGTTACCATCTCGACGTCCCAGGTTTGATTCAGCAATTGGCATATGTGCAATGAAAAATTACAATTTAAGCTTTGTGTAATATTAAAATATACAGATTTTTATTGTTTATTCTGTTTTGTATACAGTTCAGTTTGCTACAAAACACCTGAAGAAGCTGTAAACTTGGCAAAACATGTTGAGTAGTTGGGAACCCTAAAAGCCCTGCTTTTTTACCTTTTTCTAGTATAAATTATGTGGAAAAGGAAATAATGCAAACTTCAAGCAAGTTGCAGGCAACCTTGGTTCTTTTCCGGAGTGTGTAGCGTTTATTGGATGTCAAGTCCAACAGAATTTATCCAAATTAATAATATTCAAAAGCCTTACGAGTCCCTTCAGAATACCATTTTGTTTACGTTCATCATTTTATTTTAGCCACTTCCTCATCATCCTCATTCACTAAAACACAAATTAAGCTGACTTCTTTTTTTATCTCATTGTTAACAAATAATGCTCCTTGGACCAGAATAGCTGCATACACAGGTTTTTCTGTGAAATACCCAAGGCCCTTTCTGCACCTATTTGCCATATTATTATGACAAGAAAAGAAAGCAGCAAGAAAAGGGAAAATCATGTGTAAGAAAACACACACATTTTTATATAAAATAAGTAATTTCATTTAATCGTTAATCAAAAAGAAGATTTTTGTCTCTCTATATTTCTAAAATCAATTATCTTCAAATTAGGTGCAGACATCTGCTGGGTCTGAATACTACTTCTTTCCATGTTCTAAGTTTCGATGGGCTTAATACGTGGCTGAACGCTAGCACATATGTTAAGATGCAAGCGTCAATGCAAACACAGTAGCCACTGACAAGTGGCACAAAAAAGGAGCTAAATTATTCAAAGCAAATTGTAGGACATTCAGACAAGGTCAGTGGGCTATGAGGGAGGAAGTCGTACACATATTTACTACAAGATTCTCCGCGGCACTCCTCCATTGTCTCTGAAAGTTAGAACACAGATGTAAAGAAAAAGCGCTGTTTCTGGGTGATCGCCCCTTTTGTTCTTTCATTGAATTGTGGATTATTCACTCCTCGCTGCACGTAAATGAAAGTAATTTGGCAGCTCAAAAAAAGTCACCGAGGAGTCTGTAATATTGTGAAGAGTACATCTCACATAATCATTGTTTTCCTGAAAAGCACAATATTGAACTCATTTTATGTGGCCTTTCTCTCTGATGGCCTTTTAACATAAAGCTTCCTAGTTTTAACTGTAAACAATCAATAAGCAATGCTTCAAGTAGTTACCTACTACTAGATGTTTTTATTGCTCTTAATTGATGCCTGATAACAAGGGCTACAAGTGTCATTACAGAGTGAGGATTGATCATTAAATGCTTTATCCATCTTTTTACATATCTGAAAATCCTATTATGTCCTAAAGTGTAAGTTCATTCTCACTTGAAAAATTGGGCTGAACAAGAAAAAATGTAATTGATCGCTCCATCCATGCTAAACAGCATGAAATGAGGAATCTGCAGTGCTTGCTTTTGTATTCAGACAACCACAGCACCCGCAGTGGCCTGAAGACCTTAAAGCGGGATTCTGGCCAGCTGAAAAACATTTTTAAAGTCAGCAGCTACAAACACTGTAGCTGCTGACTTTAAATAAGTAGACTTACCTGTCCTGGGTGCCCGCGATGTTGGCCGCCCGAGGCCGACCCGTCCCTCGGCTCTCGGGTCCCGACACCGCCATCCTAGGTAAGGGAAACAGGCAGTGGAGCCTTGCAGCTTCACTGCCAGTTTCCTACTGCGCACGTACGAGCGGTGCGGCGATCTGTGAATGGCCCCGTGGTTTTCTGCGAACACACACAGTTCCCAGAAGGCAACGGGGCCGCTCAGCTAGGAGCAGAACACGCCGCGGAATAGGAACAGGCAGATTAGGAAGACTGCCTAGCAACAAGGGTTCAGGTAAGTTTAAATTTTTTTTTTTTCAAATGTTTTTTTTTTTAATTTTTTTAGGATTTTTGGTGCAATTTTTTTTTTTCAGGGTGGCTCTCCACTTTAACAGTGACAGCATCTGATAGGATACAGTCATTGTTTAGCTAATAATTTTCCAATAGGTCCACCCAATGGCTCGAATCTTGACTGATTCCTGCTGAATTTCAGCCATGTATAGCCAGTTTTTTGTATTCCCGAGGACAGACTACAGCTGCCATTACTTATCTGGCCCCTCAAAGTGTGAGCGACAGTAACTTCTGTCAGGGATTGGAAAGGAATGTCAAACATCCCTCTATCCCTACCTACAGTGCCTTGAAAAAAGTATTTATACCCCTTGAAATGTAAAAAAAACAATAAGTGAAATGTGCAGTGCTAATAAACTATCTTAGAATGAACCAAGACTGAATATTTAGACAAGGTGTACAGTATTTGTGAACACCTTGAATGGTGGAAAAATAAACAATAAGTGTATGCAAAAGTGAATGTACACTATATCAAAAGTGAAACAATACTCATAAAGGTTGTTTGAAAAATCGTGAAGAGACCTTCAACTCAACAATGCAATACTTAAAGTGACATGTTTCTAATATAGAAAACAATTGTGTGAATATAATAGAAAACAAATAAAACAGAAGTCCAGAAAGTGAAATGATTTAAAGTCCATAAATGAATGAACGTAACATCATAGTGACTTCAAATGTAAGGTTTGTGTAGACAAAGTTGACAATAGACGATCCACCACCACAAGGCTTACCAGAAAGATTGAACCCAAACAGGCATACGCCTAATGAGTCAATCAAGCTTGTGGTGTAACATACCAGGGGATACCAGCATCAACATACACGACCTTCGGTTAGGTGTATAAACTCCTGTGGTCCTTTTCACAACGATACTTCTAATGAATAGCCCTGCAAGGGGTTATTAACAGGGAGCCAGATGAATGATCTCTGATCCGGACATATGCCACCACCTGCACAGGACCTTCCCTAGATGGGCACCGCAGCAACAAGATAACCAGAACCAGGGTCCAAATTTGAAATATATGACAAAAAAGGTTTAGCCTCCAGGGGCAAATGAAAACCGGTATAGTACACTTGTCATCAGAGATGAATCACATATTGGCTGCACTGACATCAATAGTCACATCCATTCCAGACCGTACTTATAGCCTATTTAAAGCATAGCATGGAGCTCATCCATTTCACAGCTCCAACTGCATAAATCCACAGGGAGACAGCACCTGTATCGTGTGCCTGTATATCTTCCACTGGGAATGTCATATCCCTTGAAATTTTCCACATTTTGTCATGTTACAACTTGTCAGTTTAGGCGGATGGCCATGTCTTGGTAGGTTTGCAGTTATGCCATACTCTTTCCATGTTCAGATGATGGATTGAAAAGTGTTCCATGAGATGTTCAAAGCTTGGGATATTTTTTTATAACCAAACTCTGCTTTAAACTTCTCCACAACTTTAATCGCTGATGTGTACCTTGGCCTTCATGATGCTGCTTGACAGCTTCACAGAACAGCTGTATTTATACTGAGATTAAATTACACACAGGTGGACTCTATTTACTAATTAGGTGACGTCTGAAGGCAATTGGTTCCACTAGATTTTAGTTAGCGGTATCAGGGTAAAGGGGACTGAATACAAATGCACCCCACACTTTTCAGATATTTATTTGTAAAAAAATTTGAAAACCATTTATCATTTTCCTTCTACTTCACAATTATGTGCCACTTTGTGTTGGTTTTTCACATAAAATACATTTACGTTTTGGTTGTAATATGACAAAATATGGAAAATTTCATGGGGTTTTTCTTGTGGGTGTTACCCATGCTTTGTCATAGCCTTCATTAGATCAGGTGGTTTTGGTGCATTTTCTAAAAGTACACCAAAAGTTCTGCATGCAAGTAGGTGTACTGCACGCATGCAGGACTTTCGGTGCACTTTTAAAAAATGCACCAAAACTGCCAGATCTAATGAAAGCCTATGGCAAAGTAGGGGTAACCCACACAAAAACTGCGGGTACACTGTGCTGCACCCACGAAGTGGGGAAAACCACAGCAGATAAGTGTCAAAGCAGCCTTAAAGACTGATTCTGAATGCCTCATTGGTTATCCCCTATTAAATATATCTCTCCACATAAAATACTGAGCTGAGCACCAGAAGAAGGATTGGATTGTTTTTACATAAATAATTACTTCCCAAGATGTTCCTTCCTTCACTATACAGGAATATTCAGCTTTCATAAGTCAGGTGATCTCCCCATGGCTACCTTTGTGGCAGTTCTTTGCAGTCTTAGCTTATCACTATTCAACTTAGCATAACCAACCAAATGAACAGAGTACTGGACAAAGCTTTTAATCTGCTGGATCTCTTCTGATGCTGCCTGTGGTCCACCAAGATCTTGTAACAGGTAAAGCAGACTTTGGAAAATGATATGCTCTTACATACAAGTTGTGTTCACTAAGAATGCAGTGACGCCTGTCTCGCCTCTAATGAGAACCGCTCATACACTGTTCATTTCATCAACAAAAAAAATTGTCTCAATTTTCGCCAGCTGCATGTTTTCAGTGATGATAACTAAATGAAAATAAAATGTGAATTTAGTCAATTGATAAAAAAATCAATGTCAATTTTCATCAACGAATGAAAATGTGAGGGAGGGACATTTACCCCCTTGAATTTCCGCTTTCCTCTGAGCTCCGCCTGTCTGTTAAAGCCTCAGCCCCCTGACAAGCTGTATTGGCTCAGAGACACAGGCTCCCTCTGTCTGCCTGCTGTCTGGTAGTTCTGGACCAATGCCCTGCAAACCACATGGTGAGTGCTCCCCCTCCCAGCAAGGTAGCAGTGCTTAGCACTGTGTAAAATAACGGCCTCCCCAGACCAGTTTTCTGCCCTGTGCACTTCCCCATCCCAAATACATGTTTTTAGATTTTTACTCGAGCAGCATATGATTCGTTAGAGAAATGCATTACAATTGAACTAAACCCATTAGATTTTAGTTGACTAAAATGTAAGATATTTTAGTTGAATAAAATATGAATAAAACTAAAACAATTCAGATGACTAAAATACGACTAAATTTAAAATTATATTTTAGTCAAAGGACTAAAACTAAATCCAAAATTTTAGGTCAAAATGAACATTGCTCTCATATGGTCAAGAGCACCAAGAGCTGTTCTTAAATGGAAGGAGCTCTGAAAGTCAATTACTAACTGGTGTGACCAAACTGCTCACAATAGTATTCAGAACAGGGGAACAGAATGGATAATTCCAGGCCAGTGTGAACTAGATAGACCCCCACAGTATGAAAGAGAACAAATTATATTTCAGTTGTATTTATAGGAAACAATGTATTAAAAAGTCAGTGCAAAAAAGCCAATGGTAAGATTTCCCAGCTCTGACTTCCCTGCTGAATTTAAGTTTTCCTTATAAAAGAAAAGTCCAACAAGGCAGTTGAATACATCAATCCATCTGATCCAGAATCCATCTGATGAAATATCAGTTTTGGGTGGACTGACACTTTAATGGTCCTTAGTTCTAAATAATTTTTTTTAAATGGATATTTCGGATGTTTTTTGAACTAACGTATTTCAGCATATAATTGCTGTATTAAAAGGTGCCAAAATATACAGTATCTCACAAAAATGAGTACACCCCTCACATTTTTGTAAATATTTTATTATGTCTTTTCATGTATGAAGAAATTACACTTTGCTACAATGTAAAGTAGTGAGTGTACAGCTTGTATAACAATGCAAATTTGCTGTCCACTCAGAATAACTGAACACACAGCCATTAATGTCTAAACTGCTGGCAACAAAAGTGAGTACACCCCTAAGTGAAAATGTCCAAATTGGGCCCAAAGTGTCAATATTTTTTGTGGCCACCATTATTTTCCAGCACTGCCTTAGCCCTCTTGGGCATGGAATTCACCAGAGCTTCACAGGTTGCCACTGGAGTCCTCTTCCACTCCTCCATTACTACATCACAGAGCTGGTGGATATTAGAGACCTTGCGCTCCTCCACCTTCTGTTTGAGAATATCCCACAGATGCTCAATAGGGTTTAGATCTGGAGACATGCTTGATCAATCCATCACCTTTACCCTCAGCTTCTTTAGCAAGGCAGTGGTCATCTTGGAGGTGTGTTTGGGGTCATTATGTTGGAATACTGTTCTGCGGCCCAGTCTCCGAAGGGAGGGGATCATGCTCTGCTTCAGTATGTCACAGTACATGTTGGCATTCATGGTTCCCTCAATAAACTGTAGCTCCCCAGTGCTGGCAGCACTCATGTAGCCCCAGACCATGACACTCCCACCACCGTGCTTGACTGTAGGCAAGACACACTTGTCTTTGTACTCCTCGCCTGGTTGCTACCACACACGCTTGACACCATCTGAACCAAATAAATGTATCTTGGTCTCATCAGACCACAGGACATGGTTCCAGTAATCCATGTCCTTAGTCTGCTTGTCTTCAGCAAACTGTTTGCGGGCTTTCATGTGCATCATCTTTAGAAGAGGCTTCCCTCTGGGACGAAAGCCATGCAGACCAATTTGATGCAGTGTGCTGGTGTATGATCTGAGCACTGACAGGCTAACCCCCCCCCCTTTAACCTGTGCAGCAATGCTGGCAGCACTCACATGTCTATTTCCCAAAGGCAATCTCTGGATATGACGCTGAGCATATACACTCAACCTCTTTGGTCGACTATGACGAGGCCTGTTCTCAGTGGAACCTGTCCTGCTAAACTGCTTTATGGTCTTGGCCACCGTGCTGCAGCTTAGTTTCAGGGTCTTGGCAATCTTCTTATAGCCTAGGCCATTATTATGTAGAGCAACAATTCTTTTTTCCAGATCCTCAGGAGAGTTCTTTGCCATGAGGTACCATATTGAACTTCCAGTGACCAGTATGAGAGAGTGAGAGCGACAACACCAAATTTAACACACCTGCTCCCCATTCACACCTGAGACCTTGTAACACTAACGAGTCACATGACACCGGGGAGGGAAAATGGCTAAATTGGGCCCAATTTGGACATTTTCACTTAGGTGTGTACTCACTTTTGTTGCCAGCGGTTTAGACATTAATGGCTGTGTGTTGAGTTATTTTGAGGGGACAGCAAATTTTCACTGTTATACAAGCTGTACACTCACTACTTTACATTGTAGCAAAGTGTCATTTCTTCAGTGTTGTCACATGAAAAGATATAAGACAATATTTACAAAAATGTGAGGTGTGTACTCGCTTTTGTGAGATACTGTATGTGCCAAAAAAAAAAAAAAAATCACACAATAAACAGATGAAGATGATTGGAAATTTCAGAAAAAAAAAGTGTTAGGGAACACATTTGTCAGGGGCACCTTGGCAATATGGCTTCCATATATTTGCAAATGTATGCAACTAAAATCTCTGTTTGTAACCTATTTTGAACAGATTTGTTTTTTGTTTTTTTTTTTTTGTTCTGGCTAGCTTAAAAGTGTGCTGGGGACCCCTTTTTTACTTTTTTAACTGACTTATTTCAAGGTGTATGTATTATATAAAATACACATTTTTAGATTACCACACCTAAAGCAGTAAGATTATACAAAACTAGATGAGGAAAGACAGCCAAAGAGTTAACAAAAAAAAGTGGCAGCTGATAAAGCTAAAGTTTCAGATAGATTTGTGTCCAAAATGGGATTTACTCATGTCAGATAACCAGAAAAAACGGAATAAATAATAGACTGACTATCAAATTAAAAAGGAAACCCACTCAATTAGAATGAGTGGCTTTTAATATATCTACTGAGGTTAAATAGTAAGGTAGACACTAACAGGCGTGTCCCTCTATACGGGAGGTGGATCCTGATCAAAGCCACAGGCAGCTGAGGTATAAAGTGCAAGAGAGATTTTTAGAAGCTCTTCTGACATCTGTCCTCTTATTTAGAAAAAAACATGCTAAATGAAACCAAATATACCAAAGCCTTCTCAAGAGAAAATCCAATCAAAGGATCTTAGAGTGTTCAGACAGGGATAAAATAGCTTGTAAGCTAATCATCTGGGAAAATTAATGTAAATCCATGGACTATTTAAAATATTGAACAAGTTCTAGGGAGGGTGGAACATTCATCAAAATCTGTTTCCACCACTTGGGCTACAAGATTAAAAAGGCACACCAATCACAAATGCTGATGTGAAGTCTGTTGATGGGAATATGTGGGAGGGCGAGATATCGTCAAACTTGCAGATATACTAAGAGTTCTTGTGAATATCAGATATTATTTTAGCAAACCTATCACAAAGCCTTGGCTATTCAAAGTGTGCAAGTAATAGGGAAAAATGCATTCACAGAAAAATCCATGTCAAAACAATCATTAGAGCCTGGGATACAGGCAATGGGGTTAATGTACAAACCTTAAAGTTATTGTAAACCAATGTTTTTCTTTTAAATAACAAACATGTTATACTTACATGCTCTGTGCAATGGTTTTGCACAGAGTAGCCCCAATCTTCCTTTTCTGGAGTTCCCTGCTGGCATTCCTGGCTCCTCCCCCCTGCTCGATCCAGAGGCTCGATCCAGAGGCACGCTGTGTGTGTCCATAGACACACACAGCGTGGCGTGACCCGCTTCCCGCTCTCTCCTAACAGTCTGTGATTGACAGCAGCAAGAACCAAAGGTTGCAACTGCTGCCTCCATGTCCAATGAAGAGGGAGAGAAAGCAGTCTGCTCTCAGGCACAGCGCTGGTTCAAGATCAGGCTCAGGTAAGTATTTAGAGGGGGATGGGGGGGATCCTATGCACATAAGGTTTTTTACCTTAATGCATTCTCTGCATTAAAAACCTTCTAACTTTACAATCACTTTAACTTTTCCTGGAATAACAAAGCTTAAAGTGGAAGTCCATGCAAAAACTAAAATCTATAGACACCACCGTTCTAACACTAACCTATCTATCCCTGTAAAGAAAAAATGAATATACGTACCTTTTTTTAGCCCGATCCGATCTCCAGCAGCGGAAGCTCTGCAGAGGACACGGCCGACAACTGCTGTGAAATGAATGGGAAGTGACGTCACCCATAGACTTACTATGGGGCTTCCGTTTTCATCCATGTCCAGTTCACCCGCCTACACAGAGAAGCCGCGGCTGACAGCTTAGCGTGGGATCGGGTCAGAGAGGTTTCCAAAAAGGTATGTATACTAATTTTTTCTTTACAGGAATAGATAGGTTAGTGTTAGATTGGTGGTGTCTATAGATGCAGGGATTTTAGTTTTTTCATTAATGTCCACTTTAAGTATAACTAAAAGGCAAAGGACAGAGTTGTGAGTGGTTGGAACCACTGTCATCTTTACACTAATTCACTGGGACTGAATGTGAGGGTAAATCCAAAATGTCAAGTTGCCACAAGAACAGGAATAGAGGGTAAAAATCTTCCATTGTAGACACTTTTTCCCATGACATCTGTCTAAGAATGTATATCCCCCACAATGGAAAGATATCTTCTCATACCCTGTTGATTCCACAGGACAGTGAAGGGAATGCCCTAACGAGACACAGATAAGGGAAAAAACAACCTGTCAATAGTTTTAAATCTCCCCTCTCTTGAGCCTCCCTATTGGTCACTGGGGACTACTATCACAATAAAAGACTAAAATTCTATAGGACAGTTACAATTTTTACAATGCTTTATTTTTTATTTTTGTATAGTTTAAAGTGGAACTTCACTCTCCCAATCAGCATTATTTGTAATCCTTATGCTGCTAGCATTAGTAAATAGATAAGAAATTTTATCATATTTACTTGTTTTAAACTTTTTTTTACATTTCTTCAAGTTCTTCCTGGTTTCCTGCCAAGGCAAATAATGGCATACATCCCAGGAGTCTTCAGGAGGAGAGGAGGGGTTTTCTCAGCTAAGCACACTCTCCTGCATGCAGACTTAGTAAATGCTACATGAATCATTTGCCCTTACTCAAGATGGCCACAGCCAGAAATGCTAGGGGGTGTTTTGCAATGAGATTTCTCACCAAAATAAAGCACAGAGACTTGGATGGATTGGGGAGTTGGCTTTGCATATAAACAAATTAATTACATTGCGTTTTTTGGTTTGTGGTGCTCAGATGCAGTAAAGATCTGCTTTAAAGAAAAGTTTAGAAGTATAGTATGTGAGCACTATCACATGCCCCAAAAGTAGCCAACCACTTGAGTGAAATTTTTGGTGAATCCTTTCACCATTTATAGTAGAATTTCAGGCTACCACCTAACTAGTCTTAAAAATACTCCATCACCCCTTACAACACCTATGCTGATTAACCTGTGTAAAAAAAAAAAGATGTATAAACTTTTCAGCCTGCTCTGGTCCAGTCACACGATCCCCTGTGTCAGCCAGCTGCAGGGGAGAGGAGAGCATGCACAACAATGGCTGGGATTCCTGGAAGCAGTGATGTCACCTATAGGCTTCATACGGTCCATCCGTTTTTGGAGTTCCCTCCTCTCCCCTACAGCCGCCACGGACTGACACAGAGGATCTGGATCCCATGACTGGACCAGAGAGGCCTGCAAATAGGGAAGTATACACATATTTCTTACATAGCTTAATCAGCCTAGATGTTAGGGGGGTGAAGGGAGCAATTTTAAGAGTACAATTAGCTTGGAACTCTTTTTAATTCAGACAAGTGGGAAGACCCTGCTGATCTGTATGTAAAGCAACACATGCACATTAAAGATTACTGGGTCTCACAGCAAGGTTCTTTGGCGATATTTTAACATTTCTCTGAAACAGCATCTGTCATCTAATGGTAAACATATCACTGTAAAGAAGGAAGGTGGGAAAATTAAACATTGTTCTTTGTTTTTTGTTTTTTATTTCAGCTTTTAGTGTAATTCATAAATGTCAAACTTAAAGTGACAGTAAATTATATCCTTTTTCTTATATTGTAACATCCTCCATGAGCTCCTGAATCTCTTCATTTTCCTCCCACTTCCGTTTGTTTGGAAGAACAATAGTATGCATAGTCACGCAGATATCAAGCAATTGTGCTGCAAGTTTGAAAATTACTTGTTAAGCTATTGCTAGACTTGCCAGGCTTCACAAGTTTGTTGTACATGTAGCACCCTCTACTTAGGTAGGTGCTAGAGTTAGGATTTTTGTGAGTGCAGGTAAAATTAGACAGGCCTAGCTAGGCCTGTTTGTTTTGATCTGTGTGGGCTGGGAATGGCTCAGAGTAGGCTGGTGACTCACAGACAGCATCACTTTTCGGTTACCTCCCTCTGGCTTCTAGAGTATTCTAGAAGACAGGAGGGGAAGAGGAGGGGAAGAGAGGTGGAGCTACCTGGGGTGTTCTAAGGAGTCCTGACCAATCCCCAACTTGGATTGGCAGGCCTCCTTACCTTAAATACTTAGAAAATCCCAGCTGGGGAGGAGTTGTCGGGTGGAAGAACTGAGGATGGAGTGCTAGGCTGTCGGGGCCTTTGAGGGCCTGGGACTTGGGTGCAGGAAGGATCTCTTCAAGATTGCATGAAGGAACTGAACAGGAGGCACAGAGAGGAGTCAGAGAGGACAGCAGGAGCTAGTACTGCCGGGTAAGTCTTCAGGAGGAAACCACTGGTGTATGTGTGACCAGGAGGGTTGGTGAGTGGCAGGTAGACGGAAGGACTAGGGAGGCACGCCGAAGAAGACTGGGAGTGTGCAGTCTGGGATGGGTGCAGAGCCAGCAGTAAGGACTGTGAGGTCATGGGCAGTGGAGTCAGGCAGCTGCAGCCAGGAGGGCTGGCATGTCCTGAAGAGGGTTTACTGGGAGCAGTAGTCCACCATAGGACAGCTGGCACTAAAGACTTTCTATTGTATTTTTGCTATTAAAAGGGACCCGCAGTCTCTGCCTACAAACGACATTTCTAGGGCCTGACTGAATCAGTGTTGGGACTAACCATGTGCTAGTTGTGCCTGGAGTTAAGTGTTGTGCAGGACAGAGAGAGGGTAACAGTCTGCAAGCAAGAGATGTGCTGGAGGAGACTGGAGCTGTAAAGTGTACCTAGCTGTCTCAACTGATTGATATCCAATCAACCAATTGTTCGTTCTACTGGGCATCCCGTAGATTCCCATCCCTATCCAAGTTTAAATCCCTCAATAAAAATACAAAAACAAACACATGGACCGTTCATTGTCTCCAAGGTGATTGGGAAGTGAATGCTGGGCTGGGCAGGGTGACGGGTGGACCACAACTTCAGCAGCCCCTACGGGGGTACCGATACATTTGGGGGCTCATTCCAGGACCACCTGATCACGTGTGATTGCCAGCTGTTGCCCCTACTAACCGAGTAAGCGAGCTGTGTTTGTTCCAACCATATTGAGCAATTGAACCCTGGGGAGGACTTGTGTGTTTTGCCTGCTATTCAGAACTGTAAAAATAGGTGTTGTTGCCCCACATTCTATCACTATCCAAAGCTTGCCGCCTCTGTCTTCGCAACATCTCCAAGATACGCCCCTTCCTAACCAATGACACCACAAAGCTTCTAATCCACTCCCTGGTCATCTCCCGCCTTGACTACTGCAACTCCCTCCTCATTGGTTTACCTCTAAATAGGCTATCCCCACTTCAGTCCATCATGAACGCTGCGGCCAGGCTCATCCACCACACAAACCGCTCAGCGTCTGCTACACCCCTCTGCCAATCCCTCCATTGGCTGCCACTCAGTCACCGAATTAAATTCAAGATACTAACTATAACTTACAAAGCCATCCACAACCTGGCCCCTAGCTACATCTCTAACCTAGTCACAAAATACCAACCTAATCGTTCTCTTCGCTCCTCCCAAGACCTCCTGCTCTCAAACTCCCTTGTCACCTCATCCCATGCTCGCCTCCAGGACTTCTCCAGAGCCTCCCCCATCCTCTGGAATGCTCTACCCCAATCCGTCCGATTTTCTCCTACTTTATCCACTTTCAGACGATCCCTGAAAACTCATCTCTTCAGAGAAGCCTATCTGGCCCCCACCTAACAACTGTACATTTATCTTCTCAATCAGCACATCACCCACAGTTATTACCTCTTGTATCTCTTGACCTTCCCTCTTAGATTGTAAGCTCTAAGGAGCAGGGCCCTCTGATTCCTACTGTATCAAATTGTATTGTATTTGTACTGTCTACCCTCAAGTTGTAAAGCGCTACGTAAACTGTTGGCGCTATATAAATACTGTATAATAATAATAATAATAAATAATAATAATAGCAACCAGCAGGAGTCATTGTTAATTATTGCCGCCTGCTACTCAGTGGCCTCAACCAGCACTGGGGCGGACACTTATACTAAATCCTGCAATTCAGTGACTTTTCATCATGTGCTGTCACCCACGGCGATCGCGCCCATGGATTACAAATATGTCCAGTGCTCTGCTAATCCTGGACATTTCTCACTGGATTACAAATATGCCCAGCGCTCTGAACTTTTGCTACAAACTCCTGCTATAAACAGTAAAGTGTGCCTGGAAGTGTTTACTGTTGCCTGGGGTGATTGGAGGAAGCCTGCGGGTGCCTGTGGGCAGGACTCTGTTGCCCTTCAGTGAGACATTGGTTACAAAAGGTATTGTTGCTACTGGCAACCATTGGAAAAGTCAGCGGTCATCTGTCTTCAGTTGCTCAGGCACAGTCGGTGCTGGGCAACATGCCTGGACAAGTTCTGCTAGCATCAGTATGCCTGCAAACATCAGTTCGTCTAACAAGAGGTTACAGCAGCAAGCCCAGGGAGGAGCCTGCCTAACAGTTTCTCAGACACATGCCTGTCTGGAATTTGAGGGGTGGTGTTATGCCCTGGAGGAGACCCAGCGTTCCCTGCTAGCATCAGACACCACAAGGTGAAGGAAGATGGCAGAGGGTGGTCGTCTACTGCCAGCCTTAACATGGTTGCCAGAACTGCCGGAGCGGACACTGGTAGACACTGGAGTCTGATTGGAAATTTGGTTTCCATATTTTTATTTCTGTTGGAAGGATGCTAACCCCCTTTCAACAGAAATTGTGTACAGTGAGTAGTTAGGTGCAAGAGTAGAATGTGTTGTTTTTGTCTTCTTTTAGGGCCCTCTGGGATGGGACAGCTGTCCATGCCTTCCGGTTGGAGACAAGAATTCTTGCGGATGGAGTGTCTTTCTTGAGGGAGAGATGCTCTGGTCCAGATGTGTATATACTGTTAGCTGCGGGGACCTGTAGTTAGAAGTGCCTTATCCATTCTGTACAGATGTAAATACCTATCAGAAATGTATATATTTCTATTTATGTATGTAATTTATTTGTACAGTTCCCCAGTTCCCCAAGTTATTTCCCATTCCCCCTTCCATTTTATCTTATAGGGTGCTCCTGCCATTTTTGTAAAAGCAGAATCAAGCTGAGGGACCAGCAGGATTCTGGTGGGGGGTGAATGTAGCACCCTCTACTTAGGTAGGTGCTAGAGGTGACATTTTTGTCAGTAAGATTTTTGTCAGTGCAGGTACATTTAGGCAGGCCTAGCTGGAAGCTAGAGCCAGCAGTAAGGACTGTGATGTCGCGGGCAGTGGAGTCGGGCAGCAGCAGCCAGGGGGGCTGGCAGGGCCTGAAGAGGGCTTCCTGGGAGCAGTAGTCAACCATAGGACAGCTAGCACTAAAGACTTTATATTCTATTTTTGCTACACTAAAAGGGACCAGCCTTTCTAGGGCCTGACTGAGTCAGTGTTGGGCCTAACCATGTGCTAGCTGTGCCTGGAGTTAAATGTTGTGCAGGAGAGAGAGTAACAGTCTTTAAGCAAGAGATGTGCTGGAGGAGACTGGGGCTGTAAAGTGTACCTAGTTGTCCCAACTGATTGATATTCAATCAACCAATTGTTTGTTCTACTGGTCATCCCATATATGCCCATCCCTAACCAAGTTCAAATCTCTCAATAAAAATACAAAAAAACAAGTATATGGACTGTTAATTGTCTTCAAGGTGATTGGGAAGTGAATGCTGGGTTGGGCAGGGTGACGTGTGGATCAATAACAATACAAAAACAAGCACATGGACTGTTCGTTGTCTCCAAGGTGATTGGGAAGTGAATGCCGGGTTGGGCAGGGTGACGTGTGCAAGTCCACATTACATGACTCCAGATTAACTTTCTTTGCAAACATTCTGCAAGTTCAGGTTCAGTTATGATGTGCAATAGTCATCCCACCACAGGGGCCACTGTGATTTGCAGAGCTCTTGCTGTAGACTCACCACTGCAACTTTGCTCTTGCTAAAGATTTGCCACGCAAATTTGCTACAAATTGGAAAAGTGTCAACTAGAAATTGTGCTTCAAGCGCTCTGCAAGTGTATAACTTGCCTGTGAAAATGTGCAGCAAGTTAACAGACTTCCAGTTCAACACTAATGCCCCGTACACACGGTCGGACATTGATCGGATATTCCGACAACAAAATCCATGGATTTTTTTCCGGCAGATGTTGGCTTAAACTTGTCTTGCACACACACGGTCACACAAAGTTGTCGGAAAATCCGATCGTTCTGAACGTGGTGACGTAAAACACGTACGTCGGGTCTATAAACGGGGCAGTAGCCAATAGCTTTCGTCTCTTAATTTATTCTGAGCATGCGTGGCACTTTGTGCGTCGGATTTATGTACACACGATCGGAATTTCCGACAACGGATTTTGTTGTCGGAAAATTTTATAGCCTGCTCTCAAACTTTGTGTGTCGGGAAATTCCGATGGAAAATGTGTGATGGAGCCCACACACGGTCGGATTTTCCGACAACAAGGTCCTATCACACATTTTCCGTCGGAAAATCCGACCGTGTGTACAGGGCATACCACAAATTTGTGGCAAGTTATCCTTGCCATCTGGGTACTAGTCTATCTTGGAAATGATTAAAAGGGGGTGGCTACATTTCTACCGTGGGACCATGAAGAAAGAACATTGTTACCCGCTGACAGCAGCAAAAAATGTAAAAAAATCTGGTGGAGGCTTATTCATCCTCAACATCAGCACCCATGTTTTCAAAAACTACAATGGCACTTGAAAATGCAATTTCACATTTTTGATAAATTGAAATGGTAAAGCAGGTTCACAGCAGTTCACAAACTTAGTAAAAACACTTAATTGTGTAACATGTCCCAATAGGTTTGCACGGGCTCCTAATGCATTGTAACTTTGCTGGAAGCCATGTTGCCTGTGTACAACCTCTTAAAGTTAACATGGATCCATTTTTTTCTTAACTTTCATCAATATAATGCTGAATAAAAATGATACAATATGAACAAACCTTTAGCTCCACTGATGACGAGACCCAGTTCAGCACATACTGATACACAGACAACTTCATGGTCATGGCCAGTCAGGACGGCCCTGGGAGCTGGGTAATCACCTGAAATATTGGAGGTAAAAAACATTTAAGACCATAAAAGAGTCAGAATACATACAAAAGGATATTTTTTTTCCTGTAATAGAATATTAGTTATAAAACCACACTTTGATCTAAAGAACAAATATATGTAATTTTAGTTATGGAAAATACACAGTTTAAGGCAATCCTAAAGTGATTCTAAAGGAAAGAATTAAAAATAAAAAAAGGAAAAAATAACAATTACCTGCTCAGAGCAGCCCTGATCCTCTTCTTTTTGCATACCCCGCCAGTGGGTCTGGCTCTTTCCCCCAGCCAAGTGCCCCCAATAGCAAGCCTCTTGCTATGGGGGCACTCAAACAGGCTTGAGCCACACTCTGTATGTCCATTCACACACAGAGCGAGGCTCGGCTTGCCCCTCGCTCTCTCCTCATTGGTTCACTGGCAGTGATTGACAGCAGCAGGAGCCAATTTCTCCTGCTTCTGTGTGAGCCAATGAGGAGAGAGAGACCCGGGAGAGCCGCTGCTCTCATGCACATTACTGGATCGAGATGGGGCTTGGGTAAGTATTAGGGGGGGACTGCAGGGGGAGCTGCACCTAAAAGGTTTTTTATCATAAAGTCTCTTTTTTTTCCTCTTAAAAATAACAAACATGTTACATTTATCTGCTCTGTGTGGTGGTTTTGCATAGAGCAGCCTGGATCCTCCTTTTCTCGGGTCCATCTTCAGCTCTCCTGGCCACTCCCCTCGCTGAGTGCCCCCACGGCAGGCAGCTTGGTATGGGGGCACCTGAGCCGAGCCGCAGCTCTGTGTGTCCCGCCCCCACTCTCATCATTGGC